>NC_086153.1:77240812-77865812 GCF_035149785.1 Candoia aspera | reverse complement strand
CAGCCTATGTCCTGCTTCGTTTTGTTCTCCCAGGCCATACTTACCTGTAATTCCAGGTGTCATTTGACCGCCCACCTTAGCATTCCAGTCTCCTGTGATGAAAATAACATCTCTTTTAGGCGTGTTGTCCAGTAGGTGCTGCAGATCCTCATAGAACTGCTCTACCTCAGCTTCTTTAGCATCTGTGGTTGGGGCGTATATTTGGATCACTGTGATGTTAGATGGCTTGCCCTGAATTCGAATTGAGATCATTCTATCGTTTTTTGGATTGTATCCAAGCACTGCTTTAGCCACTTTACTATTAATTATGAAGGCTACTCCATTTCTTCTGTGGTCCTCTTGTCCACAGTAGTAGATCTGGTGGTCATTTGATGTGAAGTGGCCCATTCCAGTCCATTTCAGTTCACTGATGCCCAAAATGTCGATCTTTAATCTTAACATCTCACCAATAACCACATCCAATTTGCCCTGGCTCATAGATCTTACATTCCAGGTTCCAATGGTGTGTTGATCCTTAGAACATCGGATTCGCCGTTCACCGCAAGCACCGTCGGCCGCTAGCCGTCCTTTCGGCTTTGAGCTAGCTGCGTCATCACGTCTGGGGCTAGTTGAACTCTTCCTCTCTTCCTCCCCAGTAGCATTTTGACCATCTTCTGACCTGGGGGTCTCATCTTCCGATGGTATACCGACATAACTCTGGTTGTACTGATCCATTTAGTTTTCACGGCAAGAATACTGGGGTGGGTTGCCATTACCTTCCCCAGGGATCGCACTTAGTCTGACCTCTCTGTCATGACCTTCCCGTCTTGGGTGGCCCTTCATGGTTTAGCTCATAGCATCACTGAGGTGCTCAAGCTCCAGCACCACGAGAAGGTAACGATCCTTTGCTGAAGAAAAAAAAAACCATCTTAAAAACCATTACAAAAAGTACAAAAAGTACAAAGTTAAAAGAGAAAAACTAAAAAGGAGGAGAGAGCATCTTTAAGCCACCAACCACCCCCAGGGCTGCCTACCACTACTGGATCCCCAGGCTAGTTGGCAGAGCCAGGTCTTGACACTCTTCCAGAAGGCCAGAAGAGTGGGGGCCAACCTCATTGTGATTTTTTCTTTGTATGTATCAGATTAAAGGCCTAACTAATTCAGCATATGCTTCAACAAATGTCAGTCAGATGTTGAATCTGGAGACAGGGCACATTGGAGACATGTGTTCTGCTTTGAGTGAGTTCAAAGCCACACCAGTCCCCCAATCCCCCAGTATGTATCCGATTCTGGTTTCACGCAAAAGCTGAGCACAGCCTTCCTATTGGCTTATCTTGAAAGCCCACTAGGAGGACTGAAGGCTCTAATCTTCTGCTGAATTCCCAAGTAACTGGCATTGAAATGTAGATTGGATAATATACATCCATGACTAATCTTTGCTGTTTTGTTTTTGTTTTTAGCTTGCATGATCTGTTTGTCTCATTACTGCTGACTTTCCATAAATGTAGCCACATGAATTTGTAAATACTTTCTTCTTAATCAAGAGAGGAGGTGCCAGCCCTATTTGTCAATGATGATTACAAAATGCCATTCATGACTTTGAGATTGAAAAACAAAATACAATTGTCTAATTTCTGTGTCTCTCACATAATGGTTAGGGGAAGAATACTGATTAGGGGTGTGTGGAACAGCCTTGATCCAATTCCAATTTCTGAATCAATCTGAAAAATCTCATTCAATCTGAAATTCAATTTGCAATTCAATTCAAAAAATCAGTTTGATTAGATTCAGACATTCAAACTGATTCAGAACTTCCATTTGAACCAAATCACTTCAGCAAATCTCAAATCTCTTAATCAAATGTAAAGTTTTCAAAATTAGCTTGGAGGTAACTGGTTTGATTTAATGCTTTGAATTAATCTGAAGATTCACATGAAAAGTTCATATGTTCCAAATGAAAATTTGCACTGCCCCAGGATGAGTTACTACCCCAATAGGTGAAGATGTTTGCCAGTATCAGGCATGTTATATGAGGCAACTCTCAACAGAGGAAGAGCCTGAAAAGATATATATTTGGAGAAGGCATAGAAGGTACAAAGTATATTTCACGAAGAGGGTAGTTTTGGCATATTTGCTAGCTTTTTGGAAAGAAAAATAATGTTTAGGAATAACTATAACCCAAATTAGTTTTAAAAATTAGTTTCACTGGTTTTAGTGGTGTAAACTTTTGAGCAAATATGCTTTAGAAAAGTTCTTTAATTTTAAATTCAAGTTCATGGTTCTCTATAATTTAATGTAATTAAATGTAAAAGTGGTTCTTCTTCAAGCAGCTGGAGGGATCCAGCTATGTGATGAGGGAAAGGCATGCCTTTCCTTTCTTGATCTATCTTCAGGATCCCAAATGGACCCACAAGCTTCAGAAAGGATTGCTGATGCCACGCTCACTACTACTAAATAGCCAAGCAAGACTGGTGTACACAGGACAGCAGAGCCTCCCTCTATAACTGTCTCATACCCACCTCTTTTCACACATACACCCAAAAGACCACCTACCACATTTCTGCATAGATGTTTTATAGATTCTGGTCTCTCAATCTGCCTTTCCTGAGAGTATAAGCAATCCTTCAGGCTATCTGTTCTGCATTTCAGAGATATAACAAAGTTACCTCTTGCCATAGGGGACAGAGATAGGTGAGAGAGAGAGAGAGAGAGATCAAGGTTTCTCATCCAGGGTTCCATGGAACCCTGGGGTTCTGTGAGAGGTCACCAGGGGTTCCATGGGAGATCACGATTTATGTAAAAAATTATTTCAAATTTGGGCAACTTTACATTAAAGAGGTAAATTTCATTCTTTCTTTTTAGTTTAAGAACACTGTTAATGCATATATACAGGCCTACACATGAATTTTGTAACTTCCGGCCTGTATTTGAGCCTGAATGGGCAGGGGATCCCTAAGGCCTGAAAAATATTTCAAGGGTTCTTTCAGGGTCAAAAAGTTGAGAAAGGCTGAGATAGACAGACAGACAGGCACAGACAGAGATGATGGCGATTTGCTTAGGCTTTTGTGCTATTCCAATAAACAAGAGTCTGAGTGTCTTACAATTCCTCCTTCATCAATATAATCTTATAACAAACATCCATAATCACAATAAGCATTGATCATCCTGGTGCTTTGTTTACTGTGGAAACAGTTAATCACACTTCCTTTCCATCCCCAAAGGAGCTATGAAAGAACCAGGTCTACTGAAATATTTATAGTATATAGATGTTATCATTCCTTATCTCTAGGGGTAGGCTGTTCCAAAGGAGGGAGGCCACAACCAAGAAGACTTATTTCTGGGTCCCCTGAGGAAAACATCTCTTGGAGGTGGGACCCATAATATGCTTTCTGTCACTAGATAGGTAGAATCCAAGTGGAACAGGTAGCCCCAGAGATATCAGATCCTAAAGTCATAAAGATATTTAAAGAAAACAGCCAGAACATTGAATTGCACCCAGAAGGTTACCAGAGGCCAATGCAGTTCCAATACTAGAGGTATTATGTGGATGAACTGAACAGAGACTGTTACTAACTGAGCTGCTGCATTTTGGAGTAGTTCTTCACAGCTAGCCATAGGTAGATTGAATTGCAATAGTCCAAATGTGAGGTGAGAAGGGCATGAATAACACCTCTCATTTCTGGAGGGTACACAAGTCAAATGCTCTCTTGGTGATGGCTTCCATCTGCTCTTCCAGTTCGGCCAATGAGTCCAGGAGGATCTCCACTTTGTGATTCTGATCTCTATGTGGGAGTATAATCCTGTCTAGCATCAAAGATAGATTTATTCCAGAATCAGAATGCTCAGAATCCAAACTATTTCATCTTCTTGGGAAGAAAGGAAGGCTTAAGTCTGTTTCTCCCTATCCAGACCCTAACAGTCTCCAGGCACCAGGCCAAAACTTTGACTGCATCTTGTGTTTACCCTAGGGTAGAGAAATATAACTGAGTATCATCAACATACTAATGATATGTCAAAATGTACCAGCAGATTGTCTTCCCCAGTGGCTTCATTTAGATATTAAACAATAAGGAAGAAAGGACTGTCAGACCCCACACTGGAGAACTTTAAGGCCCAACCTTTGCCTCCATCCAACTGGAAGAAGGAAAACCTATGTAAAACAGTGCTTCCTACTCCTAAACCTCACAGATGGTCCAAAAGGGTACCATGATCAAGGGTATTAAAACTATGTGAGCAGTCCGCAGGCCAGGAAGGTTGTAAAGGCAGTTGTTTTTAATACTTCAATAGTTTCTCAAACATGAAACTGGGCCTCAAATTTTAATAGAAGAAGAAATATTCCTTGGGAAGTAGAATCTTGGAAAATTATAAAATCAAGGAGATATTTAGACCTCTAATTCATACTGCTGCTTAGTGCAGGAATTCAATTAAAGCAACCAAAATAGATGGCGCCCTCATTTTTACTTGTACACAGGCAATGGAGGGAGCCCACCATCTTACTGGGTAATTGGTTTCACAGTCAAACTGCTCTTGCTTTTAGGAACCTTTTGCTAACATTAAATAGGAATCTGCCTTCTTATAACTCAAATCCATTATTCTGTGACCTGTTCTCTGGTAAAAGAGACACAAGTCTTGATCTTCTATGTGACATCCTTTTAGGTATTTGAAGAGTACTATCAACTACTAGGAGGTAGTTTCCTAATCATTCTCAGTATCCTTCTATGAACCTGATGTAATTTCTCTGAATCCTTCTTACAGTGTAGTGTCCAGAATTGGACCCAGTACTCAAAATGGAATAAAGTGGAAATTATACTTTGTTGACATTTTTGTTCTGCTCTTGGCTACCATGGTAATTAAGTACTTCCTTAAACATCGGCCGGGTGAAGAGGTTGAATTTAATTGTCCTCAGTTTAGGTGTTAATAGTTGCATTGCCTGAGGGGAAGGCAGCTTGCAGGACTTTTGTTTAGTTTTTAGCCTTGCAGCCGAGTAAGCAGCTCGCTCCTCTCTGAGAGTGTGTGTGCATGCATAAGCCTATAAATATGTTTTTGTGCTTTCTGTAAATAAATTTTTATAGAAATGCCTGGTGTGTGATTTTTCTGATCTCCTGGGCCAACCACTTCCTAGCCTACTCTGACATACTTATGTTGCTGGACCTAAAATTTGGCTTCTTTTCTTTTCCTTTTTGTTCTTCTTTTGCAGCCATTTCACACTGCTAATTCATATACTGTTTGCAATCAACCAAGTTTTTTTTTCTACAGGTACTATTTCCAAGTCAAGTATCCCTCATCCTATATCAGTGCATTTGTTATATGTTTTCTAAGAAAAGAATGTCGAACGTGCCTCGATCAATCTGTGACTTTAAGCCAATTTCTCTAACCTATCAAGATTGTTCTGAATGTTATTTTCCCCCCTAGGCATTAACTATCTTCACCTAATACTGTATCATCTGCAAATGTTATAAACATTCCCTCCATCTCTTCATTTAACTCTTTAATAAAAACATTGAAGAGTAGGTGACCCAAAAGTGAACCTTGTAGTACCTTATTTGATATCTTTCTCTAATTTGATGAGGAACCATTGATGAGTATTCTTTCAATATGATTTTAAGCCAGCTTTGTATCCCCTAAATTATTATGTCATCAAGTCCACAGGAATTGGCTTGCTACCCATGAAGTATTGGCTTTGCTGAAATCAAGACATATTATGTCCATAGCATTCTTATAATCAGTTAAGAAAGTTACTTGATCAAAAAATGAGATAGGTTTAGCCTGGCAAGATTTGTTCCTGGCAAATCCATGCTAGCCTCTGGTATTTACTGCATTGCTTTCAATGTGCTTACAGATTGAACTTGTTATAATCAACTTAAGAATCTTCCCAAGGATTGTTGTCAGGCTTATTGATCTGTAGTTTGCTGTATCATCCTTAAGGTAAAGGTAAAGGTTTCCCTTGACATTAAGTCCAGTCGTGTCCAACTCTAGGGGGCGGTGCTCATCTCCGTTTCAAAGCCGAAGAGACAGCGTTTGTCCGTAGACACTTCCATGGTCATGTGGCCGGCATGACTAAATGGAACGCCATTACCTGCCCGCCAAAGTGGTACCTATTAATCTACTCACATTTGCATGTTTTCGAACTGCTAGGTTGGCAGGAGCTGGGACTAGCAATGGGAGCTCACCCCATCACGCGGATTCAAACTGCCAACCTTCTGATCGGCAACCTCAGCAGCTCAGTGGTTTAACCCGCAGCACCACCGCGTCCCTATGTATCATCCTTATCCAGAGAAAAATAAACCCAGGGAGTTCTTCACCAGTCATCTGGCAGTACACAGTTTTACATAATTTCTCAAAAATAATACATAAGGTTTCAACCAGACCATTAGCTGGCTGAGCTGTGTAGCACTTTAGATTCAAAGGGGAAAAGATGTTTCCAAGGTATGCTTCCATAGTTCCTGCCAACAACTCTTTAAAACAGTTGCTGTCATGACCTCGTTGCAAGGCACAAAGAGCCTCACAACGTGGAGCATGATCATTAAGGAAAAGGGGGAAGGAGATAATCTTTCAGGAATTAAACCAAGCACCCAAGGACACCCACACCCATGATCCCATCAACACCTGAAAGGAGGGACGTCAGAGGAGTGAAGATAAGGAGCACATGGTGCCCCGGAGAACTCAACCGTTGCAGGAAGACAAAGAGGACACCGGGGAAAACGCCCACGCAGCCATCAAGGATCCCATCAAGAGGGATCGGGGCATTGAGGGGTGGGGAAGCCCGGGGCAATACAGGAGGGTATAAAAGGGGCACCCCCACCTACCTACCCCGTTCCCGTTTTTCGTTCTGTCAGCTATCATTCCAATAAACCAGAAATCCTTAATACCCATTAAGTGAGTCTGTGTCTTATTGCGAAGCGAGGCTGGCCCTGACATAAAAACGGGAACCCCAAAAAATTTTTTTCCACCTGGTACCTATCCAACTCGTTTGTGAGGGACCCAGCCAGGCATGGAGAACCAGGAACCGAGGAGGCGCAACCCTTCGGCGCCGGGCGACGAAGCCCCGCTCTCGCAGGGCGGGATGCAGCTGAGGTCCGGGCGATGCAACGCCCCGGTAGGTATGGGACCCAGCTGGGGGGAAGCAGCGGGGGAGGGACCCACCCCGGCGCCCCGGAGCCCGCGAGGCACCGGGGGCGAGACGGGGGGACCCCCTCCAAACCTACAGGCAACCCCGACGGAGGCGCGAGACGAACCGCCACCCTGGGCGCTCGAAGGCGAGGGCGCGCCTGGCACCGCGGCGGGATCGAGGGACGACCCGTCCTCTACCACGGCCAACGGCGAGGGCGAGCGGAGCGGCGAAAACCCCGGCGGGACGCCAGGGATGGCGGAGAGGCTCGGCGCGTTGGAGGAAGGGATGCAGGCGGTGCGGCAGATGCTCCAACAGCTGACGGTGGCACAGGGACCCCGCGACGGAGGAGGCGCAGAGGCAACCCCGGTCGAAAGGCGGCAGGGCGAGTGGGACGGCGGCGACGGCGGCACCCGACCCAAGGAGCCCAACCGACGACCTGAGGCGCACCGGGAGGCGAGGCGGGGTGGAGACCCAGCGGACGGCGGCGACCACGGCGGGACCCGACCCCAGGAGGCCATACAACGAGCGGGGGCGCGCCCGGATGTGAGACGGCGGGACAACCTCGGCGGCGGCGGCGTCCGGCCCCAGGAGCCCACCCCACGACGGGAGATACGCCAGGCTGAGAGGCGGAGGGACGACCAAGCGGGCGGCAACGGCGACGGCGGAGCCTGGATCCAGGAGCCCGACCGAGGGAGAACCCCCCGCCCTCCCCCCCGAGCGACGGGACGAGTACCTTGCGAGGAGACCCAGAGAGAGGCACCAATGCCGCAAGAGAACCGGAGACACCCCGACCCGCAGCAGCTCCGGCAAAACCCGAGGCACGACGCAGAGGGGGCCAGGAGCCAGACCAGGACACCCGCCAAAGACTTTGGCATAAAGTTCGATGGGGACCCCTCGAAACTTTCCTTCTTTTTAACTAACGCGAGGTACTACCTCGAAGAATGGGGTCCCTGCTTCAGAACTGAGCGGGGCAAAATCAATGCCCTGGCTATAAAACTAAAAGGGCGGGCCGCCGATTGGTACGTCCAATTGTGCCAATCCGGCGCCCGGGCGCTGCAGGACAGCACTGAATTCCTGCAGGCACTAGAAAGGCACTTCAGGGACCCCCTGGAGCAAGAAAAGGCAAAAAGGGCGCTAGAGACACTTAGACAAAGCCCGCGCTCCGTGGCTGAGTATGCCATGGAGTTCCAAGCCCTAGCCGGAAAAGTAGACACGTGGTCTCAATCGACACTGATTGAGAAGTTCAAACATGGACTCAATTTAAACGTCCTCCGGTGGGCACTTGGCCGCGACAACCCCAGCTCCCTCACGGGGTGGATCCAGCTGGCAGCGGAAGCGGAGAACGCCCACGACACGTTCCTCCACGCAAGGAGGGAAACGCAACAGATGGCGACAGCGAGACCCCCACGCACCAGCGCAAGGCAGGTGAGGGCGAGACCCCAACCCTGGAGGGAGGAACGGGACAGACGCTTCGCAAAAGGGCAATGTTTTACGTGCGGCAGGGAAGACCACAAAGCAGCCGCATGCCCCAAAACGACGCCCAGAGAGAGCCCAAGGAGGGCACAAACAGCACCAACCCCAGCGCCGAGAAAGCGACCAGCAGCAAAGGGGGAGTACCGACGCAGACACGACCCCTACAGTTCGGAGGGGGAGGACAGCAACCCAGAAGAGGCGGCGGGAAACGACAACCACCTGGCCTAAGGGGCGCCGAAGGACAGGTGGAGAACACTGACAGGCGCTTCGACAAAGGGGTGAGTGAGGAATGCCCCACCCTCTACGTCCGTGTCACCCTCACCCATCGAAATAAAACCGAAAAGGTCTGGGCACTCATTGATTCAGGTTGCTCCAAAAGCCTCATGCACCCTGACCTGGCAGCCGCCCTCGACCTCCGCTGCTATCCACTTCAGCACCATTTGGTGTTCTCGCAGCTAGATGGATCTGCAGCGGGAGGGGGCCCGGTCACCCAATACACCGGAAAAACCGCGCTACGGCTCGGCAGCCACGAGGAAAAATTGGCTTTCATCGTGGCACCGGTGGGGCAACCCCGACTCATACTGGGGATCCCATGGCTCGTGCAGCAAAACCCAGTCATCAATTGGAGAACCAGAGAGATTAAGTTTGCTGACGGGTGCTACCAAGCACCGTCAGGGGACAAGGTTCCCCGAGCAGCCATGGGGGGGGCGACGACGACTGCAGAACACACAGAGACAGCTCTGCCAGAGGGACTGCCAACCAAATACGGGGAGTTCGCCGATGTTTTCGGTGAGAAAGAGGCGGACAAACTCCCCCCCCACAGAAAGACGGACTGTACCATTGAACTGGTCCCGGGGGTACCCCTACCCAAACCAAAAATATATGCTATGACCCAGCGAGAGCTAGCTACGTTAAGGGACTTCATAGACAAAAATCTGGCGAGAGGTTTCATTGAGCCAGCGAACTCTCCAGTGGGAGCGCCAGTCCTCTTTCGCGAGAAAAAGGATGGGACATTGCGGCTCTGTACAGACTACCGCGGGTTAAACGCAGCAAGCATTTCAAATAAATACCCCTTACCCTTAATAAAGGACATTTTGTCCCACTTGGTGAAGGGTAAGGTATTCTCCAAACTGGACATAAGGGAAGCCTACTACCGCATACGGATAAGGGAGGGGGATGAGTGGAAGACTGCTTTCAATTGCCCATTGGGGGCGTTTCAATATAAAGTACTCCCTTTCGGATTGGCGGGGGCACCGGGGGTATTCATGCAGTTAATTAATGAGGTCCTGCGTGACCACCTTTTTAAGGGGGTTTTGGTTTATCTGGATGATGTATTGATCTACACAGAAACAGAACGTGAGCACGAACGCTTGGTAAAGGACGTGCTCAAGAAACTTCGCAAGGCAGAGCTGTTTATAAAGCTCTCCAAGTGCGAGTTTCACAAAAAACAAATTGACTACCTAGGGTATAGGATTTCTGCTAAAGGGATAGAAATGGACCCCAGCAAGGTCCAAGCCATCCTGGCGTGGGAACGCCCACGCACAAGGAGACAGCTGCAAAGCCTCCTGGGATTCACAAATTTCTACAGGGGGTTCACGCCCAGGCTGGCAGAGACTATATTGCCCCTAACTAACCTGCTAAAAACTAAGGGCTTGGGGGACACGCGCAAATCGAGGAACCCGGGGGCGCTACTGAATTGGACAGCTGACTGTCAAACGGCTTTCGAGAGACTGAAAACCCTTTTCACAGCGGAGCCAGTGCTACAGCACCCCGACCCCACCAAGCCTTTTGTGGTGCAAGCAGATGCCTCCGATTTCGCCATCGGAGCCATCCTGCTCCAAAAGGACTCCGACAACCACCTAAAGCCCTGCGCCTACCTTTCCCGCAAATTCTCCGAGACGGAGCGGAGATGGCACGTATGGGAAAAGGAGGCGTTTGCAGTAAAAACAGCCTTGGAAACGTGGCGACACCTGCTGGAGGGGGCCTCCTGCCCTTTCGAGGTGTGGACGGACCACAAGAACCTGGAGGCACTCAGCACGCCAAAACGGCTCAGCCCGAAGCAGGTGCGATGGGCTCAGTTTTTCAGCCGGTTTAATTTCACGCTGAAATTCATACCGGGCAAGAAAAACTTCTTGGCAGACGCCCTCTCCCGACGACCACAGGACGACACGCAAGCCTCCGACATCGTAGGAACAGTATGGACCGAGAAACAGCTCGGCTGCCCAGCTGTCACGCGGAGCCAGACAAGGAATCAGCGCACGCCAGCACGAACGGCGGGGAGCGATCGGAGGGGACGCTCAATTTCACCGAACTGGCAACAAAGACTCACACAAGCACTACAGCAAGATACATGGTTGCAGAATAACCAACAACATGTATCTTTCAAAGACAATCTCGCCTGGAAGGAGAAAGCTTTGTACGTGCCCGAATCACTGCGGGGAGAAATTTTACACAGAGCACACGATGACAAATCTGCAGGGCATTTTGGGTTTGTAAAAACCCTCCACCTAACAAGGAGGCAATTTTGGTGGCCAAATCTTAGAAAGGACGTAAAAGACTACGTAAGCAACTGCCCCACATGTGCTACCACCAAACGTAAAGGAGGGAAACCCCACGGGCTGTTACAGGCGGTAGCCAGCCCCTCCCGGCCATGGGAAGAAATTTCCATGGATTTCATTGTGGACCTCCCACCCAGCCAAAGAAAAACTGTGATATGGGTGGTAAAAGACTATTTTTCGAAACAGGCACACTTCATCCCGTGCGCGACTATCCCCTCCGCACAACAGCTGGCACGTTTATTCCTAACACACATATACAGGATTCACGGCGCCCCCTACAGGTTGGTGACCGACAGAGGCACACAATTCACGTCAAAGTTTTGGCGGGAATTTTTAAAACTAATCGGAACCAAGCAAGCACTGTCCACTGCGTGGCATCCAAACACGGACGGATCAACAGAGATCCTTAACTCAACACTTGAACAGTTCCTAAGGGCATTCATAAATTATCAACAGGACAACTGGGTAGACCTACTACCTTTTGCAGAGGTGGCCTATAATAACGCAGTACACCAGAGTACTGGCCACACCCCTTTTAAGGTGGTCTATGGAAGAGATTTTGTACCGATACCAGAATTGCCGCAACCTGAAACCCTGCCCTGCTCACCAGACGATTGGGCGGCACAGCTGGCAACAACCTGGCCAGTCATCCAGACGGCTTTAGCAGACGCACAAACAACGTACAAAAAATATGCGGACAACCACAGGGCGGAGGCACCGAACTACAAAGTGGGAGATAGGGTCTACCTCTCCACTAAGTTCATAAAGACCTCACAACCATCGAAGAAATTGGCACCGAAATTCATTGGACCTTTTAAAATCATACAGGTAATCAACCCAGTTACGTTCAAACTGGAACTGCCTTACAATTTGAGACGGGTCCACCCAGTGTTTCATTGTGCACTACTGAAACCAACGAGCACATCCAAATGGCATGCGGAAGAACCTCCACCCCCACCCATAATGATAGACAATCAACAACATTTTGAAGTGAAAGAAATACTGGACTCAAGAAAACAAAGAGGAACACTACAATACCTCGTGAGATGGAAACATTTCTCACATCCAGAGTGGGTCCAGGCACGACACGTCATGGCTAGACAACTAACAAGACAGTTCCATGAGGCATACCCAGAGAAACCAGCACCATAGAACATCTTTGGGGGGGCAGTATGTCATGACCTCGTTGCAAGGCACAAAGAGCCTCACAACGTGGAGCATGATCATTAAGGAAAAGGGGGAAGGAGATAATCTTTCAGGAATTAAACCAAGCACCCAAGGACACCCACACCCATGATCCCATCAACACCTGAAAGGAGGGACGTCAGAGGAGTGAAGATAAGGAGCACATGGTGCCCCGGAGAACTCAACCGTTGCAGGAAGACAAAGAGGACACCGGGGAAAACGCCCACGCAGCCATCAAGGATCCCATCAAGAGGGATCGGGGCATTGAGGGGTGGGGAAGCCCGGGGCAATACAGGAGGGTATAAAAGGGGCACCCCCACCTACCTACCCCGTTCCCGTTTTTCGTTCTGTCAGCTATCATTCCAATAAACCAGAAATCCTTAATACCCATTAAGTGAGTCTGTGTCTTATTGCGAAGCGAGGCTGGCCCTGACAGTTGCTTTTCTCAGAATCGTGTGGCTGCTGTAGCTGCAGAATTATCATGAGGGAAAAAGCACTTTGAGGTTAAGGAGCTGCTGAGAAGTGTTACATGTACTTCCCTCAGCATATGCTGAAGCACCTTTTTTCCTTGAAATTAACAATACAGCTC
This sequence comes from Candoia aspera, assembly GCF_035149785.1. Classification (NCBI taxonomy): domain Eukaryota; kingdom Metazoa; phylum Chordata; class Lepidosauria; order Squamata; family Candoiidae; genus Candoia; species Candoia aspera. Next base: position 77,852,917 of record NC_086153.1, on the reverse strand, counting down.
AGCCCTCTTATCTAGTTCTTTCAGGATCTTGGATGCAATTTGTCAGACCATGGAGTTTTAAACTCATTCAAAGAATAGAGGTATTCCTTGACCATGTTTCTTTCAGTCTCAAGCTACAATCCTGCCCCTTCATCCTGCTCTTCACAATTGCCGGTGGAATATATACTTTTTTGTCAGAGAAGCCTGAATCAAAATAAGAGTTGAATAACTCCGTGTTTTCTTTGCTATCTGCTAGCATTTTGTTGTCTTCACTGAGCAGCTGGTATACCGATTCTTCCTTCCCCTCTTTTTATTCTGAGCATCCTTCATTAACCCAAATTCATTCTCGGCTTTTACTTTTCTGACCCAGCTCTATAGTCTGTAGTTCCAGGATACCTACCTTTATTCTTTTTTTGTGACCTGTTTCTTTTTCTGTATGTATGTATGTGTATGTATATGTATGTGTATGTGTGTGTGTGTGTGTGTGTGTGTGTGTGTGTGTGTGTGTATGGTACATATATATGTATGTATACACACACACACACACACACACACACACATACTTTCCATTTTTTTCTAATCCAATGGACTACAGGAAAGAAATTATGTAAAGGGGGCTGGCATTTTGTCTGTCTCGCCGTCTGACCCTCAGCAAGGTAACTCTTTGAAACCTGAACAGAAGGGAGTCGCATTTATTATGGTGGAGAAGCTGGCAAAAGACCTCAGTCTCCATTTGGAATGGGCAGTGGCTTGGGCCTTGGACCACATCACCCCGATGTGGCTTCTCCCTACCCACCAATCCTGGTTTACTGAGTAGCTGTGGAGATGAGTGCCAGAAGAGATGCCTGGAACACTCTTGGAGGAAGATTCTGATCAAACGTGGGTATGAGCCCATATTCGGGATTATCTCATGGCAGTAAAGGCGGTGAAATGTAAGTACTCCATCATTGCATCAGCCAATAGCCACTGAGTGGCCCTTCTTAGGGTGACATGGTCTCTGCTAGGTAGGGACGGGGCACTAGCTATTTGGCAGATAAAGCCACTCAGTTCCACACCGAGTAGAATTCTACTGGACAGGTACAGCCAAAATTCCAGGGCGTGGTTTGGTGGTGTGATTTGGAATGAGTTTGAGTTGGTGACTTTTGTGGATGTGGATAGGTTCTTTGCACTCAAGTTTGGCCACCTGTTTGTTGGACCCACACCAAATTTAGAGTGCATCATTAAGGCAGTCAGGGGGGTGATTTGTAGTTGGGCCCTTGAGGTGGTATCAGCCTCTTTGAGAAAGGAGGCAGTACCTTCTGCTTTGAATAAGGGGGTAGAATGCCCTCTCCTCAGGAGACTGTCCTTGGACCCAACTATCTTAGACAAGTACCATTCTGTCTCCAACCTTCCCTTTTTAGGCAAGGTTGTTGAGAAGGTGGTCAGGCTGCTGCTGCAAAGTGTCCTGGAGGAAGAGGATTAGATCCATTTCAGTCAGGTTTCAGGCTGGGATTCAGTACAGAGACAACCTTAGTCATGCTTGTTGATGACCTGTGGTGAAGCCAGGATAGGGGTGGTGCATCCATCCTCATGTTAGTTGATATCTCAGCAGCTTTCAATACCATCAGCCACAGCATCCTTTCAGACCAGCTAAACGGGTTGGGAATTGGGGGCACCATATTGCAGTGGTTATCTTCCTTCCTTCAAGGCCAATTCCAGTCAGTAGTGCTGAGGGGGTGGGACAGTATCTGATGATACTCAGTTATATCTTTTCACCCCAGGCCAGCCAAGTAATGCTGTCAAAGTCCTGTCCCAGTGCCTGAGTTTATCCTGTTGGACTCAGCTCCTGCTTGAAGAACAGGTGGTAGCTGTGCCAAGATGGCCTTGGCACAGCTCCATCTGGTGCACCAGTTGAACCCCTTCCTGGGTTGGGCAGCCCTCCAGACTCTCACATACTTGTCACCTTACAGCTTAACTATTGCAATACATTCTACATGGGGCTGCCCTTGAAGACCACTCAGAAAATGCAACTGATCCAGAATGTAGTTGCGTGAACAGTGGCAGACCCACATGACACTCCTATTTTGCAAGCTGCACTGGTTGCTGGCATGCTTCCATATGCAATTTGGAGTGCTGGTTATCACCTCTAATGCCCTACATAGTATTAACTCTGATTATTTCAGGGGCTGCTGTCTCCTATAGTTTCTGCTAAGAGCTTACAGAGTGGGAGCACTCTAGGTCCCCACAATCTAATAGTGCCATATTTTTGGACCCAGGAAGCATGCCTTCTCTGTCTCAGTGCCTGCCCTATGGAATAACATCCCCCCTGAGATCCAGACAGCTCCCACCTTGATGGCATTCTGTTGTTTATTCGTTTAGTCGCTTCCGACTCTTCGTGACTTCATCGACCAGCCCACGCCAGAGCTTCCTGTCGGTCGTCGACACCCCCAGCTCCCCCAGGGACAAGTCCATCACCTCTAGAATATCATCCATCCACCTTGCCTTTGGTCGGCCCCTCTTCCTTTTGCCTTCCACTCTCCCTAGCATCAGCATCTTCTCCAGGGTGTCCTGTCTTCTCCTTATGTGGCCAAAGTATTTCAGTTTTGCCTTTAATATTCCCTCAAGTGAGCAGTCTGGCTTTATTTCCTGGAGGATGGACTGGTTTGATCTTCTTTCAGTCCAAGGCACTCTCAGAATTTTCCTCCAACACCACAGTTCAAAAGCATCGATCTTCCTTCTCTCAGCCTTCCTTATGGTCCAGCTCTCGCAGCCATATGTTACTACGGGGAACACCATTGCTTTAACTATGCGGGCCTTTGTTGTCAGTGTGATGTCTCTGCTGTTAACTATTTTATCGAGATTTGTCATTGCTCTTCTCCCAAGGATTAAGTGTCTTCTGATTTCCTGACTGCAGTCAGCATCTGCAGTAATCTTTGCACCTAGGAATACAAAGTCTTTCACTGCTTCTACATTTTCTCCCTCTATTTGCCAGTTATCAATCAAGCTGGTTGCCATAATCTTGGTTTTTTTGAGGTTTAGCTGCAAGCCAGCTTTTGCACTTTCTTCTTTCACCTTCATCATAAGGCTCCTCAGTTCCTCTTCACTTTCAGCCATCAAAGTGGTATCATCTGCATATCTGAGATTGTTAATGTTTCTGTCATGACCTCGTTGCAAGGCACAAAGAGCCTCACAACGTGGATCATGATCATTAAGGAAAAGGGGGAAGAAGATAATCAAACCAGGGATTAACACAAGCACCCAAAGACACCCACACCCATGATCCCATAAACAACTGAAAGGAGAGACGTCAGAGGAGTGAAGATAAGGAGCACATGGTGCCCCGGAGGACACAACCGTTGCAGGGAGACAAAGAGGACACCGGGGAAAACGCCCAAGCAGCCATCAAGGGTCCCATCAAGAGGGATCGGGGCATTGAGGGGTGGGGAAGCCCGGGGCAATACAGGAGGGTATAAAAGGGGCACCCCCACACTACCTACCCCGTTCCCATTTTTCGTTCTGTCAGCTATCATTCCAATAAACCAGAAATCCTTAATATCCATTAAGTGAGTCTGCGTCTTATTGCGAAGCGAGGCTGGCCCTGACATAAAAACGGGAACCCCAAAAAATTTTTTTTCCACCTGGTACCTATCCAACAAGTGTGTGAGGGACCCAGCCAGGCATGGAGAACCAGGAACCAAGGAGGCGCAACCCTTCGGCGCCCGGCGACGAAGCCCCGCTCTCGCAGGGCGGGATGCAGCTGAGGTCCGGGCGATGCAACGCCCCGGTAAGTATGGGACCCAGCTGGGGGGAAGCAGCGGGGGAGGGACCCACCCCGGCACCCCGGAGCCCGCGAGGCACCGGGGGCGAGACGAGGGGACCCTCTCCAAGCCCGCAGGCAACCCCGGAGGAAGCGCGAGACGAACCGCCACCTTGGGCGCTCGAAGGCGAGGGCGCGCCTGGCACCGCGGCGGGAACGAGGGACGATCCGTCCTCTACCACGGCCAACGGCGAGGGTGAGCGGAGCGGCGAAAACCTCGGCGGGAAGCCGGGGACGGCGGAGAGGCTCGACGCGTTGGAGGAAGGGATGCAGGCGGTGCGGCAGATGCTCCAACAGCTGACGGCGGCTCAGGGACTCTGCGACGGAGGCGGCGCAGAGGCACCCCCGGACAAAAGGCGGCAGGGCGAGCGGGGCGGCGGTGACGGCGGAACCCGACCCAAGGAGCCCAACCGACAACCGGAGGCGCACCGGGAGGCGAGACGGGGTGGAGACCCAGCGGACGGCGGCGACCACGGCGGAACCCAACCCCAGGAGGCCACCCAACGAGCGGAGGCGCGCCCGGACGTGAGACGGCGGGACAACCTCGGCGGCGGCGGCGTCCGGCCCCAGGAGCCCACCCCACGACGGGAGATGCGCCAGGCTGAGAGGTGGAGGGACGACCCGGCGGGCGGCGACGGCGGAGCCTGGATCCAGGAGCCCGACCGAGGGAGAACACCCCGCCCTCCCCCCTGAGCGACGGGACGACGACCTTGCGAGGAGACCCAGAGAGAGGCACCAATGCCGCAAGAGAACCGGAGACACCCCGACCCGCAGCAGCTCCCGCAGAGCCCGAGGCACGACGCAGAGGGGGCCAGGAGCCAGACCAGGACACCCGCCAAAGACTTTGGCATAAAGTTCGATGGGGACCCCTCGAAACTTTCCTTTTTTTTGACTAACGCGAGGTACTACCTCGAAGAATGGGGTCCCTGCTTCAGAACTGAGCGGGGAAAAATCAATGCCCTGGCCATAAAATTAAAAGGGCGGGCCGCCGATTGGTACGTCCAATTGTGCCAATCAGGCGCCCGGGCGCTGCAGGACACCACTGAATTCCTGCAGGCACTAGAAAGGCACTTCAGGGACCCCCTGGAGCAAGAAAAGGCAAAAAGGGCGCTAGAGACACTTAGACAAAGCCCGCGCTCCGTGGCTGAGTATGCCATGGAGTTCCAAGCCCTAGCCGGAAAAGTGGACACTTGGTCTCAATCGACACTGATTGAGAAGTTCAAACACGGACTCAACTTAAACGTCCTCCGGTGGGCACTTGGCCGCGACAACCCCAGCTCCCTCACGGGTTGGATCCAGCTGGCAGCGGAAGTGGAGAACGCTCACGACACGTTCCTCCACGCAAGGAGGGAAACGCAACAGATGGAGACAGCGAGACCCCCACGCACCAGCGCAAGGCAGGTGAGGGCGAGACCCCAACCCTGGAAGGAGGAACGGGACAGACGCTTTGCTAAAGGACAATGTTTCACGTGCGGCAGGGAAGATCATAAAGCAGCCGCATGCCCCAAAACGACGCCCAGAGAGAGCCCAAGGAGGGCACAAACAGCACCAACCCCAGCGCCAAGAAAGCGACCAGCAGCAAAGGGGGAGTACCGACGCAGACACGCCCCCTACAGTTCAGAGGAGGAGGAAAGCAACCCCGATGAGGCGGCGGGAAACGACAACCACCTGGCCTAAGGGGCGCCGAAGGACAGGTGGAGGACACTGACAGGCGCTTCGACAAAGGGGTGAGTGAGGAATGCCCCACCCTCTACATCCGTGTCACCCTCACCCATCGAAATAAAACTGAAAAGGTCTGGGCACTCATTGATTCGGGTTGCTCCAAAAGCCTCATGCACCCTGACCTGGCAGCCGCACTCGACCTCCGCTGCTATCCACTTCAGCACCACCTGGTGTTCTCGCAGCTCGATGGATCTGCAGCGGGAGGGGGCCCGGTCGCCCAATACACCGGAGAAACCGCGCTACGGCTCGGCAGCCACGAGGAAAAATTGGCTTTCATCGTGGCACCGGTGGGGCAACCCCGACTCATACTGGGGATCCCATGGCTCGTGCAGCAAAACCCAGTCATCAACTGGAGAACCAGAGAGATTAAGTTTGCTGACGGGCGTTACCAAGCACCTTCAGGGAACAGGGTTCCCTGAGCAGCCATGGGGGGGGGCGACGACGACTGCGGAACACAGAGAGACAGCACTGCCAGAGGGACTGCCAACCAAATACGGGGATTTCGCCGACGTTTTCGGTGAGAAAGAGGCGGACAAACTCCCCCCCCACAGAAAGATGGACTGCACCATTGAACTGGTCCCGGGGGTACCCCTACCCAAACCAAAAATATATGCTATGACCCAGCGAGAGCTAGCTGCATTAAGGGACTTCATAGACAAAAATCTGGCGAGAGGTTTTATCGAGCCAGCAAACTCTCCAGTGGGAGCGCCAGTCCTCTTTCGCGAGAAAAAGGACGGGTCATTGCGGCTCTGTACAGACTACCGCGGATTAAACGCAGCAAGCATTTCAAATAAATACCCCTTACCCTTAATAAAGGACATTTTGTCCCACCTGGTAAAGGGTAAGGTATTCTCCAAACTGGACATAAGGGAAGCCTACTACCGCATACGGATACGGGAGGGGGATGAGTGGAAGACTGCTTTCAATTGCCCATTGGGGGCGTTTCAATATAAAGTACTCCCATTCGGATTGGCAGGAGCACCGGGGGTATTCATGCAGTTAATTAATGAGGTCCTGCGTGACCACCTTTTTAAGGGGTTTTGGTTTACCTGGATGATGTATTGATCTACACAGAAACAGAACGGGAGCACGAACGCTTGGTAAAGGACATGCTCAAGAAACTTCGCAAGGCAGAGCTGTTTGTAAAGCTCTCCAAGTGCGAGTTTCACAAAAAACAAATTGACTACCTAGGGTATAGGATTTCTGCTAAAGGGATAGAAATGGACCCCAGCAAGGTCCAAGCCATCCTGGCGTGGGAACGCCCACGCACGAGGAGACAGCTGCAAAGCCTCCTGGGATTCACTAATTTCTACAGGGGGTTCACGCCCAGGCTGGCAGAGACTATTTTGCCCCTAACTAACCTGCTAAAGACTAAGGGCTTGGGGGACACGCGCAAATCGAGGAACCCGGGGGCGCTACTGAATTGGACAGCTGACTGTCAAACGGCTTTCGAGAGACTGAAAACCCTCTTCACAGCTGAGCCAGTGTTACAACACCCCGACCCCACCAAGCCTTTTGTGGTGCAGGCAGATGCCTCCGACTTTTCCATCGGAGCCATCCTGCTCCAAAAGGACTCCGACAACCACCTAAAGCCCTGCGCCTACCTTTCCCGCAAATTCTCCGAAACGGAGCGGAGATGGCACGTATGGGAAAAGGAGGCGTTTGCAGTGAAGACAGCCTTGGAAACGTGGCGACACCTGCTGGAGGGGGCCTCCTGCCCCTTCGAGGTCTGGACGGACCACAAGAACCTGGAGGCACTCAGCACACCAAAACGACTCAGCCCAAAGCAGGTGCGATGGGCTCAGTTTTTCAGCCGGTTCAATTTCACGCTGAAATTCATACCGGGCAAGAAAAACTTCTTGGCAGACGCCCTTTCCCGATGGCCACAGGACGACACGCAAGCCTCCGACATCGTAGGAACAGTATGGACCGAGAAACAGCTCGGCTGCCCAGCTGTCACGCGGAGCCAGACAAGGAATCAGCGCACGCCAGCACGAACGGCGGGGAGCGATCGGAGCCGACGCTCAATTTCACCGAACTGGCAACAAAGACTCACACAAGCACTACAGCAAGATACATGGTTGCAGAATAACCAACAACATGTATCTTTCAAAGACAACATCGCCTGGAAAGAGAAAGCCTTGTACGTGCCCGAATCACTGCGGGGGGAAATCTTACACAGAGCGCACGATGACAAATCTGCAGGGCATTTTGGGTTTGTAAAAACCCTCCACCTAACGAGGAGGCAATTTTGGTGGCCAAACCTCAGAAAGGACGTAAAAGACTACGTAGGCAACTGCCCCATATGTGCCACCACCAAACATAAAGGAGGGAAACCCCACGGGCTGCTACAGGCGGTAGCCAGCCCCTCCCGGCCATGGGAAGAAATTTCCATGGATTTCATTGTGGACCTCCCACCCAGCCAAAGAAAAACTGTGATATGGGTGGTAAAAGACTATTTCTCGAAACAAGCACACTTCATCCCGTGCGCGACTATCCCCTCCGCACAACAGCTGGCACGTTTATTCCTAACACACATATACAGGATCCACGGCGCCCCCTACAGGTTGGTGACCGACAGAGGCACACAATTCACGTCAAAGTTTTGGCGGGAATTTTTAAAACTAATCGGAACCAAGCAAGCACTGTCCACTGCGTGGCATCCAAACACGGACGGATCCACAGAGATCCTAAACTCAACACTTGAACAGTTCCTGAGGGCATTCATAAATTATCAACAGGACAACTGGGTAGACCTACTACCTTTTGCAGAGGTGGCCTATAATAACGCGGTACACCAGAGCACTGGCCACACCCCTTTTAAGGTGGTCTATGGAAGGGACTTTGTACCGATACCAGAATTGCCGCAACCTGAAACCCTGCCCTGCTCACCAGACGATTGGGCGGCACAGCTGGCAACAACCTGGCCAATCATCCAAACGGCCCTAGCAGACGCACAAACAACGTACAAAAAATATGCGGACAACCACAGGGCGGAGGCACCAAACTACAAAGTGGGAGATAGGGTCTACCTCTCCACTAAGTTCATAAAGACCTCGCAACCCTCGAAGAAATTGGCACCGAAATTAATTGGACCTTTTAAAATCATACAGGTAATCAACCCAGTTACCTTCAAACTGGAACTGCCTTACAATTTGAGACGGGTCCACCCAGTGTTTCATTGTGCACTACTGAAGCCAACGAGCACATCCAAATGGCATACGGAAGAACCTCCACCCCCACCCATAATGATAGACAACCAACAACATTTTGAAGTAAAAGAAATACTGGACTCAAGAAAGCAAAGAGGAACACTACAATACCTCGTGAGATGGAAACATTTCTCACACCCAGAGTGGGTCCAGGCACGACACGTCATGGCTAGACAACTGACAAGACAGTTCCATGAGGCATACCCGGAGAAACCAGCACCATAGAACATCTTTGGGGGGGCAGCATGTCATGACCTCGTTGCAAGGCACAAAGAGCCTCACAACGTGGATCATGATCATTAAGGAAAAGGGGGAAGAAGATAATCAAACCAGGGATTAACACAAGCACCCAAAGACACCCACACCCATGATCCCATAAACAACTGAAAGGAGAGACGTCAGAGGAGTGAAGATAAGGAGCACATGGTGCCCCGGAGGACACAACCGTTGCAGGGAGACAAAGAGGACACCGGGGAAAACGCCCAAGCAGCCATCAAGGGTCCCATCAAGAGGGATCAGGGCATTGAGGGGTGGGGAAGCCCGGGGCAATACAGGAGGGTATAAAAGGGGCACCCCCACACTACCTACCCCGTTCCCGTTTTTCGTTCTGTCAGCTATCATTCCAATAAACCAGAAATCCTTAATATCCATTAAGTGAGTCTGCATCTTATTGCGAAGCGAGGCTGGCCCTGACAGTTTCTTCCAGTGATTTTAACTCCAGCCTTGGATTCCTCAAGCCCAGCACATCGCATGATGTGTTCTGCATACAAGTTGAATAGGTAGGGTGAGAGTATACAGCCCTGCCGTACTCCTTTCCCAATCTTAAACCAGTCCATTGTTCCGTGGTCTGTTCTTACTGTTGCTACTTGGTTGTTATACAGATTCTTCAGGAGGCATACAAGATGACTTGGTATCCCCATACCGCTAAGAACTTGCCACAATTTGTTATGGTCCACACAGTCAAAGGCTTTAGAATAGTCAATAAAACAGAAATAGATGTTTTTCTAAAACTCCCTGGCTTTTTCCATTATCCAGCGGATATTGGCAATTTGGTCTCTAGTTCCTCTGCCTTTTCTAAACCCAGCTTGTACATCTGGCAATTCTCGCTCCATGAACTGCGAAGTCTACCTTGCAGGATCTTGAGCATTACCTTACTGGCATGTGAAATGAGTGCCACTGTTCGATAGTTTGAACATTCTTTAGTGTTTCCCTTTTTTGGTATGGGGATATAAGTTGATTTTTTCCAATCTGATGGCCATTCTTGTGTTTTCCAAATTTGCTGGCATATAGCATGCATTACCTTGACAGCATCATCTCTCAAGATTTTGAACAGTTCAGCTGGGATGCCATCATCTCCTGCTGCCTTCTTATTAGCAATGCTTCTTAAGGCCCACTCAACCTCACTCTTCAGGATGTCTGGCTCTAGCTCACTGACCACACCGTCAAAGCTATCCCCAATATTGTTATCCTTCCTATACAGGTCTTCTGTATATTCTTGCCACCTCTTCTTGATCTCTTCTTCTTCTGTTAGGTCCTTGCCATCTTTGTTTTTGATCATACACATTTTTGCCTGGAATTTACCTCCGATGTTTCTAATTTTCTGGAAGAGGTCTCTTGTCCTTCCTATTCTATTGTCTTCTTCCACTTCCGCGCATTGCTTGTTTACAAATAATTCCTTATCTCTTCTGGCTAACCTCTGGAATTTTGCATTTAATTGGGCATATCTCCCCCTATCACTGTTGCCTTTTGCTTTCCTTCTTTCTTGGGCTACTTCTAGTGTCTCAGCAGACAGCCATTTTGCCTTCTTGGTTTTCTCTTTCTTTGGGATGTATTTTGTTGCAGCCTCCTGAACAATGCTGCCAACTTCTGTCCAGAGTTCTTCTGGGACCCTATCTACTAAGTCCAGTGCCTTAAATCTATTCTTCACCTCCACTGCATATTCCTTAGGAATATTAGTGAGCTCATATCTAGCTGATCTGTGGGTCTTCCCTAATCTCTTTAGTCTGGTCCTAAATTGTGCAAGAAGAAGTTCAGCTCTGCCTGACTCCAAAGTGACTCTGGGTGGCTCACAATATAAACAAAATAAAATCTAATAATAAACTATCTGAACTACAGTCAGCTCCAGGTCTTGTTTTTACCGACTGTACAGATGTCCGCCACCTTTGGCTGCAAAGGATGTAGTCAATCTGATTTCGGTGTTGTCCATCTGGTGAAGTCCATGTATAAAGCCGTCTCTTAGGTTGTTGGAAGAGAGTGTTTGTTATGCAGAGTGAATTGTCTTGGCAAAATTCTATCAGCCTATGTCCTGCTTCGTTTTGTTCTCCCAGGCCATACTTACCTGTAATTCCAGGTGTCATTTGACTGCCCACCTTAGCATTCCAGTCTCCCGTGATGAAAATAACATCTCTTTTAGGTGTGTTGTCCAGTAGGTGCTGCAGATCCTCATAGAACTGCTCTACTTCAGCTTCTTCAGCATCTGTGGTTGGGGTGTATATTTGGATCACTGTGATGTTAGATGGCTTGCCCTGAATTCGAATTGAGATCATTCTGTCATTTTTTGGATTGTATCCAAGCACTGCTTTAGCCACTTTACTATTAATTATGAAGGCTACTCCATTTCTTCTGTGGTCCTCTTGTCCACAGTAGTAGATCTGGTGGTCATTTGATGTGAAGTGGCCCATTCCAGTCCATTTCAGTTCACTGACGCCCAAAATGTCTATCTTTAATCTTGACATCTCACCAATAACCACATCCAATTTGCCCTGGCTCATAGATCTTACATTCCAGGTTCTAATGGTGTGTTGATCCTTAGAACATCGGATTCGCCGTTCACCACCAGCAGCATCGGCCGCTAGCCGTCCTTTCGGCTTTGAGCTAGCTGCGTCATCACGTCTGGGGCTAGTTGAGCTCATCCTCTGTTCCTCCCCAGTAGCATTTTGACCATCTTCCGACCTGGGGGTCTCATCTTCCGATGGTATACCGACATATCTCTGTTTGTACTGATCCATTTAGTTTTCACGGCAAGAATACTGAGGTGGGTTGCCATTACCTTCCCCAGGGATCGCATTTAGTCTGACCTCTCTGTCATGACCTTCCCGTCTTGGGTGGCCCTTCACGGTTTAGCTCATGGCATCACTGAGGTGCTCAAGCTCCAGCACCACGACAAGGTAATGATCCTTTGCTGAAGAACGATCCTTTGCTGAAGGATGGCATTCTGGAAGGACTTAAAGTTCTGTCTGTTCCTCCAGGCCTTGGGATAGTGTCAGCTCTATTAGGTACAACAGATCAGGAAACCAACTCCATGGGAAGTTTAGAAGTTTAGAAGTTCATCTTGCAAGCCTGATTATGCTTTAATTCCCCTCCCTCTAATACCCCAGTGAATCAGTGATGATCCTGCTTGAACCTCTTCCGAATAGTAACTTGCTTCCCAGAACTTATGGAATGTTTTATCCCTCTGCATATGTAAGGGCTTTTATCTGTTTCCCTCAAGGTCATCTCCCTGACTTTCTACCTGTGGAAGAGATGGAAACACCCACACCCACCCCAGTGTTTGACATATGTTGTATATGCTTAGATATGAATTGTCTGAATGAACATTGCTTTGTTAATTCATCTTTGTGATTTCCATTATTGTATATCTATATACTACTAAAACCCGTGTCTGTTTGTACTTTGTAACCTTTAACTAGGCAAAACGGTGCATCGTAGGGCAACAATTTTTGAACCAAGGTACCTAAAATGGGCTAACCTACAGAATGCATCCAAAATTCAGGACCCATAACTCCCATGGAATAGACATTTGGCAAATTTTATAAAATATTTTATGACATAAAATTATCATAAAACATTCTATGACATAAAAATTATCATAAAACATTTTATGACATAATACAAAATGTCATAAAACATTTCTTGTGGTCAAGTCCTAATGGTTGACTGTGCTGTACTGTTCAACATACTTTCAAGGCAAATACATCTCTCCCTGAATTTTTAAGAACTTTTTCAGTACATTAGAAGCAATGCCATTGTTGAAGGCACTAAGGAATCTGGTAAGGAAATATTTCTGAAACCATGACCCAACGGGTCATGGGTTGAATAGTTTATTATTAGATTTTATTTTGTTTATATTGTGAGCCACCCAGAGTCACTTTGGAGTCAGGCAGAGCTGAAATCAAATTAAATAATAAATAATGACAAATGCTGGGTGATAAAGTCACTGTGGCATCATGTCACCTTACAGTTTGATTTTGGAAGACATCATACTCAACTTCTCCTTGGTTGGATGGTGATGCTGAATATCAACAACAGTATTGCTTTATTTGTTCCTCTCCTTCTTTTAGTCCAGATGTTTTCTATAGCATTGTCAAGTTCATGCATCTGGTTGTCTAAGAAGAAATAGATACAATATTCAACAGTACATACATACTCTTCCTTTCTATTGCTTCTGTTCTTTTTGAACAAATTATATCCTTCAGTTGTTATATTCCAATTACAGGAGTCATCCCAACAGATCTCCATTATATCATATTTGCCTTTCTATATTAACAGATCAAGCTCATCTTTTTTATTTCCCATACATTAGAATACAGCCAATGAAGGCCATGCACATTATGAGCGGACATTGTTTCTGATTTTTCATCAACTGACTCATTTCAGCAACACACCCACTTTCAAAAGGGCACAAGTCTTTACCTGTGATCTTCCAGGGTATCGGATATTGATGCTTGCAGAAACATTTTATATTGTAAAAGTTCCCAAACACCACACAAATCCCAAATATTTTCAGTTCCTGCTATATTCATTTAAACTGAAGCTAAACTAACCATATCATATCTTAGTTCTGACTAAGTTATGTTGGGAGTTCAACACTCAACACTTTATTTGGACTGGGAATTCTAGAAATTACAGTCTCAGCATACACTTTAGGCAACAAGCAGGGGGCTGCTGTATTAGATCACATGTATTCAAGACAGGAATGAGGAAAAAAGAATATATGAAAGGTAAAGTTTAGAATATCCATTTGAAGGTTGAGTGGTTTGTTTTGTTTTCTGGATTTGGGGGCTGCCCTTTCAGTTTCAGAAATGTAGGTGTAATTATTTCTAAAGCCAAGCTATGACCCTGGGTTTTTTCTTAAACGTAAAATATCAGGATGGAACAGATCTTGTAATTAAGTTAAAATGTCTCACAAAAGAGAACTCATGCCTTTGTATTGTAAACTGAGCACCAATATAACATGGTCTTCAGTTTATTGTTATTTTAATAGACATTTTTTCATTCACAAAATATGGTATTTTCCTCCTTCCTCTTAAAAGGGGAGGGGGAGACAGAGGTAGCTTTCAAATGTAGCCAACTTTTTTTGTTACTACAACCTGGCATCTCTCTTGTCACAATAGCCAGTTATAATTATACAACAATCATTATGTTCACTGTAAGTAGACAAAAGACATCAGTTTGTTTTGTGCATGACTGAACTCAAATGCGAAAGAGTACAAATTTTAGATGCTCTGCTGTGAATCCATAGAGCAGATTTCCTAAGCTCAATGATTTTGACTGTTGTACAAAGGGAGCCATGTGTCGTCATGAAAGCGAATTGTGATAAAAAGTGGTTCATCCTATTCAACTTTTTCTTTATTGCAGAGATGTGATAAAATCAGAAATTGTCACATATTTATAGTAAGAACACCAACTGGACACTATAGGACACTCACACAAACAACACACATGTTCATCTCACCCATGCATCAGAAAACAACATGAGAGAAAGGCCATATCAGAGAAAATATTTTGCATGCAAAAGACCACAGTCCAATCCTCAGTACCTCTAAAGGCATTGTAGATAGTAGATCCCAGAAGACTTCATAATTTGTATACAGAAACTGCAAGTTAGAGAGCTAGTTGGGTATAGAGGTTAAGGCACTGGGCTAGAAACCAGGAGACTGAGATTTCTAGTCCTGCCTTAGGCACAAAGCCAGCTGGGTGACCTTAGGCCAGTCTCTCTCTCTCTCTCTCAGCCCTAGGAAGGGGCAATGGCAAGCCACTTCTGAAATCTTGCCAAGTAAACCGTAGGGACTTGTCCAGGCAGTCACCAGGAATCAACAATGACTCAAAGCCACCCAAAACAAATAAATGAATACATATATACATACATATGTACATTCATACAAAAGCTGGCAGTTACATTTCTCCCCATCTCCAAGTAGAACTGGGAAAGTCACTTTCAAAGACATATTCTCAGACAGACATATTCTTCATCTCATGGCAAGCCCATGTGCATAAAACATGTCTTTCTATTATTTTATTGTAAGACCTCTTGAGGAATTTGAAGAGTGATGCAGCAATGTTTTAAATAAATTGATTTCAGTGGGACAGATTTAGCCTCTTGCTTAACTGTGACATTAGAGTCAATGAAACTAAAGCAGCTTATACTCATTTTAATATACAGCATATGTATATGTATATATGAATACGTATATGTATATATAAATCAGTTTTAAGGGCAAACTCCATTCAAGATGGTTTACTTATATAAAAAGGATAAATCAACTTTAAGGACAACATTACAAGCAGTAGAGTTAAAATTTCCCTCAAGAATAATACAGTCAACACCAGTTCCAAGTGAGGCCTCAAGCAGAGCAATTCAGCTTATTCATGAAACACCTAAGGGAAAAAATCTTTCAGGCTTTCTTAAAAGGCATTTAATAAGAAGGGAGGGACATGCAGAAAAGGCCTTCTCTCTTGTTGTGACCAATTGTATTTATTTGTTGGGATGCTCTCCAACTCCAGCCAACAATTTACAAGCCTTTAAGGGCTCTCCATCTTAAATGTGGGCAAGTAAAAGTGGTTGATCATTCAAAAAACCCTAATATACTGTATATCTCAGCAGTTATCCTAAAACTGTTGCTATAACTGCAGTCATATGGAAGAGCCCCCAAGAAAGTTTAACTCAAGGACTCCTGTCCACAACTATCAACCTGAAGCCCAAATCCATACAAGTTCCAAAAACAATGTTGTGATGACCACATCAAAATCATTTTATATTGGAAGCACCATGTCAGCTATTTTTTTCTATACTATATAGCTTGAAGTACTGTCTAAGATGTAATTTAGTTTTGCTATCTATCCTTCTCAAGCTGCCGCCATCCATGAACCACAAGACTCAACATCTCCAACCCATATGCTTGGTGATAATTGGAGAGAAGACCAACATGAATGGAAGGCATCACATTAGGGAAGTCCAAGGCTTCTGGTACAACCACACTGCTTCATCTCTGCAGCCAAAGGCCTACATCTAGCATTCCTAGATTTAAAGGCAATCTACATCTGCAATTTATAACATCACCCACCCATCACAGTGGTAATATAACATTCATTTGGACAGGATTTATATCACCACAGTGACAAGATGATGCTATAATTTAGTACTCAAGCAGATATCACTGAACTCAATCTGCGTGAACCATAATACAGAATTAAGTTTAGCAGCACCACACCTAATGTTTATAGGTATGGGTAAATTTCATGCCATGCCTCTCCCAATAAATGAAAGAAGAATGTTCACTTCTTATTCCAGATTAAGTCTTCATAGTGAACTGCTTCTTATCAAACAGAGTGTACCATCCTTTTCAACCTGGCAGTCTCCATATATGTTGAATTTCAGTTTAGACAACTTCTAATCCCACATTTTCCAATCAGAATCCAAGACATCTAGAAGACAGCAGGTTGCAGAGTATGTGTTCCAAAACCATGGGATGTTTACTATCTTAAACTGACTTTATGGATTTGGCTCCCATCAATTATGTGGAGACTACAATTCCCAGAAGTCCCAACCAATAAGGCATTAGATGACCATATATTAATTAAATTATAAGGCAGCTCAGAATTCCTTAAAAGGAAGTTACACAGCTTCCTTTAGTTGAGAATATATGCAGCCAAGGCTTAAACTGTTGGCTCCTTGGTGCTCTCTGAGCTTGGTTGTTTTCCTGCAGATGTTCCGTTACCTGGCTAGGTAACATCATCAATGCAAGGAAGAGTAGGGTTTGCTGGCTATTTATATATAGTAACTTGCCCTGTCAGTCTTGATGGGGGTGTGACTTTTTCCTTGATTTGCCTTGATTAGGGTATTGTTTCTTCCCTGATTATTTATCTGGTCCTGCTTACCTGGGTGTTGGCTGCTGGAAGGAAAGAGTTCTAGGCTGTTTGTTTCCTTCCTAGGATTTTGACTGTATCTTTCAAATGGTATGTAGATGGGGTTTATCTCAATGTGTCTAATTGATAGTTGATTTGTCTGAATGGCTGGCTTTCAGGAATTCATTAGTGGTTTTGGATTTGGCTTGAGCTAAAATATTAACAGTTTCCCAGCTGAAACTGGTTGAGTCTGTCCATGTGTTCTGAGATTAAGGGACTTTTGTCATGCCTTTTGGTTGCCAGTTGGTGCTCATGGATACAGCCTGACAATCTTCCACCTGCCTGTCCTACATTGTGGTCCTTATACTGTATGTTGTCAATGACTTTTTTTTTCTTCTTTGGCTACTGGGTCTTTTGATTTGCTTTGGGGGTTTTGTTGGTTTGTGTGCTACAGTGGTGTGAAGTAGTTGTAGTAGCCTGCTGGTTGTCTCAGAGATGTTGTGATCCACAGGTGTGTTATCCTTTTCGTAGGTTGTAATGGTTGTGCTGCTGGGGGTTGTATGGTTTGGCACTTTTTGATAAAGCTTACATTCTCTTTGACAGCTTACTTTCTCATTAACGTCATAATTTAAAGCTATAGATGGTTTGTTTTATCTTTAAGTTACTCCAAGGAGATATGAGAACATATGATTTGTTTTCATAGGTGCTTCCAAATAATTTGAATTCCAGATTTGGAGTTCCATAACACTTGCTTATGTATCTGAAGTTGGTGATTTTTTTTTCCAAAATTCTCTATTTTCCATGATTTTATTTCAAAGTTCTGTATTATGCACAATCTCTCTGTAATTGCCTTTTGCTCATTTAATTTCAAATTTGTCCTGACATGATTGTATGTAAATGTAACAAGATTACTTCAGTGTAGCATTTTACCACAGGCAAGTATCTCTGTGTGCATTAGGAGAACATAACACAAAAATAATCTTAATGCAATCATATGTATAACTGCATCAATATGGGTTTGGGGGGAAGGGTATATTTGCTGAAGCTTTTAATCAATGCAGACATGCACATAGTTATCAGGTTGATGGTGGGAATTTGACAAGAGTTAGCAGCTTGCAGCTCTAGATTCTTACAGCTCTGAATCTAATTTACCTCCAAGGTAACAGTAACAAAGCCAAATGATTTTTACACACCATTAGGTAGCCTTGTCCAGTGTCTATATTAGAGAGAAAATTCTTCTTTTAAAGTGGGTCAGCTAAGGATGATTTAAATCTGTCTCCCTTGTGGGCTGGGGATTAGACGCAGATATTCATGTCCTCATCGTGGACATGAAAAAAGAGGTGTCTGGGCAGAAAAAAACAGAAAAAAGAGGTGTCTGGGCATTTTAGCTCCATGGCAATGGGGACAAGACCTAGGCCTGGGGTAGGAGACTGGGGAAAGGAGAAGCATTCTTATTTGGCTGTACAGTATCTTTTTCTGACTAATGCAGGTTTACATTTACATTCTATATCACAGAATTTGGAAATATCAAAGGAGGTTTTGTTTATTTAGTGCCTCGTGTAGCGCAGAGTGGTAGGCGGCAGTATTGCAACCGAAAACTCTTGCCATGACCCGAGTTTGATCCCAGCGGAAGCTGGATTCTCTTTTGGGTAGCCGGCTCAGGTCGACTCAGCCTTCCATCCTTCCGAGGTTGGTAAAATGAGTACCCAGCTTGCTGGGGAAGGTGACGACTGGGGAAGGCAATGGCAAACCACCCCGCTACAGTCTGCCAAGAAAACGTCACGAAAGCGGCATACCTCCAAAGGGTCAGACATGACTCAGTGCTTGCACAGGGGACCTTTCACCTTTCACCTTTGTTTATTTATTTAATTAATTTACAGACCACTAAATTCTGGGAGATTTTACTGCCACATGCAGCAATCCCCTACTATGCAGATTGAAACTGTAAGACTAGATAGTGATATTGGAAAGGATCTATTTTCAGATGCTGAGGTTGCACACCTGCAGTTGCTGAATTGTTATTACGTTTTAATTGATCAAGAAATAACACAGTACAAAACAAACAAACAGAAATAATCCCATCTTGGACAGGGTTTGTTTGTTTTTTTTGGAAATTCAAGTTCCAGCCAAGAACCTAGGAATAATCCAAGTAATGTCATAAGATACAACCTGTGCCCAGCAAGGTGGTTTTTTTTATGAATCCAAGACTGATATGGCAAAAATACTTAATTGTTGTAAAAAAAATTCTCTTTTCTTTTCAATTATTGTTATATCTGATGTGCTATGTTCTAGATGGCAATCAATTTGTATGCCACAATTTCATAAAAAGCCAATATCACTTTCAAGAACTTTTTCAATTCTGATTATACCACATTCAGGAAACTTGGAAACTGTAATTTCTGCACAGATGCCACTGGATCATAGTGGCTGCTTGGTCATGACATTGTTTATAGTCAGCCTGAGCAATTTTATTGCATTCACTAATTATGTGATCCACAGTTCCCTCTTTTTCTTTAGAAGTCTGCATTTGCTGCTGTTTGATACATATTTAATCCCTGATTCCATCACATTTGTTTGAAATGCTTGTTCTTGAACAAAAATGAATCCTTCTGTTTCCTTCTTGATAGTGACAATTATAGTGACAATTGCAACCATTGTCAGTTTCTGGCCTTATCCACTTTATGGTTCAATTCCTTTTTATATATTGGCCATGTGGTGATTTACTTCTCCCATTTTCAAACAGTTTGCCAATAATTCATTTTTATAATTATTTTTTGCTTTTGCTACTTTCAGAATGTTTTCTTTGCAAATGGCAATGTGCATTTTCTCTTTGCTTGCCTTGATGTAATTATTTAATCCCAATTTTCTTCTTCAATGTTATATCTGCATTATTACCATCAACATCATTATTATGATTACCAAAAAAGAACCCAATTGTTTTTATTTCAGTTGGATCAATCTGAACTTTCCTTAGCGGGATGCATGGTAGAATCCAAGCTGCCCGGCTCCACCTTCTCAGATTCCCACTCTCTCTTTCCTTCTCCTGTGGACACCTTCCCCTATCAACACCCACGTACCCACCCCTGGGACCAGCCAGGAATGGCTGGATTTGCACTTTCCTCCGTGCTTGGCACACTGATGAACACTGCAGCACCAACAAGCTGGGAAGCTACTGCGGCCGGGAAGAGGGGGGAGGCGAGGTGAATGTGCGTTGGCTCCAAGAATGAATGGAGAGGCGGCTGCTTGCGTTTGCCCTCCGTCCTCCCCCCTCCCCATTATGTTCCATTCACCAAGTCTGGTCCCTGCTGCCGAGGCTGCTGACGTCAGAGATGCCTGCGTCAATGCTTGCCTCAGTAACACACGTGCGGGCTTTTTCCCTCCCTCCCTCCCTCCCGCCTCCTCCTGCTGTCTTCTCTGGGGTCCCTCTTCTCCTCCTCCTCCTCCTCCTGACTTTTATTTTATAAATCAAACCATTAGGACTCTTGCTGGCTTTTTTAGAATTAAAGGTGATCTCTTTTTACTCTCCCTCCTTCTTCTTTTCGCCTCTCTGTCATTCTCTATGACCTTTTCCATCTCTGTTCCGATTATGAGGGAGGAATGTGTACTCATTCTGAATACTCTGGTGCCTGGCTGCCGTATCATACAGCAACTTGGGGACTATATTTATGCCGGATAAAAATACGTGCCAAGAGGACTGCAACCAGCAAGTCCCTACCCCACCCCCACGCACACATATGTTCCTTCCTCAAAATAAGGCATACACTTTCAGGAAGGTTTTTGGGTTGATTTCTCCTCCCCACTCTGGAACAAAGCCCCAGGGGCATGCTAATCGAACAAATGCTCTCCCTTGGTGTGGCTTTTTAAAGAAGCCTCCCATTGGGCTCCCTTGGGCCTGCCAGCTGTTTATGTTTCCTCTGCGCAAGAGGGAGCTTCTCCGAACAGCACTGTGAACAAGGCGGTTGCTGGGCTAGGAGTCAGTTGAAGCCAGATGTGACCTTGACAGCTCATTCTGGGGATGCACCCTCACCTCCCCCTAATCAAAGCACCAGGATGCTCCACTGTTTTTACAGGCCATGTCCTGATGCTATTGTCTGAGCCCCAGCAGAGGCAGTTTAAGGTCACCTTTAGCTGTTCCAGTTTTATAGCATTTTCCTTTTTTTCCCAACACAATTTGGGCCATGACACACTTCACGCTTCTGGTTCGGGTTCGGGTTGCTGATACTGGCAGGAGTTGGATCAGCCCAGCACCTACTAGCCGTTTTGGGCTGCTGGGGGGCTGTGCCCTCCCCTCTGGTCAGTGGGAACTATTGGCATAATGATTTGGCTGAGGTTGCAGAAGAGAGCTGATGATCAGTGTCCTCAGTGGCAGCTGTCTGCAGAATGCTTGGTTGATATTTTCTGAGTGCTCATCAGCTGCTACACAGGCTCCTTATAAACATGGGTTTGTTGCTTTTTTGAAAGTCCTAACGTTGTTTTAAACATGGGTTTAGTGCTCCTTGAGAACTGGACTACCATGTCAGTTCAGCACTGTCTGAAAGCTTAAACCACACAAGTCTATTGATCAGCTCTTTAGTGAGCTTGCACAGATGCAGAGTTTTGAAGTCATGGGACATCTGATACCCCCCTAGCTTTGCTGTGATTGTGGCCTGTGCAGCTTTAGCCATCTATCAAAACTCACTCCTGACCTGCACAATTATGCCGATCAGCTGGTCAGGTTTGTGTAGGCACAGAGGAAACAGGTTTATCCAGCAGTTGCAGGTGACATTCCAAAAAGAGAAGCCCAGAAAAGCCACAGGATTTAACTAATGGCTTTGTTTAGCACAGTCTGCATATCCAAAATCAGCAAACACCACTTAGTGGCAACCTAGGGTAGAGGCTATGGAGCAGTGTTTCTCAACCTTGGCAACTTGAAGATGTGTGGACTTCACCTCCCAGAATTCCCTAGCCAGCAGGGCTGGCTGTGGAATTCTGGGAGGTGAAGTCCACATATCTTCAAGTTGCCAAGGTTGAGAAACACTGCTATAGAGACAAGATAGAGATCGACAGGACAGCAAATTTTATGTGATATGTTTTCCTGCCAGCTCAAAGAAGGTGGATAATATGCTTACTAAGTTATGAGGAAAAGCCCATATATGTGCAATGTGGTTGGAACTGATGGGTCTTTATGTAGTACCAGTATGTAGTTGGAATCTATCCTGATATGTATTTGACCCCATGGATCTGTCTTTTCCAGTCCCTATCAACCCATATTGTTTCCAAACTGGAGACAGAGAGATTTTGATGACACCTGCACATTGACAACAGCTATGTGAATATGGAGGGCTCTCTCTGGTTTCATTCATGCTGGTGCAGAAATATTCCAATTCTAATTTAAGTGTTTTTGTCTTGCTTATATGTGCTTGTGTTTCTGATACCTCTATAATCAGAAATGAATTTTGCAGGCAACTACAATTGTTTCATTCTCAGTGATGGAAACCAGTTGTACTGACTCTACCTCAAACTCTTAGCCATGGAAGCTCATTAACCATCCGATTTTGTTAGAAACCAATTCTCAGGAATCTAATATAAATGAAAGCCAGCCCTTTAGAAGAGACTTAATATTATTTCATCCAGCAGTATGATAGTTTCCATTTGGGATGTTAATGATCTAATCATCGGATGAGAAAACTACTTAGCAATTGACTCAATATTCTTAATTAGCTTGTGCTTGCATTATAAAAAAGCTGGTTCATTTCTATAGGACCAGTTATTGCACAAAAGAGCTTAAGTTTTAAATGTGGAACAAGGAAGAAAAGTACAATTTGGCCTATTTAGGATTCCCAGCATGAAGCTAACTTATCAGACATTCTTGAGGATCTGTTGATCTACATGAAGAGCTTTGTCACAGCACATCATCTTTGAAAGTCTGTCCCAGATACATTTTCCTGGTGCCAATTCTTTTTTTCCTTTTAGGATCAGGTAAATATTTTTTCTGTTTCGACTGCAATTTCCAAAAGGCCTTTGACACAATGATTTCTAATGATTCACACATACTTCACTGTGTGACAATGGACAGGAGAAACATTGATATTCTGATGAACACTATGACAGCTTAACATTTAAATTTCATATAAATTTCCCATTATACATTGAAGCAATGCTGTATCAAATACACTTGGGATATTGTAGGAAATGTAAATTGTCTTTTTAAGCTGCCATGATAGGATGGAAAAGGGAATCCATAATTGGCACCAGCAGTAAAGGAACAACAGATGCTGGCACCATCCATGTAATTACCTGGGCTTTTAAAGGCATGATTTTAATGATATTTTCACAGCTGAATTTTTATTTGTTGAGCTTATCCACTCCTTTATTGGTTTGCATTGTTTGCATTGATTTTCTCATAAGACTTTATTATAAGGGTTGAGGAAAGGAGTAATGTCTTTCAAGTAACTCAAGCATTTGTAAGGAAACCAGAATAAAGATGGGGGAAAGTTGTCTGCAAACAATTCTGGTGGGCTGAAGGAACCATAGTGCACATCTTCTCCCAGGAGACTGAAAACATTACAGAAGTTTGTATCACATCCCTGGAGTCTAGAACATATTTCTTTCATTCTCTTGTAGGCAGCCAATGGCTTCCCTACAGCTGGGCAACCTGGTATCATTAGAAGGAACAGAACTGACACAGTCAGCTTTTAAAAATTCCCGAACATCTTGGCTGCTGTATTTCTTTCTCACCTCTGCTTTCATGACACAATATAGAAATTTAAAATGAAATTAAAAATGTCTGCACAGATGTTTGGTTATCTTTCTTAGTTATTCTGTAGCTAATCCAGGATATATCCCATTCTCTGTACCTTGTGTACACACAGTGCACTTTGCACTCAATAACCAAGGTGTCCCTGCTCTGTCTTTGCAAAGAGAGGAAGCTGTGTGGTAAAAGACATCATTTGTACATTAGGAACACTCTGTTGCCAGATCAGCAGTAGCACCATTGACGTCTGTACTCTGGTGCTTTATTCCTTCTGGCATAAATCAGAATGACTATAGCCCAGACACTGTTTGTTAAACTACAAATGTATTTTCAGTCAGAAAGGACACCAGGAACTAGGCAGATGTTTCCATTTAAATCATTTTACTAAGATACTCCTGCTATAGCACCAGCAAGCAAACAGATAAATAATAAAAAAGCAGAGAAAAGGCACAACGCATTGCTTTGGATAGGGAGGTATTGAACTTTTTCCTACATTAGATTTAAAGGGGGGGAAAAAAAGATATAATGGTATAAAAAATACAGTGGTCTGAATTGAGCTCAATCCCTGGGGATGTAATGGATGTGTATGCGTTATTTTCTTGCCAGTAGTTATACAAGTGGTTGGCTATTGCCTGCCTCTGGGATTTTTTTTGTTTTTCAATTTCCCCATCTAATTTACAGGTTTGGAATTTCAGATTATTTCCTGTCCAAGTACTAATGCGGCCCAACCCTCTTTAGCTTTTCAGATCAGCCAGAGTCAGTAGGTGCTCTCAGTGAACTCTTATTTTCCTGAAAGTACACTGTGGTTATTTGCAGTGAACCACAAGTTATTCCAAAAGGGCATTTGTCTTTTCCTCATCTTCTCTATGTGGCATATTATTAGGACTGTATTCACTGAACCATAGCTTGTTAAGTCATGAAACCTGAGGATGTCTGCCTGCTCATAGGGACAGACTGGGTAGGCACACTCCAGGTTCCTTCTCTCAAATGCCAGTTTGGTTTAGTGGTTAAGACACCGGGCTGGAAACCAGGAGACCGAGAGTTCTAGTCCCACCTTGGGCATGAAAGCCGGCTGGGTGACCTTGGGCCAGTCGCTCCATCTCAGCCCAACTCACCTCACAGGGTTGCTGTTGTGAGGAAAATAGGAGGAGGAAGGAGTATTAGGTATGTTCACCGCCTTGAGTTATTTATAAAAATAATAAAGGTGGGATAATAAATAAATAAATAAATAAATACATGTTGTCATCGCATGGGACCTAGACAGCAGCCCTTCTCAGTAGTGACCCCCTTCCCTGGAGAACACCCTCCCCCTGAGATCTGGCAGGCCCCCACTCTTCTAGACTTCCAGAAGGCCTTAAAAGGCTGCGTTTTCCCCCAGGAGTTGGGATAGGGTGAGGTTGGAGCCCAGTGATTGTGGTTTCGTATGTATTGGGGATTGTTGGTTTAGGGCACTGGGAGTTGTTGTTTTTAATGTTGCTTTTTTATTATTTTTTATGTTCCTCTCACTGTTGCAATGAGCTGCCCAGAGTTAGGCTTATAAAATGGGCAGCTGTATAAACCTCTCTCTGGTTTTATACATTCCTTTACACTGTAAACAGCAGATGAATATCCCTCAGCCAACATGCAATACTTTTTAGTAGTTCTCCAGAATTCTCCCAAGACCCTAGAGCAAACCTGAAGAGGATGGAACCAAAATTTTCATCCCAGTTTTGGGAGTTGGGTTGCTTAAAGCCACTTCACTTAAAAAAAATAAAAAAAAATTCCCAAAATTTTTCTCACGTTGCAGCAATTTAAGGAAGAAATTAAGGCAAATCAATTTCTTAAATTAAGGCTATCAATTTCTTTTTCTTAAAACTTCCCCAATCCCTCTAACTCTAAAAAAAGACACTGGTTGTTAGAGGCCCTATTAAAAAAGAAAGAAAGGACTAAAACCTGGCCTCGTCCTTAAACCATAGATTACAAACTACAGTCACTGGAGTAAACCCAAAAAATCCCATTATGACTTAGTGTCAGTTGTGAACCCACCATAATTCAAACACAAATACTAACAGCAATACTAAAGATAGAACAAATCACACTTATTTTTTACAGCTGTATGGGAAGGGTTTTGTCTTCCTATAAGGCTTGTTGGCATATTCCACAAATACATTCGTTGTTGCTATTTTTCACTTTTTCAATGCGATGTTAGCAAGCATGATGGTTAAAGACTTCCAACTTTCAAGAATGATGGTGTGGTGGTAAAGGGTACCTTCCATACACTTGTGAGCTGTATTCACTACCAAACGTACAAGATACCCCACCATACATGTGAACTTCTATGGCTTATTTTCTTGGATCTGTAAACATAGTGGCTGGTCTTACATACTCTTGTAAAAGCAGCGTATTTGCTATTTGCTAAGCTATGGGTCTATTTACACATGCTCAAGTATAGAGCTCCTTCAGAGGACTGCAACTCAGTGACAAAGCCAATATTGGTGGTGAGTGGCGTTTCATTCATAATGAAAATGTGTATTTCCTAACTGTGTTGTCTCCATGGGTGGAAAGGAAGGACAGAAATATTTTTAATAAATATATATTTCAACAAAACTACTGTTTTTGTTAAGAAGAGCTTGCTGCTGAATTTCCCTGAGAGCTACACTGAAGCTTACTCAATATCAGACTGAATGTGACCCTGCACTGGGTCAGGCGAAGTTGTTCACTGAAAGTGCTCCTTCACTTTCGAGCATCCAACAACTGCAAAGGGATAAGGTGATGTAGCTGCCTGCATCGCCCATTCAGAAGGATTTTGTGGA
Organism: Candoia aspera; assembly: GCF_035149785.1. NCBI lineage: Eukaryota > Metazoa > Chordata > Lepidosauria > Squamata > Candoiidae > Candoia > Candoia aspera. Next base: position 77,826,559 of record NC_086153.1, on the reverse strand, counting down.
GCACAAATAAAGCAACATATGCAACCCACTCCTAGCAAATAGTACAAACCTGAACAAGCATAAAGAGATTTTATGTTCTCTTTTTATGTCACCTTGCCCTTCCAGGAACCTTTTGCAATCTCCATTCAAGGTATGCTTTACAAACACATTTACTGAAATTGTTCAGACACAGGGTCGTACAAGGACAAATCATTGCCTATCACTTTGGAGCATGACAAGACACTTCACTGGAAGCTGAGAAGAGATGTAGCTCATTCGAAGAGGACACGCTTTACACAGAGAAGATCCCAAGTTCAGTCTCTGTCATGTCTTCTGAATTGATTTAGTCTGATTGCAGCCATAGATTGAAATTGCCATGACTCAGACCATGAAGTTCTTTATTCTTAGAAACTAGCAGTTCTAGCACTATGCAAACATCATTCTCCTACTATAAGCTACATGTATTGGTTTTTCACACTTAGGAAAGCAGCTTTTCCATCAATAGTATATTCATTGTCCATAAAACCATAAGATAAAGAAGATACAAATATCTATAGACAATTTTTTCCTGCATTTCCAATTATTTTTAAATGACCTATGGAGATTTCATTGTTCTCAACAGACTGTCTATGTTGAGGCAGAATTACAGGTGCCACCTTCCCTGATGCCTAAAATCTTCTCTTTCATAACCAGCGGAGGTAATTGGAATTATAGGTAAAGGTAAAGGTTTCCCTTGACGTAAAGTCCAGTCGTGTCCGACTCTAGGGGGCGGTGCTCATCTCCGTTTCAAAGCCTTGGAGCCGGCGTTGTCCATAGGACACTTCCGGGTCATGTGGCCAGCATGACTCACGGAACGCCGTTACCTTCCCGCCGAAGCGGTACCAATTAATCTACTCACATTTGCATGTTTTCGAACTGCTTGGTGTGCAGGAGCTGGGACGAGCAATGGGAGCTCACCCCGCCGCGCGGTTTCGAACCGCCGACCTTCCGATCGACAGCTCAGCGGTTTAACCCGCAGCGCCACCGCGTCCCTAATTGGAATTATAGTTATTGGGAAATTCAGAGACAATTTTCCATGGAGATTTCAAGTTCATGCCATTCACCTTGGGAGTTCATTGTTGCCATGAAAACTATAGGGCCATCTCAGTACCTTTTCGGCCCAATGAATGAAGCAGAACATACTCTTATTTGCAAGATTTTTTTTTAATTTCCCCATCCATACAGCTTTTGTTATAGCATGAAGATGACTTATCATTTGCTGAAAACATGTTCTCCTCTTGTTGCCTTTAGCTCATCCTCAGCTGGCTCCTGAGGCAGCCCAAAGACAGCTTTAGGTGTTTTGGTGTGTAAATAATGTTTTTTTCTGTTCTGCTGGATCAAGATATTCCATGTGGACAATCTAGGATGCATAGAGCAGGTGGCTTGTGATGTGGTCCAGTGGGTCAAGTCTGTTGCGGGCCCACTCCTGTCTGTCCAGTAACTGAGCTCTGTACTGTTTTGGCTGCAAAGCAGACCAGAATTTTAGTTTCCACAACCACTTTCTTTGTGTGTTTTCTTTCTCATGGATAGGTTGACCAGTCTATCTAAAAATGATAACTACCTCAACTGAGACATTGTATAACTCAAAGAACTCAGTGGATAGACACTGTACACAGGCCACTCTTGGATACCACTTTCATCCATGAACATATGTACTGGATGGATCTAGGATTTTGGTGTGTGTGGTGATGAACAGGGTTCTCTGTATTTACCAATATTCTGGCTATGATACAGATCATAACTTCAGCTTCTACACTTGCTTTGATTGCTATATTTTGACAGGTAGGTCAACCTATCTACTTCCACCTATAGAGCAAAACCCATTTTTCAAACTCCAGCTCTTGAACATTTATCCAGCAGCTGCATCACAGCTGTGTTAATGCAGACAGCAATTAGAGGGCAGCTAAGACATACAAAAAATTATTCATTCTTTGCTGTTACTTAATGATTAATTGATCAATGAGTTGACAGGTCAATAACCAATTTAGGAAAAATTATGTAGATGTACCCAAGAACATCCTATAACTTAAAACATTTCTCATCACACCAAATCCCAAAGAACACCAATACATATCAGCTGCATCTGGGCAGCACAAATTTAGGAGACACTATTTGGTAGTCAAGAGAGACAACTCTTTGCTCCCATCTAGTGGCCTTTAAGTCAATACATCATTCTTTGGGGGAGCAGGGAGTAGAAAAAATTATTGGACAGAATGCGTGGACTGGCACATGTTCCATTATAGTTGGTAACATCTTAATTTCAGCCAGGGAAAACAACCTGCCTTAGGGTGCTGCATGGTATAGCTATATAGACATCAGAACCACACAGTGCCATTCCAGATGTGTAGCAAAAGTGTGCTATTGAAGTAGTAAGGTTTAGGGGAACTGGAGACCCTTTCAGCTCCAGAACAGCAAAAGCTGTTTCTGTGGATTGGCTCTGTAAGTGGATGGATTTGTCAGACCCTTCTTCATGACACTGAACTCACAGATCTTTCCCCCACTCTGGAAATCAGGTAGCTCCATAATTTTCAAGAGATTTACAGGTAATGAAGTAATGAAAATGGAACATGAATTAAGATACATTATCATACCCACCAAGTGACATAAAGACTTTTTTCATTTATCCTTAGGTATTTGTTCTGTGTGATTCAGAAATTTGTGACATCTTTCCCACCAAATGGTATATTGCATCCCAGAGAGACTGTGACATATTTATAAGACACTTTGGAATAAAATCCTTCATCTCCATGTCAATCTAAGTGGTACAATTGATTCAAGTCCAAATGAAATGTTTAGTGTTCTGCCTGGTACAGTTTATGGGATAAGTCTGAGGACTAAAGATATGCATAGAAAACTATAAAGTATTCATCCAACTACAAGCCCTTTTAGCTCCTGCTTTTCATGAGTCATTGAATTAGCCTGAGGAAACTGAATGGATGAGTCCAAGATATACAGTGCATAAATATGCAGGAGGAGATGTCTGATGTCTTGAAGGAAAAGGTATCACACCTGCTTCTCCAGAAGGCCATACTAGATGCTGTGATCAACTACCAGCAAGTTGCTCTTACAGATGCTTGATTTCATGCCAACAAGCTAAGCTTGATGCTGCGGAATGCTTGTCTCTCTCATAATAAGTTAATCTTCCAAGGACATTCCTGGATCTTTTTTATTCAATCCATTCCATTCACTTTACCCATTGTCTTCCCCTTCTGCTTCATTCAACCTTGCCAAGGACAGTCAGCATTTCTAGTCCATTATTTGTTCAGTGAATTTCTGCTTGCTGATCATCTCTTCAAGAGACCAGTCAGTCTTTATTAGATCCAAGATTAATGTATTAGTTCTTCTTGCAAGCCATTGTACTCTTAATAACCATTTCCACACCTATAATTCAAAGGCATCTGTCTTCTTTTTCTGTATCTCTCAACTTGCAGCTCTTGCAGCTATACATTAGCTCTGGAAAAACTTTCGTTTCGCTATTCTGATCTTTGCTGTCATATAAATATTCTTATCTTCATTATCTTGTCCAAGTTTGCCATCACCTTCATCCCAAGGATTAACCTCCTCTTTATTTCTTCCTACACTGTCCATCTTAACGTATTCCCAAGGATAAAAAAAAATCTACCACTTTCACTTCTTTGCCATCAACTGTAACTGCTGATAGTACCTCTGTCTTGTTAATATTTAACATCCAACCAGATGTTTCACTTCTATTTTTACTTCCATAATGAACTCTTCCAAGACTTCTTTACTTTCAACTAGTGTCATCTGCATATTCGTTAGTCTTTTGGCTTCCATTTTTAATTCCAGCTGTCATCTCTTTAATCTTACTATTTTTATACATTTGCTCTATAGGTTAAACAACACGGGGACAATATTGCAGCTACTGCTTTCATGTCTCACAGCAAATCTATTGCCTATCCTATCTCCCTCTGTATTAGAGTCAGTTCCTGAATATGTTAGGACTACCATATATAGGCTGCAAAAATCCAGACCATCTGCAGCCCAGATATGATAGCTATAGAACATCGTTTTTCAACCTTGGCATGCTGGCTTGGGAATTCTGGGAGTTGAAGTCCACACATCTTAAAGTTATCAAGTTTGAAAAACAATGCTATAGAGCATATTATAAATTTCATAAATAAATAAGTTAATATTGTTTCTCTGCAAATTTTATGTTACTCTAAAATATATTTTATAAAGGGTTTCAATATAATCTTTCCATTTCCAGTATTCTTACTTCTTCCTTGTTGCATTACAGGTTGTTGTCTGGCCACCTTATTGTGGGTAGTCAGTTTCCTGCCAGGTAAGATCCCACTCTGCTGTGACCAGTTAGGACAACATTTTGCCAGTAAAGTTGCTCATGTGGGTTCCACATGGGTGGGATGTAGTGTGGTGACTGGAGTATTGTCTGGATGCATTATCTGGGATTTTTTCATCCTGTTTTCATCCTGCTCAAGTGGATAAGGTGGTCTCTAGGGTGTACAGTACCTTTGTTGTGACTTGGATGGGGGTAATCCTTCCCTCCTTGACAATGGAAGTTTGTACTTAGTAGTTCTACAACCTTGTGACCCAAGGTGTTCATCCTCTTTTTTCAGGTATCATGATAGCTTGTTCTGAAAACCACTTGGATCTTTTCCTCTTTGAAATTTTGGGAATGTTGGGAATTTTTCACTTCACTCCTCAAGAATTCCCTTATTTCTTTCCAGGTTTTCCTTCATATAAGGGATGTATTCTGAATCTCTTCCTTACATCTTATATTCTGACTGTATATCCTCCAGGTTAAATCTTGCTGGCACCCTTACTCCTTTGAATTTCCAAGTTTAATCTATATATTTATGGTCAGTATTTATCCATAATCTGTAATATATGGTCAGTTCCACAGCCGGCACCTGGAAGTGTCTTTGGGTTCCTGTTAGGTAGTTGATGTTAGTATATATTCATTGATGCCCAGGTGTAGAACCTGTACTTATATTACTTGAAGCATTAGTAATATATACTTTGGTAAACTCTTAATAACTACCTCCTGCATTATGGAGTTTATTGAGTCCAAATCCCACCTGCAATTCCAGATTCTTCCAGTTTGATCTAGTGGTTAAGGTGCTGGGCTAGAAACTAGGAGTCTGTGAGTTCTAGTCCCACCTTAGGCATGAAAGCCAGCTGGGTGACCTTGGGCCAGTCACTCTCTCTCAGCCCAACTCACCTCACAGGATTGTTGTTGTTGTGGGGAAAATAGGAGGAGGAAGGAGTATTAGGTATGTTCGCTGCCTTGAGTTATTTATTAAAATAATAAAGGTGGGACAAATAAATAAATAAATTTCTCTAAATTTTGCATTTCATATCTTAATGTTGTATTTAGTATCTCACCATTTTTTGAGAATTCCTCAGTGTTTTCTAACCACTGTATCTATTATATATTTGTATAACACTGATGTTCATCAGATGTCTACTGATTCTAATAGATACTATCCTGTTATTTATTGTCTTACACTGAGGACAATGTCTTTTTAGTGTATTTTTGCCACTCAATTCTTCAGTATTGAATCATGATCTCAATGGTACATCAAGCAATCCTTTATATTAAAGTGGCCCATTCCAGTACATTTAAATTCACTTATTCCTAAAGCATACAGTTTAGTACTTTTATTTAAGTGATTTTTTCATTGTAAACAATCAGTTTGAAAATATGCACTGAAAAAATGTAATTGAATGGAAAGTGAAAGACCCACAAGGCACTCCTGCATTGCGAAGTGTTGGAGGTCCCAGCAAATCAGCATGCCTCATTAGCATGTGGATGAGTTTACTCTAGGATGCAAGTTCTCTATGTGCTTCTGGAGGAAGCTGTTTGTTGTCCCGCCCACATTCCTCGGTTCTACCTCTTTCCACCATCAGAGGAGAAAGCATGCTTTAGCTGCTCCTTCCATCTCTGGGAGCCATACTTGGGCCTGGAATGAGGAGGTTTCCCCTTTCTCCATGCAGCCTTCAGCAGCAATGAGGGCTGAGGGTCAATTTAGTATAGGAAAAAGAAAGAAGAATGAGAATCATCATTTTTCTTCTCAATGGATGTAACTGGGCCAAATAAATGAGTAAGATATTCTTTTTACTTACTTTTGAACCTACTTTGTCTAAGTGTGTAATTCTTTATGCTTGGGTGGGCTAAGTGTGTAAGATCAATAACATATTTCTCTAACATGCTCATTAATGCTATTTTAGATAATATTCTTTTTCTGTGCACATCTTTCGCTGTGTTAAGCTCTGCTCCATTCAGTGGTCCTAGCTGTCCACTAATGGCTTCACAAAGGGCCCACATTCACAAATCAGTGTGATGCCTCTTGAGGGAAGAATAGCAAAAAGGAATCTATGAATGCAAATATTACAAGTTGTTCTCTTTTTTTTAAAGCATCTCGCTGAAAGCAGATGGGAGAATCACCAGAGAAACCTAAAAGAAATGTGTAATTTCTTTTGTAGAAGAATTTTCAAAAATGAAGGAATAAATCAATGAATAAACAAAGTGTGGCAATTCCAGAATAAGCACCTCATCTGGAAACATGTTGATTTTAAGCTTGAAATTTATTGATATGAATTCATGCTTACTGATATGGTTGGGCTGTCCCTCTCATGAACATTTAGAAAGATAAATAATGTGGCCTTGGATTTCAATTGTTCTTGGCTCACATAATCGAGCTATATAACCCCTGGGTTTAAAATGCCTGTAGAACAAAAGCAATTGTATTAACAGCACCTGCTTTGTACACCCCCTGTGTTATTTCTTTTGCACAGTTAGAGGTAGAAGATCCCATTATAGAACTTGCCAGTCAGGTAGCAGAGCATGAATACCCTGCAATATGGCAGGAGTGATAACACATCCTTTGTAGCAGTGGTAAATTTTGGAACAAGTATCACTCCTCCAGCACCTTGTCATGAATGATGGCAGATCACCATCTGCATAGTGATGCTAATACTTCATTTCAAACAATTCCTTGCAGTAAAATAAAGGATATTTTTCATTGCTAGATACAGCAAAAGATGATTCAGAGGATTGGTTATAAGAACATGTTTGGCCAGTATAAATGCAGAAATCTTGTTATATTGTGGTAGCATTGCAAATTGCCATAATAAGTTACATAGGGAAAATATAAGCAACAGCTTACATTTCTTATTGCTATCCCCAAAAGTTCAGGTTTTAAAAAATATTTATTTATTCATTTATTTGGTTTATATTCTGCCATTCACTCAGGAACTCACAACAGCATACACAGCATTTCCTCCTCCTATTTTCCCCCCAAACTACAACCATATGAGGTAGGTTGAGTTGAGAGAGGGAACATCTGATGCAAAGTCACTCAGTGAGCCTCTTTGACTGCAGGATGGACTACAAGCTGGATGTCCTAGTCCAGTGTTTCTCAACCTTGGCAACTTTAAGATGTAAGGGCTTCAGCTCCCAGACCTCCCCAGCCAGTTGGCTGGGGAAGTCTGGGAATTAAAGTCCATACATCCTAAACGTGTCAAGGTTGAGAAACACCAGACTAGTTCAACACCCTAACCATATTCACTTGCTTTTCTGTGTTTTCACCGAGCTTCCATTCCACACTGAACGTCTTGCATTTCACAGCAAGGGGCAATTTCATGTGTAGCATGAAAGGGAATGTACCACAGTTTTCTCCAGCCAGTGCCTTCCAGAAGTACTGACTTTGAATTTAGGATTCTTTCTTATTCATCTGTGGGAATCCAGGAATTTTTCTAATGATATGAGAAAGGTTGCATTTCAAGCTTCTTGTACTGAAAGATGTTACCTGTAGCATATGCCTACTTCCTCAATGACTTGTTTGTCTGCAGGCACACCACCATGCATGTGTGTCTGGTAGAAGAAAAGTGGGCAAAAGAATTATTTAAAAGGATAAAATGCAGGACATAGCAGCTGTTACTTCTTTTGTTGCTTCAATGGTTGGGAAGTCTGGCAGGATCTCTTGATGCCAAACCTACACATAAACATATTGTTAGAATTTTAAGTTAAACTGGAAGCAGCAATTTGAATAAATAACTGTTTTGGTAAGATACAGAATTGGCTATGATGTCAGATACACTTAAATCTTAGGGGGGGGGGGTTCCCAGAAAAAAGACTATCAAACAGCTCAGTATCGATTATTGTCCTGCAGAGCTTAACTCCCAGCCAGAGAGAAAATCCAGCAAAATGGTTTTGTCATGAGGCAACTATGGCTGTAATTTTTTGCCTTCTGTGGGAATAAGAATAATTGAATTGAAGGGACAAGGCTGAATCCAAATGGAAGGCTCCATGAGGCTACAGCTGCTACAAGAAATGGCATGTTCTGGTGTCAGTCTCCACCTTACTTCACAGAAGTGGGAGACTATTAAAAAAATTCCCCTGGAATTTTCAGTTCTGGCTGGAGAATGTGGTGCTGAAGGTACCTAGATTCCAAGTCATACATTCTGACTACTCTTTATCCAGTTTTTACTATATATATTCCTGGTGTGTATCCACCATTGGAGAAAGGTGAAAGCTCCCCTGTGCAAGCACCGAGTCATATCTGATCCTTTGGGGGGACGCCGCTTTTGCAACATTTTCTTGGCAGACTGTAGCGGGGTGGTTTGCCATTGCCTTTCCCAGTCGCCACCTTCCCCAGCAAGCTGGGTGCTCATTTTACCAACCTCGGAAGGATGGAAGGCTGGGTCGACCTGAGCCGGCTACCCAAGAGAGAATCCAGCTTCCGCTGGGATCGAACTTGGGTCACGGGGAGAGTTCCGGTTGCAATTCTGCCACCTACCACTCTGCGCCACACAAGGCTCTTTATCTCATTTTTACTATATATATTCTTGGTGTGTATCCACCATTAGAGCACCAGGGAATGATCTGATTCAGGTCTCTGCCTGCAATGAAGAAAAGCGGGACTACTGGATCCTAAGAGAAAACTATATTTCCAAATATTGTTTAAACAGTATAACACAAGCACATATCCCATTCTTCCCCAAATAAAATTGAAGGGATGGCGCAACCAAAGAGGAAGACTGGTGTTGTCAGAGCACGAATGTACTATGACAAAGGAGAAAGAGGGGAGGGGGCCAACCAGAGACAGTTCTGTCGTTCTCCAGCCATCCTGATCTTACCCCATCTTCCACAGACTGCACAAGGGCAACTCAGTGGAAGGATCACTCTGATTTCAGGATGGACATCTTCATCCAGCATTTCACATTTGCTTTTCTTAATTCCCCTTTTTTGTGTAGCTGCTACAGCACTACTGAAATCAATAAACTGAAATAGAATTTTACAACGATGTTTGCATTGGAAGTGCAACACATTTTGTCTCAGGTGAATAAAAATTAATTCTCAGTTGCCCAAAATTATCCCAAGGCAGAGCACAGCCCTAATTTTTGACAAAGCAACTTCATTCCATCATTCTACCTGCCATAAGCAGCCCTAGAACACATCATGAACTTATTGATACAGTCCAGCAGTATCAATAGAGCAGCAGTCTTTTACAATCAGTCAAAATGTTCCTGAATTGCCTTTTCACATGTCCTCTTCCAACCATAACCATGCAATACTCTCTTTAAATGTTACAATCTAATAGGGAGAATCTATATGGTACAGGAGGCTTCTGCAACTGGGAGCATTCCTGAGTCTACATTCTCATAATATATACAGGTAGTCCTTGTTTAGCAACCACGATTGGGACTGGCAACTTGGTCATTAAGTGAAGCATTCGCTAAGTAAAACATCACAATTTTATGATCTTACTTCAGCTTTCCTTTGTATTACAGACCTGCAAAGGTCACAGATGCAAGGACTGGTTGCACAGTTACTTCATCACAGTCGTAACTGGACAGTCATTAAATGAGGCAGTCACTAAACAAGGAGTACCTGTACTTTCCACACCTTGTAGATCATTGTTATTTTAGTGGAAGAAAAGTAAATGTATTAGATATTTCCAGTTCTAGGCACTGCATTTCAGAAAGGATATGGACAAACGGGAGCATGTCTAGAGGAGATCCACCAAGATGACAAGAGGCTTCAGAGAAAAATAATTAGAAGGAATAGTTGAAGATGTTGGATATGATTAGCCTGGAGAATAGAAGACTGTGAGGAGGCATGATAGTTGTCTTCAATGTACTTGAAGGGCTGTCATGTAGATGAGGGGGCAGAAATATTCAGAGTTGTTTCAAAAGGCAGGACAAGAAACAATGGGTTTAAGTTACAAGGAAGGAGATTTCAGTCACACATCAGGGACAAAAATCTAAAGGTAAGAGCTCTGTGACAATCAAGCAGACTTCATCTGTAGATGGTGAGGTCTCCTTTGTGGAAGGAGTTCAAACAGAGTCTGGACAGCCATCTGTCAAGGATGCTATAGTAGCAGATTTCTGCAGTGAACAGGGAATTGGACTATGTGATCTCTAAGGTCTTTCAAACCCTTTCATTCTAGGATTCCATGACATATAAAACCCTCTAAACAATTCAAATAATCTTTACAGCAAACCAGAAAGACCTATTTATAGATTTTGTACAAAGTGGGGGATAAAAGTTGTATAAAAATTATCTCAATAACAATTAATGATAGGTAAGATAGCTTCAAAGTCTTAGACTCAGGCCTATTAACTTATGCTCATAGATCTCACAGCTCCAGCAGGATTGAATTGAGCTGATGTCAAAAAGAAAAGCTTTCAAGGCAGCTATTGGCGCATTATTGACTAGAGTAAATAGAAAGGAGGCTACATCACAGTCATTGCTCTTGTACAGTATCGCTTGGATGCCTGAGAACAAAGATTGAATCACTCAAGACAGTTGCTGCTTCTAGCCACCCTGGAAGACATATATGGGGTCCCCTCACCAACCTTTGCCCAGACTGAAGAAGCTGCTTGGACAAGCAGTGAAACGTTTCTACCAAAAAGAAGGGAATTCAGTTGCCAGGACTCAACCCACAGACAATTCCACCTGGATGACTGAGAAGCTTCATCGACACAGTTGCTGCTGCTGAAAAACACACAGCAGCCATTAGTAGCATTTATATCAACAAAATTATTCATGGGCTTTGACTGGTATGTCTAGCAAACAGTCCAGAGGGAATTTAAACCTGAAACTAACTTTTGTAAGAGTTAGATTTCCTTGGGAACAACAGTCATTATGAAATAAAGAATTACTGTTATCTGTACTCATTGATACTCAACACTCCACTAAACAGTGGAGAGATCCTGTATTCATCTGTATTTCTGAGCTACCTAATTATTTGCATTTGGATTCTGGGGCTGCCTGGTTTTCCCTAAGAGTAGTGATATTCTAGGTGTTTGTGTCACTGTTTTTTGTTCTATTTAGTCTACTGCTCTGCTACCTCAGCTACAGAAATAATTCTAATGTACAGAATCATAGGATTGCAAAGATCCTTGGAGATCTTCTGGTTCAAGCCCCTGCCTAAAGCAGGACTCCTCATACCAGAACAGGATTTTTCCTACCAGACAAATGGCTGTCCAACCATTGGACAATTGGCTTGAAAACCAAGTTACAAATGGACTAATGGGCCAGAATTTGAAATAAGAGTTTGAAACTAATTACATGAATCTTTCCTGTGGGAAAATGTAGTTGTTTAAAAAAAAATATGAACATTTTGAAATTAAATATGAGAAATCTTCCCGTGGGAAAATGCTGTTGATCAGAAAAATATGTGAGAAGATGGGACTTTGAAGGTTGAACACTAAAGGGAACCAAAAAGAATTAAAAGGTTATAATTTAAAGAGAAGAGGCCCACTAATACAGAATGGAGCAAATTATTCTAACTTGGGATGACTTTAAGGATATTTGGGACTTAAAAGTAACTTCTTTTAAGATTGCCTGTTATTAACAAGACTGTCATGAGTTCTGATGGTGAGCAGGAGGGGGACCCTATCCAGGGGGAAAAACGCATGTGTAGTTTAGAGGCTTTGAACCTTCCTTCAAAGAAACTCAGAGCAGACCTGCCTTGAGTTTTGGGTTTATCTGTGTGGGTTTCCCACTGTCTTTCAGTTTGGCACGATTTTCTGTCTACTAGACTAGTTCAATAAACACTAGAGACCAAGATACCGTCTCAGCGTGGTTCTTCGCTCTAAGTTAGGACAAAGACTGAGACTGAGGCTAATTTGAATGTGAATTTAAAAATGACAGATTACAAGAATGGTATGAATAAAGATGTTACACTGGATAAACAAATGAAACCAGCTGATGTCTTAACAATTAAAAGAGATATACAAATAACAAACCAGAAGAGTTACTTGGATAACTTTTTCATTCTGGATCTACAAAAGAGAGCTGTTAAAGTTCTGAAGGACTTTTTGAGAAGAGTCAAAGAGAAAATGGAAAGAAATTGAGTCCAGGGACTTTATTTAAAAGGAATAAAGATCAAGATTGTTAAAAGTAAAATGAAGAAATATAAAGTGGGATTATTTGATCAAGGTTAAAATATCTATGTTGTTATTCTGGTAACTCTTAATGGACTTTTGCTGACCAGGACTGAATGACAAGGCTGTAAAGATTTGTTTATAGATAAGAGATAAGATAGGGGAAGAAGAGATCCTTCTTTGTACTTTTAGAGGAAGTGGTAAGTTACTGCGTTAAAAATAAAGGAAAGGAATATAAAGCTAGTTTATTTGATTAAGGTTAAAATATATAGATTGTTATTTCTGGTAACTCTTCATGGACTTTTGCTGACTAGAATTAAATAACAAGGTTTTAAGAATCTGTTTATAAATAAGAGATGAGACATGGGATGAAGAGTGCTTTTGTTGTAGTATTAGGGAAGATGATAAGCTACTGAAATTGTTGGTACTTGTCACGCTGAAGGGGGAAGTGATTTCTGTATATTTCTTTTTTCTTTAGTATAAATTTTTTTCCCTTTTTCTTTTTGCACTTTTTTTTCTTTTCCCTCATTTTACTTTTTAATATTTTTCTTAGTTTTTGTTAGTTGTTTACCTTTGTAATTGTAAAGTTTAATAAAATTACTATTTTAAAAAAAGAAAACCTCCAATGATGTACCACCCACCATTCAAGGACATAGGTTATTCAACTGCTTAACAGCATTCACCATCAGGAAAGTCCTCTTTGTTTCAAGTTTAGAGCTCCCTTTGTAAAGCTTCTACACAGTGGTTCTTGTCCTACATTTTGGAGCTATAGAAAATCCACACCCTCTTCTCTGTGTATTGGAAGTACTGGAAGACTGCTGTCATGTCTCTCTTAGCTTTCCCTTTTTTAGGTTAAGCATGCTTCGTTCCTTTAACCATTCTTCATAGGATTTAGCTCCAAGCTCTTCATTTTGTTTGTTGCTCTTCTCTGCACTCTTTCCAGTTCTTCAGTGTGCTTTTTATATTGTGGCAACTGGACCACTACAACATGGAATAGAGCTATTATTTTCCGTGATATTGACACTATACCTTTATTAATGCAGCCTGAGATTGCATTGGGTTTTATTTATTTGTTTTTGTTTATTTTATTTATTGGCTGCTGCAGCACACTGCTGTCCCATGCTTAGTGTGTGATCTACTAAGATGCCCAGATCCTTCTCAAAAGAAGTACTACTGAATCAGATACCATCTATCCTACATCTGTTTTTCCTACCAGAATGCAGAACCTTATATTTCTTACCACTCAACTGCATTTTGTTGATGTTCAAATTATCAAGATCCTTTTGACTCTGCCTTCTGAGGTGTTAGCAACTCCCTCCAGTTTTGTGTCATCTGCAGATCTGATGAGCATCCCTTCTATCCCCTTATCTAAATCATTTATAAACATTTTGAAGAGCACTTGGTCTAGGACAGGTACCTGAGGTACCCCACTGGTTACCTCCCTCCATGTTGACATAGACTCATTAAGCACATGTTATGTATGGTTGTTCAACTAATTGCACATCCGCCTGACAGAGGGACCATCAATCCCACATTATTCCATTTCATCAAGAAGGAGACTATGGTCAACTTTATCGAATGTTTTACTGAAGTCTAAATACACTATTCCATAGCATTTCCTTGGTCTACTAATCTAATCACTTTGTCAAAAAAGGAAGTAAGATTTGTCTGGCATAACCTGTTTTTAACAAACCCGTTCTGGCTTCTAGTAATGATATTGTTCCTTTCTAAGTGCTTGAAAATTCACTGCTTGATGGTCTTAGAATTTTTTGAGGTACTGATGTCAAGCTGACTGGTCTGTAGTTTCCTGAGTCCATTCCCCCCCCTCTTTTTTTTTAAGAAACAGAGTCATATCAACTTTTCTCCACTTTTCTGGCACTTCTACTGTATTCCAGGCATTCTCAAAGATTACATTCAGTGATTCTAAGTTCACATCTCCCCATTCCTTTAGGACCCAGGGTTGTAATCCACCCCGTCCTGAAGACTTAAATTCATTCAAAGGAGCTAGGTGTTCTTTCACCAGTTATTTACCTATTTTGACCTGCATTTCTTTTCTATCCCCCACTCCCACCCTACCCAAGCTGATTTCTGACAGGAAAAGTCAGAAGTAGTGGACGGCTTTTCCCTTCTGTAAAAAAGTAGATGCAAAATAGGAATTAAGCAGTTCAGCCTATTTTCTCCAAGCAGCAGGCCAACCACTTCCTTAGCTTTCCTCTCCTTCCACACATATTAAAAGAAATCTTGTTGTTATTTTTGGTGTTTACTACATGACTATTACTGAATTGAATTACACACATCTGGAAGTTGCACAGATAGTATCTAATCTAGGTGAACTATAAGCAGCATTGAAAGCAGCAACCCAGAGTCTTGTTCTCCTCCTGCTCCCCTTAGTGAAGATTTCCTCAGTCCAGCGCTCTCTAGATGTGTTGGTTGACAACTCCCAACATTTCCAAATAGTAGAATCATTCTGGCTGGGTTAATGGGGACTGTCATTCAACAGGCCAGTATGAAAAAACCAAACTGTGACAATGATATCATTTACTTGAAGAAGGTTGTAGAGATACACTGGAAGGATTTTGGAATGCTGTGGTGTCACATCATAATTTTCTTTCTAATATAATACTCATCTTTTGAATCATTTATTTCTAGTCTGAGATAATGGAGTTCAGCTCATTTTATCATGTACTCCATTTCATTTTAACTACCATGATCAGTTTCAAAAATGAACACTGGAGTATTTCAATCTGGGCACCACCCAAGCTCATGAACAAAAAGAACTAACAAATAGTTCCTGCACCTGCAATTCTTACTAGTCATAAATACAGCATTGCAGACAGCCTTTAGGGTGTTAATGCTGACATCAGTTTGAGAAGAAGAGCATTCACTGATATTCCAAACACTAATGGAACTGCTTCCAGATGGCTAATTTTGAAAATCTCAATGGTTGGCAAGTGTGCCTAAGATCTACAAGCTGCTGAGGCACTAGTTTCCTGCAAGTACACACACCTCAAACTCAGCAAAATGATAGCACAGCAATTGTTGCCTTAAAAAAAAAAGGTAAATATGCCCTCCCTGCATGCTTACCTGGCTATAAACGAAACCTGCAATGAAAGCATCATTTCGCTTTGCTAACTACCCTGTGTTCATGATCCTTCCTGTGGAAAAAAAGTGCCAATAATTAATTCTGAAGGGCAGATCATTTGCGGAGAGAGCAAAACAGGACAACGTGTGTACGTGGTATATGAAGCTAATAGGAGAGGATCAGAAATGCAGCTGCAGTTGTTTAGGCCCTCCCCTTTGAGCCAGCAAGAACCTTGCATGTTAAGCCAGGATTATTGCTTGTGGCAGATTTCTCCAATCTTGCCATGATCAAGTAATGAATGTGCATATAAAAACTGCAGACTGAGCCTCCCAGAATGAGTATTTTAGATTATTTTACAACCTGTTTGCTTCTTAAACATTGGATCTTCCTTGATGCTGAGCAATTATTAGTATTATTGGATACTGAATGGGCTGTAGAAAAAAACTGGGGACTATTTTCAAATGCCACCTGTTAGCTGCTGGCTCACCAGTGGCCAGGTAAGGGCCAACAGTGTATACATTACCACTTTATTGAGCATCAAAATTCTACTGTTAGAAGCCATTCATTTAAAAGAATCTGATTCTCTATTTCAGTAAGTACATGAGGCCACCTAGAGGCCCATCTGAGAACAAGCAATGTAAAGGGTAAGATCATTCCTTAAAACTAGTACATTATTATCCAATATGCTAAATAAAGTGTTTCTGAAACATTAATTTTAAAATATTTTTTCCTCCCTTAAGAATTGAGCAGACTGTGCACACTGTTTTTCAAGAAAAACGGCTAAACAAGCCAATTGGTATTATGAAAATCACAGTGCTGGAAACATCATAGAAGCTAATGTACTTTCTCTGCAACATACAGTAGATGCAGAATCTTTCAGTCCAGCATTGTCTGTTTTGACAGTGGCTTTCCAGCATCTCATGCAGCAGAAAATTTCTTTAGTTGATACCTGACATCTCAAAAGAGGAACTAGAAATGCCTGGATTAAATCTGGAACCTTTTGCATGCCAAGTGTATGTTCTACCAATGAGTTGTGGTCTCAACTTCCAAAGCATGCTCCTCTCCTGAACTTTCTAGGTGGCCAGAGAGAACCTCTCCTAACTTTCATTTTCCTGTTTGCAGTGGAATTACTGTTTTCCCAACTGTTAAACAGCAGAGCAATATGCCAAAAATACGAATAATGATAAACACAAAGACAACTGTGAAGACTTGGTTCTGTGTCCCTACCAACAACACCTCTGATGGCAGTCAAGAGCACTCTAAACAGTCTGGACTATTTATTGCTATAAAACTAGTTAAGTAAAAGGTAAAATCTTCAAGTGTTTGTGATTAGCTATTGCCCTCTTTCAGTTTTTTTAAAAATGCCCAGTCCAGCCTACAGCCCTAAGATTTTCTGCTAGCCTCCTATCCTAGTATTAACCATTTTTAATCCTGCTTAGCTTTTGGAGATCAGCCAATAGTGGCAAAGCATCTCCACTGCTGTAATTATAAAGGTAACACAAAATATTGAATTATTGTGTTGGACCAATACTGGAAAAGGCAATTGGAGAAAAGTTAAGGATCCTTGATGTTCCCCTGATGCTCTTACTCCCTTTCCTCTTAATAAAGCATAAGGAAAGTTTTTCTTCTGTCTCAGAATTTCTTTTTCTTGCCTCAGAGAAATTATTTGTGTTATAGGAACTAAGCAAGGGTGTCAATGCATGTACAAAAGGGGCAGAATTTTGTTTACAGCATTGTCCCTGGCATCTTGAAGATTTTGATGCCTCTCCCCATGGACCCCCTCCCCTTATGGTACCTTTAGTTCAGTGTTGACTCCTGGCAACTCCCTGGATAAGTACCTGCAGTTTTCTTGGCAAGATTTCAGAAGTGATTTGCCATTGCCTTCTTCCTAGGGCTGAGAGAGAGTGACTGGCCCAGGGTCACCCAGCTGGCTTTCTGGCTAAGGTAGAACTCATGGCCTTCTGATTTCTAGCCTCCCCCTATGGATGCTCCTGTTTTGTCTGAATGTGTGTGTGTGTGTGTTTGTGTATTACTATATATATATATATTCACAAGATAATGGTTTTTATCGAGCAAGATTAATGAGCAAGCAGCTGTCAGTGCATATGTACAGTATAGGGGGGTGTCACATGATTTATATTCCATTTTGAAAAATAGTGCTATCACCACTAAGCTGTAGTCAAGTTGAAATAAATAAATTAATTAATTAATTAATTAATGAAATTAATGAAATTAAAAGAATCGAAAGCTTCAATAATTAAAGCACTTAAATATTTTTTTAAATTCAAGACAATGTCTAAGGAGAAACTGGGAGGCTAGATCACATCAGGTATCTTTAATGTAAAATTGGCATATGGAGGAAAAGACTGTCATAGTATAGCAACAGAAAGCTGTGCAATATTGCTCTGGAGCCATGTTCTCACTGTAATATTTATACAAGCCTACTGAGCAGAGGCTTCTGCACATCCATCAGAATCCATACATGGGTACAAATCATACATGTCAGACTGTTTCAATAAAGTATCTTATTATAACCATTAAATACTTGGACATGAATCATAAACTTCCTCCTCCCTTTCATTCAAGCATGTTTGAATGAAATAGAAGGTGACATCCACAAGGTGGAGCACACAGACCAGGTATCCAAGCATCAGTGCTGTGAGCATTTCCCCACTATTTTGTAACAATAAGAACTTTACTAAAGAGTTAAGACACATTTCACCACTCATTGGAGAATCCAGTTTTCTAACTATAACTAGTGAAAGCATAAAACTTAAATTAAGTATTTAGGGAGAGAAAACAAGTCACAGACAGTAGCAGCCTCAAAATGAGATAACCCTTTCTAATTTCACATATATGCAGATAGAGTTTGATCTCTCAGTATCAGGAAAAGCTCTAGAGGTTATGGTAGACCACTCAGAGAAGATACCAGCTGGATATGTGGCAAACATAAACATGATGTTGCCATTGTACAACTCTGAAGTATAATTGCATGTGGAACACTGGAAATAGTTTTGGTTGCCACATCTGGAAAATGTAATACAGCTGGGGAAAACTATGATAATCGGGAGATTTAAGCGACGTCCTTATAAGAAAAGACTGGAGTGTTTAAACTTTCTAATTTAGAAAAAAAGGAACTAACAGGGGACATGATCAAAGTGCCTGAAATCATGTAGAGTTTGGAGAAAGTGAAGAAGTTTTTTCCCATTTTCTCAAAATACTAGGACCAAGGGACATCCAACTGAGGGGATTGGATGGAGATTTAGAACAGACAAAATAAAGCACTTCTTCACACAGTACATAACTAAGCTGCAGAATTAATTAATTAATTATTACAGGAGATGGTGATGGACACATTTAAATAGCTTTAAAAGGGAATTGGACATTTAATGTTGAAGTCTTAGTGTTACTCTGCATTGGGAGTAGGTAAAGGTAAAGGTTTCCCTTGACATTAAGTCCAGTCGTGTCCGACTCTAGGGGGCAGTGCTCACCTCCGTTTCAAAGCCGAAGAGCCGGCGTTTGTCCGTAGACACTTCCGTGGTCATGTGGCCAGCATGACTACATGGAACGCTGTTACCTGCCCGCCAAAGTGGTACCTATTAATCTACTCACATTTGCATGTTTTCGAACTGCTAGGTTGGCAGTAGCATGCCTCAAATGGGAGTAGCATGCCTCAAATGTAAGGCAATAGTGGTGAAAGGAGTCTCCATTTCCTACTTGCAAGCATCCCAGGAGCATCTGGATGACCATTATAAGAAACAAAATGCTGGACTAAGATGGGATTGACCTGACCTCCAGGACTACTCTTAGGTTCTTTTAAAAATGAAATGAAATAATATAAAATGTACTTCCACGTAGCCAGCAGCCTCTTCTGCAATTTTGACCTACTGTGCAAATGTCCCCATTAGTGGCATCCATTGTCCTGTGTTCTGGCCAGGGCGCTCTCTAGCTAGCCAACGGATTGGCCCCAAACTGGCAGCCATATAGCTGCCCTGCCCTCACCCTTTTTCTTTCACCAACAGGAAAACCTGTTGTAAAAAGCAACCAGGGTTTTGAGGGGGGAGAGGGTGCAGCAAAACCATCCCATGGTGTGTGCATTCCTGGATATGAGTAGGACAAGGCGGGAAATCCCACCAATAAGAAACTGCCCATTTCAAACTCCAGAGGAAACTTCGCAAACTGGTTTTACCTCAGGAAATCCTCACAGATCCTTTTGTGTAATAAATTAGAATACCCATCCAACTAAGCCATTCTGTTTTGAAACTAAGAGATTGACTAGAAAATGCTATTTCAGATTTTTTGCAAGTTTATGACATCCTCGAAGCAATGAAACTATGAGAATTACCATATTTACCCTGTAGAAATACAAGTGGGTTTTTTTCTCTGAACATTTATCAGTGAAGAGAGGGAGGGTTATCTCACATTTGCTGCTATGGGGATAGGTGGGGTGCAAATAATGAGACACATATCTGTGGAGAAGCCTTGATCCTTTGGAGATTAGACTGAAGATCAGCTACTTGTGGGGGTGCTACTTGCCTGGTAAGTTTAACCCTTTCGGAGACGTCTACAGAGGGATTCTCTCTCCCTTCCCCCACCCCTTTGTCCAATTATTTCTTCTCACATAATCTTGATCCAATTTTGCCCCCCCCCTTTTTTCCTTCTCTTCATAGTGAAGCTATTCCTTCCCCTTATCCATTTTCCATTCTGATGCTGATAGTTTCATTTTTATTTGTTTTGCTGGAAGAAAGGGAATGTGAGTGTGTATAAGGTGTGCACACACACACATATACACACATATATATGCATAGACATATACAAGTGTGTTACATACAGACATTTCCTGGTTTTCAGAATTTGTTTCAACTGAAGTTGGGAACCTGAGGTTGATTGGTGGCATCTGTGGTGGTGGGGTGGGAGGGAGCAGGGATATGGATATAGTATAGTATTTTTGCCTGTTTTATCATTGATTGAAATCTACTCTTCCTTTTGTAGCTGGATCTCATCAGATACAGGGTTTTCTTTCTTTCACTAAATATGAGTTGTTCCAGGTTAAACCTACAGCCCTAAATTACTCTCCACCATAAATATTTACAATGCCAAAAAAAAGTTAATAAGGGTTATTAGAACTAGGCTGCAAAAATCTGGACAACCAAAAGATCGCAGCAAAGATAGTGTTGCTGTTATTGTTTTGCGACCTTTGCTATCATGTAGTGGTTATGTGAATTTTTTCAGCTCAGATCTGAATGCTCCAATTAGGTCTCAGCAAGAATCCTTTGTCCCTCCAGTTCTTCTGCATCCCGTATGTGGGTTTTTCATGTCACAAACAGTCATATTTACCAAGACACAACTAGGTGCTTTTATAGATTTTGTCCTATATGCTCCATGTCACATACAAATATCTATTTAAAGTGTCCCACTGTTTAGCTTTTGTTTTTAGGAAGAAAATTACCTTGGAGAAATGCCAAATGTATAAATGATTAATGAGAAACACTTCATCCTTCCTTCTAGTGAATTCAAAATACATGTGCTGACCTAGATTTGAACATCAGAGTGTGGGGAATACTTGGCAACTATTTCCCCATCAATAGCCCCCCACACAAACTGTTTTCCTTTTCTTAAAAGGATTAAAATTAATTACTTTTGTTTCTATATTTACTTAGTTTATTTTATTGAAGGACTTGCCAAATTGCTAAAAAAAAAAAAAAGAAACCAAAAGTTGAAGAGGAAATTTCCATCTAAATTTCCATATCTCAGATTGCCAGCAACCCAAATAACATTCAAGAAGTGACTCATTATGAATTATTCTTTTAGCTAATTTGGACATGCCAGTTTGCTTTTCATAGTGTATCAACACCTGCCTTCTGAAGCCTGTTCAAGAATTCATCATTTTTCCTCTCTGCTTTTTTTCCTAAATCAGTCTGAACCCAGACAAACTCTGTTTGACTTTCTGACAGGTCATTTTTCTAAGGGTGTTTAATTGCAGTTTCTTCCTGACAGCCAAAGACTCAAGAGGTCACTTGTTGGCAATCTCTGACAGCTTGTGTTCTCAGAGGCAGGGAGTTAAAAATGACTCCCATTCCTCACCTATGTTGGAAGAATTTGCTCATAAGGAAAAATACATACAGAAGTGCTTGCAGAAATCAGATTGTTCAGCTGTGTAGGCCAAGTTGCTGGTGCCTGTGGTACCCCAAAGCATCTGTTTAGATTACCCTCCTTGGCTTATATTCTATTTTTGTGATTTGTAATTAATGGATCCTCTCAGTAATACAATTAATCTGACTCTCAAGGCTTAGCTCATCTGTCCTGACTGGTTGTTTTGACTCCCATTGTTCCATTATTGAAGGAGGGCCCAACTTGGTCTGAAATCATAGCAGACTGTCCATGGTTTGTTGAGGGTGACTTTCCAAAGGAGGTGAAGCCATGGCCTATTGTGGGAGGAGGAGTTAAGATTTTAAGGGAGCAAAATGAGTTATTTCACCATATGCAAGACATAATGCACCCATTCCCCCCATCTAAAAAAGGGAAACATATTTTGGCCCTCTGCATTCTATTGGTTTTCAAGATTTCTAGCAGTCTTGAGCCAAATTGTTTTATAGCCATTCATTAAAGAGCCAAACAGAGAAGCTACAGAAATTGTATGAAACTCTTTACATCATTGTCAACAAATTTGCTACTTATGATACACCTTCTACTTTGCTCCTGAATTCCTCATCATATCCATATTAACAGTATGTTGCAAATTGATCTTAAGTTATGCAAGTATTTGTTTATTCATTAACCTTAAAACCAGAGGTGCCCACAGGGCAAATCAAGGAGGGAAAAAACAAGGTCTGCCCCTTTGTACAAGCACTGTCATGTTGCATGTACAATGGCAAAAGATTTTTCTTCCAATAAAGGTTATCCTAGAATGCAATCCCCATTATATCATTACTTTAAGTCCTCCGCTAACCATAAACAATTACCCTAAAGCTAACCTTCATACCAAATTGAACAAGAGACCTCGAGAAAGCCTAACCTTAATCCTACTTTCTTGCTATGGAAATAGAACTTTTGTGCCCTGAAAGTTACCATGGAATACAGTACCCACATAACATAAAGGTAAGGCTACCATTAACCATAAATACTAGCCATAAAGGGAGTACTCATATCAAGTTGAGCCAGACCTCAAGGAAACTGAATCCTAACTCCAGTCTACTGCCAGTAGAAAAGTTTGACATTGAAAAAGTGTTTTTCAACCTCGGCAACTTTAAGCTGTGTGGACTTCAACTCCCAGAATTCCCCAGCCAGCATGCTGGCTGGGGAGTTCTGGGAGTTGAAGTCCACACAGCTTAAAGTTGCTGAGGTTGAGAAACTCTGTACTAAAAGATTCCCTGTACTAAGATTCCCTGTCAAGCAATCCCAACTAGAACATAAACATAAGATTACCACAACTGATAGAAAACCACCAAAAAGTTAACAAACCAATTCAGACCACATATTGTTAGGGTCCTCACATCTAGTCATTTAATCTTTAATATGTCCTTTATTTCTTTATGTGGCTTATACTACAGGAATATTAAAGCCTGAGAAAAAACCCATTAGATGTACAAGCTACAGACCAATATCTTTGCTTAATGTGGATGCTAAAATATTAACTGCAACATTAGCCAGGAGTCTATAGAAAGTAATACCATCTCTAATCCACCCTTCTCAATCTGGATTTTAGAAAAAAATAGGCATATTGGACAATAGCTGTCTGGTAATTGACATTCTGGATATCATTGCAGATAAAATAAAATCAGCTATTCTAATTTTGTTGGATGCCAAAAAGATCCTTGATATGGTTCAGACTGAAATGCATCCTAAGATGATATGGGTTTCCACCATCTTTTATTCACTGGATTATAATTTGGTATCTTCACCCAGGAGCTAGAGTTATTGAAAATGGATCTCAAGCTATTAAGGCTGTGGTGGTACTTGATACTTGAGTATAAAGTGTTCTTATAATGCTGATGATATTATGGCTATCCTTGATAATCATGCAGCATCATTACCAAAGTTTATTGAAGTCATGGAGCAATATGGTTTACACTCTGGTTACATCATTAATTAGAACTTGTGTAATTTGATGCCTTTGGGATCCACTATATTTATAGATTACTGTAAGAGATTGAAATTTACAGTTTATACAGACTCTAAATAAATACTTGGGTTTTCATAGTTCTCAAAATATATCACAATATATTGAATTAAGTACTGTATCGCTAAATGTATAGATGCAATTTCAGTAGATATATCTCCATGGTTAAAACTCCCATTAAGTCTTTGGGGCAAGATTAATGTTATAAAAATAAATATTGTCTCATAATTAATGTATATTTTAAGAGGAATTCCAATGTTAATTCATATTAGTTACTTTGCATTGGTAAGTAAATAAAAAAAAATTATGGCAGACCAAACCACTTGAAAGTCCTTGACCAACGTGAGGTTACCTTATTATGACCTACCATATTTTCCACTATTTCACTGAACTTTTGTTTTAACCTCTTATTTTTTGGGAAAAAGACCTTTTATTAATATTCCCCTCTTTGGGCCTATTTGGAGAGCAAGCCGGTAATGCCTCTGAAATCTTGGCAAGTCTTAGGTCCTGGTATATTTAAAAGGGATCTTCATTTCCAGCTTTGAAATCTGCCAGGCACATTTAGTTATTAGCATGAAAGTGTTTATGTTTTGGTCCTGAATCACATAAGAAATTGATATTGTGGAATAACCCAAATGTAAAAATAGTGGGCTTTACTGGAATGTTTGGGCTAAATATGAAATCAATTCTTTAAATAAGTTGATTTCTCAAGGTTGTTCTGAAGACTTTGAGAGATTTCATGTTAAATGTGACTTAATACTTGCTTGGTAATATATACAACTGAAACATGTCTTAATTAAATAGTATAGTATGACCCAGATACTCTAGCAGCCTCTGAGATACCTGCAATTTTAGGATATTAAAGAGACGCAGCGCTTGAATGGAAACCAACAATTCAATTATATAAGGAATTATACATTAAAAAGTTAAATGAAAGCTACTATCAATTATAGATTTGAATTGTGGAACAAAGAATAGTAATACCCAATTCTGGAGAATCAATGGATCCAGGTGTTAAGTAATGTAAAATATACTTATGATTTAAAATGTAATTACTTCCTCTGTAACTATTATCTCATATTTACTGTATCCTTAAGGAAAGTTTAAAAGGGATTGGCATTAGATTTTTTTTATTATGATGTTATAAGAAATTTGGAGGTTCTTTAACTCATATAATCTGGTCTTGTCCAGCTATTGTCTTATTTTGCTTTCAAATTACTACATGCATCAATATAATTCTGGGACAAAATGTTACAGTTAAGGATCTTAATGTGATGAACTGTGTTCCTAAACATAGAATTTGTCATCATGAATATCTTTGGCTCATTCAAGCGGGAGGCATGGCAAAGAGAACGATTTTACAAAACTTGGAAAGAAACTTATCCTCCTGACTTTAAGAAATGGATTCAGGATATGAGTCTTACCTCTTTCTGAAAATTCTCTGTGTTCTAAAAATGAGAAGACGAAGCAGTATGTTTCTATAGGGTCTAGATTTAATGACAAGTGCAAGAATTGAATTAACATATCATTATCTATAGCTATAGTATCAGTCTTTTTTCTCTTTCTGTTAATAGGTTCTTTTTTGTCACATTTAATTCCATCACTGTTAGATACATTAGTTTTCTTTTTTCACCATCTAATCACTATCTCTTTTCCTTGTTGGTGCTGTAGGTTTTTTTATTTTGTTTTTATATTTTATATTTCTCTATTAAATAAAAGCAAAACATCTATGGATAAAAGTCATTTGAATATTAACTTTGGGGTGAAAGTTTAGGTATAGTAATAGTCTCAGATTTAAGTTCTTTTGAAATTGCCTACCTGTCAACTCTTTAGAGCAGTGTTTTTCAAATTTGGCAACTTTTAAGATGTGTGGACTTCAAGTCCCAGAATTCCCTGGCCAGCAGGGAGTTGAAGTCCATACATCTTAAAGTTGCCAAATTTGAAAAACACTGTTTTGGAGTTAAAAAAAATATTATATAGGCATTAAGGTAGAATTAAGGTTAGGGTTACAGTTCTATGAGTTCTGCAGTTAAATTTAATGGGGCAGCTATGTTTTGCCTGAGTTTGTATTAAATGTGGTAGCCACACATTCATATTTTGGCATATGTTGCTGGGCATGGAAACTTCTGATGTGGAAACTGTTTTGTCAGTAAGGTACAGTTAGTGTTAGGCTTCCTTATATTCAGTGATTCAAAATGTCTTTAGCTTTAGGTAAATTTAGGTAAATTTTTAAGTTTAATAATAATCTCAGATTTACGTTTTGTGGTATTTCTTTTCTTGGCTAACTTTTAGGCAAAAATGTTCTATCATTTACTTTGAAGGTCTGAAACGTTGCGGCTTTCAAAATAGTTAAACCTTTGGCACACATATAATAAGCAGAACAGAAGCATTTTGTATTCAAATACTGCTCTTCTCCTGGGGAGAAGAGATTGGTTGCACCAGCTCCAGGACTGATATCAATTTCAATTGCTAATGGAGCAAAACCCATGATTGTATTAGATCTAGTAGATGTTTGACCATTCCTCCAGAATGCCTCTTTTTTTTTTTTTTACCTCTGAGCAAATTGATCTAGAGCTTCTGGTGAGGATTGTAGCATTTGTATGTTTTACTTCACTTCACAAGGGCATACTAACTGCCATGAGTACTCAGAAGATGTTAAGTTCATCTTATTAAATAAGTCATTGACCATCTCCAGAACAATGGCGAAATTTTGTTTAATCACCAGTGCAGTTTGACACATGATTCTGTAGTTTTGCTGTACAGAATAATATGGACGCTATTGTATGCAAATGTTTATCTTAACTACATTATGGTTTATTTGTTTCTTTAGTGTTTATTTATTTATTTATTTATAATTCAACAAACACCACTCAAACCCAATTGACTCTGGGAAACTCATAGCATAAAACAAACAGCAATATACAAACAGATAAACAATAAATGAGACAGCAAATCCAGCCAACAACATACATACAATTTTGATTTTAAGCCAATGTAACTTTTGTGACCTCTGATTGTAAATAAATATTGTAATTCTAATTGTTTTACTTCACTTGTTGCTGCATTTTTAATTCTACCAGCAGAATCTAACCTCACCTATTGTTCTTGGCCTTTTCACAAATGATCCAAGATAAAAGTCGTAACTCTGGAAAGGAGGTGACCAGCAGATTTCACAAGGATTTCCCACATCCCAGGAATTTGAATTGCTCTGAAGCAGTCTTCAGAGGAACGAGTTTTTCAGAGAGAGAGAGAGTGAGAGATGCCATAACTTTCATACTGTTTTCATTGGGTGCTCTTAATTTCTAACCCTGATCATATGTACTTAAAAATCCAGGAATAGCCTGAAGGAACACTTGCAAATGATAAAAATACATTACAGGATATAACTTTCCTTTAAGCAAGTAGATATGTGAGGCACAAATGCTAATGAAGAGATAATTTGGGAAGAAAATTTTGCTACTGCTTCCATAAAACCTCTTGTTGCAGGTTTAAGCATTCATTAGATGAAAGATTATATACTGTATATGTTCTCTGGGAGGAACTTCCCTTAAAATGTGTCATCCCTTTGACAATGAAGGCTGTGAATACTTTTCAAGAATATGGTCATGGCATTGGAAATAGGCAAAGCAATTCTGAAGTAGTATGAGAAGCCCCAAATCCTTGCCAGTTATAGCCCTGCAGGCCCAAAAAAGAGAAATGAAAGATTATTGCATCTCTCTGGCCATCTCTTGGGATATTATGAATTGATATTCCCTCCAATTACAAGTAACAGTAATAGAATTCTCCTCACACCAGAGGCAAAGAAAAAGATTAGAAAAACACTAAGCTCCTCTTGCGGAGATGCTAGCTGCTTTTTTTGGCTCTTTGAATTCAGGATTTGCTTTCCTGGGAAAAGCACTAGTCTTAGAAACAGACCAGAAGGCTCAAGGGACAGCCAGTTAGGATTTTCCCCTCTCACACTAACCTTTTTGATGCTGTCCCTGGACCAACAGTATTACAGTGTCATGCATCCAATCATTTATCTTATTTTAATGATCACGTTGGTTAGCCTTCCCAAATTTGGTACCTTATAGGTCTGTAACTCTTGAAGACTGTGCTAGGTGGGGTTTATGAGAGCTGTGCTCTTCAATTATTTGAGTAAAATACTGGATGAAACTATACACTGCAATTAGAGAATTAGTTGTGAAAAAGAAAAAAAACCCTTCAAATTATTAGTATATATTCCTGCTGATGGATGATTCAGAGAATCCTTCCAAACCATTCCCTTCCTTGAAAACACTTTTGAGCCTTTTGCACATGGAGTAAATAAAATGCTTTAACACACAAAATCAGCAGGAGAATCACAGGTCTGCAACTTTTTAAGAGTAAGAATGGGGACATCTCCATTTTTTTTATCCTTTATT
Source organism: Candoia aspera (assembly GCF_035149785.1). Taxonomy (NCBI): domain Eukaryota; kingdom Metazoa; phylum Chordata; class Lepidosauria; order Squamata; family Candoiidae; genus Candoia; species Candoia aspera. Next base: position 77,798,562 of record NC_086153.1, on the reverse strand, counting down.
GAATTTTATTTACAATATAGTGAAGAAAATATAAAGTATGTATAACCTTATTTAATTCAATTATCTAGCAACCTGGAACTGCATAGTAAATAATCATTATGATTTTGTTGTACTTGATAAATAAGTATAAACCAGATAGTATAAAAGTCATCATCTGCATTAACATAATAATTATGTCGATTTTGGTAGCTTTTCCATTAGATCAGTTTTTTAAAAAAACTTGCCATCATATGGAAATATTCAAATCCATTCTTGTTTTCCAAAACTTTGCCATTATATGGCTCTAACCATCTAACAAAAAAACCATCAATTCTTTATGATCTAAAGGAACATTTGGATTACAAAATGTTACCAAAAAAAAAACACCTTAATAAGGCTAGGTTAGGATCTAATATAATTATCCTATTTTAATAATCATTTCAGTCCAAAATAGCTCAACAACTTTACAAGGCATAACATACGTATTCATTTCTTTAAATTTTCTCCACATGAGACTTAAAATTTATCATGTTGAATTTCCTTGGTGAAAATAAAATTCTTTTGCTGATTTTTTCCTAATTTTGGCTTTTCTAATAAAATATTATAATTCCTTTTAGATTTTTCTTATTAGGTAATGAATTTAACTTAATTTCAAACTTAATCATACCTCTAGTCACTTGTATTCCAACTGCTGGGATTACAGTAAAATGCAGATTTTGATGTATCTGAAACCACAAACCAATTTTTTAAAATTTATCTGTAATTGTTCTGCTATTTTGGGAATATTCCCAACATACAAATCTTATAAAAATAAAATTCTTTCAATTTTCACCCCTTGTTCTATTGCATTTTTCCTTTATTGTAAAAAGAATTAATATAAATGGTTGAAGAGGTGATGGGCTTGCAGTTAATTGCCCATCTTTTCCTAATTTTGAACACATTCAGAAAGAATGGATTCCAACTATGTTTCAGTTCTTTATTAATGTTTTTGGTGAACTGTCCTAATTTTCAATAATGATATAGTTATACATACCATCTTTAATCAAGGTGTTAAATCTTCTAAATCTTCTGACTTTATCAAAACCAAAAAATGTTTTTCATATGGTTGGCATCAGAATAAGATTTCATATCTGGGATTCTAAGTCCTCCTTTACTGGTACTTTTATACAGAATCTTTCAGTTTATTCTTGTTTCTTGCCAAATATGTTTGTATTTATTTTTCTACGATATTTGATGGAGCCAATTATTGTCTACTGATAGGTCAGAAAGAAGTAATTAAATTTTACTTTGTTGCTTTCCCTTCATCTCATCTCTTTAAGCTTTTTCAAATTTTTTTCACTATATGCTGTTTTATTGCAGATGTTTAATGGAGTCCTCCATACATATTTCAGAATGCTAATGAGTTAGGTAGGAAAATAATGAAGATTCAGAATATAAATTGATTCATTTAACAAATTTATATAGCTGCTCTGGGCAGCTATATAAAGTTATATTGTTATATAAATTTATTATACAGCTGCTCTGGGCAGCGAACAAAAGATTAGGCATACTACACAATCAGATTAATGAAAACAATTAAATTGAGGTCACCGTAAAAAATACCTTACTGTAATGTCCCCCTCATCCCACACACATGCTAGGCTCCATTAACATCCCAGCCAGTGCCTGATGTCTTCACAGCCTTCTGGAAGGTCAAGAAAGTTGGTGCCATCTGAATCTCTGGAGGAGGGGGGGAGATGTTCCATCAGGCAGGTGCCATGTGAGAGTAGGGATGCTTCATAGGACCCACCAGGAGGCACAGTTCACTGAGGAGACCCAGAGCATGCCCGTTCTGCTGGATCTACTGGATGGGCAGAAACCATTGGGGATGGACATTTATTTATTTATTTTATTTCTACACCGCCCATTTCACTATAAAAGTTACTCTGGACAGCTTAGGTAAAGGTAAAGGTTTCCCTTGACGTAAAGTCCAGTCGTGTCCGACTCTAGGGGGCGGTGCTCATCTCCGTTTCTAAGCCTTGGAGCCGGCGTTGTCCCTAAGGACCTGTCCGTGGTCATGTGGCCGGCATGACTCACGGAACGCCGTTACCTTCCCGCCGAAGCGGTACCAATTAATCTACTCACATTTGCATGTTTTCGAACTGCTTGGTGTGCAGCTTACAAATAGAAAAATCATTTAAAAAATTATAAACATACAAAACATACAAAAAATAGAAGATAAAAGAGGAAAACTAAAAGGCAGAGATAGCGTCTTTAAGCCACCAACCACCCCCAGAGTTGCCTATCACGCTTGGATCTCCAAGCTAGTTGGCAGAGCCATGTCTTGATGCTCTTCCTGAAGGCCAGAAGAGTGGCGGCCAACCTTACCTCGGGGGCAAGATGTTCCACAGAGCAGGGCAACAGCACAAAAGGCTCTCCTCCTCAACCCCACCAGTCTGAATTCTTTAGCCAATGGGGTCCACATTCCTACAAGTAACCTGGCCCCATGCAGTATAGAGCTTTAACACTGACAATCAGCACCTTGAAATGTACCCAGAAAGCTACTGGATGCCAGTGTAGCTCATGCAGCAGTGGTGATACATGAGCATATCATAGTGCACCCAATACTGTATGTGCTGCTACATTCTGGACCTGCTGAAACTTTTGAATGCTCTTCAAGGACAGTTCCATGTATATTACAGTGCAGTAGTCCAATCAAGAGGTGATTAGGGCATGAATGACTAATCAGTGCCTCTCAATCTAGGCATGGGTGCAACTAGTGCACAAGATGTATTTATGTATCTGTATAAACACTTTCCTGGCCAAAGCAGCCATCTGCTCCTCAAGGAGTTACAAGGAGCAGGTGGCAGTTGTGGCCAGGAGGGCATTTGCATAAATACATCTTTTTGTCTGTTGCACCCATTTCTATTACCATCATAAAAATAATTCCATGAGTTGAAAAACAGTTGGCTTAAGCTTTAAGTACTAAATAACTGGATAGAGTACCTGGATCCCTTGACTTTCCTCTGCAACAGTCTATACACATAATCTCCAGCCCAATTATACAGATCAGTAGATTTATGCAACAGAAACTAACCTGCAAAATTGGGATTAATATACAATTCTTTGAATTTCAGTTACCTTATGCTTATAAACTTTTCTGAAGAACTGTAGTTAAAGAACACCAGCTATCAGGTCTCTGTCATGACTTATGACATGTATCATTCAACTACTAGTTTAACAGTTACCATGTAGTAATGTAATCTATTTTAATGTGATATTATTTAAATATTGTTATCAACTGATGACTAAACTGTTGATTTATGAAAGAAACAGTATCACTTTACTTCACAATTTAACTGAGCATAGCTAAAATGGAAACATACAAGCAGAAGCACATTTTTGTTAATGCCCAACAGAAAGCACAATGCAATAGACATACTTAATTTACAAGATTCAACTTGCACAATAAAGCAGAAGTGTTTATTTACATATCGACAAGGGACATATCAAGGAAAGGCAACAATTCTAGTAACTGTCTTGTTATTGCTGATTTATAAGCACTAAACTCTCTCATCATGATCACCTCAACCTAGTGTGGAACTTGATCTCAGACTTCTGAGGATGCTAATCTTAAAATACCATTTTGACACTCAAGAATTCTGTTCCTAAAAAATAGGTCCCCTAGATGATTGTCTTACATTCTACAGTAAACAGAGCATATACACATATACAAAGGCATTTGCAAACAAATAAATACAACTTGTTGAAGGTCACCACTAAAATAAATTAGAAAAAAAATCAAATGTGCAGTTCCTACTTATGACTAGGCTTCAAGCTTATTAAAACCAAATGTCTTTGAATAATCTTTTGGTATGTTACAGCCCTTAAAGTGATCTGAAAATTATTTGCAAACCACTAATTAAAGAAGGCTTTACACATGACAGCTTCCTACACACAGGAAAACCACATGCTCCATGTGGTTCTATGCATATGAACTCCATGCACAAGGGCAAGGAGATACATGTATCTGTGATAGTCTCACCATTTGCTTATAGAAGGATAAGATAAAATTGCTTCAGACTGACTTGTTGGCAAAGGCTTCTATGATATGTAATGGCAAAACAGTTGTCTATACAATCACACTGAATTAGTAGTACGGCTACAATCCTTACATGGGAAGTAAGTCCCACAAAACACAATCAAACTTATTTTTCACTCAACACACAATTGCACTGTACAAGAATAAAACTTATTTTATATAGACACACATCAAGAAAAAAAAAAAGAAATGTGTAATATTTTGAAAACTGCATTTGTTTTGCAGCAAAGAGCTTTTTGGATTGTCACGTCAGCTTAGCCACAAGGAAATAAGCACACAATTGTGCATAAATCTGTAAACTGGGAGGTTTAAGGCACATATTTTATTAACACACAATTTTAACTATTCTTTAAGGCTAATTATATAGAGGTAATTTAAAAGAATTTGCATTTGGGTCAATACACAGCATTCCTTATGGGACAGCCAATTTTTGACTTTCCAAGTTAAGCAGATAGTACCCTTGAAAAAGAGTACAGAACTTTCTCATTTTAAAAAATGTGCACTCTGAAGGATGGAAAGGGAGTGGCTAGTGATGTCACAGCCAGTAGACACAGCTATGGCAGAGGGGAGAGTTTGGGGCAAAACTTGATGGGTTAATGTATCTACTTCGCCCCTTACAATCCCTAAAAGAGAAAACAACAAAACCAAACCCTGATATTTGGGGTTTTGTTCTTTTTTTTAAGGGTGAAATGGCTGCTTCAATTTCTGCAAGGCTTAAGGCACCCATTTTGCTCCTTAATCCCCTAGCCCCAAAGACTACCACAAAAACATGCAAAAATGTGGGCCGTTGCCCACTTGGAGAGTCCTCTAGAAAAGTGTTTTTCAAGCCGTGTTCCGTGGAATCCTAGAGTTCCACAAGAACCTGATTGTCATGACCTCGTTGCAAGGCACAAAGAGCCTCACAACGTGGATCATGATCATTAAGGAAAAGGGGGAAGAAGATAATCCAATCAGGGATTAAAACAAGCACCCAAAGACACCCACACCCATGATCCCATCAACACCTGAAAAGAGGGACGTCAGAAGGGTGAAGATAAGGAGCACATGGTGCCCCGGAGAACTCAACCGTTGCAGGAAGACAAAGAGGACACCGGGGAAAACGCCCACGCAGCCATCAAGGATCCCATCAAGAGGGATCGGGGCATTGAGGGGTGGGGGAGCCCGGGGCAATACAGGAGGGTATAAAAGGGGCACCCCCACACTACCTACCCCGTTCCCGTTTTTCGATCTGTCAGCTATCATTCCAATAAACCAGAAATCCTTAATACCCATTAAGTGAGTCTGTGTCTTATTGCGAAGAGAGGCTGGCCCTGACATAAAAACGGGAACCGCAAAAAATTTTTTTCCACCTGGTACCTATCCAACACGTTTGTGAGGGACCCAGCCAGGCATGGAGAACCAGGAACCGAGGACGCGCAACCCTTCGGCGCCCGGCGACGAAGCCCCGCTCTCGCAGGGCGGGATGCAGCTGAGGTCCGGGCGATGCAACGCCCCGGTAAGTATGGGACCCAGCTGGGGGGAAGCAGCAGGGGAGGGACCCACCCCGGCGCCCCGGAGCCCGCGAGGCACCGGGGGCGAGACGAGGGGACCCTCTCCAAGCCTACAGGCAACCCCGGAGGAAGCGCGAGACGAACCGCCACCCTGGGCGCTCGAAGGCGAGGGCGCGCCTGGCACCGCGGCGGGATCGAGGGACGATCCGTCCTCTACCACGGCCAACGGCGAGGGCGAGCGGAGCGGCGAAAACCTCGGCGGGAAGCCGGGGACGGCGGAGAGGCTCGACGCGTTGGAGGAAGGGATGCAGGCGGTGCGGCAGATGCTCCAACAGCTGACGGCGGCACAGGGACTCTGCGACGGAGGCGGCGCAGAGGCACCCCCGGTCGAAAGGAGGCAGGGCGAGCGGGGCGGCGGTGACGGCGGAACCCGACCCAAGGAGCCCAACCGACGACCTGAGGCGCACCGGGAGGCGAGACGGGGCGGAGACCCAGCGGACGGCGGCGACCACGGCGGGACCCGACCCCAGGAGGCCACCCAACGAGCGGAGGCGCGCCCGGACGTGAGACGGCGGGACAACCTCGGCGGCGGCGGCGTCCGGCCCCAGGAGCCCACCCCACGACGGGAGATGCGCCAGGCTGAGAGGCGGAGGGACGACCCGGCGGGCGGCGACGGCGACGGCGGAGCCTGGATCCAGGAGCCCGACCGAGGGAGAACACCCCGCCCTCCCCCCCGAGCGATGGGACGACGACCTTGCGAGGAGCCCCAGAGAGAGGCACCAATGCCGCAAGAGAACCGGAGACACCCCGACCCGCAGCAGCTCCTGCAGAGCCCGAGGCACGACGCAGAGGGGGCCAGGAGCCAGACCAGGACACCCGCCAAAGACTTTGGCATAAAGTTCGATGGGGACCCCTCGAAACTCTCCTTCTTTTTGACTAACGCGAGGTACTACCTCGAAGAATGGGGTCCCTGCTTCAGAACTGAGCGGGGCAAAATCAATGCCCTGGCCATAAAATTAAAAGGACGGGCCGCCGATTGGTACGTCCAATTGTGCCAATCAGGCGCCCGGGCGCTGCAGGACAGCACTGAATTCCTGCAGGCACTAGAAAGGCACTTCAGGGACCCCCTGGAGCAAGAAAAGGCAAAAAGGGCGCTAGAGACACTTAAACAAAGCCCGCGCTCCGTGGCTGAGTATGCCATGGAGTTCCAAGCCCTAGCCGGAAAAGTGGACACTTGGTCTCAATCGACACTGATTGAGAAGTTCAAACATGGACTCAACTTAAATGTCCTCCGGTGGGCACTTGGCCGCGACAACCCCAGCTCCCTCACGGGGTGGATCCAGCTGGCAGCGGAAGCGGAGAACGCCCACGACACGTTCCTCCACGCAAGGAGGGAAACGCAACAGATGGAGACGGTGAGACCCCCACGCACCAACGCAAGGCAGGTGAGGGCGAGACCCCAACCTTGGAAGGAGGAACGGGACAGACGCTTCGCAAAAGGGCAATGCTTCACGTGCGGCAGGGAAGATCACAAAGCAGCCGCATGCCCCAAAACGACGCCCAGAGAGAGCCCAAGGAGGGCACAAACAGCACCAACCCCAGCGCCAAGAAAGCGACCAGCAGCAAAGGGGGAGTACCGACGCAGACACGGCCCCTACAGTTCAGAGGAGGAGGAAAGCAACCCCGATGAGGCGGCGGGAAACGACAACCACCTGGCCTAAGGGGCGCCGAAGGACAGGTGGAGGACACCGACAGGCGCTTCGACAAAGGGGTGAGTGAGGAATGCCCCACCCTCTACGTCCGTGTCACCCTCACCCATAGAAATAAAACCGAAAAGGTCTGGGCACTCATTGATTCGGGTTGCTCCAAAAGCCTCATGCACCCTGACCTGGCAGCCGCACTCGACCTCCGCTGCTATCCACTTCAGCACCACCTGGTGTTCTCGCAGCTCGATGGATCTGCAGCGGGAGGGGGCCCGGTCACCCAATACACCGGAGAAACCGCGCTACGGCTCGGCAGCCACGAGGAAAAATTGGCTTTCATCGTGGCACCGGTGGGGCAACCCCGACTCATACTGGGGATCCCATGGCTCGTGCAGCAAAACCCAGTCATCAACTGGAGAACCAGAGAGATTAAGTTTGCTGACGGGCGTTACCAAGCACCTTCAGGGAACAGGGTTCCCCGAGCAGCCATGGGGGGGGCGACGACGACTGTGGAACACAGAGAGACAGCACTGCCAGAGGGACTGCCGACCAAATACGGGGATTTCGCCGACGTTTTCGGTGAGAAAGAGGCGGACAAACTCCCCCCCCACAGAAAGACGGACTGCACCATTGAACTGGTCCCGGGGGTACCCCTACCCAAACCAAAAATATATGCTATGACCCAGCGAGAGCTAGCTGCATTAAGGGACTTCATAGACAAAAACCTGGCGAGAGGTTTTATCGAGCCAGCAAACTCTCCAGTGGGAGCGCCAGTCCTCTTTCGCGAGAAAAAGGACGGGGCATTGCGGCTCTGTACAGACTACCGCGGATTAAACGCAGCAAGCATTTCAAATAAATACCCCTTACCCTTAATAAAGGACATTTTGTCCCACTTGGTAAAGGGTAAGGTATTCTCCAAACTGGACATAAGGGAAGCCTATTACCGCATACGGATACGGGAGGGGGATGAGTGGAAGACTGCTTTCAATTGCCCATTGGGGGCGTTTCAATATAAAGTACTCCCATTCGGATTGGCAGGAGCACCGGGGGTATTCATGCAGTTAATTAATGAGGTCCTGCGTGACCACCTTTTTAAGGGGGTTTTGGTTTACCTGGATGATGTATTGATCTACACAGAAACAGAACGTGAGCACGAACGCTTGGTAAAAGACGTGCTCAAGAAACTTCGCAAGGCAGAGCTGTTTGTAAAGCTCTCCAAGTGCGAGTTTCACAAAAAACAAATTGACTACCTAGGGTATAGGATTTCTGCTAAAGGGATAGAAATGGACCCCAGCAAGGTCCAAGCCATCCTGGCGTGGGAACGCCCACGCACGAGGAGACAGCTGCAAAGCCTCCTGGGATTCACTAATTTCTACAGGGGGTTCACGCCCAGGCTGGCAGAGACTATATTGCCCCTAACTAACCTGCTAAAGACTAAGGGCTTGGGGGACACGCGCAAATCGAGGAACCCGGGGGCGCTACTGAATTGGACAGCTGACTGTCAAACGGCTTTCGAGAGACTGAAAACCCTCTTCACAGCTGAGCCAGTGTTACAACACCCCGACCCCACCAAGCCTTTTGTGGTGCAGGCAGATGCCTCCGACTTTTCCATCGGAGCCATCCTGCTCCAAAAGGACTCCGACAACCACCTAAAGCCCTGCGCCTACCTTTCCCGCAAATTCTCCGAAACGGAGCGGAGATGGCACGTATGGGAAAAGGAGGCGTTTGCAGTGAAGACAGCCTTGGAAACGTGGCGACACCTGCTGGAGGGGGCCTCCTGCCCCTTCGAGGTCTGGACGGACCACAAGAACCTGGAGGCACTCAGCACACCAAAACGACTCAGCCCGAAGCAGGTGCGATGGGCTCAGTTTTTCAGCCGGTTCAATTTCACGCTGAAATTCATACCGGGCAAGAAAAACTTCTTGGCAGACGCCCTATCCCGACGGCCACAGGACGACACGCAAGCCTCCGACATCGTAGGAACAGTATGGACCGAGAAACAGCTCGGCTGCCCAGCTGTCACGCGGAGCCAGACAAGGAATCAGCGCACGCCAGCACGAACGGCGGGGAGCGATCGGAGGCGACGCTCAATTTCACCGAACTGGCAACAAAGACTCACACAAGCACTACAGCAAGATACATGGTTGCAGAATAACCAACAACATGTATCTTTCAAAGACAACATCGCCTGGAAAGAGAAAGCCTTGTACGTGCCCGAATCACTGCGGGGGGAAATCTTACACAGAGCGCACGATGACAAATCTGCAGGGCATTTTGGGTTTGTAAAAACCCTCCACCTAACGAGGAGGCAATTTTGGTGGCCAAACCTCAGAAAGGACGTAAAAGACTACGTAGGCAACTGCCCCATATGTGCCACCACCAAACGTAAAGGAGGGAAACCCCACGGGCTGCTACAGGCGGTAGCCAGCCCCTCCCGACCATGGGAAGAAATTTCCATGGATTTCATTGTGGACCTCCCACCCAGCCAAAGAAAAACTGTGATATGGGTGGTAAAAGACTATTTCTCGAAACAAGCACACTTCATCCCGTGCGCAACCATCCCCTCCGCACAACAGCTGGCACGTTTATTCCTAACACACATATACAGGATCCACGGCGCCCCCTACAGGTTGGTGACCGACAGAGGAACACAATTCACGTCAAAATTTTGGCGGGAATTTTTAAAACTAATCGGAACCAAGCAAGCACTGTCCACTGCGTGGCATCCAAACACAGACGGATCAACAGAGATCCTAAACTCAACACTTGAACAGTTCCTGAGGGCATTCATAAATTATCAACAGGACAACTGGGTAGACCTACTACCTTTTGCAGAGGTGGCCTATAATAACGCGGTACACCAGAGCACTGGCCACACCCCTTTTAAGGTGGTCTATGGAAGGGACTTTGTACCGATACCAGAATTGCCGCAACCTGAAACCCTGCCCTGCTCACCAGACGATTGGGCGGCACAGCTGGCAACAACCTGGCCCATCATTCAAACGGCCCTAGCAGACGCACAAACAACGTACAAAAAATATGCGGACAACCACAGGGCGGAGGCACCGAACTACAAAGTGGGAGATAGGGTCTACCTCTCCACTAAGTTCATAAAGACCTCGCAACCCTCGAAGAAATTGGCACCGAAATTCATCGGACCTTTTAAAATCATACAGGTAATCAACCCAGTTACGTTCAAATTGGAACTGCCTTACAATTTGAGACGGGTCCACCCAGTGTTTCACTGTGCACTACTGAAACCAACGAGCACATCCAAATGGCATACGGAAGAACCTCCACCCCCACCCATAATGATAGACAACCAACAACATTTTGAAGTAAAAGAAATACTGGACTCAAGAAAGCAAAGAGGAACACTCCAATACCTCGTGAGATGGAAACATTTCTCACACCCAGAGTGGGTCCAGGCACGACACGTCATGGCTAGACAACTAACAAGACAGTTCCATGAGGCATACCCAGAGAAACCAGCACCATAGAACATCTTTGGGGGGGCAGCATGTCATGACCTCGTTGCAAGGCACAAAGAGCCTCACAACGTGGATCATGATCATTAAGGAAAAGGGGGAAGAAGATAATCCAATCAGGGATTAAAACAAGCACCCAAAGACACCCACACCCATGATCCCATCAACACCTGAAAAGAGGGACGTCAGAAGGGTGAAGATAAGGAGCACATGGTGCCCCGGAGAACTCAACCGTTGCAGGAAGACAAAGAGGACACCGGGGAAAACGCCCACGCAGCCATCAAGGATCCCATCAAGAGGGATCGGGGCATTGAGGGGTGGGGGAGCCCGGGGCAATACAGGAGGGTATAAAAGGGGCACCCCCACACTACCTACCCCGTTCCCGTTTTTCGATCTGTCAGCTATCATTCCAATAAACCAGAAATCCTTAATACCCATTAAGTGAGTCTGTGTCTTATTGCGAAGAGAGGCTGGCCCTGACACTGATGAGGTTCCACAAGAGACTAAGGGCAAAAAAAAAAAAAATGCTCACCCCAACACAGCCAGTTGTCTATCAAGAGAGCCAGGCCTCTTAATCAGGAGTCCCAGGTATTTTTGTTAACTAACAGGTTCTACGACCTGAAAAAGTTTGAAAACCTCTGTTCTAGAAGTTTCTGTACTGCTTCATCAAATGTATGCATCTTCTAAGCATTATGGAATAAACAAAGAGTAGGTAATGAACTGTCCCAACTGGGCAGGAATCTCCACTTAACCTGGGGGGTGGGAGGAATGTGACACAAGTGGATGGAAGGAAAAGTGTTGCAGGTATCGGGTGTTTGTTTTTTGAACTAGGTTAAGCTTTTGGGGGTTAAAACTTCAATTTTGGCATTTTTCCTTCCTCAAAATCCTGGGAAACCATGCTGTTGATTTTTAGCAACACTGATGAGAAGAAATTTTGGGGCCACAAAACCAGGCTTGGAACCACAGATTGTCCATTCCTTTAATTGGGGTAATAATAAAATATTGCTTAGGGCAAGTGTATGCATTTATCTCAGCCTTCAAGGAATAAAATTTCAAGTCACAGTTATATTTGTGAAACTGCCAGCAAAGATCACATATCACAGAATTACACACGTCATACTTTTCAACAGAAGCAGTTTATACAGTCATCTATGAAAAATTGTGAACAAAAAAAAATCATGAGAGGCCTAGTCTGATGTTGGCACAGTTGACTTCTACCAAAGTTTGAACATTTTAAAAAATGTCAAAAAGGGCTTATTAGAGGATCTGTCTGTGAGGTTTTGAACTCTCCTAACAGAGGCTTGGCAACAATTCTAGTCCTCATGGCTGCAGAGTTAGAAAAGGGGACGGCAACCACGTCCTAGGCGGTCCGGGCCACCGGACAAATTCCCTACCGCTTTCATAAGGTGTCTGTACCACTTACTAATAGATTCTAATACTGAAAGGAGCATCACGCAATTAGTGCAGTTACTTTACCGTTAGTATACGTCAAGACCTATTCCTCCAACTCCTGGAACTTTCTCTGTGGATTCCCAGTTTAGCGTAACTAGAAAGTCTTTGGTCATCAGAAAAGGTCTACATGGATGGAGTCGTGACAGGAGTCCATGTGGAGGCAAGTCTAGCATGCACCGAGGCATCATACTGGCTGTCAGCAATATCTGTGGGTGCCCCACCGTCATATAGCGGGGAGCCTGAGGAAGTCGTAGCAACAGAATGAGGAAGGGTGGGGTAGTGGGTGGCAGAGCCTCGCAAAAACTGGGGTCCTATCCCACTGGACATTCCGCCTGACTGGGACACGGGTGAGATGGTGCTGTTGCTCACAGACCACAAGTTGGGATATTGGCTGCAAGAGAAAATAAAACAGATTTTACATTGCTGGAGAGACAGCCACATTAGTGAAAGGCTAACTAATTCATTGTGCCATATATTTCTACAAATTATGGCTTACTTCACTAGATGCACTATTCCAGAAGTTACAGTGTATAAATATCAATATGGTTGGGAGTAGGTGATTCTAGTAGGAGGGGAAGAAAAGTATGTGCTTGAGTTAAGGAGGCACTGACAGGATGCAAACAAGGTGCTTCACAAGAGACATCGGCCTCCTTAATTCAAGCGTGTGCTTTTCCCGGATCGTGCAACTAGTATGGAACCCAGGAAAAGATGCGGATTCTCTAAGGTGGCAATAATAGATGCCCACAGCTGCACTGAGTGCTGCCATCCCACTCCAAACCACCTTTTTGGCTTCAGAGGGAAAGCACAGCAAATCTAGTTGGGAGAGGTGCAAAAGGCATTTTTGGAAGGCATTTCAGAATTTGGTATTCAGTACTGGCTGGTGTCAGTGGAACATTGGGTGTAGGTTCACGAGTGTCTCTCCAGTCACAGATGCACCAGGTGCCCGTACGCAACTTATTTACTAAATTTCTATGCACCACCTGCTAAAATGGAACTACCTGTATAGCTAAGCACAAAATTCAGCAAGATTCTTTTTTCTTTAGAAAAACCCCACCAATATAGGAATTGGGAGATTTCTCTAATCAAATCAAATCTTTATTATGCAGGAGATTATAAATACACATTATTAATGATTCCTCACTTCAGCTACTTGTATAAAGCAATGTTCCTACACAATAGCACAAACTTTAGCTTGCAAAATGAAGAAAGTATTAGGGATCCTTGTACATGCTGATTTCCTGCAGATTAAAGATGTTTTACAGGATAAGACAGGTTTGCTTACATACAGTTCCTTCAGAATCCTGTTAATTGTTATAGGATGCAAATGCCTGACAGCTGCTGCTAGATGGAGTCTTTCCCCAGTAACATTTTTACTATCCTACAGAGCATTGTATTCATTTATTTAGCAAATTTATATAGCCATCCATCTCCCTGAACGTGACTCTGGGCAGCATTTCATAAACCCCGTGGTAAAAGACCTATTACATCCAAGCTCCTTAAGACAAGATTCTAAGGAAGATGGGCATCATCATCGGGGGGGAGGGGTGTCAAAAAGGCAAGATAGCAGACCCAATGCAAGCCCCGCCCCCTTGGGCTTGCAAGGGGTGGGGTTGGCACTGGGATGCCATGTCCAGAATCTTGTATTTACTGACCCCTTCCATGAAAGCTGCTAAGGAAGGGTACATCTGCATCTAACCAACCTTTTTTATATACCAAGCCAACTCTTTTTTTCCTGCTTTAAGTCAGGTATGGCCATCTTACAGGCTGCAGGTGGAATTCGTGGTACAGTTTTACACTATTTTTTTACCGGAAAGTAAAATTAAGTGTATTAGCTCACACTCATCAAAGGGAGGGAGGTACGGACTGAAAAGTCTGTTTGCTTTCCTGTAATGTTATTAAGTCATTAACCTCCTCCAGTACGCATACAAAAGGATGTAATGGAAGAAGTGAAGATTAATTTTCACCTATGGCAACAAAGTAGCTTGAGCTAGCTATTACCACACACTAGCAGCTACCCTATCCTTGAAGTTAAAGACCACCACCACCCCACCCCCAAACACCTCCTGCATAAATCATACTATATGAACAGTATTTGTGCACAAACTACAGCTGTATTTTGGGGGGGGGGGTTCTCCTCCATGGGACTCATGCAGAAATGGATCTATTTTTTCATAGGAAAATCCTCTGAAAAAGTCAAATGCCAGTTTAGAGAAACTGGAGGACCTTCTTATCCAAGGAAGAGGGCTTACCTGGAACTGGTTGGTGGACCGCTACTGTGGTTCATAGGCAACATGCTTGCTGGAGTCGGGACACCTAAGCTGGACCAATTGTCATGGCTTTGGAGCACAGAAAGGCAGGCTGAAGAACTATCTCCATAGGCTGCTGTAAAGGCAAGTGTTTTGTGTGTGAACATTCCATGTTTTCAGTATGGTATCTGAATATGACCTGAATCAGTATAATTGAATTTGCTATGAATTGTTTTCAATTTCTTGCTTTGAAATTAGAACTTATTTGCATTCCCAGCAATGATATGAGGATGCTTTAAAAAAACTGCATTTTGTTCTATATCAATTTCTAATGCCTTTGCAACCATGTTAGCATAGACCCAAAGCAGAGTTCAATTCTGTATATTTAGTCCACAAAGTTTTGATGGAGCAGGGGCACATCAACTCTCCAAGATAAGCATGTAACCTTCTTAGAATTTCCTCAAGTCATTATTCCACAATCAGGTTTGAAAGAAAGAAGCAAAAATTTCCATACCAACAAAATTCTGAGGATTTATTTCACTCTGCTGCTTGCATCTGCTTCACTGCTGCTTGCCTCACAATCAAGAGCTAATTTAATCAGACAGTAGAGCATGTGTATTGTTTATATATACTGTCTTATATATGGATTGAAAAAGAATGTGTTGATGCACTTACAAGTAAAAAAAACCACATTATTTCCCTAGTACTTTTCATAAGCAGAAGCTTTTCATAAGCAGAAATAGATTATAACATGAAATTGTATTAAATACGTAATATATATTCTGTTGCAAGCATCTGAAATAAGAAGAAATGCTTTGTTCAGAGCTTTAAGTGGCTCAAAAACAAATAGTTTGGATTTACTTCAGATCCACTTTTCTTACAGTCACCTAGCTGGAGATTTTAGGACCTATTAGGCAGTTGGGCTCTTTAAAAATGCTAATGAAGCTGACTGCATACTGTAATTGTAAATGTTATCTAGTCATTATGGACTGATGAACTGTATGTGAGAAACAGGAGGCCTGCCATTCCCTGAATGATTCTCTTACCCTGACTGCTTCCATTTTGGAAAGCGGAATCTGTGCCTCTTTTTATTACATCCCAGCACTATATAGGCAAAAATAACAGTATCGTCATCACAGGCCAGGTTCTCACAGAAGTTTAATTTTAAATAAGATGGAAGTCTTTCACTGCAAACCAAAGACTCCCAATAAAATGATCTATCCACTTTTTTGATATTTTATTTTAGCAAAATAGCATAGTAACCATAAAAACAATGTTAATAGTGCACTCTTTGGTGGACTATTCAAAAGCATTTAACAATTATTTGAAAGTCTTACTTAAAAATAAAAATTTACTTCTGAGTTAAAATGCCATGGTTTGGATGGTTAGTGAAATCTTGTTTCTAACATTCTTTAGTGGTGTTACAATCCCTACGGCTGATTAAGATGGATAGATGATAGATATATCTCTGTCTATCTATCTATCTCAGCCTGAATCAATCCACATGCAGGATCGAAGGCTGCATGGGAACCATAATCTACATGCTGGTCAAATGCAGGTTGTATAGATGTTCTTCAACTTCCCAGTCTCAAGCTTAAAGAGGGTGACAGGCCCAAAGTAGCCAGATAGCTTCTGTGACTAAAGGAGTGTTAGAACCTGGGTCTTCCTGCTGCTAGTCCAGCATCTTAACTGCTACACCACACTGGGTCTCATGTATATAATGGCAACACAAAGTTGCTAATATTTCTCATTTGTGGTACATTTTAGGCAAATGTGTATACATCACATAAACACAATGTCATCTAACCCCTGAACACATTCTTTCTCCAATTCATAATGTCCTCTTTACTTGGAGTATTTCTGTTTGTTCCTTTTATTAATTTCTTGCAAACAGTCAACTGCATATCAAATCAGATTTTGATTAGTTTCCAGTCCTGTACCACCAGGACTGGAAACTAATGGTCCTCCAGATGTTGCTGAATTACAACTTCCAGAGTTTAAGATACCACAGCCAACAGTGGGGGATGGTGAGAGTTGTAGTTTAGAAACACTTGGAGGATCACAGATTCCACACCTCTGCTGTATATTCACAATGATATCTGTTAGTATCTTATGACATCAAACAACCGGAGGACACTATAAAGTACTTACTTGGAGAATTGGTTCTATGAGTGTATGGATTTGGATAAGGGGCAGGACGGTGATTTCTTAACGATGAATACCTTTCACAGCTGTGAGCAGGGGAGAGTGACAGAGATGATCCAAATTGGGAATGAGGACTGGCAGGAGGACAAAGAGTCCCTGTTCCAGGAATTAGCCAACCACCTACTGTAAAAAGATGAATAATATCATTTCACCAATATACAGCAGGATTATTTGTCCAAGATGACAGCAACCTGTTTGCACACATCAATCCTGGAATGTCAAACCTATTTTTAACTTGCAGTAAAACAATAAAAATGAATTTCAAGCTCTTCTCCCCCTGTAACTTGTGGTTATAAATAGCTTTGTTGTGGTGCCATTTCAGCGCATTTACCCATCTCTGCTAATCAGTGGTGTGTCATATGTGAAACATCATGACAATAGCATTCCTACGCACTGAAGCAAGAAAACTCAACACAGGAATGCCATTTTCAGCAATGACCTCATGAACATTACATTCTTATAACCTTACATCTCTTATTTGCTATCCCCTAAATTGGGACATAATCAGAAGAATAGATGAAAATGCAATATTTTGTATCTAATAGCTTTGAAGAAGCAATGTGAGAACAGTCATCAAAATATCCAAGTAAGCATAAATGTGAATAAATGGTAGTCATGGGTGTCTGTGGGGAGAAGGGTGGGAAAATGACAAAATCTGTGTCACGATGCAAACCATCTTAGATACATATCTGCATGCAATTTTGGGATACGGATATGAAAGGCGGGAGTTGACACTGGCATGTCAGAATATGTATTTTGTCATTTTTACATCATTATGGTACAGAGGAGCTATTCAAACAGCAGCACAGTAATTCTGGATTACTGTAAAACTTAGATAAAGGGAATGGCTCTGCTAATATTTCTGATTAATTTAAGCTTCTAATTTTCTTTAGAACTTTGTGCTGTTGCCAACAATCCCTGTCTCAAAGATGATTGAAATCTGCCTCAAAAACATCAGTGAGATTGTAATGGGGATATTCCAGACTTTGCATGGATTGATGTATTTGACCACCTGAAGCAGAGAATTACATCAGCTTTTTTCTTATACCACTTAATTTCAATACAAGAGACAAAGAAAAATAATCTTGTTCTACGGCTAACATTTTAGGTGCAGACCTGTGCCATTAACAGAAATTAGAGCTCTAGATATTTGAGAGTTGTTTAATTGCAGTGGGATTGAAATAAATAAATAAAACTTCAGGGAAATATGGCTTTTCTACATTTTTAAGCATGAAATGTTTTTTAAAAAATAAGGTACTATGCACACAAGGAACACAGCAGAGGGCGGGTTTCTACAATTCCAAGTCAACCCTTTAGTCCACATCATCTAGTGTTTTTAACCCTGGTTAGCAGTGGTTTTCCCCAAGTGTCTGGCAGGAATTTTTCCAACTGTACTTGGAAATGACAGTAATTGAACCAGGGACTTTCTGCACTCAAAGTATGTACTCAACTGCTGTGCTATGAGCTCATTCAAAAACAGAATACAAATAATACATTTCACTGCATAATCATCAGATACCCTAAAATATCTAGAAATCAGGGAATGCAGAAGCTTTTGAGGTAAAGCATATTCCTTCCTCTCTGATTATTTCTTTCTTGGGTCAGTTCAGTGCAGGCTCTTCTTCAATCTCAATGTTCAGTAAGAGAAACAGGTAAAGAGCATTACAGCATTTACAGTTCTTGGCATCAGAACTGTAAAATTATAGTATCAGTTCTCAGGCTGAAATATATTGCAGTACATGTTGATAGACAGACAGACAGACAGCCTCCTAAAAGATACAAAAATATCTAAGATATTGTTGGTGAAGGCTATATTTTATAAAATATACATTCATGCCTTCTATATTCATGAATAATATTCTTAACTACATAACAAAACAGAACTGATCCTGGAAGGACACTGCTTTGAGAGTTTTGCATATGGAAATAGTGTATCAATGCAATAAAATAAAAGCATAACATAACTTTCAGAAGAGAGTTTAGACATACATTGTGAATACCCTGATTGCTGACTATCTCCCACTTCATCCATCATGTCTTTGTGATCACTTCTGTCAAAGAAACACATTTTGTTAGCAAAAATATTAAAGAGCCTAATGAAATGCAATCTGTAAATGCAATTAAAAGCAAGCAACAGCTCTCACCTTTCTTTTGCATCAAGGAAAGCTTTTGCAAAGGGGTTATATTTTATCTTTAATGCTGTTATCTGCAAAGAAAATGAAGAAAATATTTCAATCCAAATGTAAATTTAATTATTTTATTGTTAATTCAAAAGATAATTCAACAGCATTACTGCTAATTCCACTATAGCTTTTGCAACTGATTCTGGTGGGAAAGAAGCCCGGAATGAAATTATTAAAACTACTAAGACTGCAACAGCAGGCTTTGAAATCATTCTCTCCTCTACAATGTCCCCTCCTTGCCTTACTTAGATGCCTAGTTTTATTATCCTATTAAGGAAGTACATAAAAGGGGCGGAGGGTGGGGGGATACACTAAAAACAGTTATAAAAAGTGTCAGGTTCCGGGTAAAAAGAGAGGATAATATATTGTAAGAACAAATGATTATTTTATTAAGAAATGAGCTATTGCTTCAGCATGGAGAATTTAAGAGCAAAGGACTTGTATCATACTTCTGCCCATTGTTGAATGAAATAGAGTCACCTTTCTAAATAAAAACTTTGAAACAATGATGTACAAACAATTAACAGAAGACTGATTAATTATTTGATCTGGCTAGACATTGCTATTTGACTAGCTTGCTATACATTAATATGATTTTTTAAAAATAAGTTGTTACTCATTTAGCTCTTGTTAAAATTCATCATGTAGACATTCAAGTTGGAAGTTGTGTTTAGAGGCAGAAATTTTATTTCTCGCCTTGGTGGGCCTACCAACATTTATTCAGAAGTTATTAAATACAATATAATGAGTTACAAGCAATGCTGAACCCTTTACATGTTTTGGCGGAATCCAAGTGATCAGTAATAAAAATTAGAAGCCAACGCAAATACAAAACAGCAAACAGAAAAAAGTATTTTATAAAAAGTTAATGGTTATTATTTTCTTAGGAGAGCCACTTACACCATGACAAAGAATAAGAGTTCAGATAGCTATATATATGTAGCACTTCCATCACTTCATTGAAATGTATGTATCAGCTGAGTAGGAGAATTCAATTATATATTTGAAATGTGGATTTTAAACAACTTTTCAGTTTGTAGATTATGAAAAATTGTTTAGTGTTGTCAATAATCAAGGTTGTTTGGATTCAAACTATTCACAGGAATTTTTAAAAAATGATTTGCTTATACAGCTTGATACAGCTATTTTCTACATTAAATAATAACAACACGTATTGAGAATCAATACACCTTCACTGAATAAGCCCAATTATGTCTGGGACCCTGGTCCTGAATAAATCTTCTTGAGAAGTCAGTTCCATATAAGCCAGTGGTGTTAACTTGCAATTAAATTGTGTTTAGTGATGTAAGCAAAATAGAGAGGTGATTACTGATTAAGCCTTGTGGTTAACAGAATCATTTTCCAAACATGCAAAAATATCAGAAGACCTCATTTTCTTTTGCTCGAAGAGCAGGATGGTTCTAAAGATCACTTGATATTCTCCTGAAAGTATAACAAGAGTAGCTTTTTAAAAATATATATATAAACCAATATAAACCAGTAAAATAGAATTATATCGGAAGATTTTCAACTGCAATAATCCTCTACTTTGTAGAATGAAATAACACACAATCTCCTCAGTACCTTACTTCATTGCTTTTTATACTAAAGACATTTCTCCTACTTTCTAGCAGTTCCATTTCTTTTTTTTAAGTACTCGGTGGAAGTGAACAATTACTGCATCTCCTTTGTAGCATCTTTTAAAATTCTTGTAAAGAGTCAGCATACCCCTACTTTTAACATCCCCCTTCTCACTCCAAGTCCCTTTACTACTTTGAAGGAGAGCAATCCATGCAGGCTCTTCCACACTTTATGCCTACCTCTTCGTTCTGGTAAGCTGTCACAGCTATAAACTGCGTCTCTGGGAAGGAATGGCTGGTGATCATTCGCTGAGGGCCACCAACTCTCACTATGTGAATCCTAGGCTCATATTTGTGCAAGGAGTTCAACATGATCTGTTAATGTAAGAACAACAGAAACAAGCACTGAAAGGGTGATAAACACTATTCTGACACTGCAATATCAACTATAGCAGTGATTTTGGCTTTTTCATAAGAGGGCAAAGTTGCTGGCTTAAATCTCAAAAAACAGTAAAGGTAACAGACCAGAGCTCAGTGGCTTTTTTTCTACCTTTTGTCTTTCCAAAGGAACAATCAAAACAGGAACATTTTATTTATGCTTACTTTCCAATTTTATCCAAGGCAGGAAAGTAAGATTACTAGCTTTGAAATGAGCTAAGATATTAAACCATTTGAAACTGATTTATTATCTTGGACTATTTCACAGCTAGTAACTACTTTTTGCCAATTGAATGAAACTCTGGTTAAATCTTTGTAACTTGATTGGTCACCTTTCATTACGAAGGGAGGAGTGAAAGGACTCTATGCACAGGCAAAAGCTTTATTCCTCTCTCAGAAAGCAAGCTATCATTATCTATACATAACTGATATTGCTTAATAAAAGCTATCACTGCAAGATTTTATAAAAATGATCCCAGTACAAAATACCCACAAACCTGATCCAATTTTTTGCATGCAAACCACTTAACTGATAAATACGTTTTCCTAGTTAGTTAAGTGGAAACCCCTTTTTTTAGTTGGGTTCCTTATGTGACTGTCATTATAGCATGACTGCAAAAACATTCACTCAATAAAGGAAATATTAGCTTTTGGAATCTAACCTAGAATCAAAGCCTTTTTAAAAACAGCAACAAAATATAATCAATCGAGGCCCTTTGGAATTAGGTTTGGTGCTTATAACACCCTATAGGTTCATTTTTTTTCTTTTATAAGAAACTTAAACTACTGAAAATGCATAGTTAACTGGTACTAAAAGTATTAATAGTAATTGGAGAACAACAGTAGTTTGCAGTCTTGGCTAAACAGAACAGAAAGTTTTCCTCAGTAATTAAAACTATAACTTCTAACTTTGTTTTTTAACAAGCACAGCACATGGCATATTAATGCCTACTACTGGAACACACATCATGCAAACTACACAGCTTATCAATTTGGCAGGTTTCACTAATATATATTATGCTATCGGAAATACTCTTGAGAACCAGGCTGAAAAAAAAAGTACATTTGTACTATAATATACAGCTAAACTTCTCTAATATCAATGATCATCATGCTATTTTAACTACATTTAATGCCCATATTTCAGATATATGGAGTACTTTACATAGAAAACTTTCTTGATGACTGGTTTACATGAATTACAGAAGCCAGAATGATATTTGTATACACTGTCAAATTATTCATCACAGCCAGTGACTTGAAAAATATATCTGCAAATTTAATGGAACTTTCACGCTGCCAGACTGGACACTGCCCTGTCCTGTTTCTCCCCCCAAAAATACAGGTATTAGCCACTGAAATATTTACTTAACAGTTTCACATGACCAACTTTCCATACCTTCTATAGCTCTGTGAAGAGAGGGCAGTGAATAGAAAAAGAGCAATAATATCAATTATCATGCCTTATTATCACAATTGTTGCTGCCATTATTACATATTGCCATACTACTCCCAAACTCTTGGCAAACTGGCCTTTGGGTTATCACTTTGGTTAATCTCTATCTGGCTTGCAAACATACTGAGAACGGTGCATGTCACACACCCACTTCCCCAAGTTCTCTCCATACTTATCTGGGGATAAGACCTAGGCCTATACATGTTGACTCTTCCAGAATGTTGACAGCGATATGTAGCACCAGACTTTGGCACACAACCATTGCATTCATTTTCTGCATTAATGTTAAAAACTGTATAGGAAAACACTAGAGAAAAGATTCCCCTGTGGCTGACTTTGTCAGATAAAAATATAAGTTGGATAGAACATCCCTCCAATCCAAAACAGGAGACAATTTTGTCAAAATACTTTGGTCCATGCCTTTTACTCCTATAGAGTTCCCAAGATAATTTGTGCTACATGATCTTGCTTTGCATTACACTGCCACACAGACCCACAAGACCCTAGTCCAAAATTTAATTTGGCAGCAATTAGGGTGAGACATTAACAGTTCCAGCATTCAGGTCTGGCACAAGTTATTTGGATGCTTGACAAAAATATTCTAAAACCCCATTAAAAATAGTAAATAAAATAATGACAAATCACTGCCTTTAAATAAAATTAATTGTTGAGTGCAGGCTGTTTCACTCTCCTTAATTATAGGACTAGAACTACCAAATAGCTTCTAGGTTCCTGTCTCCAAATTGGCTAAATCAGGATACACTCCATTTTTCCTTACAAATCACTGTTCATATTGTTTTTGGGAGAAAATGGTAAAGTTGCTTTTTTACATGTAAGTGCATCTACAAAAGTGAGTTTTGTAGATGCCAACTCTCTGGGTCTGAAACAGACAAATAGCTGAGACTGCATTTCATTCTAAGATATGGATACAAACACACATTGCCAGCACATTACCTTTTGATCCCTCCAAATTCTTACTGTGTAATTGTTGCTACATGCTATTTAAGTTGCTAACACATCTGAATCCAGAATTTAAATGTTCTTAAAATTATAGGTTACGTCAGAAATTGACTGCCACAGTTTATTTAACCCACCCAGAAGCTTGCAACCTTAAGAACAATTAAAGCTATCTTGGATGAGAATTCACTTCAACTGTCAATGCAATGTTACCCTATACTGGCCAATGCATAATACTTAACACATCTGATGAAGGACATACATGTTTACAGAACCTATACTAAAATATGTTCAATTTTTCATGAATTTCAAGAATTTTTTAAGACTATAATACTAGCCTCGGATTCCTTTTTTTTTTAACAGACCCCATTACCCTCTTGTAAACTGTGCATTCATACATTTGTAGGTTTGAATCTAGAATGCGTGGAGCTCAAGATGAAAATGTAGCAATCAATTTCAGATCCATACAGACTGCCGGCTACATCGTGCAAAGCACTGGCCTTTGAGGCAAGTACACGGGTGTGACAAGTTTACAACAGTGTCTATAAACCCAGGCTACAGAACCCAGGAAACAAGAACAAAACGCTTTTCTTGGAATCTCCTCTAAGCCACACTTCTCATTACGCAGAGAAAAACAGCTGAAATTGACTTCCTAGGATACTTTCCAGGACGGGGCAGAGAAGGGGACATTTACAGAGCAGCTAGAAAGGGGTTAACGAGAGCTCCAGCCGACTGCAACGGGGGACCTCTGTGGAACCTTTTCCGGATTCCTAAACTGAAAAATAAAAGGGCGGCTGAAGCCCTAAGAGTCCACATTTAAAAGGCAACTCTACCGAACCCACAGGGCTTATAGCAAAGATGTTTTCAAAGGCACATTCATGTGTTATACATTCAACCTTAATTTCTTCTCCAGCAACCTAACCTATGGAACGAACTCGACCTGCGGGCCGCCCCCCCCCCCAAGCATCTTGCTCCTTCTCTGCTCTCAGCCCGTTAATTTTGGATGCCAACGCCTGCCGGCGAGAATACCTTTCCTTCACATCCCCGCGCGCCCGCGCGCCGCGGTGGCGCCCTCCTCACCTGGCCTCCCCCGTTGAGCTTATTGGTAAGCTTGACCTTACTGAAGGAAACGGGCGCCTTCATCCAGTGGGCGCCGAAATTGGGCGAATCCGGGTGGATGTAGACGCAACTTGGGGCCTGCGGCTCAGGCTTGCCGCCCGGCACCCATTCACCGTTCACGTACTTCCAGCGGTGGTTATCTGCGGCCACAAAGTCCAGCAAGAAGGAGTACATGGCGTTGGGGTCGAGTCCGGACACGCTGGCCTTCAACACTGGGAACATTCGCCTGCAGGGAGGAGAGGCAAGGAGCGAGGAGAGGCAGGAGGAGACACGGGCGGCGCGGCCTCTTGGGCCAGGCCTCTAGGCCTGGGCGGGTGCCGTCGAAGCCCTTTCTGCCCAAAACACGGTACCCTCCTCCGCCCCGAGTCGGGCTACCTTCCGCCCACGGAGGAGGCCTCACCATGCCTTGATGCTCTCTGGAATCCAACGTAAACCCGCTTCAGTGTGCAGCTTGCATTGCGGCTGCTTTCAACGTAACGTTTCATAGGAGCGCAGGCGATGAACTCCATGGGATGGCTTCCCAAGTAAACAGGCAGTGGGGAGGGCTCGGTGGTCAGTTATATTTATAATCGGGGGGAGGGGGTGCATTCTGATCTCAGCCCTAAAAAAGAAGGCCCTTGAAATGGAGCGGCCTTCTGGAATCCGTGGGACTTAACTAGCAAATAGCAATAATTTGGAAGGAGGCTCGTTCCTGGCCGATTGACAAGTGCGTGTGTCTTACTCGGATTGAATCTTTTTGCCTCTTAGGAATCAGCAGTTTTAGGAATGAGATGCAAGTACCTAAAAAGTTACCACTGCAGGGTATGGCCACCAAAACCACCCTTTGTTCTCAAGCTGTGGAAGTAAATTCTAATTAAGCCGTTTTGAGGGATGTGCTTTGATCCTCCCTTCCTAATTTCTTTGATTTGGGAGAGTTCCCTCCACTTCGGGTAAATTCACTTGCATGTAAGAGGCACAAGGGAGAGGTTTGGGTTATAGTTTCCTTCATTTACTTTTTAGTAGTCTTCCATTTGCTACAGGAGAAAGCCTGCAGGAGAAACTTTTAAAATGGAGACATCATCTCGGTTCAGATTTGTGATGCGATAGAAGGCAATCTTCAAAACAGGCTGAATGGAAAGATGTTTACTGGAGCTGAAATTCTACTGACATCACAATAAAATCCTGTACCCCACTAGGAAATCTTTTCTCTCCCTCTCCCGGAAAAACCAGTCTTTATGTATGCAGTTTGGTTTATTGCCAGGGTGCCAAAGGAAAACAAGATTCTTCAAAAGACACATGAAAATCTAATTTGGAGAAGTGCCACTGAAAGCAGCCAGGCTGCTGCCTTAGAAAAAGGGTTTCTGAGCAGGGATGGCCTCAGATCTTGGGTGGAAACTCAGAATCAGGCCTCCTGCTTGACAAGGTTACTGGGCTGGATCACGTAGGTTAGGGACTTCAGAGGAGAGGAAGGGGAAGGGAGTAAAGAAGATTGAGACGCCACAGGACAACCGGTGGACAGGATGCGGAATAGACAGCAGAAGGGGAGCCAATGGCCGAGGGAGGAAAGCGAAACATTATGAGGGCATGTCCCAAGAAAAGAACAGGACTTGGGAAAGATCACTGAAGGAATTTCCTCTATCAGCTGCTATAAGCAGCCATAGAATCGGGAGCAGAAGGCTTCGGATGCCTTCGGGTGATTGATTTCCCAAGTCCAGGGCAGTGAGAAAACAAAGTGGGAGAGGGAGAAGTATCCCTGGGAAGCAATCCGAGAGCATCGGTTTCCCTGTCTTTCCTCTTACCTGCCGTTTTTAGTGACAATCATCTCATTGGTGAGTTCTTTGAAGCGCAGCCACAGTTCGCTGTCCTCCAGCGTCACTCGCAGCTCCCGCTCTGTAGGATCCCCCTTTTCTCTGCCAGCCTGTAGTTCGTTCTCCACCGCGCTCAGCAGATGATCCACTTGATACTGCAGAGTCTTTCCTGAGCTGTCCGTGGTTGGAGAACCCATCCTTACTGCCCACCCACCAAGCCACCTTTAATACTGAGATCCTCCTCCAGTCTTTTGGTACCCAGAAGCTCTCCGCCTTGGAGAAATTGGCAGGGGAAACCCCACAAGAAGCTGTAGTGAGGGAGGTCAAAAGCACCCTTAAAGTAGATGGTGGGGCGTGGGATGGTCTGCAGTTTGGGGGCAGAAGGGTTAATTCCACTTGACCTCTCTGGTCTGAGCCACTCGAAGAAGCGAGTTAAACGGGGAGCAATTATGCCCCTGGTATAAATATCCTTCTTGTGACATCACAGTGCCAGTAGGGGGCTCACCTGATTGGAGGACAGTCTCTTTGATGTACCATCCGGCCCACCTGATTGGCTCCCTGCGGCCATATCAGAACGGAGCCCAGGGAAAGCCTGTGATGTTAATTGCAGCCAGTGGGATTAAACGCGGTTATTTTATGTAAATCTGCCCCCAAATGTTTGCACCTCTATCAAAGCCGAGGGCTGCAGTTTCAGCAGCCTAAGAAGGAAATGGCCCAGGTCAGTAAGAGCCATAACCGGCAGGAGCTCGGCATTCCCTTTGCTTATTCCAGTAGCACCTCTTACCCCTCCGAAGATGCGTCTTACTACTCCTGCAAAGAGCAGGACAGCTTGGATCAAATCCTGCTGGGCAGGGATATACCTTGGAAACCTTAATATCTATGGATCCACCACCCCAAAACTTTCATCTCCAATGACCCAATTTTATAAACACCTATTTGCATATCAAGGCCGTTCAGATCAGTGGGACTTTGATGTAAAATGAGCCATGATTGTGGCACAAGGAAAAGTGGTTATTTATTGTCAGGAATCCGTTTTAAACACATTGTTCATTTACCAAAGGAGACAGAATCAAGGATACTCTCTATCTGTGTCCAGTGTTTGAGAGCCTTTTAATGATGTGTTAACTAAAATCCTCACATATTTTAAATGTGAAAGGGTGGGGGCGGGGGTTGTCTCTTGAGTGCAAAACCCAGACGAAATTAAAACAAGCTGGAACAGTGAAGGATTCTTCTCTTTCCATAATGCAAGTACACCTCCCTCTTCCAAAGAGCTGTAATTATAAATAACTGTATTTGAAAAACCAAGTACTGTATAAATATATTAGAGAGAAAGAAAGAGATAGATAATACAGTAGGATCCAATTTTGCAAGAAAAACTAGGTATCAATCTCTCTTTGAATACATAAGTGAATGGTATGTTCTAGCTAGCAGTTTTGCAACTTTATGAATATGGATGTGGGCAGGCCTACATCTCAGGGTCTTCTTCCATTAATGGTAGCACTTTCAAGTTTTTACAGGAGATTAAGATATCTTTCTTGCTCCATCTTTCTTTTCCTTGTTGTTTTATACTCTGAAGTAGATTGGGCCACAACTAAGACATGTGTGGTCTCCATAACTGGAATGAATAATTGCTGTACGTTAAATAACTTTGCAGTGTGCTATGAGCTTCAAGTCTGATGATGTCCAAGGCAGTAAGTGGCATGTGGTATGTGGTATGACAGGCAACTGGGCAAGAAAGTTGACAAAGCCTTGGGATCAAATAGATATTTCAATAACTTTTTAATTATTTCAATAAGTAGCATGTAAATGTGTTCTTACTGCATATAAATCAGCCAATGCTGGAAAAGGTAAAGGATCCTATGGTTGAGGACAAACATAAATTCATGTCAAAGATTCCATTCTTAAGGAAGGAAGGTTGTGGAGATGGTGTTAGCATCTGAAATCTAAGCTGTTTAGGTAGAGACATTTCAGTCAGCCAACTAAGATAAAGGATGGAGACAGCCTTGCACATCTTGATAGATGACTTTGCTCTAATGGGGGGGGGGGGGGACAGTGTTATGATGTTATGGCAGTTCCAGTCCTTTTCAGAGAAAATGGAGTCAGTAGGGTTTTGAGGTATCATAGGGTTCCATCTTCTCCTGTATGTTTTTTTAACAACTATATAAAGTCACAGGAAAAGGTAGCTAGAAACTTTTAATTCCTATCTGCTTAAAGAACATAAGAAGCAAATTGGTCATCTTGCCCAGCATTCTGTGTCATTCTGTTGTAAACAAAGTGCATTAAGGAAACTCACAGACTTGGGGAAAAGGGTGTCATATCTCCTCCACTTTTGCTCCCTGGCAGCTAGTGTTCAAGGTTGTCTGCCTGATTCCAGGGCTGGAAAATAGCCACCAGTGCTAGTAGTTGTTGGCCTGGTCTTCCTTTTCAGTTGTACAGTTCCTTTTTAAAACTCTCCCAATTGTTAGCCATCACCACAGATGATGACAGCAAATTCCAGAGTTCATCTATGCTTTGCGTAATCCCAGGGAGGCTATAGGCTTTCTGAACAGATGTCCAGAAGCAATTTGGGGATGGATGAGAGCAAACAAGTTGCAGTTTCATCCAAGTAAAATGGAGATGCCTGGGTGTGAAAATCGAGTAATCAGAATGGGTGCCTTTGAAGATGGTTTGGAAACTTCAGCTGGTGCTAAGTGCGGTTGCCCAAATGCTTATGGGTGCTCAGCTTCAAGGCATGTCACGCTAGTATTATATCAGTTGTGCAGTTTGCTTCCATGCCTGTTTCACAGCACTTTTTTTGTCTTTTAAGGATAACACAATTTAAAACCTCATAGATTGCTTATGCACATTTAAGCTTTCCTGGGACTCATCAGTAGGTACATTCAAGCTGGTGGGATGTGAAAGAAGAATTTATTAGAGATGGTCCACAATTTTTGAACTTCTTTGTTATGTCTAGACATTGCTATTATTGCTACTGTTTCAGAAATGCCTCCGGCAACGTTTGATTTGACATTATTTTAATTGTTCTTGTTTAGTTTCAGAATATTTTTTAACTGTTAGGCTGATGTAGATGATGGTTTCTTTTATGCAGTTCTCTAAGTTATCAGAGTTGTATGGCTAATTTTAAATTGTCTGGTTTGTCCATTGGCTGTATGTATTACATCTCGATATTCCTTATTCGTCATTGCTGAGTTACTTTGTGAGAACTCAAACAATGGCATGAAAACCTTTTCTGTAAAATGGATCATCCAAGAAAGAAAGAATTGACCTTTCGTATATCAGTTTTTAAGAGTTCACGGGGCTGAAAGAATCCTGAGCTATATGGGATAGGAGGACAAGGGTCCTGGGCATATATTTACTGGAAAAGTCATGTCCTCAGAATGAACCTAGATTAGAGGAGTAGCAAGGTTACAGTCCTAAGCAGGTCGCCTCTCTGGAATGAAGCGGACTCTACGCCAGAATGCTTCTTGCATAATAAAAACAGTCGATGGTCTTTGGATACCTATTTTCGAAGATGCTGAGATGGCCGGCCTACTGCAGGGCGTTTGAACTGGGCGCCGCTTCTGTTTTGGTCCGACGCTGCTCCCGTTTAACGAGATCTTTATTGTTTTTCCAGAAGCCCAAGCAAACCATTTCCTGTCCATTGTCACCTCCCGCTCCCCCGCCCGGCCTCATCCTCCTTCTGGTCAGAGGTTCCCACCGCAAGGTAATAAAGTCGTCCCTCCTAAGAAACCGAAACGGCGGCGGCGATCCGACAGTCCCCTGAATTCCTCTTTTGGAGCTGCTGCGACTGAAACTGAACCTCGGCGTACAGCAACCCGGGCTCGGCTTCCTTGGAAGAGAGAGATCACGGAACTAGGCAGGCTGGCTTCGGAGGAAGCCCAATCGATCGCAGTTGGCCTTTACTTTTCAGAAAGAATCCATTTGGGCTGCCTTTTGGTTCTAAAGCTGAGATCGCACCATACGCAAATCCATACACACGCACCCATCTTTTAGCCCCGCTTGTTGAGCGAACCAGTTCACGTCTCAGAAGATTGGCTTGAGTAAAACACAGTCAGTTAACCCTGGCTTAGGACGCCGTACGAACGTTGTTTCAGAGTAGTTGTATGTTTGTTGCTATTGTTGTTGTTTCAAAGATCTTAAAGGTGCACGTTATAATGTTTACCAAGGGCAGCGCTAAGGGGCTTTATTACCCATCCTATCCCGGTTAACAAGAGAAGTCTCGACAGGTCTACTCTGACATAAGCTCTGATGATTTCAGAGGGACCTACTTGTAAAGAAGATAGATAAAGGATTCCCACCTAAATTTATCTTCAAAAAGACTTCACGATTATTTGGTAGATGCTACTGTTGGCTGTACTTGACTCTTGGTAGCACATCTGCATTTCTCTCAAAATGCACCAAAGATCGCAGCTTCTCAACCTTCGCAACGGAACAAACAAGGATCGATCTAATTTCTATAGCAAAGGAAGAGCAGAGTTAGTGTTGGGTGGGAGAAATACAAACTTATTTTAAATTTTAAAAATCCCCGGGTTGGGGGAGGGATTCCAACTGTAGCAGCCCGTAGGCACGGTTAACCATCTCCCTCCTTCCGGCGTTTTTCCCAATCACAGCCTTTTCCGAAGAATTCTTTTCACTTGCAGGATGAAAGAGCGGGAGGTGGGTGTTCCTCCGACCGTTTCGAGGAGGAAAGACTTAACAATCTTCTTAGATAACCCCCAACAGACTACAGTCCCTCATTGTCTTAGCTCAGAGTAAATTCCGCTGACCTCAATGGCTGAATCTGCAACACCCGAAGCCAAACCACATTTTGATTCGGCAGCTTGTTGTGTGTATCCAACCCGAATGGTTTCTAAAATATGGCTTTAGGCGGTGTAGGAACCCAGACACAGAATCTCTGAGGAAGCATGTGACAGCCACGACGGCTTTAGCCGGGTATTCCGGATTTATCTGGTTGTGTTCACACCATATGCGTGGTTAATTTAGTCATTGCTGAAATCTAGATTTCAGCACACCTTCACCACAGCGACCACACCTTTACCCCTGTGCAAATTTTCACCCACACCTTTACTACAGGGCACCTCTAGATTCAGATGGGCTTGACTAGTTTGTGCACTGCGAACCCAACCTGGGTGGGGTGCCAAGGTCATCCACGCGTGTTGGGGACAAGGCAGGTCCTCGGAAGAACGTCACTTGTTCTTCACTGAGATTCCATGCGCACCCTCTGGATGCGTCCAGACACAATTTACATAATCCACCAGTGCTGCGGATCTCTGGCTGGCTGGGAACTGTCAGAATCCAAACGCTTCTAGAGAGCGCCGCCAGGTTGGGAAAGCTGCCCACCACCATTGGGTTTTCAAAACGACTACCACTCGCGAGAGTGCAGCGCGCAGTTTCGTCCAAAAAGCGGAGATTTTGAGAAAGTGCGGGCAGAGAAAGAAGGCAGGGAGCCCTAAGTGGCTTAAATGTCCCCATTGCCGGTCCCTATCCTATCCTTCCTAAGCTCCGGCGAGCACGGACAACGTAAAGACATGGGCGTGCTAATCTAAAGAGCGCCAGGTTGCCGAACCCCACTTGGCTATCCCCACTTTCGCCTAACTCGCCTTTAGGCCAGAAACAGCTGCGGTGGATGAAGGTCGGCGCTATGAGCCTTTTCTCCTCCCGGTTCCTTTGTCGATCCCCAGAATTCGGCCGCCTGGGAGATCATATGCCGAAGCCTCCTTGATCTAAACCAAAAACAAAACATCAAGCGTGGAAATGACTGTAAATGCCTCCATACGTACATCTCGGCCTTCTTCCGGAGAATATTTGACAGAAAGAGGCTTCGACGAGCGTAAAATATGACAGCCTTCCGGTCGTTTCCTCCCCCACCTCTGGGTCGTTCTCAACCTGCAATTTCGCCTTGTCAAAGAGGTCAGGACCACTTACAGATATAGGCTTGCATAAATGTTGCTCGACAGGACTCAGGACCCCCAGGGGAGGATCGTACAGCAAAACTCCAGCTCCCCACTCCCAAAATATACTAGCGGACCCCCTACTCATCATAGCTCGTTTTTCGTATTTTGAAATGAAAAATGGACTTTTTTCCCCCATCCTCCTCCATTCTTGGTGCTTCTCTCCCCGTGCCAAACCTCCAGATCCAGGCACCTGTTACCGACGTTAGAGCGTCTTCAGTGATCTCTGCAGTTCTGAGACCGCCACTCATTTGGGGGGGGGGGGGAGTGTCC
This sequence comes from Candoia aspera, assembly GCF_035149785.1. Taxonomy (NCBI): domain Eukaryota; kingdom Metazoa; phylum Chordata; class Lepidosauria; order Squamata; family Candoiidae; genus Candoia; species Candoia aspera. The sequence continues at coordinate 77,766,174 of NC_086153.1, read as the reverse complement.
TTCCTCAAGCATCGCACTGAGGGCATATATTCACCGAGTGTAAAGTTAGGAGTGGGGGAGAGAAAAAAAATAAAATAGGTAAATTTCTCAGCAGAGCGACACTTAGCACTACTAACCATGGGAACTTGCTACTAACGGCTACGGTTCTGCCTTAGCGGTCTCCTTCAAGTCGAGCGCTGAAATGTAACGGGCGCCTTTCTTCGGAATAAGGGGGATCTCTGTTCTTCCCTCGCCGCCGCCTCTGTCGCCCATCCTTGCCCCCCACAGCCGCACTCCCCTAAGAAGGCAGGAGTGACTTTAGCGTCTTCAGCGCCTTTAATTTAGACTTCAGGGGGCTTGGCGTCGCGGATTTCCAGATCCTCTTTAAGCTAGGAAGTCGCGATTTCTAAGAACGTGGAAAATGAATGGGAATAAGTTGAAGTTACTCCCAGAAGTACCACCGTAGTATTGAAGCAAACCCTGCTTAGCGAATTCATCGATTTAATTCCCAATGAAATGGGCTCAGGACCCTGTCAGTTTCAACTAGCCTTCCTCAGCCTGGGACGCTCCAGAGGAGCTGGACCACGCCCCCCATCGTCCCCATCCACCACCAATACACCTGCACGCATATGCACACTTGAAGGGCATCAGGTTTGAGGGAGGTGGTTTAAATCTTCAGCTGCTTCCAGGAGCTAGACTTAAAGCTTTTTCCCCCTGCCGCTCAGTATAACCCGTTGACATTGCTTCCCTTTCTTTTCCATCTTCGACCGCAATATAGTTGCGATGCTGTTATGTTTTTAGTTTTATATTTTTATACCGTATTTTTTCTGCCTGAGCCTCGGAGAATCGTTTTGATTGAGGTGACATAGAAATAAGTTTAACAATCAAACGAACAAATAATGCCGAACAAATTTAGCTGGAAATGTAAACCATAAATGGGAGAATGCACAGTTAGGTAGAACTGATCCTCACTCACCCTAGAAGGAACAGAAAATTATACCAGCAACAACTCCGCTAACCCATTGCCTCTACTGCATGTGTGTGGACTTCAATTCCCAGAATTCCCCAGCCAGCCGCAGGGGAATTCTGGGAATTGAAGTCCACACATCTGAAAGTTACCACGTTTGAGAAACCTGCTCTATCGCCTTTCTTGGCAGTCACTGTCCGGCCGGCACGGGTGGAGAAAGCCGAACACGTGTGAGACACCTTGAGGGTGTCCTTGGATGGTTTCTGAATAAGGCGGGAAGAGGACTTAAACGAACTCCTACAGAAATCTATTTGTCTCACTCGTGGACTGGAGATCATATGCAAACAGCTTCGTGGGGACGCAGCAAAACCACAACAGCAAGGCAGTTTGTGCCTACAAAACCACGTCCACCTTGCCCCAACAGTCAGTCGGACAAACGTTTCTGTTTGTTGCAATAGAATCGTCTTATGGGTTGGCGTCGAAGTGCAGCTTCCCGCAGGAGTCCTTCGCAGTGCCCGTAAACAGGTTTATAAATCTAGAAGGTGTAGTTGGCGGGTCTTAACCGCAACACTGGCATGGCTCTATGCAAAAATAAAACAAACAAATGTGGAAACCGCCGTAGATTAACCCCCCTCAGCAATTAAATTGTCATCTTTTGACATATTCTTGGCAAATTTAATAGAAGTATTGCCAATGGTTACAACCGGACGTATTTCATGACATTATTTATGACACATGAGATCAACATCTCATGATTATTATACTTTTCCAGCACACGGGGCCAGAAAAGAGAGTCCAAAGAATTTGCAAGGCACACATTCATAGCAAATGTATTTATAGCATGTCTATACAGACGTAACTCTAAGCAAAACCAGGGGCATCGTTCCAAAAGTCACGCACAAAGTCCACCAGTAGCCGCTGTGAAATCCCAGTCATTTTAAGGAGGCTTCAGGATTATTTGCAATTGCTACCAGCGAGAAGTACGACATCCCGTTGCTGATGCTGAGTGTGTGCGTGCGCCTTGACTCTCCAAAGGTATCCCCACCGTTCCGAGCACAATCTAGCCAACGTTGTAAAAGGTACCACTAAGCACAGGCTTGATTGCATCTTTCTCCCTTGCACTCGCTGGCCACCAGTTTGACCCGCCAGCCCTTTATTAGGGAGATGGCCAGATTTGACCGCTGATGGAAACCGGACTCTGGAGTGAATGTTGAAGGTTTCCCTAGCGTGGGCAAAAGAGCCCCCGTTTGATCCAGCACGTCCTTGGCTTTCCAATAACTGCCTCTCCCCCTGCACGCCGCTGAATGTTCACGGCAGAGCAGAGGCCCAAGCTTTCCTTCCTTTACCCCTCGTCGCGGAATATTTGTTTTGTTAAATGGCACCATCAAGAACTTCCCTCCACAGACCTCAGCGCATTGGAGTCTGCGCCTGCGCATTTGTGTTCAGAACACGAGAGTCGCAGAAGCTCCGTATGAAAAGAAGCGAAGAAGGCCGGCTTTTTCCCCCACAGCCGCGCCAGTTTTTAGGAGATTATTTCCTGCTCTCTCCTCGCGGTCTTAATTGCACCGCGGTTCTCAGGAAAAGACGAGCAAAAACCCCTTGCTTTTCTCCATCTTTTCAGCAGGAGCTACAATGCATGACAGTTTATAGCCAAAAACTTCCTTTAGGTGGGAGCTATAAAATTTTCCAACTTAGAGCAAAGCTCCCTTGAGGGACCAGGGACCAGTTTTTCCACCTTCCAGGCGAGGGTTCACCCAGGGAGCTGAGCCCTCATGGGGACTGTTTGGTTTTGGCTTAGCTCTAATCTAGTTTATTCACTAAACAGATTCTGGCTGCTCATGATGGGTAGTTGAATCTGTATGGGAGCCTCTTTCCAAAGATTTGCCTCAGCTGAGTGATGTTATGCTTTCTGTCCTCCTGATGTTTAGGGAACTTTTTTGCAAAGAATCTCTGCATTCTACCAGGGGCTGCATCCACCAAGCATAAAGCAGGCCTGTTTGGTCTTCATAATAGTAAGATGATTCCCCAGAATAGTGTTTCTCAACTTGGCAACTTTAAGATGTCTGGACTTCAACTCCCAGAATTCCCAGTTGAAGTCCTGACATCTTAAAAGTTGCCAAAGTTGAGAAACACTGCCCTAGAATTTCCCTACCATAAACAATGCAGGCACCAATGAATGAAGATGAGCCAGATAGTTTTTTGAAGATGCTTGTTTGGCACTACTGATCTCCCCATGGGTAAAACATGTACTAAAGGGACAATCCATAAATATACACAATGAGAGTTATATTTACAGTGCAATAGGCACCGGTGGAAGTGGAGGGTTGCTCTAATGACAAAAATTGGGCCAAAAATCAGTGCAGTAAGTGTTGGGGATGGGATGCGGTGGCGCTGCGGGTTAAACCGCTGAGCTGCCGATCGGAAGGTTGGCGGTTCGAAACCGTGCGGCGGGGTGAGCTCCTGTTGCTAGTCCCAGCTCCTGCTCACCTAGCAGTTCGAAAACATGCAAATGTGAGTAGATCAATAGGTACCGCTTCGGCGGGAAGGTAACGGCGTTCCGTGTCGTCATGCTGGCCACATGACCCGGAAGTGTCTACGGACAACGCCGGCTCTAAGGCTTAGAAATGGAGATGAGCACCGCTCCCTAGAGTCGGACACGACTGGACTTTACGTCAAGGGAAACCTTTACCTTTACCTAAGTGTTGGGGATGGAAGAGAAGTTGGAAAAAGTCTGGGAAAAGCACCATTTCACAGACTCTCAAGGTGGTTGTCAGGATGTAGGATGGGAAACCATCTTGTATTCTGTCCAGTAGAAATGCATATTGTACGTTAAAACGTGGAAGCATCCTGGGCAAGAATTTAAAAGCTTCTGCCCTGCTGCAGTAATGATGGAAACCTCAGGCAAGATTCATGCAGATGAATTTGCCAGTAGATACAATTGTATTTATTTATTCAACTTGTATGCTGCCCAATTCTCAATGACTCTGGGCAGATCTCTCTCTCTCTCTTTCTCCCTCATATCTATTTATCCATCATCATCTCTCTTTCCCTGAGGGGCTGCATCAGAATGTTATGAGCCATTCTTACTATTATTCCATTGGGCTGACACAACACTTTTTGCAGAATTAAGCTACCAATTGAAGTCCAACATGAGGCCCCCAAAGTGGAATTTAAATAATGATGCAGATAGGATCCTGAAGTATATATACCTCATTAGAACTGGTTTGTCAAGGAATGTGTTATATGAAATGAGATTTGCATTTATTTAATGCATTTTATCTTTCTAGAAACTTATTTTAAAAGGTGCTGATGCGTGTAAGATACCAAGTTTTCTAGATGCTTAAAAACAGGTTAAGAAAGTAAACATTTACACATAAAGTAGAAGATATAACTGACTGAAATTTGTTGGATTTTAGGCAACTGTAGAGGACATTTCAAACTGGAAAATCTAAGATTTAAAATCTGGTGCTGGTTTGTTTTTCATTCTGTGGAACTTCATGTTTTTGACTTATTTAAGCAATATAACTTCAATCTGCTGTGTCCTAAGCAGCAGCTGAATTAACTCTGTGTACAGTCTAGATCAATCTTTCTCACCTGGGATTCCATGTAACCCTAAGGATCTGTGAGAGGTCACTAGGGGTTCCACAAGAGAGCATGACTGAGAAATCATTTTTTGAACTTTGCATACCATGCAATGATAGCACTCATGAGCTGTAGATATAATAGTAGCTATGCAGGGGTTCCCTGAGACCTGAACATTATTTCAAGGGTTCCACCTATTAAAAAGATTGAGAAAGGCTGGTCTAAGTTGAACTCATAGGATTTATTGATAAATAAATATGCATAAAATTACAGTGTTTTGTGCAGGTGTCTTGTCAAAAAACAGCAAGACTCTAAGTACTTAATGATATAAATCTTACTGAAATTGGTAGAATGGCATTGGTTCAAAATCTAGTTCCTTCTTAATGGCTCTTGCTGGTTTTCCTTAGCCCCTACCCCTTTTCATCAAATCAGCTGTGACAACTTCTTTTTTGTTTTTGCAAAATGTATTGAGTTTCTGGAAGATAATTTTAACACATTTCCTGGGCTTTCTATTTTTGATACTTTCTCCTAAGGCTTTGGGCCACCAGTGCTGTTCAAAATATTTGAAAGAGAGAGAGAATAAGGGGTTGGAAGATGTGACTAAGGAGAATGAATCTTCACCTTTTGGCTGTCTCTTAAGTACTTGTCTGCCTTAAAGCTTAATACGATGCAATTAATGAACAACCATCTTCTACCCTTCCTGCCTTGTCTCAAGACAGATGTGCTGGCAGGATGGCACCTTCTTTAAAGGAATTGCGTTTTATGGAAGATGAGGGACCAAAAAAAAATAGAAGGGCAAAATATGTGGAGGGCATTACATGACCTGAAAAGTTGCTGGCCCTCTGCTACAAATGTCTACAAAGGTTCATAAGAACCAGAAATGGCCAAAACATCTGTCAATATCTACAGAAGCTAATGATGCTGTTCTTTAATTACATATCTGCAATGATTGTTACTGCTAGAACAGATAGATATATAGGAATATATAAATATTCTGAAGGATTTATTACTTTTTAACGATCTTTTATTTAATGTTTTGCAAGCTTAAATTTTTTCAGATAAAATGCACAGTGAAACCTGTGAAGTAACTACAGATTCTTTTATGTTACATTTAGTTTTGTTGAGTTTCTATTCTGATATAAGTCACATGTTCATGATATATGCAGAATGATTATTGCTTTTAGATCGCATTATACATTTTGTAACAGAATGGACCAATTACAACTATTGCTCTATGGTAACAGAATGTTTTCACATATATCAAGAGATTAAAACACTTCCCCCCCCCAGAGAAATACTAAAATATTCAAAAAACACAATTAAGCCATATTGGTCCAATAATAATAATAATAATAATCAGAAGCAATAGCTGAATAGCACCTTAAGATCAACCTAGGCGGCACAAGAGTACATTGGCTTGCCAGTTTCAGTGTTAGGATTCATACACTGTACTAAGCCAGAGCATGATTTGTTTGTGGCTTAGCAGTTGTGTGAGTCCAGCCATTGTTGTTTTGTTAACCATGATTTACAGCTTAGCATTAGGTGTGAACCTTGACAATTGCCACTTAGCAAGCTGTGGTTAAAGCCTGGTTAACATGACATGTATATCCAGGTACTGACATTTTTCATGGAATTCTGCCCTATGTTTCTAGGGATTTCAGCTCCATCACTGCAGTTGAGTACACCTTGAGGTCCTTAAAAGTTTCTTCCTCCCACGAGCACTGCATTTCCTACGGTTCCAGGAGAGAAGGGGGAATTATAGCACAACAATTATTTTTTACTTTGTTTTTCAAAACATGCCTAATTGGTATGTGTATGTGTTGGAGAGTTGGCATGTTCTGGGTTCCTTCAGTCAAACAGTGCCATCTATCAGGATCCGGGAAGCATGCCTTCTCTGTTGCAGCATCTGGCTTTGAGTCAGTCTTGACTCCTGGCAACTGTCTGGAAAAGTCCCTGCAGTTTTCTTGGCAAGATTTTGGAAATGGTTTGCCATTGACTGCTTCCTAGGGCTGAGAGTGTGTGACTGGCCCAAGACAGGATTAGAACTTAGGGTCTCCTGGTGTCTTCACCACTATACCAGACTGGCTCTCTCCGTGTACCTAATTGGTCTACCAAAATAAAATGCAACAAGTCCAGTACAAAATATGAAAAATAAAAAATAAGTTAAGAATTGTAAGATCTTTTGCTTGACCTGCATGTCTAAGTTGTCTGCCAACTGTGCATGGCTAAGTAATGTTTGGATAGTCCAAAGCACATGGTTTTCCAGTGTGCAATGAAAGAAACAATACAGAGGCACATTCTTTGCTACTTTTATCAGTGTGGCTGCCCAAAGCATTGTCCTCTTGCCTGCTATAGAGACACTGCATAGCTTCAGGCAGCCACTCTCATCCTAGTCACCTCAAGGTTTCACTACTGCAATGTGCTCTACACAGGGCTGCTCTTAAAACTTCAACTGGTCCAGAATGAAGCAGCATAGGCAGTGATGGGCATGCCTCAGTATTTTATTTATTTATTTATATTTTCTATCCCACCTTTTATTGTTTTTATAAATAACTTAAGGCAGCGAACATACCTAATACTCCTTCCTCCTCCTGTTCTCCCCACAACCACCACCCTGTGAGGTGAGCTGGATTGAGAGAGAGTGACCAGCCCAAAGACACCCAGCATGCCAATTTGACACCCCTGCTTTGTGAGCTGCACTGACCGCCAGTATGCTTCTGGGTGCAAATGAAGGTGCTGGCATAGGGTGCATAGGCAAAGGTGCTACATGCCATAGGACCAAGTTATTTGAGGGGCCACTTATCTCCCATGGTTTCTGTCCAGCTGGTATGTGCTGGCAGCGTTGGCATGTTCTGGGTTCCTTTGATCAAACAGTGCCATCAATCAGGATCCAGGAAGCATGTCTTCTCTGTCACAGCACCTGCCCTTTGGAATGAGATTCCCCCTGAAATCCATGTGGCTTCCTACCCCATCCTGATGTTGTTTGTATGGCCTTGAAGACCTGGTTGTTCTCCCAGCCCTTGGGTTGGTATGTAAGGGGACCCCTTGTTGGATATGTTTTGTCTATGATTTTGTATAAAGCAGCCAGATCCTATCTTTTTTCACTTTCTATTGGGTTTTTAAGGTTCATTATATTGTTAGCCACCCAGAGTCAGTTTGCAGTCCTGCAGCACCTAAATTGAATTAAATAAACCAATAGTTCTGGCAGCAGGATCAGCAGTTCAGATTTGCACTGAAAGCTAGAGCATGCACAGTATTGAATTAAGTCTTTCAGGTACTCTACTTACATATATAGTGTATGGAGCAGTATTTATAGCATTTTTTTAAATGCTGAAGTATAATTTCAACTTGGATATTAAGGAGTTAAATCTGAAGCACAAGAAAGTGCAAGTAGATCAGGTTTCTCTGCAATGCAGAACAAGGGATTGGTTTACACCTGGCAAATTTGTACATGATTTTATGACAAGAACTTCCAAAGTATTCAAGAGTACCCACATTTCATTGCAAGCAGGAGTTTCCATACATATTTCTCAGTTAACATTCTGCAGTGCAGGACACACCCAAGGAGAAAGCCATTGTCGTCAGAGAATTCTAGGTATACCTTAAACAGCCTTGCAAAATTTCAAGCATTGCACTTCCACTCTTGTCTGAAAAGTGTGTTGATTCAAATTCCATTGATGAATAGAAAGTATTGTACAAAGCACATTCAGTAGTTTCTAAGAGCTGAAGATGACCACCCCTGTGTATGTTTCAATATTGAGATAGTGTTTTCAAGGCAGAAGTGCACACAAATGGAAATAGAATCCTCTTGCCAAGGGAAGGGTCTCTATGTCTGTCCTCCCCTCCTTCTAACAAAAGTAACCACACATATTTATCACAGCAATGCATGCAGTTGGATTCTAAAGAGCTGTTGCTTTGACTACTTACTTTGGACTTTATTTTACTATGGTTTGAACTGGGAATGTACTGCTACTGTACCAAAAGTTTAAGCATTTTTATTTACAAGCAGGACATGGAAAAGTCCCTGCCCATGAACTTGTTCCTTTTCTCTTGGTCCTAAGTTCTCCCAGTTAGATGATTTGTGAATATGCAAGCTGCATATTCCTGTCTGCAAGACCTTACATGGTGTGAAGAAACTTAAGTCTAACTCTGATCTGTCACACACCACTTCTCACTTCCTTCATATCTGAACTGCAGTCATTTACACCCTTCTCTGCCTTTTAACAGTCTGAGCTTAATTTTTGTATGAATGTTGCTGCAAGACTTAAATCATGTACTCCAAAACTTTTCTATCAAACTTAACATTGCCTTAACATTGCCAGTCGTGATCCTATCTGTGTCTATATTCTTTTGAATTACCTTTTGTTAATTTTGATAAATGTCTTCAGGTTGTAGCAAACATATTTTAACCAGCATTCCGAAAAATGACTTCTCACTTGCTTTCCAAAGGGTGCCCTATTAATGTAAAGAACAGCACTCCCAAGAGGAAATTGTCAATTAAATCCTCTTACAATACTCTAAATCTCTTGCATAAATAATATATCATCATAGTGCATAGTTGAAAGCTTTCACTTCTAAGAACTTTTCCAAAGTGTGAGAACACCAGAAATCCTGTCCTCCCCCCGCCCCCCGCCCATGTTTAACAGCTCACTGTAGTAAAATGCAATCTGGAGTCAGCCACCTTGGTGTGATAAAAGAGGAAAAGAATATATGTTGCTTCTAGAAATAATCACATTTCATGCTTGCTGATTTTAAAATTAGTAATATGCATTCCAGAGCTGGAGAATAGTTCAGTTTTCAAAGTACTGAATTATGATGATGATGATGATACAATTTATCTACATGTGCTCTTTGCTAAGTTTTTGGTTTGGTGTATTGTTGTTCTATCACTGAATTTTGCATGAGATTCACAGTTAAGTCACATTCACTATTCCTTCTACCAGTGTAAAGCAGAAGGTTGGAAAAAGTGTGTGCCATTTGTCACGGTCTGTGGAAATCACGTGATTTTACACACATGCCGTTTGGGTTGTTCTTTAGTGTCTTTGTCTACCAATATATTTCCATTGTCCTGCTCCAAATGAAGCCAAAATGAACTTGGCTTCCAATTACTGGGTGGCAGAGAGAGGGGGAAAAAAGTTTGGTAGTCCTGGAACAGTGGCAACCAGCAAATTAGAGGGTGTGGAAACAGGAAAATCAGGGAGCAAAACAGGGAAAGTGAGGCTTTAATAACAGGAAACAGCCAGGAAGTTTTAAAGTACTTAACATACCCAGAGGGCAATATACTGCCAAACCTTCACACATCTCTAGGATCTGGGGGTAGTTTCAGATGTATCCTAGGGAAGCACTTCTTTTTCAAGGGCTAGCTAATAGTTAAGAATTATTCATAAAGGACAGTTTAAGTTTTTTTTTTCCTGAAATTTTCTGCATGTCATCCTGTCAGTGCACAGTGCAAACAGATGGCATCAGTGTTGCTGTTGTTTTTAAAATAAGCTGACAAAATCTGCTGCATAATATTCAAAAGGCTTATTTGATTGGAAAGATTATGCAAACATAGACTGGGAAAAGATGGGGGAGGAGAAAAGTCAAGACTCTGAAACAGTTTTCTGTAAGAAGTCTTTCTTTCACAAGGTTTTAACCTTTAACAAATTTCTTATGTTATATTGCATCTTGTTTTAGTGGTACTCCTATCTAGTAAATACTATTTGATGTGAGTCAAGGAATGGAAAAGGAATAATAAACCACAAAAGATTTTGACTGAGCCACTGAGAGGACCATTGAGTGAAAACGTATCTGATTATTTTAATCATTGGCACATCATCCTGGGAGATTTGCATATATATTTTGATTATATAGTTTGAATTAATATTCTGCAATACATTTGACTATGTGGGGTTTCCTGGTAAGATAGCCAAGACTCATTCTGAAGATGAAATTGCTACATAACCCACCAATTAAAAAAAAAAAAAACCAAACAACTCTCTACTGCTCTGCAACAGCAGCAATTAGGGGACAAAATTATTTAGTTATAGCTGGAAAGGCAATAGTTCAGTTGAACTAGAACAGCAGCCTGCTATCTACAAATTTTAGCTGAGTTTTGTTTTTTGTTTAATTTGGCTAAAAAGTGTAAGTAAGGAATGGTATGAAAGACAATTATACCCAAAAGAGCTATTATAAGGAAAAGCAACAATTTTCCTTTATTAGAAAGTGGGGCAGTGGCACTAAAAAAAGTGCCAAGTGGCCCCAAAGGAAAGAAAGCATTTAGGTAGAATAATCAACTAAATATACATATTGACAACAAATGGGCAATCGTAGGTGAACAATAGTGGAGTAGATTATAAGTAAAAAAATGATTACTTATAATCATTTATTATAATCTGAACACCAGCTATTAAAACTTTTAAGTTAAAATGTGTAATTCCTAATACATTCTAAAAAAGATACTTTTACATATAAGTTAACAAATATGTAATATTTTTCTAGACTGAATTGCAGGCAGTGAGAATTATGTCTCTTAGCCAAATGGAGAATTGTTCATTACACAGTTTTAAATTGATTTATTTTGTTAAATAGGAAGTAACAATTTTTCTTTATTGTTTTCTTTAGAATGCCAAAACAGAAGAATGCAAAAAAAAAGGTGTTGTTTTTTTTCAAAAGAGTGGATTTCAGACTTCATGCCCATCAACTAATCAAGAAAACTTAGCTGATTTCTTTGTAGGTGGGAATTGATCTATTATCTATGAAATTTACAGAAGGGCCAATTGTGCTAGTAAGAAGAATGTGGATAGTCATGTGGAACATACATATCAATAGAAGTATATATAATCTTCAATCAGTATTGCTAATGTTAGATCTGGGTGTGATGGAGATTATAGTATGTATGGCACCACACTGAAGAAGACGGTTATAAATCAGAAGCAGAGTTCTATGGTAGCTCTCTGAAGAGGTGGACTAAAGTTATTTTAGAATGCTGAAATAGTAGCCAGGCAGGGAGACGCAATTAATTACAGGAAGGATATATGAGGAAGAGGTTTAATCCATGACCCCAAACCCCTCCTCCTATGTTTATAAGTCATGGAAAGGAAAAGTAGAGAGTCTGTAGTCTGTAAGGTCCTCTTCAGCTCAAACCAGCTTTCAGAAATCCAAGAATAGGCATAAGAGCAAGAGCTGACCCCAATCCAACTCCTCCCCACTCCTTTCCCTGCTGCTCTGGCTTCCATCATGGAACCCTCACATGCTACAGCTACCCAGCAGACCTGGGTACAAGAGCAGATAACCCGGACGGTACTTCTGAAGAGTTTCCTGAGTGCTAAAACCCACTCCCTGTTCAGAAACTATCAACTTCACTGAAAAAGGTCACGCGGTGCTTATGAGGCATGAATTTCAGCCAGCCTGGTATGTTTTTATCACCTCTTGCAAAGATGTGGAGAAGGCAATGACTTCAATGCTGAAGGAATCTCTGAGAGAGAACCCTTAGTATATGGACACACTGGCCAGAAAGCATGTTTAGGAGCAGACAGTCCAGGAAGCACAATCCTCTTCATTCACAGAAATATGAATTCAAGTATCAGCTTGCACAAAATGGAATTTATTTGAAATATGTTTACTGGAAAATATAAAGAGCCATATTGATGCTCTTGGAGACTTCAGCAACAAAACAATTTAAAATGTGACACTCTTCACAATTAGTAAGAATGCATATGCATCAAAAAGTCATATTTAGAGAAAATAGATTATAATGAAAAGGGTGGCATGAGAAAGATACAGTACACATACACTTACGAGTAATGTTGATCAAAGTAATCCATAAAATGTTTTCACAGGACCATTATCTGTGGTTAGTATTTTTCATGGCTGAAGGAATTTTTGTCAGCATAGTTTATCCAGTATTTGCCTACTTGCTTGGCTTCCTAAAAATAGTAAAAAGATTTTAGTACATCAATAGATGTTTCCTCTATTTAAACTACTTAACAGCCAATACATCAGCATATACATAAATATTAGTTTAAGCAATAACTATTTCACAATGCCAGTACGTGCAATATTATTTAGTATTTAGCTGGGGAAACAAAAGTGTGTTGTACCACACAAGTATTTTACAGAACCATAGAACTGGAAGAATTATATCACCGAGATGAAGGTTATGATCAGAATGGGAATTCAAACTAAGGGCTCCACAACCAAAGCCAACAAAGGAGATTCTTGGTATCTCCCTTGTCAATTTGTTCTGTAATTATATTGCTCTTATTATTAGGAATTTTTCTTCAACACAGAACCAGAATCTGCTTCCCTGTATAAGGTAAAGGTAAAGGTTTCCCTCGACGTAAAGTCCAGTCGTGTCCGACTCTAGGGGGCGGTGCTCATCTCCGTTTCTAAGCCTTGGAGCCGGCGTTGTCATAGACACTTCCGGGTCATGTGGCCAGCATGACGACTCGGAACGCCGTCACCTTCCCGCCGAAGCGGTACCTATTGATCTACTCACATTTGCATGTTTTCGAACTGCTAGGTGAGCAGGAGCTGGGACGAGCAACGGGAGCTCACCCCGCCGCGCGGTTTCGAACCGCCGACCTTCCGATCGACAGCTCAGCGGTTTAACCCGCAGCGCCACCGCTTCCCTGTATAAGTTACTATTATTCCATGGACAATAGAGAAAAAGACAGGGCATTCTTCTGCATGGCACCCTTTTAGGAACCTGGAGAGTGCTGTCATGGAATCACTTCATTTTCTTTTCTCAGGACTACACCCATTCAGCTCCCACAATCTTTTCTCATAGAATTTAGCTTCCAGTCCCACGATCATTCTTAGTGTTCTTCCAATCTGTTTCAGTCTGTTGAAATCCTATTTAAAACATGGTGACCAGAACTGAACACAGCTTTTAGGTAGGATCTAATCAATGCAGAATAAAGTGAAATGATTATTTCCATAATTCGAGAACTATATTTTATTCATTTATTTTAAAAGTGCTTTCATTTTTTTTGTAGTCATATCATGTGGTTGGTTCATGCTTGGATTGTGATCAGTGCAAGTTTATTTTACACATTTACAATTGCCAAACTAAATTTACTTGTGCATTTAGGTTTTTTTAAGTGAAGAACATTTCATTTGTCACTGATAAATTTCATTATGTTATTTTCAGCTTACTTTTTAACCTGTTATGATCATTTTACATTTATTCCTCTTTTCTAGAGCATTAGCCAATGCTCTAGAAAACCAATTTTGATCAGCATTCCCTCTTTATCTTTTAATCCAAATAATGAACACAAATACACTATATGACTGCAAACCATGTCCTGTGATATCCCACCTTACTCCAGGTTGATGAGCAATTGAACAGCATTCTCCTCAAGCATGTACTTCAAGTCAGATATGGTTCCATTTAATAAGCAATGCCATGCTCTCCTTACTTAACTCACTTGCTAATAAGAATGTCCTTTTATCAAATCAAAATATATTATGGCCAAAGCATCCCAGGAATTTAATAAGGAAGTTATCCAATAAAAAATGAAAGATTAGTCTGATAAGCCTTATTCTTGACTTATCCATGCTGACTTCTGATAATTACTGCATTGTTTCAAGGTGCTTTTGTTTTGTGAAGTATTTAGAATCTAAACTGACTGGCTTTTTACAGTTTTATTTAATTGTTTAAGAGACACACATTATGGCTACTTTCTTTATTCCTGCTATAGAGTAGTAATCTTTACCTCTTTTCATTTCCAATCCCCCCTCTCCAAATTAATCACGGTCCTGAAACAGTATCTGCCACTGCAACACCATTTCTATAATGTGTTACTCCTCTGTGATATTTTTATTTCTCCTTCATGCCGTCCTCCATTGACTGGATGGATGGATGGATGAACATTGACTGAGCAAATGTAGAGCCAACTATCTTGGCTCCTTGTCTAGCTAGCTATGGCCAGAGAGCAGACAGTGAATATTTACTTATTTATTTATTGCTACATTTATGTGTTGCCTTTACCCCAAGGGCAGAAGAGCATTTCCTTCTCTAATTTTTTTCCAACAGTAATTGGCTGGGACTGAGCTTGGGCTGAGAAAGAGTGAGAAGCCCAAAGTCACCCAATGAGTTTCCAGGAATGAAGGGGAAGTTGAAAGTGGATCTCTCCATTTGTAGCCCAGCCTCTTAACCATTATACAACCCCAGCTCTCACAGATGTTAGCTCAGCTGCCAGTGGATGTTTATCTATTTACCATCAATTATATGTCCTCTACTCAAATACCTCTAGGCAGCAGATACACCTGCGATATTTTTCTTGGTGCCTGTCAATCCCCTTGCTCACTTTATTTCTAAAAAATAATTTTAAAATGGAGCCAAATTTAAAATACTGCCTATGGGCATTTTTTTAAAAAATATTTTAAAAATGCCCAGTATTTGGTTTGAAAATGTGTCCACTGGTCACATTTCCCTCCCACCCAAAGGTAAGATGAGGTGGTAGGAAGCATCTAAGGATGGTACTAGAGCAGGAAGCAACCTCACCTACTTTCTAGCTTGTAAATGGGTGTTATTTGATTATTAGTGTCTACTAGGGCAGCCATTCCATGAACAGACAAGCCTCAGAGTAGCTACTTATGAGAAAATACATTATATGCTCTCAAAATATCAAGGTGGCCAGCAGCCTAGAAAAGGTGTCTCACTGGGGGCTGTCAGATGCCACTGGTAGGCCTGTGAATTACTGATACAGTAATGGAAAACAAGAAAGAAATTAAAAAGGAAAAACCTACCACTACATGATGGTAAAGGGCAACATCTTCCAGAGTTAAAGGCATAGCAATAATGTCCTGCTGGCCAACAGCAGATGATTTCTGATCTTCAAACCTGTCAGGCAGGCAGGCAGCCAGGCAAGCAAGCAAACGGAAATAGATAGCATGATTCGTAATTATATCTTCAACTATCATCCATTTCTCATGGTGTCATAGTATAATTTAACTGTGATAGAAGCACTGAGATTTTGTGTTCTAGAGATCCTGTTTTTATATAATAAGCTGCTTACACACTCAAAAAGCTAAAATCAATCAGCATACAGTACAGTAATGGATATTGGAGCTAATACAACAGCAAACTTCAGAATTTCCGCTTCAGAGTAAATGACAACTATTAGGCTATGTCTTACTCATAGTTTTGCTTCTTATCTGAAGTTTTTACTAGCGCATGAAAGTTAAAAATGTTTTAGAAATTAGGTAATTTCGTTCAGCTTCATAAACAAATCACTAGTATGCAAAATCCAGCATCTTCATCAGTGATGATTCTCTAAAAACAATACAGATGGAAGAATATTGCTTTGCATTAAGCCTTACAAGTGGAGTATAATTCTGTAAAATGGTTACTGAATTTTGCCTCTTCCAAATTTTATACTGGAGAATGAGAAGCATATCCACGTGGTCCATTAACAGATGTGGCCAGTCAGGAGCCTTAAAGACAAAAATACTTACACATCAACATGTCTCTCTTGCTTCAACAACATTTTCTTTTCTTCTGGAATTCTGAGCATTTTGGGAGAGTCTTTCTGATGTATTTCTTGCTGCTTTGCATGAATTGAACATGGAATTATGTTTTCTTCTATTGTCCTTTTATTGCATTTCACTCCAGAATGTCCATGAGAATTTGGAAACAAATACTCCATCTTGAAATAAAAACAAAGGTTTCCCCCCCCAAAAAAGTCATTTTGAAACAATTGCAGCTTATTAAAAGTAAACTTGGATATTTAACACAGTTCTGCGTAGTAAGTTTGATGCATATTTTTAATTGTGGGTCAAGCTGTAGCAATTTTATGGGAAATATTTTTGTTTTGATTTTCTTTGTCGATGAGTTTATCCAATGTGCAAAACAAAAAGTACATGAATGCTAAATTTTTATTGCTAGTTTTTAATGCCCATTTTTTATTACTCATCCAAAAGACATCCATAGGAAGATGTGAAAAAGGCCACAAACCATGAAAAAGTATCATAAAACAGGTAAAGTAGCTTTTAAAACCTGTAACAATAAGTAAATCATACCAATCGTATTGCTGCTAGAAATGTTACATTTGCAGAAAAATGAAGTTTTAGGGAGGCTTCTACGGCCATCCAGGCATCTTTCTAGATTATTTTCAGAATTCACACACTGCAAGTCATAATGTTTACCTTTGACCAAAACTTTCAAAATGTAATGGGTACTGAAATACAGACTATAATTGTCTGCTATCCTGGAATAATTGATCACATTGCCATGATTGAAATATATACAGGTAACCTCGAATTTAAAATATCATGACTTCCAGAAAACATGGCCAAAGACAAAGAATTGTGTAGTCAAGACTATCTGGTGGGAGATGTAGTCTGACTAGAAATGAGCATCCTTACCTTTTTCTTAGCACATAAACAAGGGTACGCATTTGAACATTCAAAACCAAATTCTGGATATGAAGTATCTCAGTTAATAAACCATAATTTTATTTTTGGGAATAATTTTATAAATCAGACAGTTATATTTAATTTAACATTAAAAATGGTTCCACAACAACAAAAACAAAAAAACATTTATAATTTGGGAGCATGTACAGTGATGATAACGTGTCTTATGTAAATCTTAACATAGAGAGAACAGGATCTTATACTAACCAGATCATGGACACTTTGCTCTTTCCTGACATCTGAAAACTGGCCGTTTTGCGTTAGGAGCCTGTTCCAACCGTAACCAAAAACAAAACAAATTAAGAAGAGAAACAGCTGGCACCTCCTTAAAGGATCAGAGACTTCCTAATTTGCTTTAGTAGCAATTCTTCCAGGAAAATAAGGACACCAAAGATTGTTGTTGGCACATTTGAGATTGGCAAAGAATCCCAATGCTATCAGTAAAAGGCATTTCTAAACATTTTCTTAAATAGCTCTTTGGCACCGTATTTTATATTAAAGAATCCTGAAAATATAACTAATGCAATGGAGAAAAAAGAAGTTTTAAAATTTCATTTCACTTTTTTTTAGAAATCTGATTATGTTCTTGATACTCCAAAGGGGGGAAAACTTCATCTAAAACTAATGTATTACAAATGAAACAAATCAGAAGTATTATTGATTCTAGCACTGTTACAATGTTGTTTTGTTAATTAAATCCATTCTTACTTTAAGGCACCATTCACTCCCCCACTATGAAATATTTTCTCGTCTGGGAAAGATGTTTCAAACTGCCCTTTCAGGTTCTGCAGACATAGTATTAAATACAGCTGACATGATTAAATCAATATGTCATATAATTCTTCCTTCAGGTTCATGCAAGGAAAGCCAAAAACTATAAACAAGACTCTCCATATCTATACTAATGAATAAACGTAGAATAAGTCAATTTATAATATGACATGTGACATACAGAAAACTGTCTGATATGACATACTGTACAAAAATAACTTAATGCTACCACCAGATAACATTTCTATTGATTCCAAAGACTACAGTGCTTTTCTAAGCATGATTTTGGTATGTGTTTCAGATATTTTTTTAAAAACAGAGTTAAATACATTAATACAATCAAATCCATTACTTCTTCCCAAAGGATAAAAGCCTCAGCGTACAAATGTCTCATTTGATAGTCTTGCAATTCAGCTTTCTTAAATTTGTTAGAGCAAATTTGTAGGCTTCTGCATCTTCACTCATCACAGCCACTATCTGCTGGCCATGATGAGCCCCACATTCTGTGGGCATGATGAGGCACAGTGTTCCTCCTCCTAACTTTGAAAGTGCAGAGATGTACTTCAGCAATTGGGTTATAGCAATCAGCTTCTTCTCTCTGGTTCCAAGGTGGGGCAAAAGCCTGATGTTACTTGGTCAACTCTCACTGGGAAACTTTTTAGACTAGGTCTAACCAGATGTGGTCCCAATGAATGCAATACTCATTTAAGATATTTAAGTACTTAAATACTGATTATGTGCCATCAAGTTGGTATTGACTCTTAGTGACCACATAATTTTCTCCAAGATGACCTGTCCACAACGCGGCCCTTCAGGTCTTCCAATGGTGCACTGATGGCTACTGTAATTGAGTCCACCCACCTTGATGGTCGTCATCATCTTTTTCTCTTTCCTTCCACCTGTTCCAGCATTAGAGACCTATTTTTTTTTTCAAAGCTTCACCTACACTGTTAAACACTCTGCACAGGGCCGCAACTGGGGGGGGGGGGGCAACCAGGGCATGTGCCCCGGGCACCACGCTGGTGGGGTGCCAAAATGAGCTCTGGGGGGTGCCAAAATGGGTGCAGAATCCATGTTTGCCCTGGGTGACACAGACCCTAGTTGTGGCCCTGACTCTGCATATCAGATTGTAAAAGTCAACGATGAACTTTTAAGTTAAACAGAACAAAGAGAACTTAGTGTTTCTCTAATTATTGTAATGCTGCTTGTTATAACTCACCTCTTGGATAGTGCCGTGTTAATAAGGGAAAAGTAATACAAATGATGCAAACAATGAAGATGCATTTCATGTTTCCTTCTTTTATGTGATTCCTTCTGTCAATTAAAGAACAGTCAGATTTGTGCTTATCTGCCTATTTATTTCTGGAACCCTGGCTTTATCTTAATGCCACTTATTAGAGGGAAGACAGGGTACTAAGAAGAAACTGATACAGAGAATTGCAAACAGTTTCTGTGTTTGCATTACTGTCCTGCTGACTGCTCAAGACCTTCCCACACATACAATTTAGATCTTTTAGCACAATCACTGTGCAGTGCAGAATTCAAATGAAAGCATCCCAATCCAGCTTCTACTGGAACACATCCAATGAATGAAAGTCCCCTGCTGTTCCCTTGTGTACATGATTTCACTGTCAAACTTATTGTTTGGAAGCTCTTTTAACATTCAGCTGGAATCTGCCTTCCTGTAACTCAAAAAGATGATCCCAAGTCCTGCCCTCTAGAACTGAAGAGAGTAAGTCTTAACCTTCTTCTAGGTGACATCTTTTCAGTTACTAGATCTCACATTTCTCCCAGCACCAGTCATCTTTTCCAAAGACTAAACATTTCTAGCTTTGTCTATCTCACTCCACAAGACTTGGTTTCTAGTCCACTGATTATTTTCATTGCTCTTCTCTAAACCTGTTTCAATTTCTCTGAATCTTTCTTAAACTGTGCTGCCCATAACTGTACTAAAAATTGGGGTCTGACCAGAGAAAAATAAAGTGGAATGATTACTTTCTATGAGTTAGAAATTATAGTTCTGCTGATGCAATCAAAAAGTACATTTCAGCCACATCATACTGCTAGCTCATCATCAGTTTGCAATCAGCTACTGTTCCAAGATCTTTTTCACAACTATTACCAAGCCAGGTATTTCCCCATGTTATATACAGTATCTGTGCATTCAATATTATTTTTTTTCTACATGAAGAAATATGCATATGTCCATATTCAGTTTCATCCTCTTACTTTCAGCCCATTTCTTTAACCATATCAATATATTTTGAATTTTATTTCCATGTTCTAGCATGATCTAATTAAGCAATAATTAGTTCAATAAGCTATTTGAGAGAGTTTTTTGTATACATTAAACATTTAAGGCTATGGGTTGTAGTATCTCAATATATTGCTTAAAATATATCAGTACTTTCATGAATCTAGCTGAAATCTTACCTCAGAGGTAGATTAACTGGATAGCCAGAAGGAAGCCAACTGTGGCTCCCATGTGCACTGTGAGAGTAATAAAATATTGGCCCTCCTTACAGTATCATAAGGAATACAAGATAAGTAAGTGATGTAGTGAATATTCTAAAACAGTGTTTCAAATACCTGTCTTCTTTTTTCTCTCCTCTTCTTTTCCATATTTTAACATAAAGAAGCTATGACAACCCTGTTTGAAGCCTATTTGGAGTATCAGTGACCTACTAATAAATGATGGTTTAAGTAGATACTAGTCAAAATAGATAATCTTTTAGAATCCCCCCTAATATTGCATTCCATCCCACAGCAAACATGCCCTTATGTAACTCTTATTAGGACTATTTCACATTATTATTGATCAGAAGCTTCATAAAGACAGGCATGTTATATATTCCATTAAGATAAGCAACAGAGGAAAATGCTTAATATGGTTCCACCACCCTCCAAGTTCTGTTCTGTCCTTGTTAAGTACATGGTCATGTTATTCCCATACAGTTTACTGAAGAAAAAATGGCCAGACCATCTGATAAAACTTTAAAGAAAAATAAACGTGTTTTGCTATCGTCTCTGAAGCCGTTAATAAACTTGGTATAAAAATGTATTTCTTCATACATTACGACTGATTCATCAAGACCCCGTAATATTTTCAATTTGTGGTGGAACAAAACTATGTGAGCATGCTTTCATAACATTAAATATGATGGTGGGTTCTTACTTTTGTGGCAGCAGATTTATTTGCTTTTCCTGTTCTATGTGAAAAAGCATTAATTTGAAAAAAGTTTTAAAATTCCATAAAAAAGATTTCAAAAGACCCAAAAAAGGCAGCCAATGTAAGCCAAGGTTTACAGTCCTAACAGGGAGATAACCAACAGTCTCACTCTGGTCTGCATAATTGATTGGGAAGCTTGATTGCACCTTTCTGCAGCCGAGGGCCCTGGAGTAAAATGCAAGTGGGAAATGGCATTTTGAAATAAAGACAGTGTTGACACAGACCTGGAGCCAGCCTCTGTATGATTAAGGATACCTTCCTAAAACCACCTTTCTCCAAAATTCAGTGACCCTTGGCCTTCTTTACAAGCAGAGCTATATTTTGAGTTTAGGTAAGAGCTCAATAGACTTAATTGTTGTATCCCATTTTCATCAGTCCTGAAAGACCCAAGATAAAGTAGGTTTAAGGATGTTTGCAGGACACTGTTTTGGGCTCTTTTCAGCAAAGTTTTAATGGTACTATGCCCAACTCAAAGATGGGGCATCTTAGAGGGAGCAGCTAGTTTGAAAAAGCAGTTAAGCCCCAAGAGCTTCAGATAAGAGAGTGAAACCTACCCCTCCCCTTGACTTTGTAGTTCTCTAATCACCTTAAGTAAAGAAGACTTGTGAATCTCTGTGGCAGGGAGGAGCTGATGGCACAGTAGCCTAGCCCCATTGTGTAGACGCCTTCTATCAAGCCTTCATTACAGAATTATCATAATAAAAGGCAATACTTCCCTTTCAGCTCTCAGCTTGATCTTGAATCTTCAGAAATTCTTCATACTGTAATACTTCAGCTTCTCTCCAGGTGAAGAATATAAGTAAGTAATCCCACCCACCCACCGCCCACGTACACACACATATACACACACATAGCCACTTTCATCCCTCAGTTGCAATTTGGGGATAGAAGGATGGGGGTGGGATGATGCATACCTGGTGAAGAGCAGCTGAAGAACATACCACCTGCTGAGATTTCAATGGCTCCCAATGCTTTTTCTGCACATCAGAAAGCAGGAACTGCAGAGGGGGAGGGGGAGAGATTTTTAAAAAATTCCTATGAAATTTCAATAAACCTTAAGACAGGTTACTCTCTGTAAGATATAATAAACCTTAAAAATAAATCTTAAGACACGTTATTCTCTGTAATACATAAATATAGCATTAATTTATTACAGTATAAAAACTCATTACATGGTACAATAATGACCAAAGGAATAAAAATCACTGCCCAGTGATAAATTATCTGGCCTTCTACAGCATTTAATAATACTTTATGGTTTGATAACTGCACACTAGTTTCTTTTTCTGGTTTTGGGGTCTATTACTTGTTTTTGCAGAAATGAAAATGGGCATTTACGATAAACAGCAAATCTTCATGCTTTATTTGCTGAACATTTACATAGTGAACATTTTACAAATCTTACCTACTATGCTATTTCATCCTTTGAATGTTTTTTGTGTTCCATGATGGAAGTGGAAAATATTCAGACCATTGACTCAGGAGAACAAACATCACATTATACTAATTGGTAGTTTTTATAAGTACAGTATTTAATTCCACTTTAATTTGGAAGGAAAAACAGAAGCAGAGTTCTGATCTAGAATTAGGCTCCTGGTCCAGACTGTAGCCTTGCATCCCCAGCTACAACTGGCCCTTGAAAACTCAAGTTTGTAGGATATAACACATTGATCTAAATCAGCGTTCTCCAATCAGGCACCTTCTAGACACGTTGGGATGCAGCCCCCAGAATTACCACACAAATTAAGGAATATCAATGAACACAAAATTGCTGAATATTATGCTTTCTTTTTAGGGATACAGGTAGTCCTCGGTTAACAACGGTAATTGGGACCAGAATTTCCATTGCT
Organism: Candoia aspera; assembly: GCF_035149785.1. NCBI lineage: Eukaryota > Metazoa > Chordata > Lepidosauria > Squamata > Candoiidae > Candoia > Candoia aspera. Next base: position 77,743,394 of record NC_086153.1, on the reverse strand, counting down.
AAGCGATGTGGTCATAAAGCGTGATGTTATGTGACCACATCGCTTAACGACGGCAATCCTAGCAGTCCCCATTTCCGTTAAGTGAATCCTACCCAGCCATTAGGTGAGGACCCACCCAGATCCAAGGCATTCCCAGTTTGGTCCCTCCCAGCCCCAAGCCTCAGCAAGCCTGCCTCCTCTTGAACTTCCCCCACCCACCTATCTCCCCCCCATCTCTGCCCTTCTGGCTGCCCTGCACAGTGGTCCTCCTCAGCAGCAGCATGGGCTAGGGCTTGGCGCTGGGGCTGAAGTAGAGGCCCGGGGCCTTCAAGGGGCTCAGCCGGTCGCTGCTGCCCCTGGGCCTCTACTTCTGCCCCAGTGCCTCTGGTGCCACCACTGCTGCTGAGGAGTGCTGCTTCAAGCCAGCCACCTGGTGCCCCAGCACAAAGCTGCAGCTGCCCCAGCCCCTCAGCGTGAAGCCCCAGCCGCCCAGGGCTTCCCCCACTCCCCTGCAGCACCTCTATGCTCCTTACCTGGGACTCCCGCTGCTTCCTGCTTAACGACCCACACATCTTGGAGTTACGAAGGCAACCGGGACTGCCTAGATTGGTGCCGCTAAGTGATGAGATCATGTGACCTTGTGCTTTATGATTGCATCGCTTAGCGATGGCAGCCCCAGTCCCAATTGCCATCATAACCTGAGGACTACCCGTACATGCTTATCCAAATTAGCTACTATAACCAGAAATGAACAATGCAGATAAAATGGAAGAAATGAGGAAACAAAATCCTCTAGAAGAGGCTCCAGGTTAAGCGGATCTCCAAGGGTTTTAGTGTCATAAGGCTGCCACTAACAATAATATTCAGTGAGATGATAAGAACAATTCCTCATTTTTATCTTTGCAAGAATGATAGGGAAGATGATAGGATGACACACCTAAGCAACACACACACACACACACACACCAATTAAAATAGTCTTTAACTCCCCACCTATACCTCTTCCATCTTCAATTTGTTGATGTTCTGGGATCAGGTCAACCAGTAACTTTATTTATTAGCATGACTTTAATCCTACCTCATTATCTCTGTTCCATCTAAAATTCCAGTGTATCATAACATCAACGCAGGTTGCAAAAGCTGCAGAGGAAGAAGAGGGGGAGGAACTTTCCCCCATTAAATTAAATGTGAAAGATTTGGAGATATTTCTCTCCCATTGAAATAAAGGAGCATCATAGTTCATAATAAGCTAGACTGTGAATAGAATCCTAATCTTATTCTTTCTTACTCACACAAACCTGGAACATTTTTTAAGCTAGATGCATAAAATAATAGATTAAATAAGTACCCTTGAGTTTATAGTTTGCCTGTCTGCCAGAGAAGAGAACTTGATATCCTGAAGTCAGGCCAAAGTTTGCAATAAGTTTTTTTGGTCACAGATTCTCAGCCATTGTACAGCCTGAGACCCCTCACCCTCATACATCTCCCCCAAAGCACTCGGGGAGATCCACAGAGTTGTGGTAAAATTGTAATTTTTAATGCAAGATAAATGATTAAATGTTGAATTAAATTGAATAAAATCTTGTGCCATTTCCCCTCCCTTGTTTTTCTATTCTAGATTCATTCACTTTTTGGAGTGTGGCCCAAAGCATGCCACTCAGGGATGTCCAGTGTGTGTGTGTGTGTGTGTGTGTGTGTGTGTGAAGATAGCAGCCACAACACTGTGATCAAAGTCCTGCCCTTTTTTATGGGCATCGCATGAGTGTGGCCACCAAGTTAACCTTTTGAACCCCACCCTCTGGACATCCTTGATGCCATTCAAACATCAGTTCTCTTAAACCATTGTTTTAATAGTGCGCAATCTGATCTAAATAGTGAACCAGGTCTGTAGGTCCCTGGTAAATGTTTTAAATACAGTAATCTTCTACTACTTAGGTTTGTATCAAAACATGCTTTTAGACAAGTGAAAAGTGCTTTGTTCATAGCTCAGGAGTGGTGTTTTAGGAGGTCACATTTCTGTTTGCATTATAGGAGACAAGCCATTGAAGAATCTTATTTTTTTTCACCCTGTTTCAAAACTGGTTTGCCACTTCTTTTTAAATATCTCAAACCTCTTTTTGAAATATGTAGAATTCTGCCTAATTTAACTTGTTGTTGAATTTTTAAAATATGCTCCAAACTGGCAGAATTGAATCCATCTCTTCTGATATGGAAGTGGAGCAAACATTTAACTTTATTTCTCTAGAATTAACACAAAAGTGCTTTGCTGTAGTTCAGTTGTGTCCATTGTATTTAGATGATCAGTGTCATTATAAAATATTTTTCTCCACTTACATGTTCAAGTAACTATGCAATTCATTCTGGTATCACACACACACACACAAAAGACATTTATGCTTCAATTTACACTGTTTTAATGTAGCATGTGTGTCTAGTGTTACATCAATTTTAAAAGGGTCTCTAAAAGCCTTTTGGTTTGCTATTGCGCTTAATTTTTAAAAATGCATTTATTTTTCAATCCTTTGAAAAGAATTAGGTGGATTTTCCCCTCTTCAACACAAAATCAATGCAAGATGGAACTAGCCCATGGAATGGAATAGAGATTTAAAAACTTACAAAACTTCCCACCTCATCTTTCTGAATAATTCAAAAGCTCAAATTTGGCAAAAAGTTAATACCGTATAAACTAATAATTTACTACAAAGGCAGACTATGGGAAGTTATTGTTGCCTTAGAAACTCTTAACTCTAGATTTCCTGCCTTCTAGGTGACTCCAACTTTACTTGTAAACATTACATCAGTGTTGTTTTTTGTGCATGACTAATGCAGGGTTAGTTTTTAGCTAGGAAAATGCTGCTTGAAAAGTTTCTCTTAGTCTCAATTTCTCTCGGTCTCTACTAATGTGGAAAAAGTTTCCACGCACAAAGAAAGAGAAAAAGGGGGAAAAACCCGCCCCCACGGCATTGAGCCATTTTTTCCTGCAAAAAGGCTGACTTCGTGGCAGATATCTTAATGTACCTGAGACGACTAATTAAAGAAGGAAGTGGTCAAAGTCATTCTTCTTTGTAGACTTCAAAGGTGATCCCTCGCCTTCCTCTTTACATTTTACTGTCTGTCTCTCTGCAGCTGTCAGCTTACCCTGCGTTTCATGGCGTCAAACCTGCCTCCTCTGCTCCATAAAGTGACAGCAGAGGGTTCATGGAATGCAGGTGTAGAGAAGGGAAAAACACAGGATGAGCCCGCTAATGATTTCTCTGACACCCCATGCTGGGCTGCTAAAGAAAGAGATCTATGCCCACTCCGCTTTGTTTGGTCAGATATTCTAGGCTAGGCTGCTTTTCCCCACTGCAAAGTTTTTCAGGGCCAGGGCTCTACACCAAAATGATGACACCTTACAAGGCTTTCATTAGATACTGAAGTGGAGTCACACTGCACCAAAGGCTTTTATTTTCTTGATAACTTCACTCTGAAAAAGCTTCATTCACTATTAACTCCATTACAGCTTAGATGGGTTGATGAATGGAAGAAAGCAAATGAAAATGTGCTCTCCTGCAGACATCACTCACCTTACTCCCTGCCTAGCAAAAAATTAGGGTCAAGAGTATTCATCACTATAAACGCTCTAGTATTCAGCTAGTCCTCTTGCTTTTTTGTTCACTCTCAAGTAAGTGCATTGAATCCAGATCTGGGTTGCATGTATGATAGAAAGATTCAAATCTTCCAGGGAGAAGAGAGAAGCAACAGCTATAATTGAATTGAATTGAATTGAAAAGAAAGAAGCAACAGCTGTAATTGAAAACCCACTTATTAGTCACTAAGCCACTCTGTAGGCAATAAAAGTTACCTAGCAAGTAAAAAACAATTACATTGCATGTGCCCATGAAACCAGTGGAATATGTTAGCCACAATTAACTAGAGTCTTTGCTTTTAAGGAAAGGTAGCAACCACCATTCAGCTAGGATGGTTGCCTTTTATTCTTACTGAAGAATTTTTCCTGATTTACACCTAATATTGCTGTGGATGGCATACTGATCTAAGTTAGCCTAATGTTACCTTGCCAGTATGTTCCTCTAAACTAATTATCAAAAACCCAGAGATTTAAAATAATTTCAAGCACTATTTCAGATACTAACTTTTTATAAATAAAATTCAGTGGTGTCCGATTGTTTAAAAAGCCTAAAGGGCAGACATTACAAATGATGAAGGTTGCTTAATGTGTTTACATCTCCTACCCACAAGTCAACCTTTGTAATGCTATCTCAATGTAAAGCAGTTAAAAAAAAAACAGTGCTAGGTTCTGAACTACTGAGGCAGGAAACATGGGAAAACTGCAGTGTAAGTCCTACAATAAGTTCAACACCATTTAAAAAACAAATATCAATTCCTTTCCGGTATCACCCACAAGTGGGTGTAATTTGTATCATTGTCCCACCCACTGTAGTCCCTGCCATTCCCCGTTATGTTAGGTGTGACACCTGCTGCCAAATGTTTTGCCTCACAAAGTTCCTCAACTTCCACTGTGCAGATATACTGGTTTTCAACTCCCATAGTCCCCAACTAGCATGGCCAAAAACTATTAGGACTAGGCATTATAGGAGTTGATCCAAAACATTAGCAGTGTTTCTCAACCTTGGCAACTTTAAGACGTGTGGACTTCAATTCCCAGAATTCCCTAGCCAGCAATGAGTTGAAGTTCACACACCTTAAAGTTGCCAAGGTTAAGAAACACTGCATTAGCAGGACATAAGGTTTAGGTTGAGAATATTGGCCATAGTATATATAAGCTGACTCTATGGAGGGAAAGTATAATACACCCCCTGCTCTTTCTCCCAGATCATTTATCAACGGAATGACATTTTCCTCACCTTCACTAAAAGAGTCTACTCTTAATGCATCTCCCACTAAGCCTGAGCAGCGAGGATTACCCACTTCCCACTGGATATTTCTGCTGCCAGTTCTCCACTGTTGATCACATGCTTAGCTGTCCAGTGGGCTGTAGAATTTACATGCTGTGAGCAGCTTACAGCATCTTGCCAATGACATAATTACAAGGCTGTGAATTGGGATTTAGATCACATGCATAGCTTCATGTTACGTAATAACATACATACTGTACATAATACAACATAATAACTTACATAATAACCCTGCATGAATTGGGGCATGAAACAATTCATTCTAAACACTAACGGCATATTTGTTTTCAAGTTCTGTACTTGGTAGCAGTTACAGAAATCATCATACTCCCACACGGATTTCTGAATCCCGTAAAGCAGGTGCTAATTCATTTGAGAAAGGGCTTGGCAATGTTCCCCCACCTTTTAACAAATGTGACTGTGTACATACCCTTAAATCTCTACGTAAAATCTCTCCCTTTTGTCCCCCCCACCCCCCGCCACTTGTTTCTGATCTTATTTGGGTCCTGCTTACTTTATATTTTCACAACAAAGTCTAAAGATGCTCTTAAAAAATAATTCTAAACATAGTAAAGAAGCTAGAAGACATATACATCTATGCATCGCCCATATTAAAAATGCACACATATTATCTTCATAGCAAACCATCCAGCAAGGTCCCCCATTTATCCCAGCATCACCGGCTACTGGTGTACGAAGGGACACACAATTTTATTCGTTTAGATTGATTAAACTGACACACCGTAAGAACAGCATACATTTTAACTGAAAGAAGTTTAAATGTGGAGGAAATAAAGATCTGGAAAACAGAATTACCCGGAAGGTTCATACTTACCCATTTTTACTCTGTCGCAATATGATACCAAATAATGTTCATAATATGTTACTATTTAACATGCAAACAGTCTTGTACCTAAGAACCTAGTTACAGATATTATTTTCAGGGATTCCATTCCAGCCTAAAACTGCCGATAGTGAAACTGTTGGTGATGAGATGGTGAGACTTTGGGAATTGGGGGTTCGTTTCCGGAACACATGGGTCATCTTCTTTGTTTCACTAACACTTCCTCCCTGTTCCTCCCCTAAAGGTTGTCTGTGCAACATATTTGCTTCTCCTTCTTTCTGTCCTAACAGTCAGGAACCACGCTGAGACGAGGAATAAGTCTCTAGTGTTTTATTACTGCTACGTTAGACAGAAAATCCTAACAAACTGAAGAAGCGTGAGAAAACCCAGACAGATAAACCCCAAAAGTCAAGGCGGGTCTGTTCTGTGTCTCTTTGAATGACTGCTCAACTCCTCACTACTACGCATACGTTTTCCCCCCTGGATAGGGGCCCCCTCCTGCTCACCATCAGTGCTCGTGACACTTTCATACTCAGTTGCAGGGGCAAGAGTTTCCAAGCAGCTTCCTTGAGGCCACTTCTGTCATCTTCAGAGCAGCTCACCCAGCTGGGGTGGGTGGATTTATGCCATGAGGCTTCTGCTGCTCTCTGCTATGTGCAGCATTTTCAAGGTTTGGTGGAGGCGCTTCTTAACTGCAAACCTAGAATCAGTGTGCACACCAACACTGTGAGAGAGATGGAAGGGGCAGAGAAGCAGTTGCTTCCTCGTTAACGGGCAGAGTAAGTTGCTCCGAAAAAGGCCAGATGCTGTGAGGAAGCCTTGCAACAAGGCCCAAAGGGAGCAACTGCAACTGCATGAGGAGGAGCGAACGTGCAGATGAGCTAATCCTAAATTTATTTATTTTTTTAATTTTTATCCCGCCTTTATTATTTTTATAAATAACTCATGTACTTTATGCATGCACAACAGTCCACCCGCCATTTTGCACATGTATACTGAGATCTAGTCTCCACTTACCAACCATGGATATGCAACTATACATAAAGTGATTGTCAATGATCAGGGCCACCTATATTACCAACACTACTCTGAACCCCATTCCAGCAAGGGTACAGGTATTGTACAACCTATCATACTAATCTGCATTGTAGGCTGCGTTTTATACTTACGCACAGCTAACTACACAACAGACAATGTAGTTCATTGCATGCCTATTTGGCAACCACCCCATTTAGGTATAACTGATCTAACTTTTCCACCCTTACTACTATTGGAGCTTCAGTGTGAATGTTTTTAAAGAGTGTCTGGAATGTTTGCTGCGTATTTGAAAGAACCACATTCCTAAATTATTTCCCCTCAATTCCTGTTGTCAACTGTTAAGTTAGTTACTACAAAACATATTGTGTAGTTTTGACATATATCTCACTATTTAGGTATTATAAAACATTCTAGTATTTTTATTCTAGTATTGCTCTAACCTAGCCGTTCAAATATTGCAGTTTCATGTGAATAACCTCAGGCAACAACTATACACACATATTAACTTGGGGAATATCTTGAGGCAAAGTGAACAAAATCTTGCCCCAGAAGTCTTCTTTCCTTTTATTCATTACCGAAAGTCAATTGTTGAGCCGTGTGACATGATAGGGATCAATAAGAAGCCAAAATGTGTCAAAATTGAGAAATGAAAGAGTCCTAAATATAAAGAGGAATTGAAAGTCTGTATAGGTATCCGTTTTCAACAAAAGGCCACTGAAACCTTTTATTATTCAATTACTGACTTAAAACAGAATTCAGAGGAAAGAGGGGAAGAAAATGGCCCAAATTATTAGCTAACATTGCACATATTTTCAGCCTTCAAAGTCCTTCATACAACTCTAAATTTGTGGTCATGGCAACAGTGTGAATGGTCTCTTAGGACTGATGTTTTTTTTGAAAGGTCAAATAATATTTTATACAGCAGCAAAATATTAACTGTCCCATCATCTTTCACCAGCCTTAAGCCAGTTGTTTCAAATGGTAGGAAGGCCTGATTTTTTTTTCCTCCTACCTTGGGAAACATTTGCTCCATTTGTTGTGGGCTTTCCACCTTCATTTTCATATGAGTTGATGATGGCTTGCAAATATCCACAGACTGCAACAGAAGAGCTGTGGTCTGCCATGAAAATTAGGAGAACAATGCATGATTAATTTTTGCTCTATACCTTGTAGAAAACTAGAGTAAAATGAATTCATCGAGCAGCAAAGAGATAATTCATTAAGAGAAAGCAAAATTGTTTAATCCCTTCAATTAAAAATAATAATAGAAAAAATGAATGATCTGTTCACCAGTAAAACTATTCAGTCTAACTTTTTTTTAGATTTTTGTATCCCTTTATTATTTTTCCAAATAATTTTATTTGTAAATAAATTATAAATAATGTTATGAGCATTAGGATAAAACATAGTTTATATAATGCAGTGCACCCCATCAATTTAGTTGGTTACTATATATTTGTTTCCATAATATAAAAAACAATGTTAGCATAACCTCGACTAGCCCACTTTCCCTCTTAACCAAGGGAACTGCATACTCTAAGCACTAACTATTTTTCTATCAATGGGTTTTGGAAGAGATTTATACACAGGATCTGCACAGATCAAATGTTCATAATCTGTTCCACTGGATATATCCATTCACCAGCAAATTAAGACTATTGCATACACTCCTCAATTTTTAAATTATTAATAATTATCTCATTACAGCCCAACACAAAACAATTTATAAAAACACAAAACAAATGGAAGCAAAAGTAGGATTAAAATACTAGCCTTTTTTTATGGAGGAAAATTGTTAACATTAATAAAAGATATACTTAGATATAAAAGATATACTTAGATATACTTTATACTTAGATTTACTGAAAACAACCTTTCCTAAACTGAGATCTTCCAACTAAGAGTTTGGGTCTCTGGGATATAGATAAGGCTCCACTCAGTTATTCACAACCCCCAGAGAAAACACAAGTGGGAGTAATTGACATTTGTACCACAATTTCTGGGAAGTACCAGATTCCCCACTTTTAGTTTATTGCTATATTGCTGCTCAGGTTACTGGGGAATATGCTAAATGGGAGTTTCAAAAACAAACAAACAAAAAAACAAAATCCCTACAGAATTCCATTCTTCTGTTTGCAGGATTCTGGAAATGTGGTTTAGAAGCGCATGACAGCCAAATTTGCAAGGATTGAGAATGAAACATCATCAGTGTTTCAAGAACTGCAGGAGAAGTTACAAAGAGGTAGCAACAAAGGAAATAAAAAAATATTCATAAACATGTCATACATATATGCAAAGAGATGAAATGCATTTCAATTCTTCTCTCAGACTTCATGAATATAACCTGTGAGTCAATGCCACTACCTCATGGTGCCATCCCATATGGATGTAAATACATTGATGACCAAATGAATGAATCTTTCAGCATTCTGGAGAATCCATGGCAAACCAACTTAATCATATATTAGAAAGAATAAACCAAACAAGGCTGCAGGAGGACTCATTATTTCAAAACAGTGACACCTATCAACATAAATTTGCTTCCATTTCAGGAGAATGTCACGAAAACTAATATTAAAACAATATATCCGTATCAGACTTGCAGAAAAGTTACAGCCAGGTAGCTAATTTGATCCAGGCCCATTTATACATTCCCATAATTTAAAATGTGTAATTTGGAAATCCTAGAAGGAAGCTACTTCATTTGTTAAAAAACCAGCAACATTTGCAAAGTTTCAATTAATTGGAAATTGTTTTCCAAACATGTTCGTTCACAATTCTAAGGTTAAGTCACAAAGCTGCTTGCTGCACCCTGACTCTACCCAAGCAGGAACCACTACAAACATCTGTGTTACAACAGGTTGTTTAATTTAAGCACAACCCAGCTGAACAAAGAGTACAGCATATCACTCTTCCCGAACCTGTGGCACATGTATTTTACACGTCTATTTTACACTTACTTTATCAACAATAAACTTCTGTTCTTTCCTCTCAGACTCACACATGGTTTACAAATAGAACAAAATGCATAGATTTATTGATTCTAATCCCAAAAGGCCCACATCTAGTAACAGCCCAAGCCTAACCTCAAGTATATTAATTGCAGAATACAGTATATTATCAACAGAAAAATTAAGAATATTGTAATCAAGGAATGAGATGACCATGTTCTGAATAAGAATTTCAGTAATAGAAAATGAACATTATTCTAGCAGTTTTGAAGAAATATCAACATCTAACAAGAGAAGGAAGACAACTTGAGACAAAAGGTTTCCAGAGCTGTGTATTTAATGGTATTTTCAACAAGAAACAAAAGATTATGACAAGCCATCCAGGTGAAAAAGTTGGTAAGACAATGAGGGACAGAGACTTAGGCTTTGGGAAGCTTCAATAGTGGAAAAACAGATTGGGAATAAGTGTAATGAAGATGGTGAGCAAAACTGAGTTTCCAGAAACAAAAGGCAAGAAGAAAAGCAGACTGCAAGCTACGGGCCCCAAAGAGCCCTTTCAAAGAATGGGAGAAGTGGAGCAATAATATTTTCAGCAGGAACAGAAGAGTATCAGGGAAGGGCTTGAGGTAGTATCAGGAAGCACACAAAAAATAAAAGAAACTTGCTTCCCTACTAAGCTTAGGAAAATACTCTGAATCTTCCCAAACACAGACTGGACTGAATTACAGTCACGTTTGCTGGAGTTCATGAAAAAAATAAGAAGCTGAAGCCAAGTTCGGAGTTCAAGGAAATCTGAAGCAAGAGGGAAACAAGTTAGAGGGTAAAAAACTCTAGCCAGAATTTTTCAGGGACAAGAAGGAAGAATTAAAGTTGAAAAAGAGCATGGAGGGAGATAACAGAGTTAAGAGATGAAAGGCAAGATGGGTAAAAGCAAAGCAAGCTAGTTCAGAATGGGAGCCTGGAGAAGAGGGGAAGAAAGAGAGGACGCTAAAGAAATCCATGTAGGATCGCATCAGTTCCTTTCCATTCAGAGAATGGAAAGACATCTTTACTATGCTTACATTGCATCTTTCCATTGTATTGGTTTGTTAGCCAAAAGAATAGCAAAACATGTGAAAGCTAATTAATAAATAATTAACATCCCTGTTAAAATATTTTTTAAAAATCATGATTTACATTATTCTAAAGGTTAAATAAGAAGGGGTATCTAAACAGGTTCATGATGGGAAAGGCAGTTCCCAGGATGGCCATGCCCCAAGCCATTTACCATTTTAAAAGATTAAAACACTGGAGTCCAGAAGACAATTGACCACTAACACAGTTTCATTACAGGGGTGATTTGATTACGATACTATGCATGAGTGAGCAGCCTTACTACTGCCATTTCTATCCAGTGAAGCTTCTGCATATTCCTACTTTTCTTCAATAGCACACATTGCAGTCCTCTACCATCGTGATGTAGCCAAATCATGAGTAAATATTACCAGTTCTGATTAATCCAAGAATAAGTGCATGGCTCTGGGGCATGAAATGCAATTGCACAATTGCCTTTCTGGCCCTTGGCACCCCCTAAAGATCCCCAGAGGTCAGGATCAAGAGGCATATCAGACCCAGACTGCAAGCAACCCTGCTCTTTCAGAAGGAGTGCAGCTCCTTTCTGTACAGGCCAAACCCCAATCTCGATCTTATCTGGATTTAGCAGTTACAAAGTGGATTCAGGAATATACAAATCACATTCTGACACTAATCCAACTTTGTTGCTTTAAAATCGCAAAAGAAATGCCAGTGAGTAAGGCAATAGCAATTGCCAGAATAAAACAAATCACACAATATACCTCAAAATATTATAGGGTCTTTTACAAAAGCACTTGTTCTTTGAGCACATCTGGATTAGGTTTCTATATTAAGATAAACAATGCTCCTGGGTTTGCCTCCCCATCCCTTCAGGATCTTTTTAGTGACAGATTTTTGCACTAAGCAGTCAAAGTGTGCCAGCACCGGAGTGAGCGATACTATTGGGTGTTAGCTGCAGCATGCTGATACATTCTTGAGAACTAGCACATCATTAGTGATACCTTCACAACTAAGGTCAGATGGCACACAAAGCAGTATTTCCCTAAGGCAGCTGTTTAGATAACATTCAATTTAAGCTCTTTGTCATTGGTACTCTTGAACTATATGTACAGTATGCATATATGTATATAAGCATGTATGTATATACACGTCTATATCTAGTATAGACTAGTCAGATCAAAGCATACTTCATCTTACAAGGTAGCTACAATCTACCTATCAGTCCAGTTAAGAATTACCTTGCAGTGAAGTAATCAATAAGCACAAGGTGAAACATAACATCTATCCATACAGTTTTTGTTTTCTTAATTACATCTATCAATTTGTCATACAACTACCATAAAATCAATTCAAAAAAGTTGATAGGATTCTACGCAGATATGTGAATTAGAGCTATTTATCATTTGTAAGCCGCCCAGAGTTGTTGTACACGAGATGGGCAGCAAATAAATTTAATTAATTAATTAATAAATAAATAAATAAATAAATAAATAAAGAATCCTCTGTGCTCATTAAACTCATAGACTGGGACTGGGACTCACATAGGGGATAATCAAACACAAATTTACATTTATATTTAGTTTTCAAAGGTGTTAGTCTAATTCACTAATTTTCTTGCATCCCTCAGAAATGCTTCTTAGCACAGGTGGAACAAAATATTCTCTTTTGGGAGTCACATTTGAAAACTGAAAACTGAGTGTTTGCATTCATAATTGACTTGTCTACATAGTTACTGCAAGTCTATCTTTCTTACTTATTTTGAAGTAAGTTGAATCCTTCCACACAATCACTACCAAACTGGATATCTGTATAACATACCCCAGGTTACTGTTAACAGATTCAGAAACACAGCAGCAATGATAGTTACTGTTTTTGTGAGGTTTTAATTATAAATATTGAGTGCTGTTGGAAATATATTGTTATACTTCAAATTCTAATCTATTCTGGTAAAATAATTCACAAATCCAGATCTTCTCTATCTATTACCATGAGAGATAACTCCACAACATACAGTGAAAATGTTCACATAAACTGGGACCAATAGGTTGTCCTCTGGATTCAACTTTGTATCAGCCTTTTCTAGTTTAGTGCCCTCAAAATGTGTTGGGGGCCAACAGATCAACTGGATTATTCTGGATTTCTAGTCTCAAAGCTCTGCAGAACACTAGGGTGGGGATGGCTATACCAAGGGACGAGGTATAGTTTTATTGAGCTAAACCATATGCACATGCTTAAAATACTTGTATACTGTTTCCCTCTGAGGAAATCCCAAAGTGATTTTTAGTGTATAAACTAAAAATGATCTATTATGGAAAGCATACATTCTACAAATAAATAAAATACCAATATTAACAGAAATTAGTTGAAGGTTTTATAAAAAGTGCTATAAAGTGCCAAGAGCCCTAGCATATTATAATAAAAGATTCATTAAAACATCTCAATATTTTAATACTTTTTAAGGGCTTTTTTTAGTGAGTTTTGAGAAATCTCATTTGCCTTAATTCTGGAAAAAAAAAAGATGTTGGATATGTGTGTTTATCAGCCATATTTTTGTCATTTCCCATCTTAACCCATTTTCTTTTCATAGTAAAGAACTCTGTTAACTTTGTTAACTTGCTTCTTTCTGCAATTTTGAAATATTACTGATATATATAACTAGTATATGATATGAAATATGAGGAAGAATTAGCTTTAGTTTGCATTTTTATCTATTTTCTATTATTTAATCTACTGTCTTACTCTAAAGTTACTTATAGAAAAGAAAATAAATCAACTATGTTCAAACTCTATAAGTAGGTTAATATTTATAATTAGTTCAGAAAAAAGTAACTAAAAACGTTAATCTTGGTAGATGAACATATAAAGATAGAATCAGATCATAAAAACTTTTGCCTTATTTCTCTTCATTATTTCCATAAATGTGTTGATTGCTTTGAACACTTTATCTCTCAGACGATAACCCAAAATGCATTTTGATTTTAGTTCCAAAAGACAGTGGCTATTCAAATGTATGAAAAGGTGCTTTTTCATTCCTCTATTTTATTTCTCTCACACATATGTGAACAATTTCCCTTGCTTCCCTCTGCCTCACAGTAATAAGGATTCAGCCAAGATATATTTATTTTAGGCCAGGCAAACACGGGTCCATGTGGCCTACCTTTGACTGGGGCTGGATGAAAGGCTAGAAGGGCCTCCTAACGGTTTGGTGACATCTTCACTAATCCTCCCTCCTTTGGGGAACAATTACAGATGTCACCCAGAAGGCATCTACAGGAAAGTTTCCAAGGCATGTTCTGAAAAGATTTTGCTCTCGAGCCCAAAGTAAAGCATTTTGGTATCATTCTGAATATTGAGGGTTGTTGGAGTCACCTTGGATTGATGTCCCTAAATTGTCATAGATATTGCTTTCTGGATGCAGATAGATTAGATACTCTTTTCAAAAGGATTAGACCAGGAGTCCTCAAACTCTTCAGCTCATCAACCTCTTCACTGTTCATCAACCCCCAAACATTATATTATTAATTTAATAAATACTACTGTAACTAATGAATAACAACAACAACAATAATGGATAGTCCCATTGACCCTTGGGGGTTGATACTGACCACTTTGGAGAACCCTGGATTAGGCAGATATGAAAGATTAAGTCTGCAATGAATTACAATAATTGAATAATAGTTTAATAATTTGTTAATTAGTCATAATTCACCACAGGCTGCAAGCTTATAAACACCAGGTCCTGGCGGGTGGGGGGAAAAGGGGGCAAAAGAGGTGACAACATCTTAATGCTCTGTGCTTGTGCTCCCCAAGCCATCCAGATAGCATCAATGAACTTTGTTCCAATTCAGCAATGAAACACTTTCATAACTGGCTCAAGGTCAATCAAACTGAATGAGTACATGAAGAACTAAGACTTCTAAACTTTCTCCATGCCCTTCTTTTGCACTGCCCAAGGGTAGCTTTTGCAAATCTGACCTTGACCTCGCATGCAACTGAATACCATGAGGAGGAGAAAGTAATGCCTTCCCTTTGTAACCTAAAACCTGTGGCAATCCTCCAAAACTACTGAACCTGGAGTGAAACACATGGTTTGATCCTCTCTTCTTTTTAAAATGTATTTATTATTAAACTATTGAAATACAAATAAAAGTTTTAAAAAGCAAATACTGGAATGTGAAAGAAGTAGAAAAAAGAAGAAAAAAGGCAAGATGATAAGAAAAAATCTACCATGTTTAAATTTTTAAAAAAGAAAACCATAGCTGAAAAAGAAAGAAGTGGGTTATATGCTCCCTTTCCCTTCCAGTTGTATCCCAAACCACAGGTCATAGTTTAGATATTTGAACTTTGTATCAAATATTGTAATTGTTGTTTGTTTCTATTTAAGTTCTAAAAATGGTATTCCAGGTGTCTAAATCTGCCTTGCTCTGTGATACAGTATACGAATGGGAGCCATTTTTGCCTGAACTTACTTAAATTTGCATTATGGATATATATATACTGTCAAGTCTGCCATTGCAGCATATTCTGCAGTTTTAGTCTCCCCGCCTGCTATCATAGGCAAGATACCTCTTTTCCAATATTGTGCTAGGTTTATTCTTGCTGTGATCAACATGTATCTTAGTAAATTGTAATATTTTTCATTTATTTTTTTCTGGAACTAGGCCTAGTAGAAACATCTGTGGTTTCGGTTCACGGTTTTATTTATTTATTTATTTATTTATTTATTTACTTCTTTCCAATACTTTTGAGTGTTTTTTGTATGACCACCGCATGTGGTAAAATGATCCTTCTTTGTTAAGGCATTTCCAGTGTTTGTTGTTATATGCTTTACCTACCTTGGACATTGTAGATGGAGTTAAATACCATCTATAGAATATTTTATACCTGTATTATTGTTGTTGTTATTGTTATTAAAATGTATATGCTGGCCAACTCCCAACTACTATTCATTCATTCATTCATTCATTCATTCATTCATTCATTCATTCAATTTATATAGCTGCCCATCTCAGACCAGGGACTCTGGGAAGCTAACAATCATAAAAAACAGTCAAACAATTAAAACAATACAAAAAATTAAATATAAATACAGCCAAGAGATATTAAAATCCATCGGTGTCAGCACAACCATGAGACGAGGCCCTTTGTACACTCAGGGCCCCAGGCCTGGGCACAAAGCCAGGTTTTCAAGGCCTTCTGAAAAGCCATGGTCGGGGCCATCCTAATCTCAGGAGGGAGGCTGTTCAGAGGGCAGGTGCCACAGCAGAAAAGGCATGTCTCCTGGTCCTCGCCAGCTGACCCAAAGAGTCTCATATTCTCTAGCTATAAATATCAGCCAATGACTGAATTTGCTGTGGTGTCAGAAAATAATTCAGGAGAAACTGATGGGATATTACTTAGGTAAGATATGGATTTGTTTTACTTTACATATTGTGGTCTAAAATGAACAAAACTAATCACTTTTCCAAAACAAATAACTTAATGTAGTCTAGAATGGACAAAACAAATCACTTACCCAAACAAACCAGATGTTATTAGGTTAAAACAAACAAACTGAAGACAAAACTCACAATACATTTATGAATCAATCTGAATTAATTTTCAAAAAATGCAATACCTTAGTACAGCGGTCCTCAAGTTTTGTGCTACCATGACCGGCTCCCTAAAATGAGAAACAAATTTGCATAATCCCTCCATGAATAACATGAATTAATTGCTATTAGGGTGGGCAAGACATAAATATATTCCATGTAATAATGAAAATATAACCTATATAAGTATAGGATGGAGGTAGTTACTGTATATTGGGTGCCAGTATGTGCAAAAAGGATCAGGGTTTCCTGATGGATCACAAGCTGAACACGAGCTGACAATATCATGCATGTTCAAAAAACAAATGCAATCTACAAGTGTATAATATCAAGATCAAGAAAAGTCATTGATCCTTTCTATTCTCTGCTGATTAGATCACATTTGGAATAGTGTGTCGAATTCTGGGCTGTTTGTAATATTAAATAAAACTTCATACTGAGGCAGGCCTGCTCATGCTAAGAAAATTAAATAACAGCGTATACTTAGGCCTAGATATTCCCTCTCACCAAAATCTTATTCAGAAAGTCAATAATATATCATTCAGCATAAATTATTTCAACAACTATATACTGTGAAAAATCCCAGTACAAAAGTGGTTTTAGATGATATTATCTCCTACTGCAAATTAGGTGGCATTTCAGATAAATATGGAGTTCTAAGTCAAGAGAGCGAATGACCCATTGGGGCATTTTCACAAGAAACATTTTCTGATAGCAATCTTCCATTCACCCTTTTTTGCAGCTTCTCTAAGTAGGGGCTTAATAGACTCAATATATTAGAACAGTGTTTCTCAACCTTGGGAATTTTGATATGTGGACTTCAACTCCCAGAATTACCCAGCCTCTATTACATATGTGGAGTTGAAGTCCACATATCTTAAAGTTGCCAAGGTTGAGAAACACTGTATTAGAAGGTACCAGGTTAAAGAAAGCTACTCATTGTATGAAACTGAATTAAGGAGTGGAAACACAATGTCACAACTGTTTTGCTGTCAGAAAACACACATTTCCTAAATTAAGGCCAAGCATTTAAAAATAAAAAGGTCATAAATAGCTTTTTAAAATGTACTTACTTTTTTCAGTCTGCTACTCTTAAAGCTTTTAACTTGCTGTGGTGGATTGATTCCAGTTGGGGTAGAGAAAGGTAAAGGCTTAGCAGCAAACACTGTAGATTAAAAACACAAAGTAAATATTGAAGCTCTAATGTAAATAGCATAACTAAATTTGTCAGCTGAAACAAAATGGTCAGCTGAAAATTTCCTGTAACACAACAGTTTTACTACAAATTTCACTAATTGTGTGTTTCACTAATGGGACCTAGGAAGCATGCCTTTTCTGTCACAGCACCTGCTTTCTGGAAAACCATACCCAGAGATTAGATTGGTGCCAACCCTGCTGGCCTTTTGTAAAGTGTTGAAGACCTAGATGTGCTCTAGGGCCTGGAGGTCAGGAAGCTAGATGGCCTGTGAAAAGGGTTTTGTTGATTGTTGTATTTGGGTTTTCCCTCAGTGACCAGTGTAGATTTTTACTCTTTGTTAGTATTGTTTTTTTTAATGTGTTGTTAGCTGCCCAGAGTCGCATTTGTGAGATGGGTGATCATAAAAATAGGAAGGAAGGAAGGAAGGAAGGAAGGAAGGAAGGAAGGAAGGAAGGAAGGAAGGAAGGAAGGAAGGAAGGAAGGAAGGAAGGAAGGAAGGAAGGAAGGAAGGAAGGAATCACTACAAAGTAGATGCAACTAGAGGGGGGAAATTTTGACAAAATTCTGACAAAGGTGAAAGAAGAGCACTTATTTCAGGGCTTTTTGTCATGGCTGTGTTCATGTAGAGAATAAGTAAGATGACCTTGATGAATAAGCAAGCTTTGTTGCCAAAGCGACCAAGGGGTAAAAGATTTTTAAAGTCCAGAATATCCAAATAATGTTTGGAAGTGGTTCGGATAGACACTTCCATAATTCACTGAACTATGAGGAGAAGGAGAAGGAACAAATACAATCAGACTTGCAAGATTCTGTTATTATAGCCAATCTCAATAAACGTAGCTTTAGCCTTCCTGTGGAGTTGATTTCTTGATCTGGTCTTCCCAGTGGAGCTGACTATTCCAAGTGTATTCTTCCTGTCCTTGACTTGGAAAAAAAAATGCCATATAGCTGGTGTTGCCCCCATGGCCAAGCTCTATTCTGCCTCAGTGATGAGGCTGGAAATTTTATGGTTGTGGTTGCCTGTGATAGAGAATCAGGCACCTTTCAAGTTGCCTGAGTAATAGCTCTTGATCTGCCTCCCACTTCATCCCAAGCCCCTTCCACCCTGATTTGTGGCTAGTTAGACTATTTTGGACAGAAGTTTCGCAGACTTCCAGAAAATTGCTAAAGCTGTGTTTAGAAAGAGGCGGAGTAGTAGGTCACCAGCATGCTGGAAGAATTGTGAGGGACACTGGGCCATCTCCTTCACACTTCACCCAAGCTGTTCTGTTGCAGCTGTAACCTCCTATAACTTGGCTAAAACAGGAAATAGAAGTCTTGTTAATTTCACCCCAAATCCTATATATTTGGCCACATAATGAGAAGCCAGGACACCCTGGAGAAGATGCTGATGCTAGGGAGAGTGGAGGGCAAAAGGAAGAGGGGCTGACCAAGGGCAAGGTGGATGGATGATATTCTAGAGGTGACGGACTCGTCCCTGGGGGAGATGGGGGTGTTGACAACCAACAGGAAGCTCTGGCGTGGGCTGGTCCATGAAGTCACGAAGAGTCGGAAGCGACTGAATGAATAAACAACAACAAAAAGTAGGGCTCAAGGAAATGTCAGGTGACAAGTGGTCTTCTGGAAGCATTCAAAGGAGTAAGCAAAATGACTTTAGAGTGGGGAAAATGGTGCTTTCTTCACCTATCAAACAAATAGAAATAATAAAAAGGCTGTGTGAAAATATATTGGCAAGAAATATATTGGCGGAAAGCCTGTAATGGACTCACAGGTGGAAAAACCAACAGCGTGCAGCTGGAATTACCTACCTCTCTTTCTCACTTTAAACTGTCTGGAGTGCCAGTCTTTTTTCATAAAAGAAAAGTAGGTCTACTGTTTTTCTGAGTGAGAGAGAGAGAAATTGCTTCTGGAAAAGCACTAGAAAGCATGCACTTATGTAAGCATACGTAAAAGCATATACTCTATGTATGGAGCTTGTGTAATGTTCCATCTGGCATGACATGGACAGATGCAATTGCTAGTATCTACGGCAGCGTTTCTCAACCTTGGCAACTTTAAGATGTGGGAACTTCAACTCGCAGAATTCCCCAGCCAGCAAATGCTGGGGAATTCTGGGAGCTGAAGGCCACACATCTTAAAGTTGCCAAGGTTGAGAAACGCTGACCTACAGCCTAATCACACTTCTCATCTCCTAGGTGCTACTCTGTCATGTGAGTTTCAAATCAATTTATTATTTATTTAACTTGGTTTTAATCTTGCATTTTTAGGATTGTAAATGCTCGCGAGATCCTCTAGATAGTAATTTCTTTATTTAGAATATTTGTCGATAAATGAATAAATAAAATAGGTATCTGCTTTTCCTGTAAGATGAACGTTATTCTACTCTGCAAAAATTATGAAGATACTCAGCTTCTTGCTTTTATGTCGGGAAGCTTCTCCTTGAGCTTTGAACCAGGAATACCCTTCCAAGCAAGTTTCCAAAAGTTTTCATAATCTTGCTGGTTCCTTATGATTCCAAGTTTAGTTAGTTCATTCTGCAATCCAGTAACCTTAAACAAAGGAATTAGAGAAAAAGCATTTCTTTTAAAATGTGTGATTAGTTAACAAGCATCCATATGAAATACAACAGGATTTACTTTATCAAGCACCAATCGCTTTCTAAGTGAGGCAATGCATGTCATGCAGACATGAAGCTTCTGGGGATGTTCTTTTCAACATAACCTGATGGCTAGGCAGGATTTTGCACAGGAAAAAAACAAAACCAGGCTGCTAAAATGACTGTAGTATTATTTACTGCTTATCACACATACATCAGATAAAAAGGAAGGAAGGGTGTCCTTATTTCCCCTTGTGCCTGTTTAGCTGCACAGTAAGGGCCATCACATTAGCTGGATGTATCTCATCGTTGACAATTTATCAGATCTGCTTTTTGTTTATTAAATAGAGGGACTTCTACATGAAAGTACTGGAAACAAAGTGATAGCTATCTTAAACCTACTGTAGCAAAAAAAGAATCTTGTGGCACTTCTATGACTTAAATTTATTATTGTAGAAGTGTCCATGGACCACAGCCCATTTCACCAGATGCACAGAGTTCTGTCTTGAGACAGGAACATATATTCATTGTGATTTCTGCAGAAATAGTAAATATAGTTTTTCAAAACTAATTTTGAGCACCTATCCTATTATATCTGTTTTTTCCAAAAGATCCTGCCATAAAATAACTGCAATCATATCAGAATTGCATTAGTAGAAGAAAGTGTTTATTACCAAATAAAATCAATCTAACTGACCACATGTAGTTCAATGATTCTCAGACTGTGCTCTGTGGACCACCAGTGGTCTACTGCAGCCTCTTCTGTTTAAGTCCCCTTGCCACCTCAGTCCCCACCTCCCAATAGTCAGCTAGTTTACAAGCATGGATTAGGACCAGAGAACTGGCTCACTGAAGTGTATAAGTGATAATACAAATAGTAACGTGAGTGCTAACATTCAGAGAACTGACAGTAAACAGATCTACCACCTGTGAGTCCACATGTGCTGTACTAGATAGAACTGTGATCTCACAGCAACAATTCAAAAAAGAAAGTGTGACTATGAAATAACGATGATGATGAGGAGGAGGAGGAGGAGGAGGAGGAGTTCCTAAAACTGGGATTTCTCTGGGCTGGAGATCCATTTTCCCCTGATGCCTGAAATTCAAGGGATTTTTCTTGAAGAACATCCCTGACCAGCAAATCTGCGCTATGAGTTCTTACGATGACATGGGATACATAAAATAATTCAAGTGATAAATAGTTAATTTTGGATTAAGTATTTTCCTAGAAAATTTAGTTGTAAAAGGTAATTTTAAAAGTAGGAGGATAAGAAGGCATACAGAAATGCAACCATAACCATTATTTCATTCACTAAAAATGTGAACTAACATTTATTCGCTAAAGATGTGAACTAACATAGACACAAAAATTAGAGAGGAGGAGTTGGTTTAACTGGGTGGTCCCTGTACTTTTTGAGTGTTTATTTAGCAGTCCAAGGCCACAGAAAGTTTAAGAAAAAATGCTTTAGTAGGATTAACCATTTTCTCCTATAAGCAGATAACCCGGGACTTGCTAAATAAAAGCAGAAAAATAGAAAATCAGTCTTCGTGAATGTAAACTTTTCAAGAAGTAAAAAAAAAAAAGTCAGAAGCCCACAATGACTGAATAAATGCTGAAACATAACACTGGATATCTTTAAATAAACTGTCCCCATTGTTAATTCATCTTTCAGAAAAATGAATATTGTGATACCAGTGTATCAGTACACAGACTGAAATATATTTTTTCATGGTTATGAATGTTTTTCTATTCTGTATCCCAAAATTAAAACCTGCATTTGAGAAAGAAGTTATGCAGATTATGAGACAGTTCCTGAAGATAAGATGCATTTTCACAAAGTGCTGTGAGTAACTACTTAGGATCTATTTGTAATTCAAAACACAACAAATCTCCATATGGACAGACCACTAAGAAGATCTGCATAAAACCCAGCGACTTGTTTACTTCTTCTGTTGATTCCATAGTTATATTGTATTATAATTTAATGGTGACATTTTTGAATAGCTTTACAGTACCCAGGGTTAAAAATAGCATCTTATAATTACTTCTTTGTGACTATGTAAGTGCCTGCCTTACTAATTGTTAACTAATGATTTGGAGGAAGAGGAGGACAAGCTCAGATTAAGGTGGGGAGATTAAGGATGGGGTTAGATGGGAACTCTTTGGCCCACATATTTCTAATAAAAAGGATGGGAAAATTGTAATCACTATGACTACTACCTGAATAAACAGTGATTTTTAATGCCCAGGATTTTTCAGTGTAAATTTTTATTTTATTTTCAAAATAGACTCTCTAGAAGGACCACATTTAGAAGGTACTTTTTGGGTAGATAACCAAGCCTTCAAGCTAGATTGGTAAGGTGCTTTCACCTTATGTGGCTGCCAGCGACAAGAACAGAATGAATTGTTAGAGAGTAAAAGAGAAAGGGAAGGGGGCCAGGAGTCTTCACAGCTGACTCCTTAAGGCAACCATTTGACTGTCCTGGAGGAAAAGTGAATTGTTTTGTCCTGGGATACGTATTTGACATTTTCTAAAACACTTCAGTTACAACCACAAAACCAAACAGAGATGGCCATCTTACCAAGTAGCTGCTTGACTGTGAAATGGACTCCAGATACTTCGTATCATGAGACAGCTTGCAGAAAGGCAGTTTACGACGAGGGATATACTTTTATCAAAGAAGATTTTTAAAAATGGTTATTTCTCTCCAAAGAGCTGGGAAACAAAGCTCAAAACAAATGACAAGTAAACATTCAGCCACAGGAAGCCATTAACCACAGTGGGCACCAATTAGAACTCAGCGGGCATTCCCAAGACCGCCTGGTGCTCCCCCAATCCCCCCACCGCCCCACTCCCCAGCTTTGACCGAAGACTGGCAAACACAGCCTTAGGAAGCAAGCTCTTTCATTTACTCAGCAATTTGTATTCTGGCTGATAGGCTTATAAATGTATTTGTAGTCTTGTTCAATTTCCTTTCAAGTTTCTTGTCATCAGAAGTCACAAACTACTGTCTGGCCAAAAATTAATTAATTGATTAATTAATTAATTTCTATCTACACTCTGGAGAGGAGATAATTTAAGTTGCAGCAGTTCCTTTCTCTTTTCTACTTTTTGCTGTTCAGTGGTGGATTCTTTAATACAATTTTTAAAATAAATCAAATATTTGCTTTAGAGAATCCTCTTTTCTTTCAGAGGCTAACCCAGCTTCCCAGATGGTGGTGGGACACAATTCCCATAATTCAGACTGCAAGCTACTGGCTGGGAATTATGGGAGTTGTATAGAAAAATCAGTCTCCTTGCTGCTGCCGGCTGGTGGTCTGGATTTTTGCAGCCGGATCTGGTAGCTCTAATGCTAAAGCATCCATTTTGGGCTTTAAGCTTACCAGTATCTTGTGAGGGAATTTTAGTTTACTTAAATGATGATGATAAAGAACAAACAAGAATCAAACTGTGATTTCAGCAACTGCTGTTTGAATAGACACACGCAACCAGCTAGAGGTCAGAACTTTCCCCACATTTTTCCAGCTCTGAATGTCATGAAGGGTGTTGATGTGATATCACCAGGGTGGATGAATTTTAAACTTTTCCCACTTTTTTTTTTAAAAAGTGTCTAAGTTTAGCATAAACAAACTGCAGATACCCAAGTTCAGTCATCAGAAAAAAACAGATTAGTTCAAACTGGAAACCAGTAGTTTGAATCTTCCAGATAAACTGAGGTGTATGTGAGTCTGAGACTCATCAGGACACATGCATATGGCAGGAAACCATGTTTTGCTTTAATGCCTCAACTGGGCTGAGACTGACCTCTGGCCCAACCAGCCCAAAATCATCTATAGTGATGGGCAGGAACCAATCAAGCTCATCTCCAACCATACCTTTTTGACATTTCATTTGCAATCTATCATGTCATCAAGCTACTATTCACATAGCCTCAGTTCCCCTCTAACTGCAATAAAGGAACAACGATACTGCCCTCCCATACTTTGCTCTAGTAAACACCCTAGGCTACAATGCATTAATGTGTATGATACATTATAAAAGCATTAGACTTCATATTTATATAGCGTTTCATATATTTCATATGAATCACAGGCACGATTCTTGGTCATTTCATCTGATTCCGCAATCAGCTATTTCAAGTCTTTCTATTAATTAAAACATGAATTTGGTTCAGGTTATCATTTCACAATCCTTGTTTTTTAACTGAGAATTCTACGTATCATGCTAATTATGTTTTAAAAATAAGTAAACTGGTATGTAAATTTAGGCATTGATTTTGTGACATTGAAAAGGAAAACCTATTATTAAAGACAGTTCCTTTTGAAACAGGTCACTATTAAGACTACAGCAGATTATAAAGCATAAAATAAGCCCTTATAGGGAACATAACAACCCTTTACTACCGCTTGATTGTTTTAACTATCTTCACACTTTAAAACTTTATAGTACCAATAAAGTTACTGAAATTCAAATATAGAGTGAGGAACGGTTGCATTTCATTATCATTTCAGGACAACCTAGCTCTGCGTTATTGTGACAGCAGGTATCCACCAAGACAGATAAAATACAAAAAACAGCAGCGTAGATACAATTATGAAGTATTTTACTCTCTTAGTTTATATAGCTTCAGACAGCAGACTTAATACAGTTTCTAACAGAACACCGAAGTGTTGACCTCAAAGAATGAGAGACCTCCAAACTACTTGCAGCATTCCCTACTGGCATGCTTAACCCATTTTTCAGCTTCCAGCACCTGTGCTGTGGGACCTTCCCTGTTCAGCCACTGACATCTATTCTTCACCATTTTAAAGTAATCCCATAAATGGATTCTTCTCTTTGGTGGAAAGATAGTTTCAATCCTCCAAAAGCTGCCTACAGCTGAACTTATTATAAGGGTCTCTTAGATATATACATCCAAACAGACATACAACTTTAGTTTGTGGGGCTGATTGAAAACTGACTTCGAAATCTTAATTGTGAGAACACAGAAACAGACATACAGCAAAGCATAAACAACGGGATCCAGTGCTGTAATGTGATTTGCTTGGTTTTGGCTTAACAAGTATAAACCCAGTTAACTGTGGTTTATTCAATAAAACATACTTAAAGGAACCATGATTAAGCCTTTGTATAAAGTGTGGACCCAGATCATTTTATATGACAAAGTGAGAGTCAGAGAAGAGTTATACTTATCACAGTTATTATTAACTATTATTAACTATACTGTATTCCTATCACGCTCGTCCATATTGTAGAGAATTTAAGGGAGGATCATAACAATGAAAAGTGTAATACAACAACTGGAACATTAAAAAAGAATTAAAACAAACAACAGTCAAAGTTAAATTAAAAACAGAAATATCTTATCTATGAAAACCCTTCAGAATTAAAACATGATTTGATTCCTGTTGAAAAGATAGTAATGGGAAAGCTACTCAAATCTCAGTCGGGTTAATATTCCAGAGCGACAATCTAGAGCTACACTGAGAGCTAGTTTCTTTCAGTTTTGAAGCTAAAGACAGGGACAGTAATGAAGCTATAACAGTAGATTTACTACCCTATGCTTTAGCACAGCCTAAAAAAAGTGATAGCTCTACTTTGAGCATTCCAATAATTATACTCCAAAATCTACTCCTATGAAAATCACTCACATTAAATGCGAAGCCACAGTCTTTCTGAAAATTCAGGCGGGCCATCCATTTGTGAAGGGTATATGCTCAGTTTCCCTAGGTGTGGAAGGGTGGAGTGTCAGAAGTCTTGAAGGGCACAAAAGCAGTGCTCCGTATGGGTGGTAAGGAAAGCTGAACTTCTTGGAGCTCAATAGGAAAGCTGATCTGGTTACAAGTTTTGCAGTCCTTCCTAATGTAGTGGCCTCCAGATCCACTGAGGGTATCACAGTGAGACTGGGTAAAGCTACATAGCCAGCAATTCCACAATGGTTCATCTCTGAAAACCGTTCTTTCTCTTTTCTTTCTAATAGAAGTAGCCTCAAACCCAATGGCACATATATAGGCAATCATTTTGATTTCCATGCTGTGGGCTCAGAGTTTATTGTTAAGTTGCTGTACAATACTTACAAAAATTTCTCTTTATGAAAAAAGCCCAATTTAATTAAAGCTATACACTTATAAGCTAACTTATGTAGTGATTATTTAACAGAAAGAAAAGGTGAAGTATTACAGAAATTGACAAGATATAATAATTTGTCTTTGAAGTTCAAAGATTGCGGGCCTTTGGTGTTGGTCAGCCTGACTCTTGCATGTTCATTTAGATTTCTACAGCAACTAATTCAAGTATGTCCTTTTATAGGAGCAAAGCATGATTTCTTAATGTGAAACTTTGCTTTTAAAACGTTCCATTTTTCATTCCATATGTGCTCTAACTGGATATTTTTTGAAACAAGTCTGAAACGTTAAATGTTGTTTAAAATGATTTTTCTCTGGGTGTCAACCTTAATTAAACAAGCAAAATTAAAGGAGTTTCTCTTTCTTCAGGAGTCATATGGTTGTAAAGAGAATTCAGTGACGGATTCGCTTGTTAAATATGGAGAACTTTCCTTTAGAAGAGGAAATTCTCTTAAGGAAGTTATTCTGAGAGAAATAAAAGTTCAGGATGAAGCCAGCAAAAGGTGTGAAGGATTTCCCTTTGATTTCCCAATGTGTGTATTTGGGTTGAGACACAGACTACATTTTATGCACATATTAATAGCATGCTAATAAGACAGCAACCTCTACTTTAACATTGGCTTGCAGGGACAGTCTGATATTTTGAATCTTAAGACAGAAGGTGTCTTGCTTTCTTACGCTGAAAGGAGCAGTGTGAGAAATCTGAGGGAAGAAGTCTTCTGAAAACAATTCTTTATTTAGATCCCACTCTGTTTAATTCCTCACTCAACCTGAGTTTAATTTTCATTACAATAAGGCAAAGTCATGTCAGAATATTAATATTTCTTCTTCTTCTTCTTTGGACTTATTAGTTGGACAACAAATAAACTCTCCAAAGTTTATTTCCCCAGCTGTTCTATCATTCACAATGGCATGTTTGAATACCAGAGGAACTCCAAAAACAGTACTTCAGAGCAATTCTTGTTTTTTTCTTTAAATTTTTGAGAATTTTGTGTATTAAAAACACAAGCTGTTTCCTCCAGTGTATTTTTTTAACTAGTATTAAGGAAACATTAACTGAGACAAACAGAGTTTGTAATGTCACCAAAATAAATATGCCTACAAAACAAGATAGGTGGAAGTAAAAAGAAAGAAATAGAACAAACAGTTTTCTCCCTTTGTCAGAAACTGTATCCTGCCAAAATTATCATTTTTTAAAAAAAAGGTACAATTGAAGTTCCACAAAATGTATTTTAGATCCAATTATATATTGTTGAAAGCAATAATTCAGAACCACTGCTTAAAAGATATGCTCTTAAATGTTCAAGTCATTGTGTAATTATCACGAAGAGTTGGAAGCAACTGAACGAATAAACAACAACAAATGCTGTATAAACATAAAAATATTCAAACTCAAAATGTTTTAAAAATAGCTTTCACATTTGTATTTCTTTCTTTGTTTCCCTGATGAATTGTTTGAATTTCTTTCAAAATTTAATTTTTACGTTGAGCAAATGACAATTATTCAGAAATAAAAAACGTATGCCTCAAATGCACTGCATGGATATACAACCCCTTTTTTCAGAATGATAGTACATTTTTGAGGGACCTAAACTGCGATCAACTGTGATAAGTACTTATGGTTGATCTTTATACATTTTAAATGTAGCTCTTATGTCTTACTCATTATTTGGGGCCTATTATCATCCTAAGCCATTCCAAATACTTTATATAAAGATCTTGGTTTCTAGAAAAACCAAGGAATCACTGGGATCAGCAAAGTTAGCAAACCTACTAGAAATAAAAATCTGTGAAATTTTGAATTAGAGCAATGTATTCTTTCCAGGTTCACCAAGGAACCAAACTGGAAGCTATGTGGCATTCCCATGCAATCATAGCCTCGATCTCCTAAAGTATTTATTTAAAACATTTGTTTAACACTACCCATTAAAAAAATCAATGCATTTTCAATAAAACGATGCAAATAGTCAATTAAAATGATAAAAGCATACATGAAAACACTATTTCAAACTAAAACCAGCAGTTAAAGAAACAATTGCCTGCTAAGCCTCATATACTTCAGAAGAGTTTTAAGCTCATTAAGGACAGTTAAAATAGTTCTTTATTTCAAGAATCGTTACAGTATTAATTCAGACATAAGATATTATAGTGCACAGAAAAGTTGGTGAAGAACAACTTGGATAATAAACAAATTAGGCTACAATTAGGAGAGAGATGATGGCTATCTGTACCCTTCTAGGGCATTCAAGGACATCAAAAGACTATAACAACATCAACACAGATGATGCAATATACCTGTGAATGAGAGGGTACCACAGCAATTTATACATAGACTATAATAGCTATCTAATGTATCCAGACATATGGCATAAGTTGTAAGGTATTTTTCTACTACACCACTGGAATCCTAAAAGCTAACTTAACGCATATCCAAGCACATGTATGTGCCAATGAAATTTCTGAACTCCAGAAATGTTTGATTCCTCTCCTTAGCCTTTGCACATCCTATTGTCCATGCACTTTGAATTCAACTCTGTCTCATCTCTGCAAATATCTTGAAGTTTCAGAAAAACTTCAAAAGGAATTTTTCCATGCATGAAATAAACAACTCTGTGCTTCTCCACAGTTAATTTTCTGTTGGCAATCAGCTAACTGTTCAGCAAACTATTCTGGCTGTGAATCATGCACATTATTCCACTTTGCAAAACTGTTATATTTGTAGATACCGTACACACAAACACACACACATAAATCTGTAAGAATGCCCACATAAACATAAAAGCTCAAAAAGTTCTAAGAAGTATGCCTGATTAAAATGTGAATTTTCTAGTTTCTTTTTGATTGAGCCATTTTCTTTTTCCTACCAATCACATACCTTTTGTTCTTTGAGTTTAAGTTGTTGTTGGAGTTTGAGATCAAATGCCTTGATCTGAATTCGTTGTTTTAGCACTTTCTCATTCAATAAAGTCTTGTAGCGTTCATATAAGATATTTCTCATCTTATAAAGATTCTTGTAGGTTTCAAGATGTTGCTTGATGAAAAAGATAGGCAGCATTATAGTTGGAAATTCTTGCAGGGAAATACTGTAAATGTTCAACTTATACCAATACCGTGAAGTGCGTTTTCTTAAGAGATTTTCTGAAGATTTCTTTAGCCAATTCAGGGGGCCGTTTTTTGAATTTATATGCTATAAAATTCTTCTTTTAATAGAACCCTTTTTAAAATAAGTGGCTGGCCCCCACTCTCCCGGCCTTTAGAAAGGTTGTTAAGACCTGGCTTTGCCACCTTGCTTGGGGCAAGAGGGAGGACAGTAGATCATGGAGGTGGCTGGTGCTGTGATGTGGCCCCCGAAAAGTCCATCACGACCATCTTGGATTTTATATTTTATATTTATTTATTATACTGTATAATGAGTTTTTATTCTTTTATTTATTGTAAGCCGCCCAGAGTCATCATTGAATGAGACTGGGCGGGGGATAAATTTAATTAATAAATTAATAAGAGCACTTCAGTTCCAGAGATATCATATTTTCCCAGCAAACTGTAACTTGTTACTGCGAAGTTATTCTTACTAGGACTGTGCACACTTTGACAATGATTTGGAAAAAGTGTGTTGGGCCTCCCATGAGCACAGCATTTTCTTTAAACCAGCTCAACACTTTTCAGGCTTCAACATGATAATGAAAGAAAAGGATGCCACACTTTTAAGGAACCTACTCAGCAAAGTTCAATGCAACCCTTACAACCATGACATCTTTTTTCAGACCCCCGCCCGCCAGAAACCAGAATGATACAGGTGCTGGGCTTACACAGAGCCCAAGGGACTTCTTCCAAAACTTCGGTACAACTGTAATCCTTCCCCTCCTACACTTTAGAGCAGTTGGCTGCACAGTGCAATTCGGCAGTGCCATCTAGTGTTGCATCTTTTAATTACACTTTGAGTAGCCCTGATGAGTAAATGCATCATTTCCCAGCAATATAATCTGTATCACACTCGTTCTATGCTACAGCAATAATTCCACTTACCCCAGCTAACTTAAACTCATAGTCAAGCTTCATGCTAAACAGACTGCAAAATCACAACATATATATTTCAAGTGATATTATTTTATTGATATTTCAACAGACGCAATAGTTTCCTTGTAAAACTTGCTATTACAAATATTTGTATCCATTAAGTCTGTAACGCAAGTTTTCAAAAGGGAAGATTCAGTAGGATTAACATTGTACTTTCAATACATAATGTCCTTTGAAATGTTATATAATTCTTTCAAAGTGCACATTGCTTTCTAATTCCACCTTACTGATGCATCATCTTTCCTTGTGCTAGCAAATTAACTTATGTATAACACAGTGAATTCATGTGCATTGTACTTAACAACTGCAGATTAAAAAGACACTCTTATGATAATATTTTTGTACTGGAAATATTAAATGCTAAGTATTTTGAAGATTCACCAACAGATGGTGCTACTGAGTGCTTTAATGAAAAATAAAATAACAGCCCAAGTCAAGGTGTACTAATATAAAAAGGTATAATCTTTGAGTTAAACCTCACTATCGCTGACTTCATAGACACATCCATACAGTTTTTCAAGCAGCACTATAAACTTTGTCTCTTTATTTCTGAAATGAAGTCACTGCTTTTCAAAGCAATTCTGGAAGTCATGACCTTATTTTTAACAGTACTATTTCTGCTATTTTCTGGGGACTATGAAATGACTCCAATACAAGAAGATTGAAGAAAAACTGTTAACATTTGTACTGTATTTCACAATCAAAAATTAAATTCTTTAGTTCCATCTTGGGTCTGTAACTCTAATCCTTATACACACATAAGCAAAATGTATAGGCAGTATTTTTCCTAACTCTTCAATAGCTGAAGCTGTTCCCACCTTTCCACATTGCAGCTCCTCTATGGAAAGGCACCTGGAAGGTTGATGCATAGCAGAGTCTTCCTTAGTTTTTCTTTTTTTGAAAACTAGCCTTTCTGCATTGCATCCTCCCTTTTCTACCCACACTGCATCCATTACATCAGTTACACTTCAAGTAGCCACATTGGTTGTTAGCCAGAAACAGTAAAGCTCATGGCTAATTTGAAACAGCATATATTGAAACCATATTCGGAGTTCTTTAGACATTTTCCAAGGCATGTAATACCAGCTTATCAGCAAGCAACTCCCATAAAGCTGGGGAAAATTTAAATGTTTGAACTAGATGAAAAGTGATAGATCTTATAGGCCATCCAGGGAGAATATGGGTTGTTTTTTTAAAGGAAAAACTGACTGATTAGCCTTGTAAGATTGGATAGGGCATTAAAGCATTTTCTCAGCAATGTTCAGCAAGCACCCCTGAAATATTAAGCACTACATTTTGACAGCCTGATGCCCTCCAGATGTGCTGGATTCCCATTCCCATCATCTCCAATCAGTAAACAGGAAAGCTACTCTAAAATTTGGGCTTAGCAAGCAGAGTTTGAAAATTGGCCCTGGTCTAAGATAAGATTGAGATAAGAAAGCAAGGCTAGTTGTAGAATCAGCCACCCAGGGAAAATGCCAAAATATACTCAGTGGAGAAAAATCATCACTCCCGTTGTCCAGGAAAGCAGACTACCTTTTCCAGCAGAGCTTGTTTGATGAGTTCATCCTTCTCTTCCTCGCTTAAAACTTGGCTGTTCTTCCTTGTCTGCTCTTTAGTGTCTCTTTCTGTTTTTTGCCAATTTGCTCTGTTCTGAGGCAAACAAAATAAAATCCCGTAAGAATAGTAAAGTGTCGCTATTTGTTGTTTATGTGTGGGTTGAATTTCACTAAATAAAACAGAATAACGCTAAATTTATTTAGTGTTGATAACACTAAATAAAACAGAATGGCCACCAACATAATTAAACAGTGCCCAAATTGTAACGCAGGTTGTCTAACTTCACTTGCGATACTGGGAAGTAGTGGTTGCAAAAGTCTTCATTTTTTCCTCCCAAATCTATTGAATGGAATATAACCAAACACATGAACTATCTGGAGGATGTATGAGTCAGCAAGGAGCCACTTGTAAATTTTGTGTATAATGACATGTCCAACACCACTTTTAAGGCATTAGGTTCAAATAAAATGCATTTTAAAAGGAACCATTAACTCTGGGGCGATTCCTTTAAATCATGAAACTCTTTTAAAGCATCTGACTAGCAAAATAGTTTGCTAAAATAGAGATTAAACTTAACATCAAAAGTGCGTTTCTTCTCACGATTATGCAATAAGGCAGACCCAGAAAACAAAATGAGTACTTAACAGCCAGCAAAAAAAAAGATGCTATCAAGAAAAAATATTGTTTTATGTTCTTCCAAACATAACACTTTTTTCCATGTTTATAAAATGTTGTTCTTTGGACGAGAACCAACCTGCTTAAAAAGAACATTGCTCAAGCTGGCAAAAACTTCCTGCACATTGTGTGCAATTCTTTGTTACCAAGGACACCCTGCAAACATGCGTAATCCTGGCAATTCCCAGAAAAATCTACTTGTGGAAAGCCTTAGAGCTTAAAAAGCCACCAAATACCAAGCAGCCTCAGACACAACAAAAGCAACTGGTGTGGGTGTGTGTGGGTGTGTGTAGAAACCTTTAGACAACCAAGATGTTCACTTACTTCACGATAACAAATATACACTGAAGTTATAAAATGTCTCTAGTGCACTGTATCCAGTCCTTATCAGGGAAGGGAACAGGCTGATGAACCCAAACCAGGTGTGCCAATATTCTTAAGACAAGGACTCTACATCAAAAAGACAAACATTGCTGCCGCAGCTTAAATAGTATTTAAAAGTAGAACTGTATGCTGCTGGGAGCAGGATTTTTCCAGGGGGAAGAAGTAAAGCTGCAACAAGTCAACCCATTCGCTGAGTGTGTGTGCTTGGTTGCTTAGTGTCATTGTCCACGATAGATATATTGTACAACAGTCTTAAGAATGTCCTGCTTATTTTCTGGCTATATCATTTTTTCCTCATACTTCTGATCATACAGTACCACATGAGCTGTTAGGAAAAGGGGCCCCTGTGTTTACATTGGAGGGCATTCTCTTCTGAATAGTTGTGGAGCCTTTTGCAGTGGAGGACAGGAGTAATGGTTAGGCCCTCCCACGTTTGGAATTGATTTTCATATCGCATTCTTTATCAGCTATTTTTTCACTAGTTAATGAAACACAACTTTTGCACCTTTGCCCAAATTCTATACAAATGTCCTTATAGAACCACATCATTGTTTTTGGAACAGCACATGTTGTCTTGGGTTTACATTTAATTTTTAAAATTCTGATGGACCAGGAAACAACTGTTATCATTTCTGAGAGTTCTGGGTACTGAACACTATGTGTACCAAGATAGAAAGACCAGATCTTGAGAAATACACAGATCACACCACAGTGGACAAACCTGGGTATAGACAGAATGTTTCCACTTCTCAGTTAAGCCCTGAACTGCAAGGAAACAGTCCAGGTTCTACATTAGTGTAATATTGATCAAGGAGCTCCTCACTTATTATACACTGTATCTATATAAAGCTGTCAGCCTTACCAGGTAGATCAGAAAGGAAACACGATCAGATGAGCTAATTCTACTTTACTGTAAAGCTACATGAACGGAATCTTGCAAGTCTGAAAGTACAATTCTCCCACTGTCTCCTTTACAGCCTGAGAAACTAGGGAGGGTCCCTTCTGAGTCGCTTGCCCCACCCTCTATCCAGTGTGGGCTGTGCTGTCTCTTATCTGATTGTTCCCTAAGCAGCATCTCTTCGCCCCATCTCCCAAGGTCTTTCCCACATAGCATTACAAAAGCATTCAGAAGGAGCCCATGCGTGCACGCACAAACACTTCCACTAGAACTGCTAATGAAGCAAAGTGGCTGTTTGTCAGCCCAAGAACGTAGAGAAGACTAAGAAACCAATGCTATATAGGTCAGGACTACTTTTATCGGAGCAGCTATAGTAACCGAATCTTGCAAGTCTGAATGTGCTTCTCCCTCCCTCACTTTATCTTCATGTGAATTAGGGAGGGGCCTGAGACATTTCCTTGGCCCATGCTCAAACCCACTTATCTAACCATTGGCTTAGTAGCAGCTCTTCCTCCTGTCCTTCAAGGCCATTCCCGATTCCTTCTACACTGTGCATGCATACCCTTGCACAGACAAACAGGGATAATTTTCGAAGCAGCTGCATGAACTTTCCAAATGACATGGCTGCTTTAAACTTCAAGGAGAGATATTTTGCATATGCTAATGTGTCTTGCGAAGAATCTCTTGCAAATGCTTTGCATAACCGTAGTATATACCTTGCCTCTATATTCTTAAATTTTTCCATCATGCTCTTTCCTCTACTCAATTCCTTCCAGAAGAAAAAGGAGCAGGGTGGAAGGGCATCAGACATGTATCACCCTCCTCTTAACCACTTTAGCCCTAGAATACACAAAGAAGGCTGTTCTCCCATAGAGGCCTCCAATCTCAACACGCAATGTTCATAATCCAGGAACCAAGCAATAAAATTGATATTATTTTACAAAAATGGAATTAGTTATTTACAAAGATTTTACAAAGTTTAATATTTTGCAGTTCAACATGCCTTTATGTAGAAATTGCATGCTGCTATATTAATATCTGTAAGCTCCCCAAATGGGTACAGAATTCATATCTAACAATTTATGGAGTTAGGTGCTAGGTCACGGTTACTGCTACCACACTCACACATCTGCTTTATCTTTAATATTCATAAACAGGACCTGAATGCATCCTTCCTCCACACCTTGCAATGGATGGCTATATTTACCACCTTGTTACTATGGGAATATTATATATGGCATATGCTGACATCTTGGTATTTTCATCTTCCCACTTTGTACTTCTAACAAATCCTTTTTTGCTTCGGAGACAATCTATCGCTAAAAGGCGTTTATTAATTACTTCAAGGCTCTCAGCAAGGATCTTTTTCCTGTCCCCATGCATATTAAAACTTCCCACAGATTATTTTAATTATTCTGAGTAGCCAGGAAATGTATATTGATATCATTAGCTTTGGAGTTGATCGATACCATTAGCTTTTAATGGCAAAAATAAAAATAAAAATGATTATAAAAAAACATAGGCTTCTATCTCAACAACAGTCATGACGCCAAACTAGCACCATATACCTTTATGGTACAAAGAAACTTTCTTCATCCTTTTGCAATTCTTAGCATGGGAATTATGCAAGATGACCTTCGACACACTTAAAGGGCAATCTAGAATATAGATACTAACTTTCTTGTTACACCAACAAATTTCTCCGCACACATGAATCTTATACTACAGGATCTGATTGTCAGAAGTTCTCTTTCTACAACCTACTATTTCCCAGGCTTCTCATAGTACTTAAAATAATGTCTATTTTGCTTATTTAATTTTACTACATATTTAATGCATAATACATAAGAAGTGCTTCCAGCTGATCCTTTTACATAGCAACCGCCTCACTTAAATAAAAGAATTTTACTGAGGACCCAAATGTTACTATTCTACTAATAAAGCTTCAGTTCCCTGTCCCCTGTAATAGTCTGTGGGAATGACCTTGGGAGACAGGAGGGAGAGCCGCAGACTGGACAACTGGCACATAAAAGGCATCTCAGTCCACAGAAGGAGTGGGGAGGGGGCATGGGAAGCATTTCAGAAGGGACCCTCCCTAGTTTTATGGAGAATAAAGGGAGAGTAGGGGAGAAATACTTTCAGCCATGCAAAATTTTGTTAATGTAACCTTACAATAAAGATAGAGCTAGGACTCCCAGTTGTATTTCTTGTCTGGGCTACCCCGCAGGGCCAACATCCCCCTCCCAACATGGCTTCATCTGTTGTTGCTTCTTATTGCAGAAAATCCAGTGAGAAACAGAACAAGCTTCTTGTTAATGTAGATACAAAGATAAGTGACTGAAGCACAGTGGGAAGGGTCGTCCCTAGGAAAAGGAAATTACATTTGGAGTCTGCCCTTCCCGAAGCAAGAGTTTCAGAACAAACTGTCAAGTGGGCAAGTTTTCCCTTTGCAATGTGGGATCAAATAAATTGCTACTTCTCTCTACATTTTCAAAACACAATGTACATTTCTCTGGATATTTTAAAAAAAAGTCTGAGCACTAGCTGTAAAGAGGCCACTGTAACTGTAAAACTGCCAAACTAGTCTACCTCTGTTGAATTTCAATGCCGATTGCTAATGGTCAAAAGATTGCATGCTGACAATTTTACAACCAGGCACTTTTCCCGGTAGCTGTAACCATGGGTGCATGTTGCTGTGGTGGCTGGAAGACATGAGAGGGGACATGCATTTTCTAAACAATACCAACAGCCAGAGCCCATGAGCAGGGGACTGAAGATATGTGCATGGGGGTGGGGGAGAGATGATCCTACCATTACAAAAAATACCATTTCCCATTACCCACACAAAAGAAGAAAACAAATTCCTAGCCCCCTCTTCTCCCCATCATCCACAAATCAATTAAAAAAAGGGGGGGCTTGCTCTTTGCAGCCAAGCAGAAAAGGGGAAAAAAAGAAGAATTCTTGTCGATTTTACCTCTCCTCTCTTTGCCTGGGCTACTGGGGGGTGGGGTGGGGGAGTAATTGCAAGACATGCACTCTTCTCTGCAGGAGTCAAAATTGCCCTGATCAATCCTGAATACTTTTTAAAGGTTCTTATGTATTTACCTAGTCATATGCAGGGAATAAAAACCAGAGCAGTTGCTGAAGAGGGGGACCTGCAGTGTTCCCCAGTGGCCAGGAGGAATGGTGAAGTAAGAGTTTATTTTAATGGGAAAACAGACCCCACAAGTTCCACAGAACTTAACAGTTACAAATGGAACAATCTCGCTTTCTGCAGTTTCGCCTACATTACAGCTGAGCCAGAAATGAAGTTCAGCTGTTAAACACGGACAACAGCGGACACCCAGTCCCAGAACTAATTCTGTAGTTGTGGAAATACCCTAAGTTTACTAGAAAGTGAAGCTGCTTCAAAACATCAACAGAAGAGAAGGGAGTATATGATAACCATGAGGATAGTGGAAGTTGGAAAACCACACTGGGTACTTGGTGGCTACATCAGCACATCACACTCATCTTAGATAAAATCACAAAGTTGAAAAGGGACATTTAGGCTATCAAGTCCAACCTTTTGCTCAGTGCACGAACCCAGTTAAATTCCTACTTGAGCCCGTATCGTGAAAAAGAGCCAACAATCTCTCTAGGTCATTGGTTCCATTGTTGATCTGTTTCACTGTTAGAAAGTTATTTCTAACATTCAATCAGAATGTGCCTTCCCAATCCTTACATTTATTATTCCATATCCTGAGCTCTGGAATGATAAAGAATATATTTTCTTCTGTGGGATAACTGTTCAGGTACATAGTATTAATGGTAATATTAATGTTGGTTAGCTTTCTGTGGCTTAACATGTTCTGTGACTAGTCTACTGAGATTAATTTACAAGTTAGCGCATCATGCAAATCCAGAAAACTGGCTGAGTAATCACAGTTAAGCTGGTCGAAGGGAACAGAGGCAGTATACAGTAGATCTCATCACTCAGTGGAAAATAGCAACAATGCAAAGCCAAATAGTGCTGTCAATCATTTGCAATTCTGAATGTAGCTTAGAGCAGAAAAATGAGCACCTTTCAGCATTAGGGCCCTTCCATATGGCAAACCTTAGATCTTGTTCAAGGAGGAACTGTGAATTTTACTCAACCTAGTGGAAGCCCAGTGGAAACCTGTATAACCTGATTCCAGCAATTAAGAGGTAAATAAGAGTCCACCACCTGTCTGTCAGTTTGTCGTACTCTGTTGGCTTGATTGTTGCTATGATGCTGGAAGCTCTGCCACCAGTAGTTCTACTATCAAAAGGGTCACCCTTGGTGGACAGGTTTCAGCAGAGCTTCCAGACAGAACGGACTAGGGAGCGAGGCCTGGCAATCTACTCCCGAAAACGTGCCAATGAAAACCCTACGGATTACAGCAGAACATTTTGCGACACAGGGCTGGAAGATGAGCCCCTCACGTCGGAAGGCACTCAATATCCTACTGGGGAAGAGCTGCCTTCTCAAAGTAGAGCCAACCTTTGTGACGCGGATGGAGTAAAGCCTCCGGGACCTTCATTTATTGATGTGGCACGACTCAAAATGAGAAGTAACAGCTACAAACATCCATTAATAATTGGGACATGGAATGCGCAAAGTATGATTCAAGAAAAATTGGAAGTTGTCAAGAATGAAATGGAACACCTAAAGATCGACATCTTAGGCATTCGTGAGCTGATGTGGACTGGCATTGGTCACTTTGAATCTGACAGCCATATGGCATACTATGCTGGGAATGAAAAATTGAAGAGGAATGGTGTGGCATTCATCATAAATAAGAATATTTCAAGATCAATTCTAAAGTACAAAGCCACCAGTGATGGACTAATATTTATATGCCTACAAGGAAGACCAGTTAATACCACTATTATTCAAATTTATGCACCAACCATGAATGCTGAAGAAGAAGAAACTGAAAACTTTTACGAAATGCTGCAATCTGAAATTGACAGAACATGCAATCAAGATGCTGTGTTAATTATTGGCGACTGGAATGCAAAAGTTGGAAATAAAGAAGAAGGATCAGTAGTTGGAAAATATGGCTTTGGTGACAGAAACAATGCTGGAGATTGCATGGTAGAATTCTGTAAGATCAACTATTTATTTATTTGCAACACTTTTTTCCAACAACACAGTCAACGACTGTATACATGGACCTCGCCAGATGGATTACACAGAAATCAAATTGATTACGTTTGTGGAAGGAGAAGATAGAGAAGCTCAATACTATCAGTTAAGGCAAAGCCAGGAGCGACTGCGGGACGGATCATCAATTGCTCACGTGCAAGTTCAAGCTGAAGGTGAAGAAAATTAAAGCAAGTCCAAGAGTGCCAAAGTATGATCTAGAAAACATCCCACCTGAATTTAGAGATCACCTCAAAAATAGATCTGATGCACTAAACACTGATGACCGAAGACCAGGAGAGTTGTGGGAAGACATTAGGAACATAATATGTGAAGAAAGTGAAAAAGGCAGGAAAGAAAGAAAAGATCCAAATGGATGTCAGATGAGACTCTGGAACTTGCTTTTAAACATGGAGTAGCTAAAGTTAATGGGGAAAAGAATGAAGTAAGAGAGCTAAATAGAAAATTTCAAAGGGCAGCTCGAAAAAATAAGGAAAAATATTATGATCAAATATGCAAAGACCAAGAGCTAGAAAATCAAAGAGGAAGAACACCATCAGCATTTCTCAAGCTGAAAGAGCTGAAGAGAAAATTCAAGCCCCGAGTTGCTATCCTTAAAGATTCTATGGGCGATACATTAAATGATGCGGGTAGTATTAAGAGAAGATGGAAGGAATTTACAGAATCACTGTATAAGAAAGAATTAGTCGATGTTCAGCTATTTCAGGAGGTAGAATATGATCAAGAACCATCAGTACTGAAGGAAGAAGTTCAAGCTGCACTGAAAAACAAAACTCCAGGAAGTGATGAATTACCAATTGAGATATTTCAACAATCAGATGCAGCAGTGGAAGCACTTACTCTTCTATGTCAAGAAGTTTGGAAGACGACGACCTGGACAACTAACTAGAGGAGATCCGTATTCATGCCCATTCCAAAGAAAGGAGATCAAACAGAATATGGAAATTATCGAACAATTTCGTTGATTTCACACGCTAGTAAAGTTTTGCTGAAAATAATTCAACAACATTTGCAGCCTTACACTGATAGAGAACATTTTTATTGTAAACCATCCCAGAGTCCCCCATTGGGGGAGATGGG
Source organism: Candoia aspera (assembly GCF_035149785.1). Taxonomy (NCBI): domain Eukaryota; kingdom Metazoa; phylum Chordata; class Lepidosauria; order Squamata; family Candoiidae; genus Candoia; species Candoia aspera. The sequence continues at coordinate 77,703,236 of NC_086153.1, read as the reverse complement.
CAGTAATATAAATTTAATAAATAAATAAATAAACTACCAGAAGTCCAGGCTGGATTTAGAAGAGGATGCGGTACAAGAGATATCATTGCTGATGTCAGATAGATCTTGGCTGAATGTAAAGTTTACCGGAAAGATGTTTACCTCTGTTTCATTGGTTATGCAAAGGCGTTTGACTGTGTGGACCATAACAAGTTATGGCTAATATTACGAAGAATGGGAATTCCAGAGCACTTAATTGCACTCACGTGGAACCTGTACATGGATCAAGAGGCAGTCGTTAGAACAGAAAATGGTGATACCAAGAGGTTCAAAATTGGAAAAGGTGTGTGGCAAGGTTGTATACTTGCACCCTACTTATTCAATGTGTTTTGTTGTTTATTCGTTTAGTCGCTTCCGACTCTTCGTGACTTCATGGACCAGCCCACGCCAGAGCTTCCTGTCGGTTGTCAACACCCCCAGCTCCCCCAGGGACGAGTCCGTCACCTCTAGAATATCATCCATCCATCTTGCCCTTGGTTGGCCCCTCTTCCTTTTGCCTTCCACTCTCCCTAGCATCAGCATCTTCTCCAGGGTGTCCTGTCTTCTCATTATGTGGCCAAAGTATTTCAGTTTTGCCTTTAATATCATTCCCTCAAGTGAGCAGTCTGGCTTTATTTCCTGGAGGATGGGCTGGTTTGTTCTTCTTGCAGTCCAAGGCACTCTCAGAATTTTCCTCCAACACCACAGTTCAAAAGCATCTATCTTCCTTCGCTCAGCCTTCCTTATGGTCCAGCTCTCGCAGCCATATGTTACTACAGGGAACACCATTGCTTTAACTATGCGGGCCTTTGTTGTCAGTGTGATGTCTCTGCTCTTAACTATTTTATCAAGATTTGTCATTGCTCTTCTCCCAAGGATTAAGCGTCTTCTGATTTCCTGACTGCACTCAGCATCTGCAGTAATCTTTGCACCTAGGAATACAAAGTCTTTCACTGCTTCTACATTTTCTCCCTCTATGTGCCAGTTATCAATCAAGCTGGTTGCCATAATCTTGGTTTTTTTGAGGTTTAGCTGCAAACCAGCTTTTGCATTTTCTTCTTTCACCTTCATCATAAGGCTCCTCAGTTCCTCTTCGCTTTCAGCCATCAAAGTGGTATCATCTGCATATCTGAGATTGTTAATGTTTCTTCCAGAGATTTTAACTCCAGCCTTGGATTCCTCAAGGCCAGCTTGTCGCATGATGTGTTCTGCATACAAGTTGAATAGGTAGGGTGAGAGTATACAGCCCTGCCGTACTCCTTGCCCAATCTTAAACCAGTCCGTTGTTCCGTGGTCTGTTCTTACTGTTGCTACTTGGTCGTTATACAGATTCTTCAGGAGGCAGACAAGATGACTTGGTATCCCCATGCCACTAAGAACTTGCCACAATTTGTTATGGTCCACACAGTCAAAGGCTTTAGAATAGTCAATAAAACAGAAATAGATGTTTTTCTGAAACTCCCTGGCTTTTTCCATTATCCAGCAGATATTGGCAATTTGGTCCCGAGTTCCTCTGCCTTTTCTAAACCCAGCTTGTACATCTGGCAATTCTCGCTCCATGAACTGCTGAAGTCTACCTTGCAGGATCTTGAGCATTACCTTACTGGCATGCGAAATGAGTGCCACTGTTCGATAGTTTGAACATTCTTTAGTGTTTCCCTTTTTTGGTATGGGGATATAAGTTGATTTTTTCCAATCTGATGGCCATTCTTGTGTTTTCCAAATTTGCTGGCATGTAGCATGCGTTACCTTGACAGCATCATCTTGCAAGATTTTGAACAGTTCAGCTGGGATGCCGTCGTCTCCTGCTGCCTTGTTATTAGCAATGCTTCTTAAGGCCCACTCAACCTCACTCTTCAGGATGTCTGGCTCTAGCTCACTGACCACACCGTCAAAGCTATCCCCGATATTGTTATCCTTCCTATACAGGTCTTCTGTATATTCTTGCCACCTTTTCTTGATCTCTTCTTCTTCTGTTAGGTCCTTGCCATCTTTGTTTTTGATCATACACATTTTGGCCTGGAATTTACCTCCAATGTTTCTAATTTTCTGGAAGAGGTCTCTTGTCCTTCCTATTCTATTGTCTTCTTCCACTTCCGCGCATTGCTTGTTTAAAAATAATTCCTTATCTCTTCTGGCTAACCTCTGGAATTTTGCATTTAATTGGGCATATCTCCCCCTATCACTGTTGCCTTTTGCTTTCCTTCTTTCTTGGGCTACTTCTAGTGTCTCAGCAGACAGCCATTTTGCCTTCTTGGTTTTCTTTCTTTGGGATGTATTTTGTTGCCGCCTCCTGAACAATGATGCCAACTTCTGTCCAGAGTTCTTCCGGGACCCTATCTACTAAGTCCAGTCCCTTAAATCTATTCTTCACCTCCACTGCATATTCCTTAGGAATATTAGTGAGCTCATATCTAGCTGATCTGTGGGTCTTCCCTAATCTCTTTAGTCTGATCCTAAATTGTGCAAGAAGAAGTTCGTGATCAGAACTACAGTCAGCTCCAGGCCTTGTTTTTACCGACTGTACAGATGTCCGCCACCTTTGGCTGCAAAGGATGTAATCAATCTGATTTCGGTGTTGTCCATCTGGTGAAGTCCATGTATAAAGCCGTCTCTTAGGTTGTTGGAAGAGAGTGTTTGTTATGCAGAGTGAATTGTCTTGGCAAAATTCTATCAGCCTATGTCCTGCTTCGTTTTGTTCTCCCAGGCCATACTTACCTGTAATTCGAGGTGTCATTTGACTGCCCACCTTAGCATTCCAGTCTCCTGTGATGAAAATAACATCTCTTTTAGGCATGTTGTCCAGTAGGTGCTGCAGATCCTCATAGAACTGCTCTACTTCAGCTTCTTCAGCATTTGTGGTTGGGGCGTATATTTGGATCACTGTGATGTTAGATGGCTTGCCCTGAATTCGAATTGAGATCATTCTGTTGTTTTTTGGGTTGTATCCAAGCACTGCTTTAGCCACTTTACTATTAATTATGAAGGCTACTCCATTTCTTCTGTGGTCCTCTTGTCCACAGTAGTAGATCTGGTGGTCATTTGATGTGAAGTGGCCCATTCCAGTCCATTTCAGTTCACTGACGCCCAGAATGTCTATCTTTAATCTTGACATCTCACCAATAACCACATCCAATTTGCCCTGGCTCATAGATCTTACGTTCCAGGTTCCAATGGTGTGTCGATCCTTAGAACATCGGATTCGCCGTTCACCACCAGCACCGTCGGCCGCTAGCCGTCCTTTCGGCTTTGAGCTAGCTGCGTCATCACGTCTGGGGCTAGTTGAACTCATCCTATGTTCCTCCCCAGTAGCATTTTGACCATCTTCCGACCTGGGGGTCTCATCTTCCGATGGTATACCGACATATCTCTGGTTGTACTGATCCATTTAGTTTTCACGGCAAGAATACTGGGGTGGGTTGCCATTACCTTCCCCAGGGATCGCATTTAGTCTGACCTCTCTGTCATGACCTTCCCGTCTTGGGTGGCCCTTCACGGTTTAGCTCATGGCATCATTGAGGTGCTCAAGCTCCAGCACCACGACAAGGTAACGATCCTTTGCTGAAGTATTCAATGTGTACGCTGAACAAATAATTCAAGAAGCAGGAATGTACAAAGAAGAATGGGGTATCAGAATTGGTGGAAGACTCATTAACAACCTGAGATATGCAGATGATACAACTTTGCTTGCTGAAAATGAAGAAGACTTGAAGTACTTGCTGATGAAGATCAAAGATTGTAGTCAGCAGTATGGACTACACCTGAATGTGAAGAAGACGAAGATTCTCACAAATGGACCAATAAACAATGTCACAATAAATGGAGAAGAAATTGAAGTTGTCAACAATTTCAGTCTACTCGGATCAAGTATCAATGCCAAGGGAAGGAGTAATAAAAAAATCAAACAGTGTATTGCACTGGGAAAATCTGCCTTCAAAGACCTATCTAAAGTTTTCAGAAGATGTCAGTTTAAAAACAAAGGTGCGTCTGACTTATGCCACGGTCTTCTCAATTGCCACATATGCCTGTGAAAGTTGGACATTAAAAAAGGAAGATAGAAGAAGAATTGATGCATTTGAATTGTGGTGTTGGCGAAGATTATTGAAAATACCATGGACTGCCAGAAGAACAAACAAATCAGGTTTAGAAGAAATACAACCAGAATGTTCCCTAGAGGCAAAGATAACTAGGCTTAGACTCTGATACTTTGGGCACATCATCAGGAAAGACTGATCGCTTGAAAAGGACATCATGTTTGGAAAAGCCAAGGGCCAGTGGAAAAGAGGAAGACCTTCAATGCAATGGATTGATGCAATTGCCGCGACAATGGATGCAAACATTGGAACAGCCAGGCATATGGCGCAAGACTGAACAGCATTTTGTTCTGTTATATAGAGGGTCGCCATGAGTCGTAAACGACTCGACGGCAACTAACAACCAACAAGAGTCCAAAAGTGGAGGAAATATTTTTAGAGCTATTAATTTGGTTCCTGTACTGTGGTTTGCTACCACAACACCTCAGACTCGGTGAAGAAGGCTTTGAGTTAAGTACGACTTGACTCTTGGTGACTGTATGAGCTTATCCATGTATTGTTCTGATTGTGCCCTGAGTAAGGGTACCACATCTGACAGGGCTCCAGCAAAGTGCAGGGAGTCAGGGATGCTTTCCTTCCTGGTCAAAACAACAACAGGCGACGGTGATCTGACAGTGGACAAGTGGCTTGGCAAACAGCTTGCCCCAAAGGAGACTGCTGGTTCACAGGGCTGGACAGCAGATGCAGTGGCACACGCATGCACTCCCCACTTCCTCCATTACAGGGGCACCTTTTCCTAATTTGCCCAAAGTCACCATATGTGCTAGCAACAGCCCTGAAATTTTTTGGCAACAACCAGTCTACTCTATAGTCCTGGAATCCCCTGGTGGTCTCCCATCCCAGTAATAAGCAGTACATGGATAACTAGAAGCTTAGCTTCCAAGTCCGCCAAGCGCTGCCAGCTCCTAAGACATTCAGATTGTTACTTTTCACAATGTTCCTCCTTCCATCAGGGCTACTGATTCTAGTGAGATTTGGAGACAGCAGATTCACTCCAAAATTTACAGGAAGACATCAGCTAGAGGACTAACTTAAGTACTGTTTCTGACAATTTCTTGTTTGATTGGTAACTAGGTAATGAATTTTACAATGCAAATTCACAGTGGAAAAGAAGATTTTTTGCAGTGCTTTTGCCAAAACTAAGATACACATGCTATGGAATTTTATTAAAAAGGGAAAAACAACCCAAAGTTATTCTAGAGTTGAAATACAATTGTTATAAGGGTCACATTGCAAAACCTGTATTACCTGATTCCGGCAATTAAGAGGTAAGTAAGAGTCCAAAAGTGGAGGAAATGTGCTTTTCTTGTAAAGCTGAAAGGAGCCTGCCATATTATGCTGACGTTTCTCTTGACATTCTCTCTCTTGAGAGCTGTTAGGAAAAGAACCTGCAAAGAAATGTAAACATTACGGAGAATACAGTATTACGACATCAGCTAAGATTACAACACTGCTGACCTCTTAAATCAACATCAGGCGTTTGTCTAAACACTTTGTTCCTGACCAACACATTCTTCACCTAAGCAACATATTACCTGAGCAACGCAACTCTCTGAGATCTGCACAAGCACCAGCTTAGGTTAAACAAGAAGAAGGCTGTATTGCTAGATTTTATTGAATGATTCATTAGATACTTGATATCAACCCACTTTACATAATTCTATTTTTCATATGATAAATATTTAATTTTCTTTAGACTGTAGTATTTGCTGTAGGACTCTTCCATCAAAGAAGAGTTTTTAAACCCCAGGTCCAGCTGAAGTATTATTAGACAGTGGACAAGTGTCTATTTTTCTGAGCTTGGCTCATTTAGCTTGGTTCATGTATTGTACTAAGTCATAGTTTATGTGACTGTGGTTCCATGAACAAATCACAATTGGCTAGGATTACACATTGCATTAAGGCATAATCCTAAATGTATCATAATCTGAGCTGGATGACCACTAGATAGCAGGAAAGAGATACAGAAAACTCTAATGAGTTTTTGCAGTGCAGAAATAATATTTATGAGACGTAGTAGCTGCATTCTGTGACAAGCTAAACAAAACAAAACAAAACAAATTTTGCCTTAGTTTGTAAGGAGAACTTGCCCTCTGTGTACCAGCTACTTTGCTTAGGCTTTCACATCATACAATTACTAATATTTGCTGAAAACCTTAAATCTGAGATATTTCCTAGTTATATCTTACCACTCAAGTTTGCCATCTCCTTCTTCCCTTTCCCCAAACAGTTCCACATCCTGCACCTTCAAGTTATCAATTAATTTACAATATAAAACACTTATATAATATAGAAAACTTATCTGATTTTCTTTTTAGAAGTTCACTGAGCAAGTATTTTCTGTTCTTTGTAACTACATTGGTTATTTCTCTCATTAAACTGCTGGCTTTCAAAAAAAGATCCAAGTTGTGTTCAATTAGTAGTGTCAGATCCCCCGATCAAAGGTTTCACAGAAACCCTTATCAGGGCATCTCCCATCATTTCATTCTCTCATGTTGCCAGATGGGAGGGGTGTGTGAAGTTGGAGTGTAAAGTGGTTTATTATGGCTATGGAGCACATCACGGACACGGGGTTGAGATTCGCCAGTAATATCATCTGGATAGGAGGGGGAGTGACATGTTTCGTGGGAAAGGGGACTAGCTAAGGGGATGTAGTTTTAAATTAGGTTTGAGCGGGAAATCTTTTATTCGCAGCTTGCCTTCTGTACTGTTCATTACGCTTCATTAAAACAGTTAAAGGAATCCCAGCCTCTTGACTGTGTATGTGTGAATGCTCGAATGATCAGGTGCTGACAAGTAGCTTAGTGGGGATGGATTCACACACCACAATAAGCCAATATACAAGTTATTTGATTGTGTCTGAGCATCGTATGCAACTAGTCAATTGTGGCTTGAGCAACAGGCTATTGTTAAGGCAAAACATGACGACTTAGTGTGATATGTAAACGTAACCTGTATCTCAGAGTGGGATAGATAAAGAGCATTTGATTTCTTCGATTTAAAGGTATAAATTGTATTTTCAATACTTGGTAGTCATCCATGCATATTCACTCACCCATCCTTACCCTTGTTTCCAAAATATGAGAGATTTTAGCGACTCATATGAGATATTCAGTGGAAGGAAAGGAAAAATCAATGGCACATAACATGGGGCTTGGCATAGCTCCATTGAGTAAGTTTGATATTTTGCCAGGGGCTGCGCAGTAGATGGAACTACCACACAACATAGAGGTCTTCACGACTGCTCATAGGGCTAGGCCCTTCCAGAGTAGCTTCTCCAAACATGGATGCAGCACAAGTATGCTGCATGGAGTATGGAATTTCTGAGTCCTTTGGGTACTGGACAATAGGGCAGCAGCAAAAGCATGCCATTACAGTGAGTGGTGATGGGAAGGACCTCGACTCAAGGTTTTGCTCATAGCAGCTGGAGAGGAGGAGAAGGGAGGGCCTCCATCCCATGCAGGCCATCCAGGTAGGCAGAACCAGCAATCCCACCCAGGTTCAGCACCAGCTTGAGAGCTAGCAAAGGCACTAAAAGTAATATCTATGGCTTACTGAATATGCCACAGCTATCTGGAATTGCACAACACCCTAAAATAAACACCCACATGGTTTATTTAATAACGGTGCAGAGCAGCACACCCTTGAACTTCTTTCAAGGTTTTGAGGTTTCAACGAGGCGTCTGTTCTGAGGAATTCAATATAAGCCAAGTTTGAAATTAGTGAGTAGACAGTCCAAGAAGAGGAGATAGTAACCATGATGAATAGGCACAAAACAGTGCAACATTCATAGAACAATACCTTGATTTCTTAAGATATTTCTGAAGGCAAAAGGTATCTCTTGAGTCACAGCGAGCCATTGATTTTTTTTAATTAGTAAAATACAACAAACAACAAAAAGATACATTAATGACTGCCCAATAAAAAAGAATGACATATATTACAGTGATCAAAGTAAGCAGAACATGCCAGCTACCCAGTCCATTTCCAAAGGAGTAAGAGACTTCAAAAATTTCATATAACCCCCAGCAAACCTGATGTCTAAGCCTTGAGTCTTTTAACTCGTGAAGCCTCAGACGCTGACCACTGGGGCTTCATGGTTCTTGAACAGAGGTGCTTCAGAACACACTGACAGAATCTGGAAGGGGCTGTCCAAAGAGAAGAAAGCACTTTACGCAAAATCAAGTGTGTCCTTCTGAAAATCAAAGTCCTTCCGACTTGCCTTTCTGTACCCAGCCCTTGAGAGAATGGGATGAGCTCAGGTGTACCCTGTGGAATCTACTCTGTTACTCGCCTCCTTGTATAATATGTCCCTGGACTGGACCAGTTGTTGAATATGAAGGACGAAATATCACCATACCCAAGTCCTTTGTCACAAAAAGGTGGACCAGCATGCCTGGGGCTTCCGTTGGAATCCAGGCTTGATAAATGTTTGGCCTGATTGGACTGAGCGTTTGCTATGCTACACTCTCCCCTCAATTACTGTATAAGCGTTCACCTCCGTCTTTCTCACCTAACGGCTGCAGTCAAACATTGTGTTACATAAAAAGCGAGTCCCGCGGCCCGCCCGCCTTCTAAGAACAGACCCCGCCCCCGTTCCCTCGCGGGGGCCGCGGCACAGCTGACAGCGCGCGGCAGGGAACGGCGTCCCTCGGCGCCCAGGCGAAAGCGCGCTGGCTTCGGTTTTGAGAACTGCGGGGGCGGGTCCGCTTTGGCGACTCTCCCTCTGGCTTTTAAGGGCCGGAACCCGGAGGCGCTGCTTTTGCTGTTTCTTCCCAGTAAAATAGGACTGGTGTGGGGGAAAAGCAAACAATGGCGGGAATGGCTGTTCAAATGCACAGGGGTTCTTAAAAACGGTCTTATAGGGGGATTAGTAAAAGCTTTTCTCTAGTCATCACCACATCCTCTCTTAGGCTAAAAGCAGAGACACCCGTTCATCCATGGAATTACTGGTTTTATTATTTTAGAATTTAATCATCCTTGTTCCAATGTGCAAGAATTGAGCATTCGTTTTATTTATTTCACCAATATCTAAAATGCATAAACTTGCTTACCATGAATAGCCTTTCTTCACGGCTTTGGTTTTCTTGTTGGTTAATGCTAAATGATCTCATCCCAATCTCATAAATACATAAACTTAAATTATGCATATTCCATAAATTTGAGCTGCATGCTCCACTAGAGAGATAGTTTAGCATCAAGGGTTTAATGTCTCCTTCATTTTAGATGTATTTATTTGGGAATATCTAAATATTGCTAATAAGACTAGCAATACATTAATAAGTAATAAGTAAGGCTACTCAGCTGCATAAAAATATGCAAGCATTTTTAGAAATTTTGTTCCAACAGTTACTTCTATGCTTTCCATGCATAAGTGATATAATAGAGAAGAAAATCACAGATAACCTATTGATTTTACTTCATACAAATAACTACATACTTCCATGGAGACACCCCCTGCCCCCCAAAAAGTCCTGCTGGGCTGTCTCATCATGGCAGGGGAGTGCCCCTGGGAGGGATGAGCAAAAGAATGCTGGGAGTGTATGCCAAGAGAATATATTCCCAGCAGGGTCACCCAATGCATGAATGCCATCCCAGCTGCCCAGCTAAAGCAAGCAGGCACCTATACTGGGCAGCAGCAATACAGGAAGAAGTCAGAGGCAGATGATCACTTCAGTGGCAATGCCAAAGGCATCAATCATGTTTATTACATACCTAAGGCCAGATACAATCAAAATATATAGTAATATACATATACATACATATATATATATACATATATATACACACACATATATATATATATATATATCAGAAAAACAATTAGTATGATACGATCTAAAATTAATAAATTAATTCAGAATAAAAATACTAAAATAAATCAAAATAAAATACTATTTTAAGAAATTCTCAACCTAAGTAATGGTGCGGCGTATCGTGCAGATTGTAACACAAAACTGGGCAACTTGGGAGGATATTTTCGAGTCCTTGCCTGAAAGAAGTAGCAATAAATAGAAATCACACTCCCTGCCTGGAAATTTCTTCAGTATTGGATATGTAAGGGTCTGTCTAGAGTCCTTATATAGGGAGCAGTATAATAACATATGGCTTAGGGTTTCTACTGAGCCATCGCCACATGGACATAACTGAAGGTGCCTAGGAATACCCTTAAAATGTCCAAAAAGGACTGCTGAGGGCAGAGCGTCCAGTCTGGCTAAGGTGAAACCTTTATGAAATTTCAGAATTGTGATGGATGATAAATAGGAAGCTGGAACCCTTTTGGAAGAAAATGACAAATATTGGGGTGTAGCACCTTACTCAAATTTGTTTGGAGATATCCCAGATTCGTTGTTTAAGGGCGGTTCTAGCATTATCAAATCCTAATGGGCACAGACTTTCCATAGAGAAGCCCAGCAATTGATTTATCTCAGGCTTTTTTTAGCCACGATGATTTAAAATGGTCTCTAAATACTAATGGGGCTAAACCTATAGGAAACAGAATTAACTTTAGCCAGAAGGCATCAATTCATACTGCACAGGAGAAGGCAATGCTAAACCACTCTTGTATTTTTACCAAGAAAACCACATGGCTAGAAAATATAAAATGACTGACAATATTGTGCCAGATGATGGGCCCCTCATCAGATGGCACTCAACATCCTACCAAGGAAGAGCTGAGGATCTTTCAGAGTACTAATGGTGTTTATGACATGGCTAGAGGAAAGCCTTCAGGGTGTCTAGTTGCTGATGTTGCCATACAGGAAAAGAAAATCTGAAGCTACAGAGATAGAATTACATAAGAAGCATGAACACAGGAAAGCTCAACACAGTGAAAGATGAAATGAAACAACTACAAATTGACATCTTAGGCATCAGCGAATTGAGATGAACTGGGATGGGACACTCTCAGTCAGAAGATCACACCATTTATTACTTGGAACATGAAAAACAAAAAAGAAATGGTGTTGCTTGTATAGTTAGGAAGGGTATAGCAAGAACAGCACTTGCAATCAGTGACCAAATAATATCAATTAGACTTTGTGGATAACCCTTCAATATGACGATCATTCAAGTTTATGCTCCAACACCGAAGCAGAAGAAAAGGAGGTTGATGAGTTTTATGATCAAGTTCAATTTGAAATTGACAGAACATGCAGGCAAGATGTGCTGCTTGTGGTTGGAGACTGGAATGCCAACGGTGGAAACACAAAAGAAGAAAACGTAGTTGGATTGTATGGCTTAGGAAACCAAAATGAAGCAGGAAACTGATTTATCAATTTCTGCCACTCCAATGATTTATTCATAGCTAACACGGTCTTCAAACAACCAAAACAATGCCTCTATCCATGGACATCACCAGGAGTATATAGAAATCAAATTGACGATAGTATTATAAAAGGAAGTGGAGGAGCTCAATTATAGCATCAAAGCCATGGCCAGGTGCTGACTGGCAAACAGATCATGAACCGTTCATGTGCAAGTTTCAGGCTAAGCTAAAGAAGACAAAGAAAACCAGTCAGTTTCCACAATATAATCTTGAACATATACCCACCATTTTCAAGGAGAACATCAGGAATTGTTTTGAAGTCCTAAACTTCACTGATAGAGAACCAGAGGAATTATGGAATGAACTTAGTTGTTAAGGATGAATATGAAAAGTGGCTGCCAAAAATGAAGAAAGAGAAGAAAGCAAACTGGACGTCAGAACAAACTGTGGAAATTGCTGAGAAGAGAAACCAAAGCCAAGAAAGATAAAAATCCCAGAAAGGAACTTAACAAAGAGTTTCAGAGAGCTGTTAGAAGAGATGAGAAGCAGTAATATAACAACATCTGTAAAGACATTGAAGATGGAAACAGACATGAAAAAAGAAGGAAAGTCTTTCAAAAGATCTCTGAACTCAGAAAGAGGTTCCAACTTTGAATTGGTGCACTAAAGGATGACAATGGACAGTTAGTAACGGATTCAAAGGAGGTCAAAGGAAGATGGAAGGAGTATACTGAAATACTATACAGTAGAGATGTCAATGTCCAGGATATCTTAGATGATATTCCTCACTTACAAGTACTAGAAGTTAGATCAGCACTCCAGCCATTACCAAGTTGGAAGGCTACAGGAACTGATGGAATACCCACTGAAATATGGCAAGCAACAGAAGAAACCGTCAAGGTTCTAACCAAGCTATGCCAGCAAATCTGGAGAACAACACAGTGGCCAACTGATTGGGAGAGGTCAATCTACATTCCAATACCAAAACAAGGAGACTTAACAGAGTGTTCAAACTATCATATAATATCCTTAATTTCACTTGCTAGCAAAATAATGCTTAGGATCATCCAATGCAGATTAGAGCCCTACATAGAAAAAGAGATGCCAGATGTTCAAGCTGGTTTTAGAAAAGGCTGAGGAACATGAAACATTATTGCTGATACAAGTTGGGTAATTATAAAAGCCAAAGAATACCAAAAAGAAGTCCGTATGTGCTTCATTGATTATAGAAAAGCCTTTGATTGTGTTGATTATGTCAAGTTGTAGAATGTGCTCAGAAAAAAAAATCCCAGAACATCTCATTGTCCTCATGAGAAACTTACATACAGGTCAGGAAGCCACAGTCTGTACAGAACATGGTGAAACAGACTGGATCCAAGTTGGCAAAGGAGTGTGACAAGGCTACATACTCTGCCTTTATTTATTCAATCTATAAGCAGAATATATATTAAGGGAAGTTGGCTTGGAAGAAGTTGAGCATGGTTTTAAAACTGGAGGAAGAAACGTCAGTAACCTGTGTTATGCTGATGACACTACCCTGATAGCCAAAATGCAAAGGATCTGCAAGCCCTAGTACTAAAAGTCAAAGAGTGCAGTGAAAAAATGGGACTAAAATTAAATATAAAGAAGACTAAATTAATGACAACAGGTAGAACAACCAGCCTTAGAATTGACAATGAAGATATCAAAGTGGTAGATAGCTTCTGCCTTTTAGGATCAACCATCAACGGTAAAGGAGCAAGCAGTTAAGAAATACGCCACAGACTAGCACTTGGTAGACCAGCCATGAGGGCCTTGGAAAAATATTCAAATGCCGTGATGAGTCTATGCCTACAAAGCTCAGAATTATGCATGCCATGGTATTCCCTGTGACACTCTATGGAAGCGAATGTTGGACTTTAAAGAAGCATGATACGAAGAGTATTGATGCTTTTTAATTTTGGTGTTGGAGAAGACTCCTGAGAATGCCGTGGGCAGCCCAGAAAACAAACCAATGGATCATCAAACAAATGAACCCAGAGCTCTCACTCGAGGCACAAATGACCAGGCTCAAATTATCCTACTTTGGACACATTATGCAAAGACCTAGCTCTCTGGAAAGGGCTCTAATACTGGGAAAGGTGGAAGGATAGAGAAGAAGAGGATGATCAACAGCAAGGTGGGTAGACTCAGTTATGGTGGTGAAGAGTGCACTATTGGGAGACTTGAAAGAACAGGTTAGGAATAGATTGTCATGGAGAAAATCTATCTGTGGTTGCTAGGAGTCAAAAATGACTTGATGACACATAATCAATCAATCAATCAAATCCATGGAGACAGACACAACATGGAAAGCTGTATTAACATTTAAAACTGCCACTAGCTTAAACTTTTACATCCTTTTGAGCAGAAGTTTATCTACTGTGTAGTCTTTGTTTTAATATATGTTGTAAGCAATTTGGAAACAACGAACATTAATGATGTTGGCTAAGTGGGACAAGAGGATGTGGAAGCTGAACATTGTCCAGGATGTTTATTTATTTATAATTTATTTGGGGAAGATGGTTTTAAATTAAGATTGTCTTCCTTTCAGGTAAATATGGCATATAATTTTGAGCACAAATGCTACCTTCAAAGCCTAGTCTATACATTTAAAAATAATTGCAGATATGTGAATATTTACTATTATAAAAACACTTTAAGGTTTTCTTTGATTTAAAATCAGATGTATTAATCACCTCAAAATACAGTATCTTCATTATCAAGACTGAGTATATTTCTTCTCTTCCACTCATCAACACTCGTATCAGTTGAACTATTGATGTATGTAAACCTGGCTCTTCAATATTATAACTAGTACTCCAGTTCTATTTGAGAAATAACTGCATAGATTTAATGGGACTTTGGGTTGTTACTTATGGAGAATGGTGGCAGAGTCCCTAATAATTTCCTAGAATTAGAGCCTTCTGGACTTGTTAGTTTTTGGAACTGATTTCTGCACAATTTCAGCTGGGGCAAAACTTATTATAGCATAGAATGGTAGCAAGCAATAGTGGGGGGGAAGGGCAAGGGGAGCAAATGATAAAAGCAACACCACATTGAAGTGATGCCAGCTCCAGCACATTTCTGTGTGTGTTGTGATATCATATACACATGAAAGGGGTGGTACTTGCCTTGCAATGGTGTAATGTTGCTTTTATCATCTTAACAAAAGCAGCAGATCCTAGATTTCTCTGGTAGTAAGTGAAGTTATTCGCTGCTAGTGAGAGAGAAGTCTGACAAATTTCCTTCTCCACCTACCAAAGTCTGCTGCATTCATGGTCTCTAGCCTGCCTTACAAAGGAATATAGCTTTGCATAGTTAGATACTTGATATTCTTAGATCTATGACTTATTATTACCCCAACATTTCTTTAGTGAGTTCAAGGTAGGGTCCATGCTATGGCCAGACATGCTTCAAAATAATTGGGGAAAATGTTCCAAGCCAGGAGTATCTCAGCTACTCATTAAAACAGTCTGCTGTTTTTCAGGCTTCTTAAGGCAAAGACCATTCCTTTAAAACTTGACTTCTCTTTTTTCAGGACACTTGGAACGTATACCCCTTAGAATTAGAGGGCTACCCTGCATTCTCTCACCCTTGGAATTGCTGAAAGACCAGGTTAGGGACAGATTGTCATGAGGAAAGTCTATCTAAGTGGGACCAGACTTTTCTGGGTGGGTCAGGGGAGATAAGGAAAACAGTGAGCCAAGAAAGGTTCCAACAAACAGTTCTCAACCAAAAAATCATTCTTGTTTGGAGTCTTGAATCCTATGTAGCCACTGGACCTACTGTAGTTCCAGCTCTAAAAATGCAATGGTCCTGAGACCTGGGACACCCACTACTGCAACCTATTTCATGCATCAGTCAGTGGAGAAATCTCAGCTTCCCAAGTTTCTGACTCTCTGCTTAAGGGGCTACCAGTTTCAAATTCAGAAATGTTTAACTTGTTCTCCCATTGGAAGAACAGCAAAGTGTTTGAAGGGGACTTAATTCCCCCCAGATCCTTGAAAATAAATTCCAGTTGGTGAGCCTCTGTACTAGTTCCCCTGTTTGCAAGCATCAACAGCTCCCTACTGCTACTTTATAAGGAGCTCCTGTATTCCATTCAATCTTGACAAGAATAATCTGGTGAATGATCACCCAATTATCCTGCCATGTACTATTAGCAAGCTCTATACAAAACATCTTTGTAATAAGCTTGCTGATTGTATGATCCCAGAGAACACCTTGACCACAGAATAAGGTTTCAGACTAGGTTGTCCAACTGCTCATCAGGGTAAAAATCTTAACACCATTTGCCTGAGAAATATTTAAGTTCCCAAGAAGCTCTCTTTACGCTGCCATTATCAACTAGAGGCAGCTTTCCTCAAGGGGCCAGGAAAGAATTTAGCTGCTTCTTTCATTGACCACAGCCTTGTCAAGCTGATAATGTTGCTGCATGAGAACACCTTTACACAAATCAAATGTAAAAACACTGAGGAATTATTTCCTCATGTTCCCAGCTCAAAAGGAGCCAAGCAGAGATGCAGTATGGCTCTCTGCTGTTAATTTTTTATATTAGTAACATCATTCTGGCCCTTGCCATCCCAAATTTATCCCTCAGCCCTCACCCATTTCTATTTCACTCTATTCAGATGACACCATTGTTTTAGCATCTCCTAAGTTGTCCTGTGCAGATGCTTAGGAGCAATACATCCTTTTTTCCTAGGGATAACTTAGAGATTAATTGTGCTAAAATAAAGCTCCTAGTTTTCCCTAAAAATCATTTTAACCTTTCCTATAATTGGCAAATGAATGATAAACCTATTGAACAAATCAAGTATTTTAAATATTTAGGTATTTATTTCCAACCACCCGCCTTCTGGATAAATTGTGCTCATCAAAAGCACAAAGCCTCCAATGAGATGATCAGATTGATTTAAAGAAAAGAGTTATATATCTCTCTCATGGAAATAAAAGATATGTACTTTTAACTGGATTATGTATCTTCATGGCCAATGGTAAATCCATTAGTTAATTCTCTGTGAAAATGTAGGATAATATTAAAAACCATACAATGTCTCATAAAATTTTACTGTTTATTCAAATAAATAGAAATGTTACAGATTTACAAAATCACTGCGCTATTCTGTATTTACAAAGCACTAATAAAAAAAATATTTTCATTCAGAACACTTTGAATAGAGACAGCATATTTCTTTTTGTCTCTCTTGTGTAGAATGAAAGTTAATTCATAAACTCCACAGTCACCCTCAGGGCACATCCAGGAAGTTAAAATAAACCATGGAGAAAGTTTCTTCAGTCTTCCTTTGCCTCCCCTGGATCTCAGAATGCATTAAGGGTTTTTTCCCCTCTTTTTCCGTAAGGTGAACCTGTTCCAAACATATTTGGAACAGATTCAGATTATGCGGAGTCCTCAACCTTTACAAACATTAATAAAATAAATCACTGTGTTATAACAAGTTGAATATTGATGAAAAAATTGAACACACACATTTGGCTGGTTTTAGTAAAACGTATACACCGAGGCATCAAACTTCATTCACCATTCTCATCTTTCATGTTCAAAAATTTATACTAGCTTAGCAAAGAATAATACACAAATGAGTTGCATTCCTGTCTCTTTTTCCTTAACATTATGAAACAACAGCATTTTTTAAAATGCTGGATAAATAATCCATTTTGAAGTGAAGCAGATTTCCAACCAAGTGAGTCTGCCCTTCTGGCAGACATATTTGACACTTATCTTGAGGACAATGGTAAGCACCTTTCTGATGTGCTATCGGCAAAGTGATGGTGTTGACTGGAGTCTAATGTGCATTTTACATACAGCTACTGTGGTACAACGTGAGGCCACCTTGCTTCCTTAGCAACTGGTGATACCAGAATGACAGGGCTTTCCCTCTGCGTGTTTGAGAAAAGGCACAAAAAGAAAACCACACCCACCTCCCCAGGAAAGATCCAGAGCCGACAGAGGACGAAACCCACTACAGTACTATAGAGTACTACCCACAGGTAGAAAGTGAGATTTTTCGCAGGAATAAACTAGAAAGCAACCGGGAAAAGGAATGATAAGAATTTTTGTTTGCAAACGATGCTTCTTCGGAAGGTCGCCCTTCCCGAAGGGCTACGCCGGCTATGAAAGGCTGAGGAGCCAGCAGCTGGCCGCTCAAAGGGTGCTCAAGTGAGGCAGGGTGTCCATCTTGTCCGCCCGGTCCCGGGCAGCGGCGCTTTCCACGCCACGGAGCCATTCGGTGCACTTACGGACCAGCCCTTCATCCGCCGTAGAGGCTCCGGGGTCGCCCGCCGCCTCTTCCTCCTCGTACTCCACGTCGTCGTAGCGATGGCGCTCGTTCAGCAGGGACACCTGCAGCAGGGCGCGCAAGTCCCCCTCGGGCGACGAGCCTCCCGCCAAAGGACACTTGGAGGCGTCGGGGGAAGCGAAGCGAGCCAGCCGCCCTCGCGGCCGCTGCTTCTCCAGGCTTCGGCGCTGTAGGACCCGGATCGCCTCCGGCGGAAGGCTTAGTGAGAAGCGCAGCGAAGCCTCCCCGCGGCCTCCGGGCGCCGCGCAGAGGCTCTCGCAGGAGCGCGTGCCCGCGGCTGGCGGTCCCGAGCGGCCCCGGCTGCGAGATAAGGCAGCGCCTAAAGCGGCTGCCGCTGCCACCCCTCCTTCGGGCGGCGGGGCGTTCCTGCTCCCTTGGGCAGCTCGGCTGCGCGGCAGCTGCTTCTGCAGAGAGGCGCTGGGCCAGGAACTGGAGAAGCCGGCGGCTCGCTCTGAAGGCACGCCGCGCCCTTTCCGAGGAGGCTTGC
Source organism: Candoia aspera (assembly GCF_035149785.1). Lineage (NCBI taxonomy): Eukaryota > Metazoa > Chordata > Lepidosauria > Squamata > Candoiidae > Candoia > Candoia aspera. Next base: position 77,685,029 of record NC_086153.1, on the reverse strand, counting down.
CTGGAGCTAGAGGGGCCGCCGCGAGCACCGCCATCGGCTTTCGAGGAGCCGCCACCGGAGGCGACGGCTGGTGTTGCTTCCTCGACTGCAGTCGGGGGGCGGCAGAAGGCGGCGGCGCGATAGGAGGCAAGGACATGGCGGGGGAGACCTTTCCGTCGTCCTCCTCCTCCTCCTGTGTCCGCGCTCAGCTGGCCATCTCTTCAAAAGACTCGCCCGCTCAAGTGGAGTTTCCAGCCCTCCGCGAAGCAGCCCGACACCTCCGCGAGCCACCAGGCTGTGGTGCTGCCGATGAATGAGACACGCGGCGGGTTGGACGCGAGAGGAGGGGCTGCGCGAGTGGCAGGCGAGAGGGCCTTGGTTAGGGCTGGCCGGAGAGCAGCCAACCCCTTCCTGCGGTTTGAAATTCGCCCCCTATCAGGCGGAGAGAGAAGAGCCGAAGCTGCTCAACCCAGGAGCCGGGCCCGTTTTTTGATCTTCAACTTCCTCACCGCCACGGGCGCCCCAAAAAAGGCAAAGGAGTGATCTGCCGGGAATCCCCTAAGGTGGATTCTGCCGGGGCCTTAAACGGCCACTTTCAACTCTGAAAAAAGTGGGAATTTTGGAGTAATTGTAGTTGTTAGTCCCTGTACAACTTTCAATTCATAATACCCGTATTACAGAAAAAACATTTACCAACTTCGTTGAAGCACGGGTCATTTTGACAATAGCCTGTAACAAGATGACTGCCCTATTTGCTTCTAGACTGCGTGCTAGTAGTATAGGCCACTGCTGTAGCGAGCCATTCTTCTCCCAAATGAAAGAGTCACACAATCTAAGCCATTAAAAACCTAACCAAGGTTAACATTAACCATGTTTAGCATGGTATGCCAATGCAGTCACTTAACCCTGTCTGGTTAAGTGTGCTATAAGCAGACCACAGTGAAGTAAAGGAGATTTATACATCATGATACTTGTGGGACAGAGTCATAGAATGGTTTCATGTGCTATGCCACTGTTATTTCCTTAAATCAGCTTTGTATTTACTACTTTCCTGGTCACCACTGACAACAAAGGAATCCCATGCAACCTATGCAGTTTCTATTGCAGCCATGTAAGAAATCAAAACCTCTTCCTTATCAGCAGGCATAGAAACCAAGAATGCAGGGTGGATGGAGAGAGAGCTCTGTCCCTCCATCACTAGTCCCTTTTCTAGAAGGCAAATATTAGCAGGCTACAACTTTCACCTTCTAAAGTGCATTTTAAAGAAATAGCCCAAGGTTAATTTTTGCAGAACTCTGTTCATTTTGCTTGATTCCAAATATGGAGGATGCCTAAAACAATACAATAATCCCGTTATGTCTTTAAACAATTGTAAAAGCCTTTCAGACTGAGCAGCTCTTACTGATGCTGACAGTGGGAGACTTACAACTGATCCTTGAACTTGTGGTCATTGCAGCGTCCCCAGTCATGTGATCACAATTTGGGTGCTTGGCAACGGGCATGCATTTATGATGGTCACAGCATCCTGCAGTCAAATGATTGCCATTTGTGACCTTCATAGCTAGCTTCCAACAAGCAAAGTCAATGGGGAAGCTGGCAGAAAGTCACAAGTTGCAGTCACATGACATCACACTAAATGACCCGTTGTGATTCGCTTAATGACTACAGCCAAATCAGATGTTCCAAGTTGGTGTGGTCATGTGACATTTTACTTAATGAATGTGCCACTTAGCAATGGAGTTGCCAGTTCCAATTGTGCTTGGTGAGTGAAGAAAAACACCATCCAGCTCCTGACTGTAAGTGCCGGCAGGCTCAGGGCTGGCCAAGCTTAAAGGCAGCTCTGCCAAAAGGGCAGGTGTCAGGGTTGGAAAAAGAAGGTGGAGGAAGATGGCAGAGCAGGTTGTCAAAGAGGAGCCTGCAAAGGAAGTGCTGGAAATTACCTTTATCAAGGCCTGTAGGAAGAGATTCCCCCACCTGTCTATGCTGCCGGGGTGGAACCTGGCTCATTTGTCAGACACTAAATAGAGCTGGTTCCTCTATTGCAATGTTTCTCAACCTTGGCTACTTTAAGCTGCCCAGAATGCCACACAGCTTAAAGTGGCCAAGGTTGAGAGACACTGCTCCTTTGGAATTCCTTATATGAGGAAAGGAAGGGGCCAGAGTCTTCTCAAGTAGGGATTTGCCAGTATGAGGAGGCTGGGATGCCCATTGAGTCTGCTGCTGCAAAGGAGGATAACAAGCCTCAAACTGCTGCTGCCTATCCCATTTTTCTCTCTTGGTTTGATATTTTGAGAATTTGTTTTTGAGTTCTTGGATTGGACTGCTGACACTCCAAAGAGACTGTGTGTTTTCAACCCGACCCTGAATGCTTAACGGTCTGGGAGGAATAAACTGCAGCAGGTTTTTCTACTTCTTTGGAGTTGTTTGTTTGCTGTTACTCACAAGTCAGCTCCCCGCCTCTGTCTACAAGGGACTATGCCACACTGTCCTTATCACTTACTATATACTGTACTACATAATTCCACTGAAAGCAGAACAAGGAAATGGAAATGGGAGCTTTGGCACTCCCGACCTTCAGGGACAAATAATACATGGTTGGGGAGATAACAAATAAAGTTAAATAAATAATAGAAAACAAGATACTCATTTTGTAGGTTAAACCATTGTTTAAACTGTGCTAAATCATTGAAGCAAACTTGCAGCTCCATCCAACAGGCCATTAGCCACATAATTAAACATAAAGACATAGATTTTACTTGAATAATTCATCTCCTAAGACTATTAATAGCATTTGCGGGTTGGGGGAAGATATAGTGGTGTGTGAGAGAGAGAGAGTTGGGGGAGATTAATTCTAAAGTTACACAAAGGAAAGTGGGCATACTATAGATAAATTGTAAGAGCATATAAGCAGACAATACTTACTGCTTACATAGGTAAAAGGTGAGTACTAATTCATGTTTGAACCTGACCAAGTGATTTAATGGTAATTCTAACAGTACTAACATAATCTACAGAACATGTCAACCATAAATGCCATTCAAAAGGAATTACATTGCATAATTTTAAATAATATTTATTTTGAAATCATTGATTTAATATATTACTCAAATGCTTTTAGTTGAGTGTATTTTAAGTATCACAGTATAAAAAGTTGGCATTTGAAATAAAGGCATACACAGGAGAGTTTCTGAATTTGGAAAACACGTTTCTTATATATTCTCAATTTTTCCATGCTATCCACTGTTAATCATTTCTGAAGAGGCCCAGTAGCTATGACATAGTGTCATTCTTCATTTTAGAATTTAAAGGACTTTGGGAAACAAAACAAATAATACACAAATCGGAAATATAAATATTACAAAATGAGGCAGGAGTATTTATATGCATTTTACCTGAAACTCAAAGTCCATATAATTTTGAGATCAAATCATGTTAGCAGACTCTGATCAAGTAGTTTTAAGACCACTGTGTGAGTGAAAAAATTCTTTTACAACAAACATGGATTTAAAGGTCTTGTGATGGTATAGATACCCTGGTTTTGTACTTTTTTTTTTTAAGGCTCTTCGCTAATACAATTTAATCCCCATTGTGAAGAAGGATGTCACTGTTTCAGGACCTGAACCACTTGGAGTAAACCTAGGAGAAATGAAGTAGGTTTCCAAGCACTGGAAAAAGTTCTGCTTCTCTTTAACTTAGGCAGGATGTGAAGCATTTCAATACAGCATCCCTTTAAAAGGAAAAAAAAATGTACAGTACGTGGATATGATGCATTGATTTTTAAGGATTTATCCAATGGTACACAAGTTAACTTCTAATTTAAAAAAACCTCCCTTTGCTTCCCTTTCTTCCACCCTTTGTGCCTGCAAAATGACATCATTTCAGACAACCATTGTGCAATTTATAACCAAGCATTCATTTTAATAAAATTCAACATTTTACAGCAATTGTAATAGCTATTTTAATTTGCTTTTGACTTCAATTATATTAAATTTGTTCAAAAAATTCAACAAAATAAAATCAACTGGGGTTTGGAGCTTGGCAGGCCCCGTGCTGGAGACCAACATGCTAGATATTTGCTACTCAGAATACGTCTATAGAATTATTCTCCCCCAACATGGCAAGATAACTGCACAAACTCTTCATGTGGCAACACTCACCTTGCATATGGGATATATGACAGACTGTACCTAAGACAGGAAGAAGATAAATTACTTTTTAGCTCACGCCCTTTTGCAGCCATCCACAAAGAAATCAGTCTAATGTAATAAACCTATATGATTAGCCATTCAGATTATACCTCAGAATAAAACAGGCTTTGAAGAAACTAGATACACTGCTACAAGATTCCTAACTCTACCTTCCATTTCAGATTTTGCTGTAAGTGGTAGAAAATCAAAATAATAGTTATAAGTCAATAAAGCTATTGACTTATAAGCGTCCCAGAAGGAGGGCTTAGTAAATAAAGATTTTAACTGCCCCCCCTCCGCCATTAATTCAAAATTCAGTATGCACATAAACAACAGCACTGTTTGTTAGATCACTGCTCCCTTCAATGGCCAACCAGATGCCCTTAGGAGTCTCAGAAGCAGAACTGGAAAGTGCTGCCTCTCCCCCATTACTGCCCCATAGCAACATTTGTGTGTGCGTGTGTGTGTGTGTGTGCACGCGCACGCACACGCACAGGCCTTCAAGTCATTTTTTGACTCCTGGTGACTGCCTAACCAAGTCCCTGCAGTTTTCTTGGCAAGGTTTTTTGGAAGTGGTTTGCCCAGGGCTGAGAAAGAGGGAACAGCTCAAGGTCATATAGATGGCTTTGTGCCTATGGTAGAACTAGACCTCACTGTCTCTAAGTTTCTAGTCTGATGCCTTAACCGCATCAAATTGGCTCTTTATAGCAACATATTCAGTGGCATATTATTTATTTTATTTTATTATTAAATTTATACACCACCCATCTCACTATAAAAGTGACTCTTTTATTTTCCCTATAAGTTTTTAATACGCTGTTTTGGGCTTGCTTATGCCCTGACCAAAATCTATTTGGACTGGGATGGACTAGAAATACAGTAGACTCTCAGTTAACCGGCACCCATGGGGATTGGTAGATGCCGGATAAATGTAGTTTCTGGCTGCTTGAGAGTTGCTATTAAGTTTTATTTGAAGTATTATTTATTCAATTTTTTTGCTGGCTGCTTGAGAGTGAGTGCCGGTTGCTTGAGTTCTGGTTAACTGAGAGTCTACTGTATTGTAAAATTAATAATAATGTTGGTAAATAAATAAAAGGTTGATCTATGGTTAATACCTGACATGCCAAGTCTTTAAATTATGAACATTAGTTGTTCATAATATGCTGCTATGACTTTTGTTTGAGCATGTTTAATAAACACATAATTTTAAAAGAAATACATGCTGTTGAGTTCTACACACCAGCTGGAAATGGTAAGAGACCCCGCTTTGCATGGAAAGTTCCAGAATATCCAGCAACCCCTGTGGCGTTACATACTGAAGAAACACATCAGTAGTGGGAAGGGTGTCCTTTATTCATCTTCTCATCAGGGAGTTTCTGTTAATTTCAAAGGAATCCCAGAGTTCCCCAAAGCAATTTGAAAGCCACTTTTATACCTGCATATTTACTTATTATTTAGTTCTAATAAGAATCCATAATATTTCAAGTCACAGCCACAAATCAAGGTGACTACACTATCAGATTTGTATAGTTTGTACCAATAAAGGGTTGTATGACAGTAAGAAATGGTAAAAATTCAAAGACAGTCTTACCAGGTCATTGCCAGAAACTGCAAAATGCAGAACAGCAGGGCTAACCCTTTCTTATGCCACTGAGAAAGTGAAGTAAAGAATGTATTGAATTTGATGCTATTATAAAAACAAAATGTATAGCATGGATCTTCTATGTTCTGATTGCAAATTAAGCAAAGGAGAATACCACATTCTTTCACTTTTCTATTAGAGGGAATAAGCAACAACATTAAGATCATTCATGCATACAGACTTAAATGACACAGTATCACTCAATCTATGCCCTTTTAATAGGAAAACAAACTGGTAGAGCTTGCATTTGTGTAATATATTTAGTTAGACAAAGTAAATCATATAAGTACAGAATCTAACAGTAGGTAAATACATGCATAAAAGCACAAAATGTTAGATTAATACTACTTACCCAGAATACAGCACATAGGGTGAGGATCAAAGAAAGCTGCTCAAGACAAAACAAGAACTAGATCAATGTGTATATAAGCAGTATAAGCAGGATAGGGTTTGCAGTACAGGTACTCCTTGAATTATGACAGCAACTGGAACCCGGATTCCCATCACTAAGCAATGCAGTCGTAAAGTGCAACGTCACATGACTGCATCATTTAGTGATAGCAATCCCTGTAGTCCCTGTTGCTGTTGTTAAACGAGGATTGTGGGTCATTAAGTGAGCACCTCCTTGCAACTTCCTGCCTGCTTCCAACAACCAAGGTCAGTGAAGAAGCCAGCAGGAAGTTGCAGTCCCAGGTGGCTGGCAAGTAGACTGGCAAGTGGTGAGGGGTGTGTGCAGGTAGCTGGGGAGCGGCTGCTCCTGGGTGGGAAGAGGGTGCGCAAGTGGCCAGGGAGGAGCAGTGCAAGTACAGTGAGGCTTGGGAAAGGTGTGCGGGTGGGGGAGACTTACCTGAGCAACTTGTGACCTTCCTTGCTGGCTTCCCTACTGACTTTGCTTGTAGAAAGCTAGCAGGGAAGGTTGCAAATCACAATCACGTAACCCTGGGACGCTGCAACTGTTCTAAGTGCAAGCCAGTTGCCAAGCGCCCAGATCGCTATCACGTGACCATGGGGTGCTGGGATGGCTGGAACTTTGAGGATCAGTCGTAACCACCATTCATTCAGTGCCGTTGTAACTTTGAATAGTTGCTAAACGAGTGGTCATTAACCAAGGACTATCTGTATTGTCCTAGAAATCTACCAATGATTCACTGCAATTTCCAGAAAGTTTTGCTACGGATCAGCAATTCTGTCTCACCATGTGCCGCAAAGAAATTTCATGGAAGGGAAAATATGTATCAACCTCAAAAGACATCACAATTAGCAGAATGACTAGATGAGACGTCATTTCATCTAGTCATTCTGCTAATAAGCTAATAGGACAAACCATCACTTTCTAATCATCAATATGCAACCATAGGCATCCGGCGAACAGGAACAGGGAAGGCAAGTGACAAAACATGCAGTGCAGTCAACACCACTGCTTAAATACTTGAGTGCAACATGTTTTGTCAGTTTGGTGTCATTGTATTTAGGAATGCACACCTATAAATGGAACTTACCAAGTTTCTTTTCTTAATTTCAAACAAGCATAACTCACCAGCATAACAACTGTCACAATTAATCTTGTTGGTTCAAACATCTTTTTTAGCTGTTTCATAGGACCCATCAAAAAGCAAGTACTAGTTTGGAAAAAAGTAAGAATTAGCATCTCAACCATTAAACCAAATCAATTTCAGCTTGCTGAATTGCACAAAACTTAGATGGCCAGGGGTAGGAATAGAGAAATTAAGTTGTAAGATAAATTTATATAGGCTGAACTACTGGGAATTTACCAAAAGCCGGTCTTGACATAGGGCGTATTAGCACCCTAAAACACACTGCTTGAGATGAAGCTACAAACCTATGCTATCATTTCAAAATGAATGCCAACTCTAGTCTGATGCGCAATTACTGACAGAATATCCAAAAGTGTACTAATCTTTCCCCAGAATGCTTGAGACACATCTAATTATATATTTTTCCCCTCCCTCCCTCCCTTTCTCCCCCACCCCCCAGTGGCTTGTTCCCACTGTGGGCAGGTGCAGTGGGTTGGGGGGGGGGCTGGGCTCCCAGGGCTTTGGGTTTAATTTTGTGTGTGGTGGCTGGGTGACACTGTGTGTCCTTGGGCCTGGGAGGATGATGTGAGGGGTGGGAGTGGACTGGGGGATGCTGAGGGGACAGACTGGACCATCTCAACAGAGGGAGATATGGTGGGAATCTGAGGACAGGTCGCACTCAGGGACACCAGGTCCACTGTTTGAAAGAGGCCTAGCTGTCCAGCTCTCGGCTTCTACCCTCTGCACCAGGCAAATGGATCCTTGGTGGCTCTAGACTTCAGCTGCTGCTTTTGAATGCCAGGTTGGTGTGTAACAAGGCTACCCTCATCCATGACCTTATCTTGGAGGAGGGCGCCAACCTGGCATGTTTTACCAAGACCTAGTAGGGCCCAGGGGGGTTCCCCTCTTGGAAATATGCCCACCTGCGTTTTGGGTGTTTCACAGCCGACAGCCCAGAGGAGAGGGGAGGGGTGGCTGTTGTCGTCCTGGAGTCGTCACAGGCTTTCAGGAGCTCTGCTCTGCTTCTGAGCCCACTCCATGGGTTGGGGATTAGGGGCACCGTTTTATAGTACACTGATGATACCCAATTATATCTTTTGACTCCGGGACAGCCAAGTGAGGCTGTCGAGGTTCTGTTCCAGTGCCTGGAGGCTGAATGTGTTTGGATGGGGAGGAACCATCTCTGACTGAATTCCACCAAGTGTGAGCACTGAGTGGCTGTGGCTGCCTGGACCACCCAGATCTGGGGATATTCCAACTTTAACCTTGGCTGGGGTTGCACTTCCCCATTCAAGGATGGTGCACAATTTGGGGGTGTTCCTGGACTCACAGCTCCTGCTCAATGAGCAGGTGGCAGCTGTGGCCAAGAAGGCTTTTGCCCAGCTTCATCTGGTGCACCAGTTGTGCCATTTCCTAGATCAGGGTCCCCTTCAGACAGTCACTCATGCCCTGGTCACTTCATGGCTTGACTACTGCAATGCGGTCTACGCGGGACTGCCTTTGAAGACCACCTGGAAACTTCAACTGATCCAGAATGCAGCAGTGCGGGCAGTGATGGGCATGACTCAATATGCCCATGTAATACCTCTGCTTCGTGAGCTGCACTGTTTGTCAGTTTGCTTCCAGGTGCGAAGGTGCTGGTCACTACCTTTAAAGTCCTACATGGCATAGAGCCTGGTTACTTGAGGGACTGTCTCCCATGGTATCTGCCTGACTGGTTCAATCTGGCAGGGTTGGCATGGTCTGGGTTCCATCAATTAAACAATGCACCTATCAAGACCCCAGAAGCCTGCTGGGGTTCCCCCCAAAATCAAATGGCTCCCACTCTACTGGGATTTTGAAGGGCCTTAAAGACCTGGCTCTTCACCCAGGCCTTTGGAGAGGACAATGGATGCCCCTTTCTTCCTTTGTGTTCTCCTCTGTCATCGTCCCTTTCTCTTGTGCTATTTTTATGTTTTCCGTATTGTTCTTTGTTTTGCTTTAAACAATCATAAACTGCCCAGAGTTGCTGGGAGTTGGACAGCATATAAATTTAATATATTATAATTATAATTATTATTGATTAGCAATTGTACCAATGTTCTTGGAACAAAGTCAAGAAAGAATCACAGTAATTTGTTACTCAACAGCATAGCCGTACAGATACTACAGAGCTGAAGTTTTTAATTAGTATGGTTATGACTGAAGTAAATTACTGAATTTGAAAATGACTACCCAAAGCATGCATGCACACACACACAGATGTACAGGATATCATAACTTCCCAGTCATAGCCATCGGTTAGGGTCACCTAGTCCCTTTTTGTCCAGTTATGTCTCTGCCAATTGGTAGAATTCAATATTTCTCCCTCATTCCACTCCATATAGCCTGTCCATTCCACTCCATATAGCCTGGATGGACAGGAAATCATCCAGAGCGAATTTTGAGGGTGCACTCAGGAAATAGAAGGGGAGGGGGGACTGTCCCCTCCCATTACAAGAGTTGAAATTGCATTCATTAGTTAAAACCTACAATTGCATCTCTTCTATTTTTTTTTACATCTGGTAATTGTGCACAATACATTTCAAAAAGAGCTCCACTTAATTCTATAGGCAAAGAATTATTAGCAATTTGCACGTAATGTGGAAACACATTAATCTCATTAAAAAAATATGACCACAAAAAGACCATACCTGGCTAAAGCAGCAATATTTCCCAAGGTATAGAACACTGCAAAGAGTTTCATTCCACCTGGAAGCCAGAGCAATCCTGTCCCCTACATATATACAATTATAAAAACCAACTGTGAGGAGATCTATAGTTTTATCAAATCAAAAATCAAGACAAACTATTAGAAAATTATTGCATTATACTTTTCTAACAATTGAATATACTGGAGCTCACCAACAGCTGTTAAGTCTTAGTGGGTAAAAAAAGAAATCAAGCTTTATTGAAAAGGGCTCAAAAGAATTAATATATTAAGTCCAATTTACAAAATACATGCAGATTGTTCTCACTGTAATTAATGATCTTGGGAAAGAGATGGCTTTCAATGAATCTGAAATTTCAAAGAATGCCCTGTATGTATAAATAGGAATAGAGAACAAGATTTCTAACACACACACAATAAATTAAACCTCAAAATACTGTCTAACTAGAGTTGGTTCCTATGCCTTAGAGATAACTTGAATCCTTGAAGCAAAATCCTCTGCTCCTTTATCTCTGGACCTCCGCCAGCCTCTGGGGGTAATTCCAGCCATTTATCAGAGCTATTGGGTTAGGGTATGCCCAAACTCAGGCACTGTTATCTCCTCCTCTGTTTCCCCAGAGTTTTCTCTAGTTTTAACAAAACAAAGCTTTTTCCAGCTGCAGGAAGGGCAGGGGCATCTGCCCCCAATGGTGCTTCTGACTGAGATGAAGGAATGTGTAAGCCAAACTTACAAACTCTCTGGCCTTTAGACTAGAAAGGTGACTGTAGCATTGTCACGGGATTAAAAACCTTGTATAGACAAATAATGTAAATACAAACTAAAGCAAGGATAACTATAAATACAAAACAAAGCAGAGACCAGTCAGACTACTGTACAGTAGTTTGAAGTGAAGAAACCAGCATCACAGTTCTGAAAATGTCTGTTATCCAATAGGGTATGAAATACTGATATGAAATTATCAAAACCAGTTATTTCTATGGTTTCTGTATATAGATGAGGCTTGACCGATGAAATCACTGGGCTCTACCAGCAATGGTTAAGGTGCTGGGCTAGAAACCAGGAGACCAAGAGTTCTAGTCCCGCCTTAGGCATGAAAGCCGGCTGGGTGACCTTGGGCCGGTCACTCTCTCTCAGCCCAACTCACCTCACAGGGCTGTTGTTGTGGGGAAAATAGGAGGAGGAAGGAGTATTAGGTATGTTCGTCGCCTTGACTTATTTATGCAAATAACGGTGGGATAGAAATAAATAAATAAATAAATAAATAAATTCTTCTGATAGCTTTAAATACTTTCCCTTCCCTTGATGAATTACAAATATGGCACTCATGAAGAGTTAGATTGCTGCAGATAATTCTTTTTAAGAACTATTTGAGTTATATATAAAAAAGGAAAAAATCTTGTTCTCTATAACTCTTACGTATGCTTTCCCCAACCCAGTGCTCTTCAAACATATTGGGCTACAATCTCTGTCGCCCATAACCAGCATAAATAGCATTGGGTAAGATTGGATTTGTGATCCAACACGTGTGGAGGGCACTAGGCCATGAAGGCTATCCTGTAAGGTTACAAATGTGCTTTCTGACTAGCTTTTTACAAAAATGATTTTCTGTATGTAGAAAATCTGCATCTCACAAAAAGCTAGTCTTGAATGTTTTACACTACTATGACATAGTTGTGAGAATAGATATTTTGATATGGTAACATACCAGAGGCCTGTACCATTACTTTTTCCTAGTGTGTTGACTATCATTGTATAGCCAACTCCATGTATCAATACAACTTTTGTCCAAGAATAGAAAGGAAAAACAATTAAAAACATATAGAGCCAAAATATGGGTCTTTTTTCTGAGTTCCATGAAATATTTACTTACAAGGAGAGAACATAAAATGCCGCTTACAAAACATATTGCAAACCACTTCACTCGAGTATTAAAACTCAGGGTTGATGCATCAAGGACCTTTGGGTGAAGGAAAAAAAAAAAGGAAATCAGATTTTTATAGTAGAACAAAAATCTTTACTAATAAAACATCTTTACCAGTGCAAACATCAAAATGCTCAAATGAATAATAACTGTAAAAGATCAGTGCTCTTAAAGCCAGAATTATTCTTCCATTTCACAAACTCTTTAAAAAAATATCCAGTAACTTTATATGGAAATATCTATTACCTTTTCCAAAGTCAGCTTGCATATTCACTTTAAATTAAATACCTAAAACATTTAAATGTAGACTTGCATCACAGAATGAATCTGGGCAGACTAACAAATACCTTAATTACATAAAATAGAATAAATGAAGTAATCAATTCAAACAACCCCTAGTGATTAGACGCTGTATTTCTATTTTATTTATTATGGTATGATGAACAAAATACAGACTAGAATTAGAATGTTATTTATTGGTGATAAAGTACTTTTTTCACATTTCCATTTTTAAAAATGATTAATTATAAGGCATTAAGAATAAATGGATGACAACATAACATTTAGGCAGGCACCAGTTTCAAACATGTAATTTATGTTCTTCAAATAATGCTTTTGAAATATGTAAGGGTACATATAGAGCATGCTTACAGAAATTAAATATAATAAAGGACATGCATACACACAGACATATGTATATAAGTATGTCCTTTTTTATATCTAATTTCAATAAGCATATATGTACCCTTACATACAGTATTTCAAAAGAATTACTCGAAAAACATAAATTACATGTTTGAAACTTGATTGGATTTTTCTCTCTCTCTCTCTCTCTCCAGTCCATATTGTGGCTGGATAGCACAGTGGTTAGAGTGCTGCCTTTGAAGTGAGAGACTGGGGTTCAAATCCCAGCTGGTACCTACCTTACCAGTAGGGGTCCTTGGGCAAAGACTCCCTAACGCTTCACTTGCCTACCACAAGTATGAGAGTGACACGAACTAAGAGAGTCATGCCTGCTTGGATGTTGCGTGGATTAAGAAGGTCCACATCAGATGTTGGGGAACCAGGACAATCTGATGATAAGTGGGCTACTGGAACAAACCATACATGGACAAGAGAACCTGGAATTGATGGAATGCTACTACAACAGTAGACCTAATGAGAGGGGATATATGAAATGTATGAGGGAACTATGGATGGACAGAAGACCTGCATCCACACTAACTGAGAAACAGCTAGTTACCCAATGCTTCAACGTAGTGAGGAAGAAGCTGCTCTCACAACCTGAGATAGACCAACTATACATAATATATTATGAACTGGTATATGCTACAGCCGCTGTGATCCTGGAGATGTTTGGCTACACAATCGAGAAGAACGGCAGTACATACCCCCACCCTGGAAAATGAGATTGGAGGCTAAGATCAAGGCAACTCGGAAAGAAGTTAGTCAGCTGATGGAACTACAGAAGGGTGTGGAGATTAAGGATAAGACTCGGCTACCGAAAAAATACAAGGGCCTGACTCCATCTGAAGCCCTAGAGACTGCTAAACAAAGGCTCACAGCACTGGCTACTAGGCTAAGGAAATACACTAGAGAAGCAGAGGCCAAGAAGATAAATGCCCTGTTCACCAAAGAACCATCAAGGTGTACTCCCAACTGCAATGCAACAACACAGTAACAGCACAGCCACCAACAGCAGAAACTGAAAAGTACTGGAAGAACATATGGGGGAAAGAGAAGACACATAACATCAGTGCAAAGTGGCTGCAGGACCGAGAACAGACCATAGCAATCTCCCAGAACAGGAACCAGTCACCATCACAGTAGCAGACACCCAACTGCAGGTCAAGAACACAAAGAGTTGGACAGCACCTGGCCCAGACATGATCCACACCTACTGGCTAAAAAAACTAACAGCAGTGCATGAATGCCTAGCAGCACAGATGAACCAGCTGCTAGCAGCAGGCTCCCACCCAGGCTGGCTAACACAAGGTAGGACAGTGCTGATCACAAAAGACCCCCACAAGGGAACAACATCATCCAACTACCGGCCAATAACCTGCCTCCGCACAACATGGAAAGTCCTATCAGGCATCATAGCCACCGAGCTGCAGGGCCATATAGGCCAATACATGAGCACAGCTCAGAAGGGCATTGGGAACAACACCAGAGGCTCAAAACACCAGTTGCTCATAGATACAGCAGTTGCCTGAGATTCAAGGTCTACACAGACCAATCTGAGCACAGCCTGGATTGACTACAGGAAAGCCTATAATGCCACATACATGGATCTGTGCCACATACATGGATCTGTGAATGCCTGGCGCTATACAAAGTCAACAGGACACTATGGACCTTCATCAAGAACTCAATGGAACTGTGGAAGACAACACTGGAAGTAAACTCAAGACAGCTTGCACAAGTGGCCGTCAAGTGCGGCATATACCAAGGTGATGCACTGTCCCCACTGCTGTTCTGCATGGGCTTGAACCCCCTCAGCCAAATTATCACAAGGACTGGATATGGATACAAGTTCAAGAGTGGAACTACCAGTAGCCACCTCCTCTATATGGATGACATCTAGCTGTATGGCTAAGAGTGAATGAGACATTTACTTGCTGATCCACCTGACACAGATCTACAGTGAGGACATTGGGATGTCATTTGGACTAGAGAAGTGTGGCCAGATGGTAGTAAAGAGAGGGAAGGTAGTTAAGACTGATGGCGTGGAACTACCAGTGGGCCACATAGCAAACATACAGACCAGCTACAAGTACCTTGGTATCCCACAGTCACATGGGAACTATGAGGAGGAGGCAAGGAAGACAGCAACATCCAAGTACCACCAAAGGATAAGACAGGTCCTGAAGAGCCAGCTCAATGGGAAGAACAAGATCCATGCCATCAACATGTATGCCCTGCCAGTCATCAGATACCCTGCTGGTATAGTGAGCTGGCCAAAGGAGGATACGGAGGTTGCCGATGTGAAGACCCAGAAGCTCCTTACAATGCACGGAGGCTTCCACCCCAAGTCCAACCAGCCGGAAAGAGGGCGGGTGGGGTCTGGTGAGTGTCCAAGCCACTGTCCTGGATGAAACCCAGAGCATCCAGGTGTACATCAGTAAGATGGCACCTAAAGATGAGCTGCTGAGGCAGCAGCAGACAAGGAAGACCAAGGAGAGGAAGTGCCATGGCAAGACAAGACCCTGCATGGGATGTATCATCGACAGATAGCTGAAGTGGCTGACCTTGGGAAATCCTATCAGTGGCTGGAAAGGGCTGGACTAAAAGACAGCACTGAGGCACTGATCATAGTAGCACAAGAACAGGCACTAAGCACCAGATCCATAGAAGTAGGGGTCTATCACACTAGACAGGACCTGAGGTGCAGACTGTTCAGAGGGGCCTCTGAGACAGTCCAACACACAGTGGCAGGCTGTTAGATACAGGCAGGAACAGCATACATTGAATGGCACAACCAAGTAGCTGGCATTGTGTACAGGAATGTCTGCACAGTGTATGGGCTAGACCCACCCAGGTCCAGATGGGAGATTCCACAGAAGGTTGTGGAGAATGACAGAGCTAAGATCCTGTGGGACTTCCAGATCCAGACAGACAGGCAGGGACTGGCCAATCAACCAGACATTGTGGTAGTAGACAAGGACCAGAAGACAGCAGTGGTGATAGATGTAGCAGTGCCAAGTCACAGCAACATCGGGAAGAAAGAGTATGAGAAGCTGGAGAAGTACTAGGGACTGAAGGAGGAACTAGAGAGGATGTGGAAAGTGAAAGCCAAAGTGGTCCCAGTGGTGGTAGAGCACTCAGGGCTGTGACTGCCAAGCTGGGAAAGCGGCTCCAACAGATCCCAGGAGCAACATCAGATCTCTCTGTCCAGAAGAGTGCAATGCTAGGAACAGCTAAGATACTGCGGAGAACCCTCAAACTCCCAGGCCTCTGGTAGAGGACCCAAGGTTGAGGAAGACACATACCACCCATAGGGGTGAGAAGTTTGTTTTATTTTTAGTCCAATCAAGTTAGTTATTCACTTCATAGCTGTATATGTAAAATATAAATCAGGACAAAAATTTAATTCCATATCAAACTGTAAGTGCAAACAGTCAAAATTAAAATTTTGCTTCACTTTTACTGAACATATGGGAATGCCATTCTTTACTTGAGTGAATACATGATGTATTATCATTTATAGACTGCAAATTCTCTAAGGACTCTCAGCAGTTTACAAGAAAAAATGCACAAGAAACAATATACATTAAATAAAAGCATACAAATAAATGGTCCACAAAGTAATGAAAAGATAGAATGAAATTAAACAAACCATACCCAAATTAAGATGGAATCAAGGCCCAAATGCCTTTCAGATGAGTCCTGCTTAGAGCAGCTTCCAGAAGGCAGTTAGGGTGGGAGCCAACCAGATGCCCACTGGGAAGCATTCCAAAGGACTGGTGCAGCCACTGATAAACAGCACTACCTACCCTTGGTCTCCTCACCAGTCATCACTCATAGTTTCTCCTGGTAGATCAAACTGGTTGGGCCAATACCAATGGGAGAATGAAGTCCTGAAGTTAAAGAGGTGCAAAGCCATTTAAACTGCACCCAGAAGCCTGTTGGAAACAGGGCCCAAGTACTGATGTAATATGATCCCTGGGCTACTGTATTCTCAATCAACTGCAGCTGAGTGATCTTCAAAGGCAGCTCCATGTACAGCTTGTAACAGTTGTCCAAGTGGGTGGTGGTGAGGACATGAGTTGCTGTAGCAAGACCCTCCCACCCCAGGTAGATTCACAACTGGTATGCCAGCTGAAGCTGGAAACCCACTCCACTCCCAGCCATGGCCTTCACCTGCTGTTTTAGCAAGAGCTGTGGTTCAGAGGAACCCCCAAGTTGCATACCTGCTCCTTCCAGATCATACCATGCCAATCAAGAGACACCACTGGGGCAGATAAAGAACTCTGATGGACAAACAGTAACTCCATCTTATTAGGATTCAGTTTAAGTTTGTTCTCTCCTATCCAGAACTTCATAACCTCTAGGTACCAAGAAAGGATTCAACAACATCACCAGTTTGGCCCAGGGTAGCAAAGCTGAGTATCAAAACTCTGATGACCTCTCCCACTGGCTTCATGTAAATGTTAAACAGGGGAGGGGAAAGAACCAACCTTGTGGTACCCCACAAGGGAGTAGCCATCAAGCTGATCTCTCCTGCTCCCCTCACACCCAGCTAGGACCATCCTCCAAGGAAGGAGCATAACCTGCCCCCAATCCCTGCAAGTGGTCCAGAAAGATACAATGATGAATAGTAACAAAGGCAGTCAAGAGGCCTAAAAGGACCAAAATGGACACACTTCCTCCACACAGATCCCAACAAAGGCCATCTACTTGTGCAACCAATGCCAACTCTGTTTCAGAATTCAGAACTTTCCATAAGTATGTTTTAAAAATTACTGGGCAGAACAGTTTGTGTTCAGTTCCATTTATCTGTTTGGGTCTTAATAAATAAAATTATATATACACACACAGAGAGAATCATATTATATTAAATATATATAATATCCATATAATAGTTGTATATAATTTAATTATCACACACAGAGAACAATTAAATAATTAAGTAAAGTCAAGACTCAATCAGGTGGGCGCAGTTAATAACCCTCTCAGTGATTTGCAAGGTGGTACTTGTTAAAGCCAGAGTTCAATACTCAAGAAGATTTGGTCTACAAGCGCGCACACAAAAATTTTTCAAAATTGGCGCAGTGACGAAAGGCAAATTATTAGAAATGGTCTCCCTTATTCATAGTAATGAATGTGAAAGTTAAAAAATGTAATAGGATACAGCTTACCTTTTCCAGTCCAAATCTTTATCCTTATACAGGCAGCACAGAGAAAAGAATATTAAAAATTTAACAAATATAAGACATGCAGGAGAGCTGTTCTTTCCTGAATAAAGTCTGCACATTCAGATATGTCTAAAGGAACTTGTCAATTTTAAATGCAACTAGCAAATCTCCCCACCCCCACAATGAAAATCAATTTTTTTTAAAAGCAAACAGAAGTCCATCGATTAAGAGCGTGGATTGAGGAATCATATTTCCTCGGTTGTAGGAGGGGACACAATTCCTCCAACACTGTTTAGGAATACTTTGGGATCTAATATTAAAAATGACCAGGCTTCTAGACTCACATGACAGCCCAGACTTTTAGCATGACCTAGTTAAACATATTGTGCAAACAAGAATAGTATATGGTTGCTGTAAAAAAGGATACATCCATGCTGGGAATAATCAAGAAAGAACTGAAAATAAAACTGCTATTACCAAAATGCCTTTATATAAATCTATATTGTAACCACACACTTGGAGTATTACGCTGTACACAGTTCTGATCACAGCAACTCAAAAGCAACATTGCAGAATTTTAAAAGGGACAGGAAAGGGAAAGCAAAGTGATGGAAATGGAACACCTCTATGAAGAAAAAATTGTAATTGTACTAGCTTAGAAAAATACAAGGAGGGGCATGACAGAAATGTATAAAACTATGCATGATGTGAAGAACTTTTTTCCCCCCACTTATTCAGTACTGGCCCTTGGGGCCATCCAGTCTAGCTGAATGATGGCAATTAGGAAAGATAACTGGAAGTTCTTTGCATTGCACTTAAACTAAAGATCTCATGATCATGAGATATACTGATGGCAAACTTCATTGAGGGTAAGACTTTTAACTGATACTAAATATAATCATAATCTGTCAATATGAGTTACTGAGGAATGTGAACATCAAGATACTATTGCCCTCATATCCTATTTGTGGGCTTTTTGGTTCTTCAAAAGTTATGCTATATTCCCCCAAAATGTGATGGTCCCAAATGAATTCATTTTTACATTTATATTATGCCTTTCTTCCATGACACTCAATTCTTCCATCAACAGATGCATAGGGTTCCCAGGCTGGATCTCTCTGATGACATTTTTGAATATTTGAACATTTTAATTCAACCAGCCCTGTTTAATTCTACAGGTTTCTGGGCGGAGGGGCAGTTCATATGTAAAGTTACTAATTCTTTGTAAATACCATGGCATCATTTATATTATTGCTTATGTTTAATTCAGAAATACTCAGAAAGGAAGGAGTGAGCCTGCTACCAGGAGAAGATGTTGGATGATGATAGGTGGCAGGGAAAGAAAATGTTATTTGAAGATGTTCCTATCTTCAAATGGGGGAAAAAGTCCCAGATAACTACAGATCCAAATTAAGGTTGGTAATGGGCAAAACCTTGGAACAGATTAAGCAGTCAGTTTGTGAGTATTTAGAAAGGGATATATGGAAGAAGGAAGCATTGGTTTATCAAGAATAAGTCATGCCAGTCCAACTTGATCTCTTTTTTTTGACAGATGACCAGTTGATCACAGGAATGCAGTGGACATAGTACACTTTGTCCAACAAAGATCTGAAAAAAATTCCTATGGGATTCTAGTAGAGAAGGTAGCAAAATGTGGGCTGGACTACACTACCGTTGGATGGGTACAAAGCTGGTTGAACGATCATACTCATTAAGTGCACGTCAATGGCCTACATCAAACTGGAAGTGTTGAGTGGCATACTGCAGGGTTGTAATCTGCACAATATCAAAGGCATTGACAGCAGTACATGTGAAATGGACAGAACACAAGCTGAACGTGAACCAGCAATGTGATACAGCTGCCAAAAAAAGTACGATCCAAATCAGCATTAAAGAAGTACAGTATCAAGACCAAGATAAACCATTCTGTGATGGCCGTGCTGCACCTAGAACATTGCATCAAGCTCTGGGTACTGCATTTAGGAAAAATGTTGGCAAACAGCCGTGCATCCAGGAGGTAACAATCCAGATGCCAAGAGAAAGTTTACCAAAAATAGTTGGGAGCATTTGGTATTTTTAGCCAGGAGAAGAGAAGTGTCCAGTGAAACATGATAGTTAACTTCAATATTGGAAGAACTAACATGTGAAATGTGGGATAGCATTGTTCAGAGTTGTCCCAGATACCAGGACAAGAAACAATGTATTTACAGTACAGGAAATAAATTTCATTTAGCTATCAGGAGAAAAATTCTGACCATAACAGCTGTTCAACAATAGAACAGATTGCCTTGTGAGGTGGTGGACATGCCTTTGCTGGAGATGTTTAAACAGAGGCTGGATAGATATCTATCAAAAGCTTTAGTGCATATTTTGAGGCTTCTTTCATTTCATGATACCAGCTCCATATATCACGTCAGTAATTCATCACGCTGACAACAGCCTTCCAAGGTTTCTGATAGGAGCCTTTCTCAAACATGCCTGAGAAGGTGTCAAATCTGGTAACCTCTGTAGCCAAAGCAGAGATATACTGTATGACCCTAGATCTCTATCACTCTAGATCTATCTAGCACTGAAGTTGTTACCTAATCATCTGCAAGAAAACAACCAACTCAGAGAACACCAAGGACTTCATATCTACCACTCTGCACATGGCCTTTTCAACAGAACCAAAGCACATGGTAAAAAGGTGATAACAGACTCCCTCTGCCCTGCCATCATCTGTATTTGTTAGAATGGAAAGGATATTTTTAAAGATAAACACAAAGTCTGTCTCAGTTTACAGATCTCTCCCTTTACGTCTAAGTAATACAAATTCTCATTTCATCCAGCAGTCAATAACTTCCATAAAACACCTACTACTCAGTTTTAATTAAACTTCTTTTAGCTCTGTTGCTTTTTGTTCCCTTGCTGGCATCTCAATTCATGAAAGCAGTTGAGGGAGAGACTCTTTATCCAGCCAATTCAGAGTAAACTAGATTGAGCCACTTTCCTAGGCTAGCGTCTCCCCATGTACAAATAACATAGTCCGCACCTGGCACGGCCACGCTGACAGGGAATGATGGGATCTGTAATCTAGGGAATCTAGAGACCAGTCTGGCTCAGAGGACAGATTCCACGCAGCCGTCCCACCCGCATTTCTCAGACGCCATCCTCCCTTTGCTTATGCAGATTGCTTCCTCTCTAGTAAGGGTACACAGGAATACAACGCCGCGTTACTCCCGAGGAAGCGGGGCATCCCGCCAGGGCGGCCCGGAAACTCGGTCAGAAACCCAAGAGGTAAAGCGGGAAACATGAAGGGACTCTCTCGCCTCCCCCCAGCCGCACCTGCGCTGTCAGCCCCTGCTCCTCATCGTCCTCTCCTCTCAGCACCCGCCGGAGCTTCTCCATAACGACAGACACTCCTCTGGGCCTCTGGCCACCTCCGAAGAACGATAATCGCACCCCACTAAACTTTAAGACGCTTCGGCTAGAACAGCTACTCTTCCTTAGAAAGCACCACAGCGGAAGCTGGGAGACCAGAACCGGAAGTTAGGGGACGGGGAGGGGCCTAGAAGCACTCCTTTAAGGTGGAGCGTTCGCTTCGCTTCTGAGTCCTGGGGAATGTAGTTTCGAGTTTATCTCAGGATAATTGCTAGTCCCGGGCCCGTAAACGCTGTTAAATAGTGTCCTCAGAACGCTTCTCAACGAGTATGTGCTCTGTTG
The DNA here is from genome assembly GCF_035149785.1 of Candoia aspera. Taxonomy (NCBI): domain Eukaryota; kingdom Metazoa; phylum Chordata; class Lepidosauria; order Squamata; family Candoiidae; genus Candoia; species Candoia aspera. Next base: position 77,663,515 of record NC_086153.1, on the reverse strand, counting down.
GTCGGCTCTTTGTGATGCAATCAGTGCTTCTGAAGCCGCCACGCTGTAAATCCAGCTGCCTGCCCAAAGTGATCCAAGCAAAGGAGTAACTCGCTGAGACAAGCTACGTTACATAGCTTGCGCTACGAAAGGCCCGTTGTTTGGTATGGCTGGGAAGGATGCTTTGAAGGCGCAGTTTGTTCTTCAGCCATCCCAAACTCTGTAACAAAAGTGATATTTTAACTCTGCTCGTTATTGATAGGGCAAAGGACCATACTGTCCTTGCCTTTTAAGTATGTTATATAATCACAGTACCTATTGCCGATAAAAATCGAACAAATACATAAATGCCTGCAGTAGGACTGCCACAGAATAGAGAGAATGCAACAATAGATTATGTGCCATCAAGTTATTTTTGACTCCTAGCAACCACATAGATTTTCTCCATGAGCAACAATATAAGCTAAGCATAATTTCACAGAAAATCTGCATTGATGCTGCCCAGTAATGCCCAATATTCAGAGTCCTGCATTACTCTTATACTTCACTAATTCACCTAATCTTTCATCATAAACAGTGAAATCATACTTTTTATTTATTCTTTTTCTATATGAATATGTACATTCGTAAGTATATGAATAGATTTAGGCTTAAACCATATATTCAAAACAGACTTTTTTTTTCACTCACCACTCCTTTTAGTTATTGGGTCCCCAAATGGCCCAATCATTTTCCTGTATTGTCTCGTTTGCACCCATCCATTCATGTCTCCTAACAGAACATTACCATCCCTACCCTCATCACATTCATTCAGAGCATTGTATAATTTCCCCCTACGTATCTCTGGTTATTCCATTCCATTCTGGAGTGTAATTTGTAGTAATCACCAACCCATGGATTCCTAGGTTCGTATACAACCACAATCTAGATCAGCATTTCTTAACCTTGACATCTTAAAGTTGCCAAGGTTGAGAATCACTGATTGAGATGATACCAATTCATCATTTCTGATTTTTTATTTTTTTGTGCCTTCAAGTCAGTTTTTGACTCCTGGCAACTGCCTGGACTAGTCCCTGCAGTTTTCTTGGCAAGGTTTTTCAGAATTGGGTTGCCCTTGCCTTCTTCCTAGGGCTGAGAGTGGCCCAAGGTCACCCAGCTGGCTTTGTGCCTAATGTGGGACTAGAATTCCCAGTTTCCAGCCTGATGCCTTAACCACTACACTAAACTGGCTCTTTAATTTCTGATATACCTTCAAGCTTTTTCATTCATAATTAAACCTATACCTTTGCTTTCCTGAATGTATTCATCAACTCCATTCTATGAAATCTGGCCACTTTCATTGGGATCTATTGCATCCTTCTCCTTCCTCTTGGTTTCCCAGAAACACAGTGTATGTACAGTACAGTATTTTCCTTTCTTTCCTTGATTCATGTTCTTTACTATTTACTCTTCTTACATTCTAATTCAGAATGTCCATATGCCATGTTCATCACAGATGGAGCCCTAGATACTGACCTCTCTGTCCCTCATGAATCTGTACAATCGAACTTTCATATTATGCTATTTTAGAAAGATTGAAAAGCCTTAGTCACACCCATTTCACATGCAGCTTTCCTTGTTAAAGGGGAAGACAGAACTGGTCAGTTTGAGCACATTTTGGCTGGTATGCCACAAGTGCAACCACAGTACCAAGAACTTTATCCATAGAGGAAGAAGATATAAATGCAGGTTTGTGTGTTCTTTTTAAGGTGAAGATGATTTGATAAATCCTATTTTTGCCACCCATCAGCACTTATGGGAAGAAACAAAAATAACTTCATAGATGAACAAATCTGTTTCAGAAAATCTTCAGGTAGTTTTCTATATTAAGGCCATTCCACTGCTATATAAAATCTGGAGGCACTCATTGTCACCTAATGCTGTGCTTCCCAAAATATAGGGAATAGCCTCAACATCTTGTAAGGTGAATTAGTCCATAAACGTATTTTGGATGCATTTAATTATCTGTATTTATAATAAAACTGAATAAAACTTCTGTACAGCCAGCCTACATCCCAGGAGCTAGGTTTCTGTGATTCAGAAGATCATCTCATTTTACATACTGTAGTCAAATATCTAGAATCAACTGATTATTTTGTAATTTTCCTTAAATGAAGTATATAAAAGTAGCAACTAATACATTTTATGTTAGAATGTGGTTAAAATGGACCTTTACCATATCCTAATATTGCAAAACATTTTATACATGCTGGAATTTGATCTAAAGTTGCATACAGTGAATTAATAGATCTATTATTTTTGAAATCTCAGTTTTGTGAAGAGAATTCTAATTACCTGTCTTTTCCTTTTAGAGAGAAATATGTTTGTCTTCCATCATTAAAAAAAAAGATTTAATTATCATGAAAAGTCTGATAAAGTTTAGAGAATAGAAATGTAGCTTACTATTTTTGCACCCATATTCCTTTCTGTTAACCAACAGAACCCACATTAACATCAATAAATAGTAAAAAAGAAAATATGTATGTTTTCACTGTTGTATTGGCCTGAAAATTGAAACATTGTACTGACAGTGGAAAATGGATCCCGTATGTAAAAAGTTCCACCTTAAGAAGTACCATTTTTAAATTAACACTATTAAAATAATTATAAATTGTCTCAAAGTAGTTTATTGCCATTAGAACATTCATATTGTAACTTCTCCCCATAGGGAAGGTTACTGCCCCAAAGTTGTTGAAGTGAAATAACATCGTTAAAGACAATCTATATATAATACAATTGTTGATAAAAATCACAAAAAAATCACAACAAAAAGGTCAAGTTAAACACAAATAATCTTTCAAAGGTATTCATTCCTATATGCAGATTTTTTTTTGTGTTAATATGGAATCTGCAGATGAATGCAAAAATAGAATCATACTATTTAGTTTATTTGTTAAAAATAAGAGGTCAGGTGGACTCTTAAGGGAGATACTTACACCAAAATGGGATATAAGACTGTACCTACTTTGCTCACGGGTATATGTGATTATAAAACATCCTGGCATTGAATGTATCATTTACAGAATGTCTATATACAAAGATAAGATGGTGTATTTTCCCAAACAATGTAGCTGTTAACCTATGTTTCTGATGAAAGTATTGGGGTTTACAAAATTAAGCCCTGTACCAATTTATATTCTAACTGTAAATATATAGTAAATCTAAACCAAAATACAGTTTGTTGGAATCAGTTCATAAATAAACTGGCACTTCACCACTTTTTTTTTTATTTCTTGGTGAAAACAATTTTAGCTATATGTTTCAAATATGCAGATTAGCAGACATACCATATTTAAATTATTAGCCTCACAACAGTTAATTGAAATACCCATTTTCAATTGGCATTGAATTGCTTATGTGGAGATGCAATAACAAACCTTGATTTTGTAATTTTTAAAGAATGGTGCTCTTGAATGCAAATTCTATTTTACTGTGCTCCAATGTGCTTGAAGGGGCAGAATCACATATTCAATACATTTGTGCATCTGAATGTCAAATAACCAACATTCAGTTTCAAAATCAAATTTTATTAATTGATTGTGCCTTTTCTTGCTTTCTTAAAATCAGCAGTTCTTAACTTTCTGAAAAGTTGGTGCATATTTGGGTTGAATAATTTTGTAAATATTAAAATATACTTTTAAGGCAGAAAAGTGATGTAATTTTTGAACAGTTATACAGTATTTGTACAAGGGGAGCTAAAAAAGTTAATGGATGATACTGAATGCTAGCATGAATATTTTCATGATAGGGCTGATGCAAATTAAAAAAAAAATAGAAACAGTAACTATGATGGCAAAGTCCTTCCTTGCTTGTATTCTGTGAAGTGCAGCATCTTTTCCATTTTTCTCCTTTAATCAAACACTCAATTCTTTTTTTTCAGACTGTCAGGAAAAATAAAAATGGAAGGGAAGAGAGAAGGGTTAATTCATTGACATAGAAGTTAGAGCCTAGAGCATGTAAGAAATATAAAAATATTTGAAAGTTTTAGTTATACCCTTAAATGTAAAAGAAATAATTACACTCACTTATGCTTGATCAACCTTCCTCCTTGAATAAGTTGTGCAAATTCGTTAGTGAAGTGACAAGCAAACAACAACCAGTTCCTGGGTTGCACCTTATATGCAAATCTCATAAAAGTCAAGGAATAGCAGCTAAGTGCTGTAAAAACAAAGTTAAAGAATTTAATGAATTCATGTTCTTAGTTTTAGAGCGATATTCGCTTTTAGTTCTGCAAGTACTATATTATTGCATTCCCAAACCATCTCATTTTAAATTTTACTATCTTACAATCAACATCATCATCGTCATCAAAAGTCACAACTACAACAAAATGTTGCAGGATGTGCTATCTTCTTAGAAGGCATGCCCTTGTTCAGGACTCTATTCAGTCAGCTGTGTTTTCCCCTAAAATTCTATGATCTTTTAAGAAGCTCTCACAAAGCAAACTGTTCCTCCTCGTATTATTTTCTATGTGGCTTGAGAGTGTACTCAAATCTCCTTGGGCTGTCTGAAATCAGTACCAAAGAAACGCTAAAGATAGTTTTCTTTTGAAAACAAACAACAAACCCAATCTATTTCAATTATCTCAGGCTTCTGAGAATGTAAGTACCTTACTATTGCTTCTCAAAAGCCTCATACAATTTCTTTACTGATAGCATTGAATATAAAGTCTAAGAAGAGAACATCTGGACCCCTTTCAGTTTAGGTTTGACCTGGGCATGGGACTCACACAGCATTGGTTGCGCGTTTAGATGACCTCTGGCAAGAGTGGGATGGGGGTAATGCATCCATCCTGGCCCTACTTGACCTCTCAGCAGCCTTCAATACTGTCAACCATGTTATCCTTCTGGACCAGCACTGGGGATTGGGGGTGGGTAGCACCGTATTGTGCTGGTTCTCTTCCTTCTTTTGGGGCCGGTTCCAGTCAGTGTTGATTGGGAGCGAGAGTTCCTGTCCTCGGCCCCTACTGTGTGAAGTGCCACAGGGTTTGGTACTTTCTCCACTCCTGTTTAGCAGCTACATGAAGCTGCTAGGGGCGGTCACCCGTAGCCATGGGGTGAGGTATCATCAACATGCTGATGATAACCAGCTTTACATTTCCACCCCGGTGAAGTAAGCAATGCTGCTGACATCCTGTCTCAATGCCTGGAGGCTGTGGGTGTTTGGATGGAGAGCAAAAGATTTCAACTCAACACTAGCAAGATCGAGTGGCTTTGGGTCTTAGGCCTCCTGGATCCGGGAATTTACCATCTGTAGTTCTGGATGGGTGGCACTGCCCCAGACAGACCTGGTGCACAATCTGGGAGTCCTTCTGGACTCATGACTCCTCTTGAAGAGCAGGTGGCAGTCGTGGCTAGAAGGGCCTTTGTGCAACTTCAGGTTGTGTGCCAGTTGTGCACATTCCTGGACTGGGAGGCCCTATGCTCATTCCCTCACACCCTGGACACCTCCCATATGGATTACTGTAATGTGTTCTCCATGGGGCTGCCCTTGAAGAGTATCTGGAAGCTTCAGCTGGTGCAAAATGTCGTGGCGTGGGCAGTTTTGCATGCACCTAGATCAGCACATGTTATACCTCTGCTCTGTGAGCTACACTGGCTACCAGTTCGCTTCCGGATTCAATTCAAGTCCAGCTGATGACCTATGAAGTTCTACATGGCATGGGGCCAGGGTATTTGAGGGACTGCATCTCCCCAATCACATCTCCCCGTTCCATCAAATCTGGCAGAAAGGGCATGTCATGGGTACCGTCTATGAAGAAATGTCCAGAAACCTTCCGGAAAAAGCTGAAGACTTGGCTCTGCCATCTCACTTGGGGTGGGAAGGGGAGTAATTATTCTTGGGGATGGCTGGCACCCTGAAATGGCCCTCATATACACACGAACTGACTTAGAACTTCCAGTGCCATCTGGATTTTATTTTATATTTATATCTTGTATTTATATTTTATGTATTATTTATGGTTTTATTGTATTTTAAATCTTTAACCTTTATTGTAAACCGCCCAGAGTCCCTCCTCTGGAGGGAAATGGGCAGTGGCAAAATTAGATAGACAGACAGACAGACAGATAAAATTTAAAATGTCATCTGATAGGACCCAGGAAGGGGCCGTTTTTTACTTCAGTGCCTGTGCTTCGGAAAATCATTCTCCCTGAGGTGAGGTTGGCCCTGACCTTTTGGCCTTCTGGAGGGGGATGTTGGTGGAAAGCCTGCTAAATGGCTGTACTGTTAGGAAAATGAATGATGCTCTCCTGCAGATTAAGTTTTTAATCATTTTAATTGGGGTTTTTTTTGTGGTTATATTTTTTTGGTTGTTTTTGTATTGCTTTTTGGATTCTAACTTTGTACGCTGTCCAAAGTCATGGCAGTGAGATGGGTGGCTGCATAAACAGGGTTGTATTCTAGCCCCGATGTTTTTTAACCTCTATGTCAATGATATTCCAGGATTCCTATATGCTTCAGACATTCATATGCCAAAGATCCATGATAAATTTATCAATGTTTTTACTTTTATTTTATTTTCTATCCCACCTTTATTATTTTTGTAAATAAGTCAAGGCAGTGAACATACCTAATACTCCTTGCTCCTCCTATTTTCCCTACAACCACCACCCTGTGAGGTGAGTTGGGCTGAGAGTGACTGGCCCAAGGTCACCCAGCCAACTTTCATACCTAAGGTGAGACTAGAATTCTCAGTCTCCTGGTTTCTAGCCCGTTGCCTTAACCACTAGACCAAACTGGCATGCTGACGATCTGGTTCTAATGGCACATTCTCAAATAAGCCTGAGAAGACTGTTGCAAAAGCTAAATACCTACTGTGCTCAATTCTCTAAACATCAATAAAACCAAATCTAAAGAGATGGTATTAAACAAAACAAGTGTGAAATATAACTGGCAGCTAGATGGGGAGCCCATTGAACAAGTGAATTCTTTCACCTATTTAGGAGTGGCCTTTAGCAACACAGGGTTGTGGGCAAATCACTTTAAGAGAAGCTCAGTGAGGGCTGAGGCAAGTATCAAAAAATTAAATAAAATATTTAATTACAATTACCCAGGTACTTTGAGCTCCACAATGAAAGTATTTAGGGCAAAAATAGTCCCAATGCTGACCTATGGCACTGACCTGTGGGGCCTTACAAAAGTTATCTCACTTGAACAAGTTCAGACCAGTTTTTTAAGAAGCATATTGGGAACTGACAGGAACATGTGAGCCCCCGCGGTCAGGTATTCACTCCATACACAGCCACTCAACAATCAAAGTTTTTACCTATTGGCAGAGGATCTATTCAACGGACCCTGATAGGCTACTCAAAATATGCTTAGCTGAACAAATATGTGTGCCTCAGCCCACCTCCTGGGTAAGCCGACTTACCAAAGTTATTCCACAACATGGGGTTTCCACCCAATATTTACTTTCAACTGCCTCCCAGGCAAAAATGTTTAAACAGAGTCCTAGATACCAGTGCCCAAACAGACATAGAGTTATTGGCAAAAAATAGATCCTTAAATTGGTTGACTAAGAACAAAACAACTTTCCAAACTGAAAAATACGTGTCAATGAGTTTGATGCAATTCCTAAGGGCCTATTCCAGAGCAAGATTAGAGTTGCTGCATTCCATAGTCAAATACGAGTGTTTCCATCACTGGCCATATCATGAGAGGACATGTATATGTGGGTGCCTCAGCCATCAAATATATTGCTCATGTTTTGTTTGATTGTCAACTGTATGTCCCTTTTAGTCTTAGATATTTTAAATCCCTACTTGAAAGAACAGCCCACTGGGACGTGAATTGCAAATTGGCCTATTTCCTCCTGGGCTCTAACATATACATTGTTAGCAAAACTGCTAAGTTTACAGACAAGGCAGTTCAGCTAAGAATCAGTTATATTGGGGTATCATGTAAAGGCGATGTATTTAACTGAATATTGATTCTTTGTATTTAGCACATATGTATTTTATTATTGTATTTTCTTTTACCTATTTTACCCTGGAAACAGACCTTGCATTTTACCTTTATTTTGCTTTCTTTGATACAGTTGTAAGACTAATCAATTGATAAACACTGCAAATTCTGCACATCTAGGTCTGTTGGCAATTTAAAAACTATTCTCTTTCAAACTGAAGTTAATTTCATGACTTGCCAAATGTCATTCGGCCACTGATGATTTCTGGTGATTTCTTCATATCACTGATAGCAGCAATGGGAAGTCCCCAGTTGGCAACAGGTCCCCAGAAATGCTGTAATAAAGGCACATTGTAAGAAAAGGAAGTTTACCTTTTGCCAATTCAAAAATATTTTAAAACCAGATTTTTTTAAAACAGGAGTGGATGATATTCACTTTGACTGGAGGAGTGGATGATTTTGGCCATTGGTCAACGCGGTCCCCATTTGGAAGCAGGGGTTAAGGGACACATTTTGTCCCTTAATCTAAAACACTTATATAGTATCACTGCTACAGCTCTTGCAACCCCAAGGAAATGTACAAAATAAAAGCATCGTTCCTAGGTTGAAAAAGGTGTCTACCTCTGTCCTAGAAGTAGTGATAAATTTTAGATATATTATACATTGGCACTATTTCTATAATATATTTGACCCTAGTCAAATCATCAGTGGTCCCGGCAGCAGTCAATCATATCGACTGGATTAAACCTAACTATTTGGGGAACACAAAGTCTCTGCCCAGTTTCTCCAGGAAGTACCTAGTATCCCACAAGCCATTATACCAGAAGAGAATTGGGAAGCCTTCATGGCATTAGTAGCTCCTGCTCCATTGGCTAAGCGGCCACGAGTAAGCATAGTTTGGCCACTGTAGCCTGTCAGTGTCTGGGAAGTGTTCTGTGTTGCCAAGCCTTGACAATTCAGTTCTGTAATGGAGAGGCTTGCTTTCCAGCCACTCTTTTTCTCCAGCTCTTTTTCCTGGAGGACTAGGTATGCAAAATGTTCAACTGACAGGGGGTAGCTCCTGGAATCTTGGGATAGAAGTAGTATGTAAATAAATGCAATAAATAAATACACATTTGTTCCCATGATTGGGCAGTAGGTGTAAGTCTGAATGTCTGTGTTTGTTTAGAACTACAGTTAGCCCCCTGATAGAAAGCAGAGTAGGTCAATTAGCTATTTTTGTGTTCTCATAAATATACTAACTTCCCTTGATCCAGGTAAGCATCTACAAACATGTGGTGCAGACTAATCTGAAGGAAATTTACTGAATACATTTTTGCAGATTTATAAGCTACATACAAGCATCATAAGCAAATTACTTTTCCATCAATTAGATCAATGGGTTAATTATATTCACTATCACTTTTAAATGAGGTGCTACTGAAAGGAATAGCCACATAGAATTTTCCTTTTTTCACAAGAAAATGGCAGCCTTCTATCAAAATTTCAAGTTTGGGGCAATCTCCCAGGATATCTATTAATTGGAGTTAATTTTGTTATACTATAAATGAAATGAACTTGTCTTGGGGAAGAGCTATAGTTGAACTTAAAGAATACCAGGACTGGCACAACTACAAGTGGCTGAAAGGAAGCAAACGTAATACCTTACCGTACTGTTTGATGAGCAGTCACAATGGTTCATCAGTTAAGAGGAAGCGTGAAAGAGAAGAGAGACAGTGGCCTCCATGAAATAGAATTCCGTATTTAAATAGTCATTTGCTTTTATGTATGTACATCTAGCCCGCTTTATTATTAAAAACAATTAAAAGTAGAGTACAATTCACTTAAAACAGTTAACAATGACAAAATTATACCACAATAGAACTCTAAAATAATTTTAAAACTCTAAAACAAAGGGCAACAGTGGACCAAACCGACACAGCAGAACCAGTTTAGGCAAATGCCTGTATGAGCTTAAGAGATCTGCACCATCCAGACTTGCCTATCTCTGATAAATGCACTCCCTGGAGGATACTTTCAGTAGATCTTAGTTGACAGATAAGTACATATGAGAGAAAGTGCTCTGTTATATATCCAGGTCCTAAGCTGTAGGACCTACTTATCAGAGTTGTAATACGAAGTTGTAACTAAACCGACACAATAGGTTTGGCTGATGCTGGAGGAAAGGAGAAGCATGGAAATTTTAGATGGTACGTCCTCTGCACTAAGCTCTACTATCATCACAACCATCCCCAAATTACAAAGCTAAAGGATTAAGAAATTTTCCAGAATAGCATGGAAGATGGTACAATAAACTAGCACAGGAAAAGAGAAAAATCAACACTTGAAACTTCCAGGATTAATTAATTTAGATGCAATATGCATGGCTGAGGTATATGGAGCTTATCCTAAATATTATGTTAGTAGCTATATGATTCCTACTATGGCTTTCCCATTTGATAAAAGTAAATATATTACAGTCTCACCACACAATCTGAGGCTTGAAGGACTTATTTTTTAACTGAATTTCTACATCCACCAGCCACATAATAATACAAAATATGTTCTCTATATTTCTGGAGTATCCATTTCAGCTTTTCAATCATTACAAATTTGAGGGCCTGGTGGGGTGGGGATAATGCATCTTATTGATATTGATTTAAATATAGTGAGTCCCATAAATGTGTGAAAAATAATTAGCCAGCACCTTGAAAAAAAGTTCCACCAGTTGTGCCCTGAAGCAAATTATTAAGAAGAAAACTGGAAAAAAGGTGACCTGCAAACTCATGACAGGGATCATATGATACCAATGCTGAAAGAGCTACATTGGCAGAACCATCCCTAGCTGCATCAGACATGCTCAGACAGAAGCAACTTCCACAAGGCTGAGAGAATGTAAAAAAAAGCAATTAAATAATAAACAATTCCATGTTATGTTTATGCAACAGATGTTACACAAGGGACAAACCTATTTTTTTCTAAAAATCCCATACCCATTCTTTCAAAATTCAGTTTAAATGTTTCATAGCAATTTTATTTTACACTAAAGCTAAATTGCCCTGTTGGCATTAGAGATCAATCTGGCTGGCAAAATACAATGAGACAGTCAACAGCATGACCAATATGTTACTGGTAATTATAACTGTTATATCTCTACAGAACAATTATGTATATTTTTCTTATCAACCATTTCCACCTGAAAACACAGGAAGCATAGAAAACAATTATCCAGAAATTAAGTACTATATACATTTCAAAATGTATTCTTAAAAAGGTGTTGGTTTGCAATCTGTAAGTCTATTAAAACTATATTGTAACCTTTTTACAATTAATAGGGCAGAAATATTTTCAAAGTATAGGTGAAGAAGTTGCTTCAGTAAATGCATGTCTGTTAAGCATATGCAAAATTTGAACAATTATTTTGAGCTCAAACAAGTTTGTTCTCACATTTTGGAAGGGTTTTGTAGCTTTTTGAGTTTAACACAGATGTCCTAAGCTTAAAACGCTTCTAGAATGGTTGGATCAACCCATTTTGAGTTTGAAACATTTTAAATTAGAAAAATTTCGCACATCATTAACTGATAAAAGTTTCCTGTTATAGTTTACAGGTAGTCCTTGCTTAACAACCATTTGTTTAGTGACAGTTCGGACTTACAATGGTGCTGGGAAAACTAACTTATGACCTGTCCTCACACTTACGACTGCTGCAGTATTCCCCCCGTCACTTGATCACGATTTGGGCACTTGGCAACTGGTTCGCATTCATGACCATTGCAGCATCCCATGGTCACGTGATTGCCATTTTTAAATGGCAATTAGGTATATCCACATGGACATCAACATCTTTCCCCAAAATCTTACCAATGCATGCTTGAAACCTAACTATATCACAGTTAATAGAACAGAAAATTTAATTTTAAATGTTTTCAGCAATAAAGTATTGCCATTTCAATTACATATATTTCTTTCACAATAAACAAAGCAATTATCTTTTATCATTGTGCAGCTTTTAAAAATGTAAATGTTTACTTCAGAACATATCATGCTTTGTGTTAAATGCCTTTCTTTTGCAAACAGTAATTTAGCAGTCATGCAAGTATTGCAAGACTTCTTCACTATTCAAATTTGCTCAATCCCCTAAGTAATCTACATCTCAGAGTCTTGGACTGATCCATCAGGAACATTCTTAGGTTGATGCAATACTATACCTATTTGAGAAAGTTACACTGAACTAGATGATTTATTTTTGAACCATGTTATACAATGACTGCAGGTGCAATAATCAGTTGGTTATTTTATTGCACTTGCATATTAAACCTTAATCTTAGCTTGAAAGCTTATCCTAACACTGTTGCTAGGCTTAAAATATTTGCACCTCTGCTCCTTCAGTTAATATAGCCTTCATCTAAGAAAAACTTTGAAAGGAAAGGAATTTCACATATTTACTACTAATTTCATGAAATTGATATTGCTTGTTAATGGCTTTTAACAGAAATGTGACACATTATAGTGGCTTTCCAAAAACTTTAGTTCCCCTTCACAATCAAGAAGTGGCACAATCATTATTTGATAGTGATTACAGGTCATTGTCATGGCTTATTATTTCTGAGAGGCATTTGAGGATTTGGTGTTTATAAATGAATGCTTTGGTATCATTTAGCATTCTGCCCATTTAGAAAGCCTGTTTTTAATTCTTGAAATAACATCAAGGCCAAGTTGCAGTTTTCTTGTTAGTAATTAACTTATGATGTTTATTTATATTAGCAACAATTTATATTTGACTTCTCCAACAAGCCCAGTTCTATATAGATGGCTAACTTTCTGTAGGTAAGCAAAAGTATTCATACAAACAGTGAATTCATCCCAAAACAATGGCTATACTTCTGAAATCAAAAAGTTATATTTTTCAGTAAAATGTGTCATGGAATCTTTTTTGGGAAAACAATTCACTTGCTCTTTGGAAAACAAAAACAGGTCTATTTACTTCAATGTCTTGTGGAGTATTCTCAAAACAGAAGCTGCCAATCCTTAGAAATGTATAAGTGAGTAACAGAGATGAACAGCAGCAAAAAATCACAACATAATATTTTGCATGTTTATTCAGAAGTATATCCCAGAGTTTAACAAACTCTTTAATACAAGCAAGCATACAGCTTTAATATAGCAGATGCACCTTCCATCTTCCGCCACACTTCTTTCAAATCTCTTAAAAGGGCAGGAGTCTCGTCCTTCAAGCAGTTCCTAGCTTCCCTCAAACACATTTTGAAAGGCTAAACAATTTTCATGTATTACTGGGAAGAGGCATCCTTTTCTCCTATATTGTTGTCTTTGCTTTTGTATTTCAGAAATCTCTTAAGGGTACTTGCCAGTTGGGAAGCATAATAAGCACATTTTAAAAAATACAGCCTACGCACCAAGGATAGATCATGTCACAAGCTGGCTTGCACTCCTGCTTTTCGCATAATTGGGCAGACCAATTATTTCAATAAGAAAACCCTTGTAAGTGCAGAACCCAGACTTTGCTTCTTGGGAAGTACAATTCTGCTGTAACCCTTATGGCTCATCCCATTGTCTTGCTCAGATTATAACTTTCAGGTAAAGGCACACAGGGTTGCATTACCACCTTGAGCATCTTGTCACTGCAAACACCCAACTGTGGGAGCCAAACTAAATTTAGGGCCTTTTCCCACTTGGGCCTAGCTGGGGCACAATCATGCCCTCCCAGCATCTTTCTTCTGCTGTGTTGATATAACACTGCCTTCATTTCCATTCCCAGTCCGTGACTGAGTAAGATTTTATTTTATTTTTACAGGATTTATACGGCCCGCCTATCTCATACAATGACTCTAGGCGGCTCACAACTGTCTTTAGAAAGTCAGCAGTTTCCTGCAGACTCAAGGACAGGCACAGAACAATTTAGTTCAACAGGGAGCAACGTCAGGAGCCCAACCCGGGGCAATGACCTTGTCTGTTTCAAAACGCCCAAAAGGGTCGGATCTGATGAGCAGCTGGACGGAGGGACGACGAGAAAATCTCAGGGCTGTAGATAGGAAAGTCGGGGGGAACGCTGGACGTGAAATACCCCGGAGGGCCTTCCAGCTTCGGGGCACGGATGAAAGGCCCTGCGGAGGAGGAGGAGGAGGACGGAGCGGTGCGGAGCAGCAGCCAGGCCAAAGGTGACGAACCGCGAGGCTCCTCGCCCTCTCCCTTACCTCATGAGATAATCCCTGAAGTCTTTGCTGCGCACATAGTCCACGGCTTTACGGGCCAGCGCCGCCGCCATGGCGAACGACAGGAAAAGGCAGCCGAACTCTCAGGGGCACCGCGAACGCGTCTTCGAATGACAACCTTCTCCGCGGCTGGAAAAGAACCTCCTCTTCACGACCGGCCCGGGCTGTGCCTTACGATAGCGCCCGCATTTCCATAGCAACCTCATCGTTGATTGGCGCCGGTTCCCCCTCCTTCCCCCCTTCCAATTGACTTGTTCAAGGGCGGGGAAGGAGAGAGGCTTGCCGTAAAGCACGGACGGCACCGGCTCTCGCGCCGCGTTTCCTAAGTCGCGTTTCTGTTGGTTGCGGGCGGGGATCGGTTTGTTTCCTATTGGTCGGCTGCGGTAGCCTTGACGTATAGCTACATCGCTACCGTCGCCTTCAGTTTGTTGGTGAAGGGCAAGATGAGCGGCCCGAGCGGGAGGCGAGGTGAGCCCGTTTCCCTCTCGCTCATTGGTGGCTGAGTGCCGGGGTGCCAGCGGCGGAGGGAGCGATCTCCTCGTTCAGGTTTCAGTATGAAGCAATTAAACGCGAGCTGATGAAATGATGCGTTTAGCGTCGATTTCGAATATTTTTTCCCTTATATTTTGGGTAGTGTGGTCCACCTTCTGCAGGGCACTTGGATGACACAGAACACTTGCTGGTCAATCCCACGGTCCCTTCCATTGTTTGGAAAAATGCTCCAAGCTTAAGATATTTGAGTTGTCCGTTTGTGCATGTTTTGAAGAATTATATTTTGTAAATCACCAAAACTAAACGTAGTATTCCAGAAGTGGATGCATCATGCAGTAATTCTTAGAGTAACTATTTGATATTCCATTTGCTTCCTAAAAAAGCTCTAGCACAGAATTTGCCTCCCCCTCAGTCATTATCATACACTGCTAGCTTCAGACAAAATGGGAACAGGAAGATAATAGTTTCCTACATTGCAACAGAAAATTTGGAATGGGGACTCCAGAAGAATATTTGCCTCCCATCTCCTGGTGGCTCCTACAAAGAGCTTTGGTTTCCTACACTGGCAGAAGCCCTAGATTCTTCGAACTTCACCAACGTGACCAAAATGATGCACAAAAGAAAATGGAATGGAATTATCTTTTGTACTGAAGTTGGGGAAGCCTTTTTAAAATGAAAAATGTTTGCAGAAAGTTTTAGGTTCAGAACTGTACAGCTTCTCTTGTTTCTGGTTATGCATTTCTGCAAATAGAAAAACAATTGCAGAGAAATCTAGGCTACAGAACCAGTTGCTCTGCCTGCAGCTTATACCATCACCAATACAATGATATACTTTATCCAAGGTCTTCCACTGGTATATATGTCATGACTGAATTCTATAGCTTCTCAGTCAGTTAAGTTAGTACAGAATTGCTCAGTAAAGTTTTGATTCTCTTATTTCCTTTGCTTCCTTTTTGAATTATGTGGGAAATTAGGTGCCTATGATTTTTCCATTTCTAGATGGATAAAAGTGCTCTGCTGGTTTCCTACATTTAAATTAAACTCAGTGAATAATTAAAACAGACTTATGGTGATTGAATGACTCTTCAAAGCTTTCCATTTCATAAGTGTAAGGAGCCTATCTTGAATAGATGATTTCTAATCCAGGTAAGGCTGGGTTTTTTCTACATGACTTTTACCCTCTTAGAAAGCAGGCAAACAAATGGGATAATAACTGCTATCTTTCCTTAGAAGTGAGAGATAATGAAACTATTTATTTCTCTCTTGGCTCTGGAGATTACTTTCCTTCTCTGCTGTTTTAAACTTGGCTCGTATCGCTGTACTCTGGAGCTCTTATCCTCAAGAAGAATTCTAGGAAACTCCTGCCTACTTTTAATAGAAGGGTTTTTTTTGAGAGAGCACAATAGTAGACTAGTTCTCAGAAGTTATCAGTCAGGCCTCATTCAAGGCCCACAGCAACCACAATAGGATATCGGACGCGTTTGCCCTTTAACAGAATTTTAGTTCAAGTCCTTTGATGTGCACACTAAAAAGCCCATTTAAATCAATATGTAATAGAAAATTAAACTGTAACTAGCTTGGGAAGTCAGCCTGAAAACTGTAAACACTTTCCGAAATAACTGGGATCAAAGGGAGAGTGATGGCTGTTCACTATAAAGTCAGAACTGCCAAGCTTTTAAGAAGGTGTTTGAACCAATATGTGGTTTTTTCCTTCCATAGTCAAATCTTCCTTATTATTATTATTATTTAGATTAGATTTATGCACATAAATCTTTTATGCACATCTTTAATAATATCCAGAAATGTGTATAAACCCTATGCAGAAATTGTTCGTCAACATCCTATCCAGATGTTTTTGGTTCATTTACTTATTCAGTTTATGTCTTACCTTTCTATCTACTGTATTTGAATAAAATGATTATCAACAAGTAAAATACAAAAGGATAAAAGAAACGTTGACATTATTAACAATTGCATTACTATTTGAAATCCGTGGTATGCTGGAAAATGTTTCAGCAATTGGGAACCACACTTTTAAGGATATTATTTTCCTGGCAGAGAACTGCAGGGGATGGGATGGTTATACTCTATAATCACATCAGGAGTAAGTGTAAGAATTGGGGGCCTTTGACACAATGGGGTGGGGGTGTTGGTCCTGCATTGATGTTAAATACACCACTGTATAGTGTGCATGAGATTTCTTGTGTGTGCTTCATATACACTATACATTCTTTTTTTTTTTTCCTAGCATTTTTCCCACAGGTGCAGGGGTTGCTTTTTTTTTTTTCCTCGGATCAACCAAATGTTGATCCGTTGGTTGTGACAGGAATTAACTGACTAGCTTGTTGCCCAAGCCTGACGTCATGGGTGGAGAGAGAGTGGCTGGACCAAAGTCACCCAGTCGGCTTTGTGCCTCAGGTGGGACTAGAACTCATAGTCTCCTGGTTTCTAGCCTGGAGCCTGACAACTAAACCAAACTGGCTCTCTTCTACTTCATACATACATGTTATATGTAATAACAACAGGGCAAAAGTGTACATGAAGTGGCAACATCAGAGGGCAGTTATCTGGTGTTAATTATAAAGTATCCTTTGAGTGAAGTTCAACTCCTGGTGACTAGGTGACAACATGTCCACCTCTATATAGCTTTCTTGGCAATAATATAGTAGTTTTCTAATCATTTTTCCCCCCTGGGATATATATACTTTGTTTATCCAACAGTTCTGGGGTTTGCTGGTATCTCCCATCCAGATAGTAACTAGGTCTTACTTACAGAGCTTCTGTCAAATTCAGTCAAAGGCTGCTGGCTGCTGCAACCTGTTGCCTTAATTATATTTCTGACCAAGTTAATTCTATTCAAGAGTTTCAGTATATTAATAAACCAGTAAGGGATACCATTTTATCAACAACTCTTTCTCTTTTGGACTGACAGAAACGCACAAATATACTGGTCTTAATCTAACTCTAGTCATATGTGTTGCACTGACTATGGGTTCTGGATAGAAATATGCATCGAGTGGTGAATGTATTGATCATGTAAAATGCAAAATGCCTAGATAAGCATTTTCAATTGCATCAGCTACATGTGGTGATATTATTACTAAAAGTCACAGTGTTTATGGTTTACTCTGCAATGGTTACACAGCACTTTGTAGAACTGTAGATTATGTTTCTGTGGCTTGGAATGCAAAGATGAATTCTGCTAGGATGACATTTTGAGATTTACTATGGAAGTTTTTATTTTTCAGTAAGAGAAATGAAAAGGACGAGTTTGTTTTCAAGAGGCTGCAGGAAAAGTGAACAACTAACAACCTTTCTCTTCCTGGTTGCATTTCACAGTCTAATCAAACAGAAAAGAGAAGGACTATAGGAAAGAGAGAGATTCCTTAGATTTTAATTCTTGTGGACAATAGATGGGCCAGGGTTTTCTGCTCCTTCTACATCAGGAGAAGAACTTACTTTAGTTCAAGGACTAAACTGGCCTATGGAAATACATCGAAGAGCTATGCTCTATGACCTCAGTGGATGAAACTACAGCCACAAGAGGGGAATGACACTCTAAGATGCTTCCCCTTTACTCACAGGACATGCACTCTCTCTCTCTTTCTGTCATAGCAGTTGCTTATTGGTTGGATGTCTCCTAAACTGTAGAAATTAGTTCAGATAAAAGCTGAAAACAGTGAAATGGAAGAAAGTAAGGAACTCTTTCCCTGCTAGAGTAATGGACTTGTCCTTGTTCGCATATCTACTCCTGTGAAAGGCTGGGCTTTCAAACACTGGAAAGAAGTGGCTGAAGCCGAGTCCTGATCCAGCCATAAGTGGAGACAGGTTTTTACTTCATGTTAAGACTGGCAGAATATACTGTTTATAAAGCAAGTTTTTCTGGCTGAGCAGTGTTTATTATTGCATCAGCATACTGTTGCTGAAAGACAATGCAGTTAAGTTCTATAATTTCAGTGTAAAATAATATGTAAGAATGGGGCCATCCTGCTCTGTTGAAATCAGTGACACCGATGCTGTGTACAGATTTGAATGGAATTTGGACTATGACTTTGAGAAGCAAACTTTTACCTAATTTGCTCACCAAAACAGAACATTTCTGTTCATGTGACAGTAAGGCTGGGATCACACATTACTCCAAGTCCTAATGTGTCTGATTTTGGCTTAGCCTGCTGAGTGAGCTTAGACATTGTAGTTTATAAACTATGCTTTCTAGCTTAGTATTAGCTGTGAACCCAGATACTGCAGCTTGATCCATGCAGCCATCACTTAGCACAGTGGGAAACTCAGCTATGAACACATGTGATTTGCCATTTTAAGAACTAACTTATGTAGATGAACATGTTCCTTTTCACATTTGATTCATTCATAGAATGTAGAACAGCTTTTCCCAGTCTATTGCCTTCCTGCTGTACTGAGCTGCAACTCCAGGGTACCAGGTTCAGGAAGGCTAAGACAGAAGAAGGAGGTATTTGAACAGGACTTCCTCTGAGATGTTTTGCTGCCTTAGGTGGAAATGATGCTCCTCCCATTCTGTGTGGCGTGAAACAGTATATTTGGCCAGCAGTGACATAACCTGAACAAAAGGCAGGATATGAATCTAACAAATAAAAATAAAAGCCCATTTCCCCCTAAATTTGTAGTAGCAAGTATACTTTAAAAACTCCTCACATCACTGCCTTAAAAGTTTTTATATTTAAATAGATATCTATAATTATATTTTATACTTAAGCTTACTTTGTTTTCAAACTGTTGAACCGAGAAAAAGCTAAAAAAAAAAGGGAATTCAGGTCCATACTTTACATTACTTCATCTCTATTTATAAAATTAAACTGATATTCAGTGGTATTTTACTGCCTCAGATAATTGTTCCTATTTTTCCACTTTTTATTTTATCAAAAAACTGGGAACATTTCAAGTCAGTATGAAGCTCATAGGAAAGAACTTGAATTATATTGTATCCCATGAGATTATGACCTGTGTCTTCTTGTTGTTTGAAATAGAAAAGAGTCTTTCTCTTGGAGCTGACATTCCAAGCAATCAAAAATTAAACTCAATAATATGCCAGAGATTAGCAATCAAAATATTCAACTGAGGTGACATTTTTATGCAGTTAAACCTATTTCTCTTCATAGTTGATCACTCCCAGCCAGTCTTTCTAGTGCAGTCAGATATAAAATGCTTGGCTAAAATTACTTCACCAAAAGACTGGCAACCTCTGTTACAGCCTGTCCATATATTTTACTGCTGTTTTCTCAGCTTAAGGTCAAACACATTCACCATTTACTTATGTATGAGACTTAGCTTCTTCAAAACTGGTTTCCAAAGACATTGATTAATTATGTGCCATCAAGTCATTGTTCACTCTTAGTGACCACAGACAGATTTTCTCTATGATCCAAAGATTAAACACAAGATTAATTCCAAAACTTTTGGAATTAACATCACCGGTATCTTCTAGTTACCATAACAGCACCTTGCTCCTTGTTACCTTCCCTTTCTTGCAAATTTATCTCTAGATATTTTAGCTAATTACTTCTGTTTCAGTGGCATTGCATTTCTATATCTTCAGAATTTTATCAAACAAACCATAACTACACATCTTGACACAATTCTTCAAACATCTTTTAAAAAGCCAGTTATCAAAAACTGGTGGGCATTGTACTTGTATATTCGATAGTTCTTTAGTCGGAGGTGTCCACAGGACCCAATGCTTTCATTAAAATGGTGAAAGCAGCATTGTCATACTTGCAATGCAAGCTCCCTCCTTTCATACATGAGATGTCACACATACAAAACTTGTGCTGCTGCACTGCTGCTTTTGTAATTTCCCTCCTGTGGATGCCCAGAGAGCAAGTGACAGAATGTGCATGGCAGCATTAACTTCCCCCCTTGTATACTTGTGCAGAACACCGCAATCCAAGTATAAAAAAGCAGAACTTGTATCATGACACCACAAGTTTCATTATTTTGGTGTCATGATAGGAAAGGATGCCTATGAGCACAGGTGCTTTACCAGGAGAACACTCCCCCTGGCCCAGTCCCTGTGAATGAGGTGCTGCAAAAGAGAGGTACATCATTTATGCTAATGTGCCTTGTGAAGTATCTTTTCCGAATGCTTTGCATAGCCTTATGATACATCCCATGGGAATCATATACACATGGACCATAATTCCATGAAAAGGTGACATGCTTCTTGACTAATTTCTAAATATATGTGCATTCATATATTTGTATTCCAACTGATTCATATTATTTGTATGCCAACTGACTGGAAAGATCCAAATCAGCTTATGACTATACCAGTTGGACAGGACACTCCTTGCAGCATCAATGACTAAAAACAGCAATCAAACATGATTTGAATAATGTGCTTCTTTGTGCCTTTCTGTTGTCAGCAGGTATCCAAAACAGACAAATCAATTTTTGCTACTTATAAAAATGTCCTAATGGGAGGAGGATTCTGCTATGGGTTTTGAAAGGTGAGAAAGCCTTCAAACATCCTGTTTCTATTCTGTTACCAAGAGATAAGCAGGACCACACGTTCAGAATTTCTAACACTCAAAACATTCTCATATTTTTATGCTTAAGACAGCTCACTCACTTTATGGTGTTTCCCAGCACTATTTTATTGAAAAGTCAAACTTGAAGAACAGCTGCTCTGCTGCAGTCCTGTGTGCACAGCACATCAAAATGTACATTAAATATAATTTAAAAATTAAAGACAAAATAAAATAAATATAACATTTTTTTGAACACAGAAACAAACATCAAGAAGCACACTACAGTAGCGAATGCAGTTGCTCTTTTGTGTATGCAGGCTCAATTAATACAAATCTCTCAAACTGTGCTTAGCACCAAAATGGTGTTACTTTTCAACAACAACAACAAAATCTGCAGGATGCAATACCCTGACTTCACAGTTTCTCCCCAAGAACAAATGAAAAATGATGCAGTATACTCTTTCTTCTGAACACTTTTAGCAGGTGGCAATATCCATTCTGAAAATAAAAGTCAAGTAAAGTGCTTAAAATAATCCTCACAATACAACTCAGAACTGAGTGCTCCAAAGGCCACTGATTCCAAAGGCTTGGGGGGAATCCTGTACTATCTTACTTGAGAGAAAGTCGCATTATGAAACTTACTCCTGAGTAAAGAAGTATAGGATTCTACTACTTGTATTGAGCATGCTTAAAACTGCACTTGGTTATGGCCTATGGGTGCAATCTGGATTGATGATGATATGAAGCATCAGCGACACATAAAATGTACCAATTTTTTCAATCAATCTTTCAAGACTTTTAAGGAAATGTCATGAAGGACCAACTTCATATACATGTTTGCTCCCTTTGATATAAGAAATAATACAAACTTTGCTTGCTGAAGCTCTTCTGCTAAAGTTTCTTTCTTGGACAGTAGATGGCTTTATCTTAGCCTGTCACAATAAGCTATTATTTTAACATTAAACCAATAAACAAAAGATCACTATCTCAAGTTGATATAACAGGAAAGTCTGTAACAGCTTATGAAGCACAGTGCTTGTATTCATTCATGTAGTTATGAATGCATCAATGGAAGAGGAGGATTGAAGTCCTATCTTCTGGTTCCACCTCTAACTTCCAGGCAGATATGTATGTATAGTGTTTAGGTGCAACTGACCACACATAGTCACTTGATAAATAAAATCCCTTTGTCCAAGATAAATCAGATTGTGAATTTTTGGTCAAGAAAAGAGGCCTTATCAAATAGGACCCTGCAATGTATGGATGTCATGTCAATGAGCACAACTCTGATCTCCCTTCCATGCTTTCATCTGGTCCAAACTCATAAAAATATTTATTTTCCTTTAACAGCTCAGGTATGTCTCCAGCTCTTTTTCCCCCTCTTCACTCCTAATAGGATATTGTTTTTATGGCATCACACATCATGACATGCTCAACTCTTCGGAGACAAACCTCAGTACAGCTAATGGCAGATAGCTGTTGTTAATTGCTAGTGTTGACAATGCACCAAACACAGATGCTGGTAGACCTGATATTTAAAACTGAATCTGTGGAAAGGTGCTTACAAAAAGATGTTCTTACAGAGCATCTATAATTCCAAAAATAGCATTTGGATTAAAGGAGGAGGGGAGAGAACAATATGTCAGCAGTTGATACTTAAATAAGAAGCAATACAGCAATTGAAAAATGGCACATTTCTAGGTATTTGCTATCTTGGTGGTAATGTAAAAAAACAGAACCCAAAAATACCTGAACGCAAAGAATAACTTTGCCTTAAACTGAAGTTTTGCTGATTAAAACAATTTATGTGCCAGGAGTCCTGCAAAATTAGCAATATAGATCAGCTTCTCTGATCACTATATTGGGTAAGTGTTTTCTTGTTATTTAAACAGGCCTTTTTGGGACCATTATAACCTCGTTGAGGTCAATCTTTTCATCCCCCTTCGCTGGGCCAGGTTGGAGGACAATACCGGTTCCAGCCTTGGTGCTTGAGGTGTTTGGTTTAAAGCAAAGTAGGTGGCTGCCATTGCACCCTGCAAAATTAAAAAGAGAGAGAGAGATCATGAAGTATTTCAGAATAATCTCTTTCTTCCCCTTCCCAGGAAAAGACATGGCTGCTTTAAAGAGATGCAGACTGGTGCTATATTCATGCTCCTGCAATCTAAAGCACCTTTTCAAAACTGAATCTGATGTACTGCACAACACTAATATTTAGTAATGGGGGTTGTCAGCAAATTTCATTTTTTCCCCTTCTGATCTTACCCAGAAAAATGTAGTGGTATATATGTTACACATAGATATCTTTTGTCAGGCCACCCACTTTAAACACAGTGTGTAGGGAAGAGGTAAAGGAGTTGCAAGCAAGACATGCAACAATTTATATTAAAGGATGGGGAAAAAATTGCCAGTAGCTTTACTGGTTACAGCTATCATGATGCTTTTATGCAGCATAGAGCCCAGATTCAAAAAACAAGGATCTGCCAGCCTCCTAGTGGCCATATAACCAATTCCACTGAGCCACCTGGGGATCCTCCAAGTAAGTTGATCTTGTGCTTGCCTCCATTGATGGATGAAGGGAGACTGGCTTCAAGCTCTTGCAATGTGTGGGACTGTGAGGGCTCTTGATGTCTTGGTCACTAATTAGGGCTCTCATTCCAGGTTCTTATGACTTGCATACCACCAGCATGGATTTGACCTAATGCTCCAGACACTAACACTATCAAAAAAACTCATGCCCCAAATAATCCAAGCAACTACATGCCTTAATTTTTGTCAGTGGGCAAGGACGCTATGTCTCCAGACAAAAAGAGGATGCCTCTCATGGTCAGTCCCATTTCAAATGAACTGAGAGGAGGTGGATCTCATAGGCAACCTGGCAACTAGAGGTTATTCCCCCCAGTTCCCAGGTATTGTTTGGCTGCTGGGTTATTCTGGCATGTAAGAAGAAAATCTTTTTCCTCTCAACCAGAGCCTCCAAGCTGTTCCATCAACTAATTGGCTACCCATGCTGAGCAAAATGAAACTCTGTAAGGTAGGCTGGGATCCTGTTTCTTCTCCCTATCAGTTCATTATCCTAACTGACAAATAATTCATGACAGAGATGTGCAACTTTTCAGAATCGGAGCATTGTTGCATGATTACTGTGGCCTGGTTCCTCCTCAAAAAATGGCTTGAAATGTCAGCAGAGTTTGGCAGTTCCTCTCAACATTTAGAGTAAGAACAACAACATGTTGTCAGATACTGCATAAGAAGTTGGAACTTTCTCACAAGACTGCATGAATGTTGGTGACTTTGTACAAATTATGACATTTTAAAAAATAATAATTTTGAGGGGAGGTTGGATGAGGGTATTAAAGATTCTAATGCCCAATGAAACAATCTTGCTAGTTCTGGTTGTATGAAAAATCAGGTTAATTATGTTGGCACCTTATGAGATCATCACCAATGTTTTCTATGTCTAGGAATCCAAATGGCAGCATTTAGACATACCTTTACAAGGTGAACATCTTGTCTGCTCAGCTGATTCTGAGACAGATATTCCCTGTTTACTATCCATGGATGCCTTAAAACTTGGGCTGCTGTTAAGCGCTGATGGGGATCTACATGAAGCATTTTTGACACAATATCCTGCAAAAATGGAATTATAGAGAAGGTTACATTGATGTTGTTTGTTATTTTACTAAAAATAATAATCACTCTGGACAATTATGATTTCAGTTATGGATGACAGGAGTGGAAAATGGCATAAGAAGTCAGCCTGTAACAGTTAGTCCTACATCCGTTTACTGTAATGAAATTCTACTGGTGTGGGCAGGAAAGAGAGAAGCAAACACTTTCAGTGCCTCAAACGCACAATTTTCCTATCAGGATGTTATATTAAAACTGTATCCATAAGAAAAAAAGCCTCAGTGCTGATTTCTAGAAAGATGGAGCTAAAGATTATTGATCTGGCTTGGGTTGCAACATTATGGATCAGACTTGGGTTGTGCTATGCCTACAAAAGAACTGTCTTTAGCTGTCAATGCATTTTCAGCTACTTTAATAATAAATAGAATCTAAGATAGAGAGCCAGTTTGGTGTAGTGGTTAAGGCACCAGGCTAGAAACAGGGAGACTGAGTTCTAGTCCTGCTTTAGGTACAAAACCAGCTGGGTGACCTTGGGCCAATCACTTTCTCTCAGCCCCAGGAAAGAAGCAATGGCAAACCACTTCCAAAAATCTGTGCCAAGAAAACTGCAGGGACTAGTCCAGATAGTTGCCAGGAGTCAACACTGATTTGAAGGCACCAAATAAATAAATAAATAAAAAATAGAGAAGATAGAATCTTGGCAACAATTTCCTATCACTTTGGGTTTTATGCCTGATTTCAAAAGGTATGTCAAGATTCCTAAACTGAGTCTCTGGCACAAGCAAGAAACCATATGGTAAATGCTACTTTAAGCCCATATCAGCACTTGTCATAAGAGAGCCCTTTCAGTGTAATTTATATAGCTGGTTAAAATATTTCCGTATCACCTATTATTCAAGGCCTCTCCATATGATTACAAAATTAAAAATGTATTTGGATGCAATAAATTACAATTAATAGAGCCACTTGAAGAATCCTGAATAATAGTAGTACAATAATAAAACACAGTATATCAATGTCCTCATTAGTTTGGCAGCATCACCATGAACTCCCAAATATGAAGGTCAATAGGGATGTCCTTAGTTTAAATTGCAACAAGGTCAGGAGAGGCATTATTTCAAGGGGGAGAGTGTTCCAAGGAATAAGTATTACAATTGAAAAGTCCTTTTACTTACTGATGGTGACATCGTACAAGATGTAGTACATCCAGGAATTTGTAAGCAATACCATAAAATGCAATGCAATCCTTTGTATTGCCAGCACAGTTGAAAATATATCTTTTATCCAAGGTTGGGGGACTCAATTTATTTGTGATACGTGTCGCATATGCCTGTGCCGATCCATAACTCTAATTTGAATTGAAATATATATAGGTAGTCCTCATTTAGCAACTGCCTTGGACAGCAACCGTTCACAGTTACGACAGTGATGAAAAAGTAACTTTGTGACCAATGCCTGCATTTATGACCTTTACAGCATCTCTCTCTCAGTCACGTGTTGGCCATTACAGTCAGTACACACTGTCCTGTGCCTGACCCATCTTTTTTTCTTTTACCCTCCTCAGAGAGTGTAGCCTAAACAAGCTACAGTATCGTTTCCTGAGCTGCTTTTCTCTGCAGCTCAGTGCATCCCTTAAAAGTGCTAACTACAACTTAAAAGCTCAGCTCTGTGATCTTAGTTGATTAGAACCCTCCAGCCTACTGGTGCTGCTGCCTGACACTGACAAGACCCTAATCCATTTCGCACCAAGTGGCTCACAGTCAGGAGCGCCGCTAGGCAAACAGCTGGCACTAGCAGATACCTTTAGATATGTATTCCACACTGTGTGCCTGCTTACTCTCTTGTAACCCCATCCTCTTCAATGAATATAAATACAAACATTAATTCTCTTCTTGCTAATTATCCCGGGGTGAGCATTCCAAAGGGTGGGGGATTGGGGGAAAAGGGCTATAAGATTTGCCCTTTTACTGGTTTCCTCATGAGTCAAATTCTGGAAATCTTCCCCGCCATTTGGGCTCATCCCGCTGTTTGGAGTTGTATCCTTCTGATACTGTAAAGCAAGGAAAGCTGAATTACAATAGTATGCAAGTCGTGGTCACATGATTTTTCACTTAGCAACCCCTTTGCTTAATGACCAAGTTGCTGGTCCCAATTAACGGCCCCTAACAAGGACTACCCATATTGCTATCCATATTTTCTCTTTAAAGATGTATTTTCAAATAAATTTAACACTTAAAAAATAAAAGAAGTCAGGAACTGTGTTAAAATATTCAGGATGTGTGGCAATTGGTGTTTAACTAGTTATAGGCAGCAATCCTATATCCATTAATGTGAGAACAAGCTTCACTGAATTCACTGGAATTTACTTCGAATATACCTATATAGGACTTGTAAATTTTGATCTATACATTTACTTGGGACAATCGAATTGGGGGAATTTGTGTCAAAAACTGCAAATTACGAATTCCTCAAACATCCAAAACACAGGCTAACAAACTTCTTGTAGATTCACAATGGCATCTGATCATTCATTGCTAAAAACAAAATGCTTAATGAATCAGAAAAAAGAATAGATAGAACCAGCTAATTCTGCTTCTTACTTTGCCTGTACTAACTCTGAACTGAATGGAAGTTTACAAGCCCAGAAAGCTGTAAGATACTGAAATGAAGATAAACATATTCAATTTATTCATTTGGTTCTAATTTAAACAAAATCTGAGCCACACGTTGCTGTTTGTTGTTTCCAAACTATTCTGATAATGCTACAAAATATGGCATCTGTGTTACACATGAGATCAAGCAGGCATTTTAGATTGAGTATTGTGGTTAATCCTCAATCATTTCAGTGAATTGTTCTAATTTTATGGATCAACCATAGAAAAACTGCAACCATGACAGTCCTTACAGAGGCATTCACAATTTCAAGATGGACTTATGCTTATCTATAGTAGTTGCTATTCAATTTTGTAAAGAAACTGCTGTATTTATTGCTGCTCATTTTATGCACTATGAACTGCAGAATATCAAAACCGATGGAGGACAATCAGGAGCAGCACAAGCAAAATAAATGGATAATAGTCACTAGCAACATAAGATTATGATGTGATATTTTACCTTTGCAGCATCAGATATGGAATCCCAGTTCCCTCCTGTGAGAGCATATTTTCCGCTGCCAATTCTAGCCAGAATTTCCTCTGGAGTATCGTCTGGTCCATTTGCAAAAGGGGTGAATCTGTTGAGCAACCAATAATATGTGAAACAGATGTTTGCACATTGTAGCATTATCAAAGCGTAATACTTCCGGCTTGCATAAAACAGTCTTCCTCAATGCTGTGCTCTCTGAGTATAGAACCCCAGTTCCTAATCTCTCAGCTGGCCAGACTGGCATCCTTTGAAGACAAAAACAGCAAGCCTGCTCTAGTCTTGTGGCTCTGCTGGAAAAAACGTAAAAGCACGCTTCTTTTTGGAATCCCTTTGAAGAAATCTGGAAATTAATTTGCAAGCCAAGTTCAGGCATTTTTCTCTTCCTCTTCATTTCAAATCAGGTTTTTAAATATTCTATACTATCTAAGCATATTGTCTCCATAGGGTAAATCTATGCTGTATTTTAGCTTCGTTAAAACATTGTGATATTCTAAGAAGCAGAATGAAATACATCTACAGTATAAGCCAAAACCTGAAGTCCTGAAAAAAGGTGGGCAGGGTTGGACACAGTTCCTATAGAATGATCTTCTTTTCCTCTTGTGATATGAAACAATGCTCAAGAGGCGGTATTATAAAACCTTCCACTACGGAGTACAACTTGATGGTCATTGCTAACTAAATAAGGTATGCATTTTTCTCTATAAAGTCTATTTTGATATACACATTTACTTGCTTTAATTTTTCAAAACACAGTCATTTGAAAATGCAAATCAACTGGAATAAATGATTGCAAATAATATGCCTTAACTTGCCTATAATGAACTTGGCAATTTCAGTTATATGAATCTTCAGCACCCGACTAAGTAATTCAAATGGTATTCACTGTAAACTTCTAGGTCATGTTTTTGCCTTTATGTTGTTGTTGTTTTAATCATAGACTTCCAAGATTTATCAGACTACAGATATTAAGAAATTTTGCACCTACCCTGCTAACATGGTATACAGCAAAATCCCTAAGCTCCAGATATCACAGGCTGCATCATAACCCTGCCGTTTCAGGACCTGCAGAAAGGAAATATAAGTGCAGTATATTATATTCCACTACTTTGGGAGCTGCTGAAGACTTGACTGTTGCTTGTTTCACATTTAAGTATGTATGCCGATAGGCTTCTCGGTCCAGTTCAAAGTGCTGGTTTTAACCTATGAAGCTGTTCCTGGCTTCGTTGCAGAGGGCCTTAGGGACCATCTCCTCCAGGTAGAATCTGCACAGTCCATGTGAGGATGCAGAAAGAGGATGCTGGGGGTTCCATCCCGACAAGAATTCAGGGGGACATGGGCTCAAAGGCACTCCTTCTCTGAGATGGTCCCAATGCTTAGGAACAATTTGCCACTGGAGTTTCATCTGGTACATTGACTATTAGCTTAATACAAGGTGGCAAAACTGATTTGTTTGACTGAATATTTGGGGTTTAGGTAGTTACGGCTGATTATGTGAGTGACCATTTGTATTAACTGCAGTGTTTTTATATTCTCTTAAGTTTTATGTCAAATGCCAGAAGTCATATTGAGTTAGGCATAATAATAATAATAATAATAATAATAATAATGTAAGCCAACAAACGAACAATAGGATCAAAGCCTATTTCACTGATTGCAATTCACCTACTAATGGATCAGTTTGCCCAGTATATTTCATTAAAGTATTCTATATGAATTCTTGATAGTGGTGTGTATGTGTGTCCTGAAACTGAAAAAAGCACCTCCCATTTTTGTCTCTTACAACCACCATGTGGAGGAAGTGCCATCACATTGAATATACTCTTATTTCTTTGTTGAGGATGTGTTTGGCAACTTCCCAGATTACCTTCTTATTCTGACCCAATCAGCATGCATAGTTGCCCATCTTGCTATTCCATTCAGAGTAAACAACATAATGCAGAGTGCAGGAAAGAAGTAAGAAATGGCAAATCAAAGAAATTAAAGGTGTGAGATAAGGAAAAGAAAAGAAAAAGCTAAATCTAGTTTACACCAACTATATGTCTCTGTACCTTCCTATTCTGATAAATCATTTGTGCCTCCACCACGTCCACTGCCTTTTGTTCTTTAAATATCTCATTTATTTCTTTTTGAGAATCTCATCAATTCTTTCCAACCATAACATTCTCAATCTTCCCTTTTCTCTTGACCTATTCACTCTTCCTTCATATTATGATTCTGAAACTAAATCCTCATTCATTTTCTCTCTCTAATCAAACTACAATGTACTTCTTCCATTTTTGTATTTGAAACACATTTGTTCAATGCCCATTCATTCCTGTCCCTATCACTTCTTGTTTTACTACAAACACTTCTTAATTAATCTATTACTACTGTATTCAATTTACCATAATGTTTCTGACATACCAAAGTCGCACCTCTACATAACAAATTGGGCAGAAGCATGTTCTTATATACAGCCATTTTTTCTGCTTTCAACATTTATACATCAGACCACATACGATCACTAGCTGTCTACCAAATTTACATGTTTTAAAATTCCTCCATCCATTTTCCTGTCTTTAGTAAACATTCTGCCATAATGCACAAATTCATCTACTTGCTTTAGTTTTTCATCATTTATATATACAGTAACTTGCAATCACTCATTCCATTTTCTCTATCAAATACAACTTCCTTAATCTTTGATACACAAATCTTCAGGCCTGTCTGTATTCCTCACTGCATCATGCAATCTAACATTTGGCTGCAAATCATTCAGGTTCTCAATGAACAACATGGAATCATCTGTGTACAAATGTGCACCTACATTCACATCCCCAACCAACACATCTCTAACATTGCACATACATTTTAAAATTATTAATAACAGCAGCAACAATAAAAACCAACCATCAATATAAATACAATACAAACATCTAAATAAAATTAATTCACAGGCTCCAACCAACCCCTAATCCCCAAGCCTAGGAACACAGCCATGTCTCCAGGGCCTTGTGAAAGGCTAACAGGGTCATGGACAATCTGATCTCCAGGGGAATGATGTTCTACAAGGCAGGTGCTGTGATAGGAAAAGCTTTCTTCCAGGGTCCTGCCAGGTGGCACTCTTTCATGGATGGGACCCATAACATGCTCTCCTGTCGGATCTGATGGAATGGGTAGACATGATCGGGGAGAGGCAGTCCCACAAATAACCTGGCCCTATGCCATTGGCAGCTTTATAGGTAACTGCCAGCACTTTGAATTGAACCCAGAAGCATATTTGTAACCAATGCAGCTCATGGTGCAGAGATATAACATGTGCAGTTTGAGAAGCACCCATAACTGTGCTGCTTCATTTTGTACCAACTGTAGCTTCTGAATGCTCTTCAAGGGCAGCCCCACGTAAAACACATTGCAATTGTCCATCTTGGAGGTGACTAAAGCATGGGTGGCCATGAGCATAGCCTTCCAGCCCAGGAAAGGGTGCAATTGGCTCACAACATGAAGCTGTGCAAAAGTTATTCTGGTCACAGCTGCTACCTGTTCCTCAAACAGATACTGTAAATCAAGGAGGACACCCAGATTGCTCACTGGTTCTGTTTTGCGCAGTGCAACACCATCTAGAACAAGAGATGGAGAATCCCTGGAACCAGGGGGCCGTGGAACCCAAAGATACTCTTGCCTGGGTTGAGTTGAAGTCTGTTCTGCCCCATCCAAACTCCCAAAACCTCCATATATACCAAGACAGAATCTCTACGGCATCACTTGGACAGCCCAGGGAGGTGATAAAAAGCTGGGTATTACTGATACCTCACCCATGCCATCAGATGTCCTCTCCCAGCAGCTTCATGCTTATATTAAACAGGAGAGGGGAGAGTATTGAATCCTGCAGCAAAGCAAGGGCGGTGGGCAAGACCTCTCCCTCCCATCAACAGCGACTGGAATGGTCCTCAGAGGAAGGCAGTGAACCAGCACAACACAGTGCTGCTCCCAGCCTCTGAAGCTGATCCAGAAGAATATCAGGATTGATAGTACTGAAAGCAGCTGAGAGAGCAAGGAGAGTGAGAATGGATGCACCACCCCATCCTGTTCCCACCAGAGGTCATCTACTAGTATGATCAATGCCAGATCTGAAACCTGACTGGAAGGGGTCCATATAATTCACCTCATCCAGTGTTCTTTGGAGTTGCTGCAGAATCACCTTCTCAGCCAGTTCCCCAAAAAACTGAAGGTTGGAGACTGGATGAGAATTGTCTAGCACTGTTGGGCCATGCAATGGCCTCATGAGGATAGTATATACTAAAAAAGTACTCATAAATTGCACTTATTAGGAGAACAGAAGCAAATGTTTGTGCAAACTTTCATAAAACTCAGAAATTAAGAGTCAAAGACTAGTTCTGACAATTTGAAATCGAAGTGAAGTGAGTGATATCTGGCATCAGCATGGTGATTTCCAGTGTCCCTGAAGAGAACAAATGAACTTCACCTAGACTTCAGAAACAATTGGAACAAATAAAAGCTGTTAAGTGATTAAATTTACACACTGCCAATGATCATGAGGCTAGTTTTCCTGTCAAGATGCTTCCACTAGATGGCAGGTCAGTTCTTCTAAATGTCTTTAACCATTCATAATATTTCATGCTATCATTGCTATTAAATATACAACTGGTATAACTACCATCCAATATAAAAAGGGTTCAAAATAAAATTTTTAAAAAGATAATATGAAACAAGCATGCAATTTCATCTGCCTTTTTAATAACCTGTATAATTGAGAAAGTATTTAATATGGTAATACAATATATGGATGTTTGGGCTGAGAAAAATGGGAGCTGAAATGAAACAGCATTTAGGAGGATTTCTAAAAGCAGCAAATGAGGTTCCTGCAAAGTTTATGTTTATGAAGGAAAAGAGAAAGGAAGCAGTTTACCTGACAACTGCCTTCTCCCCTGAAATTTCATTCAGTTGGTTAATCTATTTATATTGGATTACAAAGACATGTTAACTAAGTGCAAAGAGAGTGTTACATATCAGCTACATGACACTGAACATCTCTCTCCAGCCGTCATCCTCTAATTCAAAAATGAAACCATAAAGGTAAAACGGCCATGAAGAATGGTATGGGCTGTAACACCAAAATCCACAAAGGCCCACTGAGAGTCAGTAAGGAAATGATCACCTCTGGATGAAAATAATCCACCTGGAATATTAATGTCTTCCCCACTCCAAATAAATCCTGAAGGCAATCAGAAAATGACCAATAATAAATAATAATTCAAGAACGTCTGGAGCTGCTCTGCTAGTACCCCTTCAACAATATTCCGAAAATGAAAAGGTTAGACGCAGACCTGGTTCTGAAGTAATCTGTGCTTTGATACAGTAATTTGCATGAGGATGGTCTCCGATTTTATAGTGAGAAATTGCTGTTTCTGTCCTCAACCACCGTTTTGAAACTATGATAGAATGAATGAGACTGAACGAAGTAAAACTAATCTAGACATATGAGGGATCAAAGTGATGGATCTCCCTTTGTGTTATTTTTAATGTTGTTTTTTCTTTGCAGGGATTACAGCATTTTCCAAGGACTGGAACAATGTGATAAAAAACGTAAGTAAAATATCCTTCAGTTTCACCTTGACTCCTTGTGATTTCCCAGATCTGTCCATGAAGTTATCTTGCCACAGCACAGAAGTGTTTGCTATTGTCTTATTCTGGGATGTTTTTTCAACTTCCCAGTCTAGAGTGCAGCCCTCATACTTCCTGCTTGCTTCCCATCAAAGTACTAGCCAAGCCTTACCCCACTTACCTTTTGAACTCAGAGAAGGTTGGTCAAGTGCTGCCACCTGTCTACAGATCTAATGGTCTTGAAATCACACTCCAGAAATGACAGTAGGAATACCATGGGCAACTCCTGGGTATGGCCCATAGTGCAAATAGTGACCATCATGTGAACTTTTTAAATCTCCATACCTCGGGTGCTACAAAATTGGCTGTGTAACATGGTGTCATTAGTAAACCATTCTCAGCTCTCAGTTGTTTGGCAAATCCAAAATCACACATTCTGATAGAGTCTGGGTTCCCTGATTCGTCCATGTATAAAATGTTACTAGGTTTCAAATCTCGATGAACAACCTGAAAATAAAGTTGAAATACATTATCTAAACCCAAATTGCTATAATGGTAAATGGTTTTGTTCCCAACTGCCATTCTTTGAAAATTATCAGCTACTTTCAGAAGTGTCTTCTGCACATTTAGTTCCATGCCTTGATAAATGTTGACATTACTGCATAGTAACAGAAAAGAGGGTACATTTTAGTAATAAACCAGAGGAACTATATGAATCTTACATTTATCTTTAGCCTTCTGAAATATTAATCATTTCCAATAAACTATATGCAGCTAATCTGTTTGGGAGCAGTTCATAAATGAGAAGCTGCAATTTGCCAGTAATTTAGCTCATGTTGCAACTAGAAAGGTAATAGCAATTAAATCTTCAGTTTGAAAGAAGCAGTGCAAACATTTGACCTTTATTATAAGAGCCCAGATGGACTGCCATTTTATTCTATGTCACAATCACTCATTTTTCAATAGTAAATGAATCACCTGCAAGTTTATTCTCATTGTCAATTGTGTGTGTGTGTGTGGGGGGGAGATGATAATACCTTTCATGATTCAATATTTTAATGACACAAAGTAACTTTTTTAGAAAGCTGGTTGGATGCAGAAGAACTGGTATACTCACACCCTGGGAATGCAGATAGTCCACGGTCTTGCTAATGGTACAGAGAACGGCACTAGCTTCTCGTTCTGAGAAGCATTTCTGTCGAAGTATTCTATCCAAGAGTTCTCCTCCTCGCATCAGTTCCATCACAAGGTATACAAATTTTCCATCATCATAGACCTGTACATGCAGAAAGGTCATCAAGTACTGGATCCATAAACCTTAAATGCACTAAAACCTCATCGCACAAAGTTTTACCAAAACAAATGAACAAACCAACCACCTGTTCCTTTCCTGATTCCAGATTTCCAGGAGTCAGACAGACAGACAGACATTTACTTGATGGGAAAATGCAGCATAAATGCCAGGGGGTTTCCCTAATCCTGAAACTATGTGGATTATTTGACTGAACATCAAATTGGCCCAATGTTCAGGGCCAGCTTTCAATATATGTTTCGTTTTGGTTATCTTCTTGTAAACCAGTGAAAACATTTAAACCTAACACTGAAGTTTGCAGGGTATTCATAGGCTACATTGATGAAGTATGTGTGTCTGTGTCTGTGTGCGTGTGTGTGAGTATACTGTGTGTATATATATATATATATACACACACACACATACATACACACAACACACACACACACACACACTTTATTGATTTAGTCTTTTGACCATATCACATTGATGAAGTATGTTAATGTGGTCAGAAATTCACTGCCCATAGTCTGATTCTATAGTTGGTCTTTTATCATGTTAATTCCATGTTAATATATTTCATAGATCCTGTGTACTGTTAAGACGTTGTTTCCTTGTTATTGTTAAATAAATAGATCAAATATATGAATTCTGGAATGACCATATTTTTTCAATGAAATATTCAATAAATCATATGTCCATAATTCTTAATGCAGGGGGCTAGATAAACTCAAGTTACCTGCGTTTTTATTAACATTAAACAAATCATTCTAGAAGGAAAACTGAAAGATGTAGGTTATAAAAAGGAACATAAAATAAATTCCAGAACAAATACTATTTTTGTGAATGGTTTGCTGTACTCTTGAGCTTAATGTAACCAGGGATAGGCAACCTGGTCTTTTTCAGATATTTGAACAACTCCCTCAATCCTTACCAATGGTCATACAGTTTTGGGATGCTGGCAATTGAAGTCCAAATCACTAGATGGCACTAATATGCCTGCCCTGGTTTAATTCAAATATTTCCTGATTGCATACTCTTAATTGTAAGGCAATGAGCTACACACACAAGCATGAGTTGAAGCAGATGAGCCTGGCCATGTACACCCCAACCTATCTCCCTGGTCCTGTTTTTTAAATAATCAAACAAGGATCAGAACATTACTTGTTGCTGTTGACAGCATGTTGACACATGAATATAGGGATGTCAAGCAGAATCACCTATTGTAGGGCAGCCTTGAAAATGTGATGCTATCTATAGAAAAGGTGAACATGGTATTATTGTCAAGTGTTTATTTACCTATATACCTAATCGTGCTATTATATGAGACTTGAATAAAAAGTAATGCCTCCTCCCTCATAACTCTGAAGTAGGAATAGTTTAATCAATGAAACAAGAAAATAATCCTTGAAATGAGTTCTTTTGTTACCTGTATTTACTTCTCCACATAATCATCACTGCTCACTACACACCTCTGCCAATGATGGACAAGCTTAAAGCTGTCATGAAAGAACTTTGTCCCTTTCACCAGGTCCTGATGATCCTTTCTACATTTTCATTTGATCAAAACAGATATCCATGTAGGTATTGCTTCAATTAAGGGAAAAAGTGGAAATCCCACAGTGCAGGTCTGGACTATATAGTGGATGAGATAATGCAGTGAGATCTAACTTCACAGTTGCCCATTAGGTGGCTCATGAAGTACAAGGTCTAGTATTGTCATGCTGCAGAAGTTGTGCTTCTGAACTCTGCTTAATCATTCTTTCAAAGTTTTGAGTGTTGTGATGTAGTGCTTTCCTTTGATAGAGGTACCAAGTTTAAGGAAATCCTTCTGAATAATACCATCTGTATCCCCAAAAACCATAACCATGCGTTTTCCTGCCAAAGCCTGGGAATTTTTTTTCCCACAGGTGAAGCTTTGTGATGATACTTCATGGACTGATGCTTCATTTCTTGGTCATAATGATGAGCACGTGTTTCATTGGCCATCACTTTTATTCTCATAGCATAACAATTGCTGGCAAAGTTCAAGTCTTGAAGCTTTCATCTCTGCCATCAGTATATGTAGAAACCATTTTGCACAAACCTTCTGATATTGAAGATCATCATTAATGTGACCCACACATTCCTGTGATATCCAAGCTTGACTGCAATCTCCCTTTGAGTGATCCAATTGTCCTTAATCAGTTCATCAACTTTTCTCAGGGGAAACTCATTGACTGGTATCACAAGTCATACACTTTGCTTTTGATCATATAAATAATAATTTTTACATTTTTTGGCCCAGCAATGCACAGTACTCATATCGTCACAGTCATCACCATAAACAACCTGCATTTGATGGTGAATTTCAATTGGAGGGACTCCTTTGGCAGTCAGAAATTCAATCACAGTGTGTGCTTAAAGCACAATGATGAGTACTCACTGCAGACTTCCATCTGACAAACAATAGCATCACAACCTTTTCTAACAGTAATTTCCCACCAACTGAAGTGAATGAACAGATGCTCAAGAATACGTCAGAGCTTGTAGTGTGTCAGTACTGCCATCTGTTGTAGGCGACTTATGACATTGGAGGCATTACTTTTCATTCAACCCTCATACATCCCAGAATAATTGAAAAGAAAATTGGAGGAGATTTATTACATCATCATTTGCATTATATATATATATATATATATATATATATAAAAACATGGAGCTCCCTAAAAGAATGATGATTTCCATTTTTTGTTGTTGCAAGATTTGCTTATAGATTGTTAGTAGAGTGATCCTCACCACTTTGTAAAATGGAAAACCTTTGTGTAAGGCCACTACACATAAACATAAAGTTCCTGCCTACATAAGAAAATGTATCAACAAGGTCTTTGTAGTTACTTAATTCTTTACATTCTGATCCCACTTCAGGATTCAATACAATTATAATTAAACAAATAACAATGTTCCTGCAAATTTATTAATACACCCTTCTAAACCCAATAATACAGCACAGGTTTCCACAAGGTTGTTGGAATGGGCATCACAAAGCTTTCCCTAAACAACTTTTCTTAAAGTTCAGCTTACTCACACGGAGATATGTACAAGAAATGTGTGACCTGAACAACTACTCACATCTTTGAGTGTGATGATGTTTGGGTGCTGTCCATATCTCAGAAGAATCTCAATTTCTTCTGAAGGGTCTCTTTTGCTCTTATCAATTATCTAATGGAGAAATGGAGAACAGAGCAAATTCAAGAAGAGAGGAAGCCTCATCTGTGCATTTGAAAGAAAAGCTATGCATAGATATACTATGCTATAACTAAATAGCAATCTATATTGTAAATCTTTATTGCAAACCGCCCAGAGGCACTCTTTGAGTGAGATGGGCAGTGACTAAATTTGAAACATAAATAAACAAATAAATATCCATGCAACTATTCTTCAAAATATTATACTTATTCAGAACTGTGAAGAATCTTTCCAAGAGGGGGAAAAAAATGTTATGCAAAAATGAGTGAGGAAAGTTCGATGCAAAAAATGCATACAACAGGAGAAAATATTTGCAAAGAAGATGTATTCAGATGTTCATTTGTACAAAAATGTAGACAAAAATCTGTAGAACAGATGGATATTTTTAAAAATTGTGCATTCTTATCAACATGCTTATGATACACACACAGAGAACACAACATTTATAGCTTGAAGTCATTTCCCCTTGCCTATTAAACATCCAGTGTTTCTCTAGAGAGAATTCTATTATGATTCTTCACTGGTAGCAGCAGAAACTTTCTTGGCGTATGTTCAAGGACATTCTTGTTATTATTTATTCAAATATTTCAAGAGCAGGCTTAGGAAATGTAAGTTTTGTGGTTCACTATGAAACCTGCCAGTTCAAACTGGTTGTTTTATCCCATGACAAAATAATAAATTTAAATGATGGTAGTATGTTAGCCTTAAGGCAGAAGAAATACCTTTGCTATAGCTGTAGATCATAGCTGTGGAATTATGGGGGAAAGGTGGGATGGGAAAGGATGCCAATTTATTCTGAGGGTCATTTCATATATTAAAGGCAAGTCTCTTTCCCCCCAGTTCCGAGAAGGGTTGTAGTTACATGAGTGGTGGAAAGCATCAGCCAGGATTTGAAAAGTTCTCAGCATTTGTTGCTTTCCATCTGTTACGCTGTTCAAAGAAGTATGCTACCAGCATGGACTAGCAAAAGAAGAAATCAGCAGCCAGTTGTAACATGAGAATTTGTCCTCCTGTTTGCCCATATGACTACATCTATAGTAAGCCTTCCCAAATCTGGTATTGTATAGTCCCTCCAGCATTTATATACAATTATACAGACATTTCATCTCATTTATATCCATTCATTCATCCTCTCTTACACAA
The DNA here is from genome assembly GCF_035149785.1 of Candoia aspera. Lineage (NCBI taxonomy): Eukaryota > Metazoa > Chordata > Lepidosauria > Squamata > Candoiidae > Candoia > Candoia aspera. Next base: position 77,624,351 of record NC_086153.1, on the reverse strand, counting down.
GTGACTTTCTCCCCATCTAGCACAGAATGTATGCTCAGGAAGTCTAATCCCCATGAGTGGATTTCAGGTGGATACACACACACACGTTCAATCTTGTCCGATTCTCTGAAACTGCCTGGACAAGTCCCTGCAGATTTCTTGGCAAGTTTTTTCAGAAGTGGTTTGCCATTGCCTCCTTCCTAAGGCTGAGAGCAGGTGACTGGCCCAAGGTCACCCAGCTAGCTTCGTGCCTAAGGCGGGACTAGAACTCTTGGTCTCCCAGTTTCTAGCCTGGTGCCTTAACCACTGCACCAAACTGGCTCTCAAGGCACAATATAGTTGGAGGGTTAATCTTTTATTTCCCAACAGTCAGCCCACCCTCCCCAATTACTCCACAAGTAAAATGGCTTGAAAATGGCTTCCTATTCACTATAATGGGGAGCATTTTGACGAAAGGTGCTGGTGGCAGGATTCAGAAAAGTCAATGAGGACCAACTGGGATGGCCTTGCAGGCTGAAACTAACCTGTTCTTGTGCCCTTTTGTAATCAAATAAACATTCCAAGGATAGGCAACTTCTCCAGGGCCATTCCTATTTTATTTTATTAATTACTTGCAGACAATATTTTTGCAGGTATACGGAAGAGCACTTTCTCACAAGCACATTTATCACTCTTCCAACACTCCCCAAACCCTCAGAAATGGTCTTGCAACAGCTCACGATTATTTTTTCCACCGACACTACAAGAATGTAGGATGAGACCACCACACCAAACCAATGCTCTCCCCAGCTGACAAATAAGGAAAAAGTCTGGCCATCAACCAGTGCTCTGCTCCCCTCCTTCTTCTTACCCTATGACTTTTAAACAATGGAAAAGTAAAATGAAAAATGCAGATTGCTATGTGCAAAGCTACCTCAAAGCGATGCAAGGACACTGGTATGCAACAGTGGCTTAAGCAGCAAAGGAGCCAGAAAACAGGGACGTCAGGAGTTCCCACCTATGGGAAACCAGCCAGTCCCCCAGGCTGCGTGGAACTTTAATGCCACAGATAAAAAAACAAAAAATTGCAATTTGAACTCGGCTGCAGCATTGCTAGAAGAAAATCAGCTTAGCTGTCCAAAGGTCATAATGGCATGGGAATATAGGAGCATTTTACTGACCTGAAAGCAACTCAACAATCCCATGTAGAAGTGCCCTTGCTCTAGTTACACAAAAACTAGTGATGTTTATCATAGGGATAACAAAACAGCAAAGGCAAATCCTTTACCTCCTGTTGGCTTTACAAATTTTACATTCCTCTCCTTGCTTCTAATACTGGATTTTTCTTTCCTTGCAGTAGATTCTGCAACGTAAGATTGCATTTTACTGACCTTGCTTTTTTAAAAAAAAAGACTCAGAACATCCACTGCTTTTGTTGTAAACATCAGTCTGGCTGGCTTCCTTTAGCGAAGGAGCACAAGTAAACCAATATTTAGGAAAGGAATATTTACAGCTGCAAATGTGCAGAGTCACAAAAGCATCAGAGTAGTTCTCAGTGTATTTCTCTAGTACTTTCAACAGAGCTTTAAAGCACAATGTTTGAGAACCAAGTGTTTTTTAAGATCTTCAAATCAAATGTCATTTCATGAGGCTTTAAATTACATATACTGATGTTTTTCATAATTCAGTATGAATGTCCATTATTGTATAATCGAATTCAAATCGAAATGAGAGTTGGATCATAGAATAAAGCCAAAGTTGGATTATGTTCACCGTTACCTGTTAGAATACCCTAAGGATCTGTGTTATTTAAAATGATCTGATCTCTCCTAGAATTTCTCATGCTTGCAGAACTATTGGGGGAAGTGAAATGGCCAGATTTTTGCCATTTGAACAGAAGCAAATTAGGGGGAAAAAAAACCAAGATAAATTTGATGGATTCCCTAAGATTAGATCCAAAGAACTATGTGGCTATGACCATGGCTTTGTCCTCTCCTGACACTGTACTTTATGGCAAAGTTAACATGAAATGTAGGGGACTTTCAAAAACATGACACAATCGGACATATAAATTGTGGTGGCTGGAGATTAACAGAAAAAAGGAAACATCTATGGGCATGCTGAAGCCATGCAAATAATCTGAGGAACATCTCTGAAAGCCATGACTGCTCCATTCACATATAAATTTCCCTCATGGGCTGGCTTACATTTTACATTTTTCAGGTTAATAATTCTGAAGTGTATCTCACACACACACAAAAACTGCATAAGAAAGGCAATCTAACTTGCTTATTAATGAAAATTAGTAGTAGGTTTCAATAACATATTTCAAAAGAAATTCTTGATGCTTGATGTTTTCCACCTCTGCATCAATAACAATCTAGTCAAAAGAACAGAAGTTGTTACCAAAATCAGATTAAAACACAGCTGGACAACCCATGATTTGGTGACTAATTTCAAATGCCCCCTGTAAGATATCAGTTTAGACCTCTGATGAGACTATCTATGCCTTTCCTGAAGCCAGCTGCTCCAGAAACAGAAAGGATATGAAAAAGAAAAATAGGGGTTCAGAAAAAAATGGAACTCCCAACCTACTTTTGACATTAGCCTCAACAACTGCTTGATTTAGCTGTGTCTATCACATGGCCCAGAATTGATTACCGTGTTCCTAGTTACAGCTTCTGATCCCAGGATTCTTGTAGGCAAAGGGGTGGGTGTCTGTGACTATGCACACATGGTTGAGTGGGTCTTGGTCTCACTGATGGACTCATTCACCATGTAATTCACAAAGTGTTCTGCCACCCTAAGAATATTGCCTCCCACTTTTTATAAATAAGTATCTTCATCATTCTTTCATCCCAGATCATCTTCTTGGATACCTCTTGTCAAGCCCCATGTAGCTAGCAACTTAAGAAGCCAAAACCACATGGATTACAAAAAGGCATCTTTAATGCTGGTCAAGGTATAAACATAATCTTGAAAACAGTCGGTTTCTTTGCCACAGCACCCTGACTCTGGCGGGTGCACTGCCTCTCCTCTTTTCACAGCCAAGAAACAGTCCTTCATACTGCTTGGTTCCCTCAGCCTCTTGCATCTCTGCGTCAAGGCAGCAAAACCTGCACTAGCTGTACTTACCAGATGATCACCAGGCACACCACAGTGATTTCTTACCTTTACTGCAAACTCTGCTTCTGTGGCTTTGTGAATGCACCTCTTGCAAACAGAATATGAGCCAATGCCAATGTCTTCCTGGATTTCATATCCATCTGTAAAGTGAATATTGTTCCCATGTAACTGCTACAGAGGGAAATAAAACAATAGACATAAAAGGACAAGCCTTATGGCAGACTCCATCAGAAGACTCTGTAGCTCTGACAATTCTGAAACAATTGTTTATCATGCAGAACCAGCTAATTAAACAAGTGCTGCCTTAACCCTGTCCAATTAATCTTACAATCCCTAGCATGCTTGACTTTCTTATAAGTAAACTTGAGTAAGATTGGACTATGAGTAAAGCTACAGCATTATTAGTATAAAAATACAGCACAGTTAAGCCTCCTTTAAGATAAATTATCAGATAACTGCTGATAATTTAATGGAAATGTCCCTATAGTTTTCGTGGCAACAATATGAAAGTGTTTTGCCATTGATTTATGGGGTGGTCTTTCAACTTTCCACTCTAGCCAATGGCCCAGTTATTTCCTGATGGTCTCCAAGTACTAATCAGGTCCAACCCTGCTTAGCTGTTTGAGATCAGCCAAGGCTGGATAGATGCTGCCATCTAGCTGGGCTCAGTGCATGATAATGGTGTGGAGAAAGCAAATTCTGTGCTAACTTTTTTTAAGGAAAGGAGTTAAATACAAAAGATTGTAATTTTTTCTCCTCAGTGCATATTTGGATAAAAGTATCTCATTATCACAGATTAGCATTTCTACATTGATTGGCAATGGCTCTTCAGGCTTTCCTGCCTGGGGCTTCCTTGGCTCTCCCTGGAAATGTCAGGAGGGATGATGATGATGATGATGACGACGACAATCATGAAGGTGATTTGTATCTTGCCTTTCTACTCAGATGGCATTCAGAGAAGCTCATCTGGGAACTTCTGCCTGCAAAGGGTGTTCTCTGCCGCTGAAATATGAACCTCCCTCTCATATTGGCTTTCATTACTGATTCAGTTTTTGGTTGTTGACCTTTGTTGTATTTCACAAGCTAGGACTGGAGAGGAAGGGCACAGTAAGTTATTGCTGATACCACACAAAAAAGTGGTGGAAACAATAATTTATTTTGGGTATTGTGTCACTTCATAAAACAAATGGTTGATATGGGAACTAAGGACTTTTCCATGAACTAAATGAAGAAACTATTTACATAAAATGGTGTTAGTCACATCACTGATCATACTTGTGGGTAATTTTGTGTCAGAACAATTTCCTTTCAGTTGATACAGCTCTTATTCAGCTCTCATTTCAGGCACTGAAATGGGGAGATCCTCTTTTCCACATTACAAAGCAGTTCATGCCAGAAACATGAGAAATTGACACATGAGTGTGTTATTAATAATTTAGATGGCTCTGATATCACTAACATTCTGTATTTTATATGTGATCATTTCTAAGTCTCTTGGAATATAATTGTAGTGGATTAAGGGGATGGATTCTAAATTTTGAGCGGGTTGCTTGGTAGCTCAGGATTTCAGAGTATTCTCAAAACACAGCTACAGATCTCTCCAATAAGAGGCAGGGAAGGAATTCAGATGGAAAGGAAATTAGCAGTTAGTTTGTACTCATTGATTCTTTGCTGGAGGCTTTAAGGGAAGCAGCATCTTAAAAAAACATAAATCTAATGCCACTAGGTCCAACACCTAGAAAACCCTGGGATACTGGGGCCTCTAAGGCTGCATGTTTGATAGCTGTAAGAGGGTATTCTTTTAAATATAGCTTTATTCTATCTGGGATAATTTCATATCTGGTTTTATTCTCTGCCTCCCTATTTTTTTCTCTGTTTGCTCAGTCTGTTTACACATTAGTGAGTGTTATCTTTGGTCTCTAGACCTCAGCCTCATGTAATGTATGGCAGTGAAACTATTCTCTGAAATCCTTACTTTGCTGCTCTTATGAGGAAAAATATTTTTCTTGTTTACTCTAGTTTACTTTATAATCAGCCACTTCATACTCCAAAATGGCTTGGGTTTGGTAAATCTGATTAAAAGGGAAAATTGAGAACTATTTATTTAAAAATGTTGTCCTGGAAGGGGGATCTCCTGCTCTACCCCATCCAGATTCCAAGAAAAGGAAGAACAGAGGCATCTCATTCAAGAACAGGTGGTGGCAACTACCTGCCAGGAAGAACCACTTTCACCTGAATGAATGGTCCACACCTGGACACCTCAGGATTCAGGCAGACAAGATCCCAGGGAGGAGTCTAGGAGGCGGGGGGAGGGGGGGGCTAATGACATACCTTCCCCATCTTCCTCACTGCTACCATCCTAAATTATAAGAATGGCATAGAAATTATTTAAAAAATAGAAGATTATTGTAATTATTATCCCATTTTTTCTATATAGAAGGCCCTCAAGGCAGCTAACAAACATAGTTAAAATGTCAGACTCCTCAATCAAAGGATTGTTGAATCTTCTGATCGTGTTCGTCTGCAATGATGGATAAGCGTGTGTCAAGAAGGAAGATGGGAGGGGGGAATTGCAAGGAGCGTGAATCACTGTTGTTTGGGCTGGAAAGCGGGGAGTCAAGGTCATGCTGCCAGAGACATCTGCGGCTGGTATGGCTGACAGTTAAGAGTTGGGTGAGAAAGAGACAGGAGTGGGGAGTGGGGCATTGGAAAGTTTTAATGAGTGAGTTTAGGTAGGAATCTTTTAATCACAACTTTCTTTTGTTCTGCACACTTGTTCTTAATAAACCTGAATTCTGCACATTCCAATTGTGCATGAGTTGGGTCAATATTGGGACTAATGGTGTCAGTTCTTACATAAAATCAGATACTGAAAGACACTTTCACTTTCAACCAATTCAAATGAAAAAGACTTGACTAAAGGCCTTGAATCCTTTTCTAAAAGTAGAATAATTGTATTTGACTTAATGCTTGGAGAAGAAGTACAAGTAGTGGCAATGATCTGCTCATGCATGTGTGTTCTGCTACAGCAGGAGAAAGCAATGACTTTTACTACAAATCTGTCCTGTTCAGACTATGAGATGGCCAGGCAGATTTAATTAAAGGATTTAATAAAATCCTTTATTGAATTAACTATTTACAATAGCAAAAGTTCTTGCAGTAGATTAGACTGTATAAATCAATCAAGTCCACCCAGGTGGCAAGGGACACTCAGGCAACACTGCAGGATCAGACCATCGCAAGACAGCGAGGCAGAACTCAACCAATCCTCTGATTGAAGCTGCAAGACTGGAAGGAGCTAGAGTACATGGCAAAGGAGAGGCTAAACACTCAGATTTGTGCCCTGGCACACAGGCTGGATCAGGCTGGTGCACGGAGGCTAGAAAAGGCTGGGCTGAAGTATCTAGGCAAGGCTTGGTTCTGGAGACAAGACCGGACTGGGCTGGAATGTTTTGACAAGGCTCAGATCTGGAGACAAGGCTGGACTGGATTGGAGCATCTAGGCAAGGCTTGAATCTGGGGACAAGGCTGGACTGGAATGGAGTGACTAGGCAAGGCTGAGATCTGGAAGCACACCCGGATTGTGCTGGAATGACACGGCGAGGCTTGGAGCTGGACATGAGGCTGTGCTCAGCAGGGACGTCAAGGAGAGGCTCGACTGGAGCAACTTGTGCAGGAAGCAGGTCTGCGATGGCAGAAGGCGCTGGCTCTGATTCCATGCTGGCTACAGGCAAGGCTTCTGACGCTGGTAAGGACTCTTCTGCAAGTGCTGTGAGCTCGAAGGATCAGTTGTCCCCAGCAGCTTGCTCTTGGCACGCCTGCCTTTTTATTTGCTCCTTTTTGCACCGTTTTCCTTTAGCAGCCAATTGGGCTTCTTTCTCTTTCATGCACTTCTCTGCTTTCCTCTCTCAAGCACTGAATGGAGGCTTCAAATCTCCCTCTGGAGTTTGTCCAATCAGCGTCTGTGATTTCTCCCACTCTGCTGAGTCACTTCTTGGTTTTGATTCTTCAAGTCCTTCCTGTAAAGTTTTGTTTTCCCCTTCTGACTCCAGATAAGTTTTGTTTTTGGAGTCAGAAGCAGGCTCAAACCTCACAAAATCCCACAGTCTATTGCCATTATCCCTTCTGCCTGGGGCTGTCTAAAATATCTGGAGGACACCAGAGTGCCTAAACCTCTATGCTAAAAGTTTCACAAGCAAAAGAAATAGCAGACAAGCAGAAATGATATTTAGGGTAATAAAGTCATTACTATAAAAGTGCTTGTTCAATGGTTACACATCCCTGCTTGTTCAAGCAGAACTAAAGGATTGAATCTGACACTTTTGTAAATGGGGTTTCCAAAAGTTATAGCAAATTTGGACTATTAAAATTACAATGAAACCTCAATTTAACAGACTCTATTTAGTGGACTTAGGATGCAATGAACATTTCTATTGAGGCATTCCCTGAAATAGTGGACATTTTTTGGCATTCAGAGTCATTCAGATATTAAAAGAACTTGTTCATAAGTACATAGCCAAACCAAGAAATTCAATTCCATAAAATGGTGATGACACCAACTTAAGTCTAAAAGAAGATTATTATTATTTATTAAATTTATATCACATCTTTCCTCCAGGAATTCAAAGTGAAATACATAATCCTCCAATTTTAGTCCACAACAAGCCTGTGAAGTAGACTGAGTAAGAGAGTCACCCCAATGTGTTTCCATGGCTGAAGGAAGATCGGAATCTAGGTTAGACAGGCCACTGCTCTAATCCTGTTTGTATTATGTTCTTTATGTTATAGTAATACATCTAGATGAAGTGAAAGAAGTATAACAACTATACAGCCAAGTTCATACCTGGACAATTGGATGAACTGTGACTTTATGTGGTTCTTGCTGTATAGGTTCCTGCACCAAATTGGATGCCACAAAGCTGAATCCTCTGAAGAGATGATGAGCGTTGGCACTTGGAGGGACACCTGGAGAATCTGAAGAGAAGGTGAGAGATGACTCAAGGAACAGGACATCTGGAGATTCCAAACCCTTTCTTCATTCAGTGAATCCCAGTACTATGTTTATTTTATTTATTTATTTATTTTTATTTATCTAATTTATCCCCGCCCAGCTCCTCCCATCGGGGGACTCTGGGCGGTTTACAACAATCAATTAAAAACCATAACCATAAATACACAGAATAAAATACAGTAATAAATAATATAAATAGAGGTGAAAATAAAGAATCCAAGTGGTGAAGAATTTAAAACAGTCCAAGTGTGGGAGGAGTGGTCTATAGCAGCCATTCCCACGTAGATCTATTCCCCACTCCACCCCAAGCGAGGCGGCAGAACCAGGTCTTCAAACTCCACCGAAAGGCCAGGAGCGATGGGGCCAATCTCACCTCCAGGGGCAGCATGTTCCACAGGGCGGGAGCTACTGCAGAGAAGGCCCGCTTCCTGGACCCCGCCAGATGAAATTCTCTTACAGATGGGGTCCACAGCATGCCCTCTCTGCACGATTGGGTGGGACGGGTTGATGTAATGGGGAAGAGGCGGTCCCTCAGATAACCTGGCCCCATGCCATAACAATCACTTGCAGAGGATTAGTACTGCAATGTTCCCTAGCCAATGTTATAAAGAAGCAATTTCCACACTAGAACCACCCATGCTATTTTCAACATGGTGGCCTGCATACTTCTTCATTTGAAAGGTCTTCCCAATCTTTGCTTGAGCATAAAGCTGCATCAGAATTTCCTGAGCGGCAGCTCGGAACATACTGAGTTAGTGAGACCAGCTGTCCAAGAGGAGAATTAAGAGGAACCTAGTGACTCTCTGCCAATAATGGCCTTTTAACTATTTAGATGCCAGAAGAACATGGACTACCCATAATTTGTCCATGTTCACCTCTGCCCCCGGAGGCGAGGCAGGCACCTTCACTCCCGGCCTTCCAGAAGAATTTGAAAACCTGGTTCTGCCGCCTTGTTTGGGATGGGAAGGGCAACAGCTCTTCCTGGGGGTGGTTGGTGCCATAGTGCCCTCCCCACTGAATGAGAGCTTTTCTCCACAGGGAAGTTATAATATCTATTTATAATGATGGTCTGTATCGTAATTTATGTTTTATGGTTTTAATTTGTTTATTTTGTTGTAAACCGCCCAGAGTCCCCATTTGGGGGAGATGGGCGGTGACAGAAATTTGAAATATAAATAAATAAATACTTTTCTTTTTTTACCATGCAAACTGTCCAACTGCTTGTACAACCCTCTGCATGTATGTTTAGCCAATCTGAGGATCTGTGGCAGTGTAGAATTTAAACGTAAAAGCATTTCCAGTAGTGCATACAGTGAAAGAATGAATGGAAAGCAATTGTGTAGTAATATAGATCCTCAGAGAGTCTGGAGAGTCCTTCTAGATGGATCACTCCAAGAGCTATCAAGAAACACAAGGAAGAAATTGTGGGCGACATGGGCAGATGTCAAGTGAAAGATGAAGCCATGCCATAAAATTCCAACAGTGAGTCTATGTGATTACACAGTAGCAGATTCTTCTGGAAACAACAGCAAATTTGAAAATATAACGGTGACTCCTCAGAGTCATCCAGCCATAACAACCACTTGCAGAGGATTAGTACTGCATTGTTTCTACCCATCCTATCTAATCAGGCTGAAGGGGCATGTTTCAGGTCCTGACTGCCAAGGAGTGTCGGCTGGCAGGGCCTAGGAAGAGAGTCTTTTCTATAGTGGCACCTGCCTCTGGAATATCATCCCTCTGGAGATCAGATTGGCTTTGTCCCTGTTGGCCTTCTGGAAGGCCCTCTGTGGAAATGTGGTTCTGTGCTTGAGCCCAGGGCCCCAGATGCATGAGGGAGCCTGTCTCCTGGTTATGCTGATTCCTGTTTCTGGTTTATAATTCTCAGCTGTTGTGGGTCTTATGTTTTTAAATGTTTTTATTATTTTAAAGTTGTAAACCACCCAGAGTTGAAACTGATCCACCTATTTGAGGTGGATGGCTATATAAATCTAAGAAATAAATAACTAAATAAATAGAAAGAAAAAGAGATAGAGAGGAAAGTGATTCTTAAACTCTATCTAGATATATTTTGGCTACCTTTGGCCAACATTTTTAAAATATCAGATCCCTCAGGAATATTAATATTTAAATGAAAAAAAAATAATGGCAAATCTATTGATGTGTTTCCTTGGTGAGTACCTGTTGGAGTCCGTGATGTGAATTCAGGATCAAAATGGAAAGTGTCCTCTGGCCGCCCCACTGCAGGTTTAAATGGTGGCTTGATTTCTTTCCTGTACAGTTTCTACATAAGAGCAGAACAAAACAGAAGTTAATCCTCTTGCCTTGACGGACCCTTGAGTAAGAAAACAGGCTATAAGCCAAACAATAATATTTTTTTAATCTGTTCAGTTGTGTCCGATTCTTGGAGACTGCCTGGACAAGCCCTTGCAGTTTTCTTGGTAAGATTTTTGGAACTGGTTTGCCATTGCCTCCTTCCTAGGGCTGAGTGGAAGTGGCTGGCCCAAGGTCACCCAGCTGGCTTTGTGCCTAAGGCTGGTCTCCCAGTTTCTAGCCTGATGCCTTAACCACTAGACCAAACTGGCTCTCAAGTAATTAATAAGCGATATTAAAATAATTTTCAATTCAAAAAGCTTCATAAAGGAACAACAAATCAAGAAAGATGTTTTATATGCTTGCTGCATTCTGGCTTTGGGAAATGTTTAATATAGAGAGAGGGAGAAAGATTCTCACCGACATTTTATGCTTAACAGAATCATGCAAGAAAGAAAGAATGAGGCTGTAATACTTTTTCCACTTAGGCTAAGTTTCTGTGACAATCAGCTAGACTTGCTTTCCTGGTGGAAATATAGGACTGTGCTTTTCAGAAGTTTTAACTATATCTGAATATGTGAAATTATTTGAAAAACAATAGCCTGATTTTTATTGGTACAGTTCATTCATTACAGGGGAGAGGGGAGCATTTTCACACAAGCAAAGCGTGCTTACCATATTTTGTCTTTAGTGACATTTCCATCAACCTCAATTTGAAATGATAATGCAGAAGTTGGCCCATACACAATATCAACCATTGTAATAAAATGATGTATTCATTTATCACCTGTCATAAATATGGACTCATACATATCAGTTGGTTTGATCTCTAGTTTTTAAAGTATAAGCCCACTGCTCAGACTTAGGCATCCCAGTTCAAGAGATCAGCCCATTCTGTTGTATTCACCACCTTGAGCTGAATACATACTGAATACATAAATAAACATTTTGTTGTTGTTTATTCGTTTAGTCGCTTCCGACTCTTTGTAACTTCATGGACCAGCCCACGCCAGAGCTTCCTGTCGGTCATCAACACCCCCAGCTCCCCCAGGGACGAGTCTGTCACCTCTAGAATATCATCCATACATCTTGCCCTTGGTCGGCCCCTCTTCCTTTTGCCTTCCACTCTCCCTAGCATCAGCATCTTCTCCAGGGTGTCCTGTCTTCTCATTATGTGGCCAAAGTATTTCAGTTTTGCCTTTAATATCATTCCCTCAAGTGAGCAGTCTGGCTTTATTTCCTGGAGGATGGACTGGTTTGATCTTCTGGCAGTCCAAGGCACTCTCAGAATTTTCCTCCAACACCACAGTTCCAAAGCATCTATCTTTCTTCGCTCAGCCTTCCTTATGGTCCAGCTCTCGCAGCCATATGTTACTACGGGGAACACCATTGCTTTAACTATGCGGGCCTTTGTTGTCAGTGTGATGTCTCTGCTCTTAACTATTTTATCGAGATTTGTCATTGCTCTTCTCCCAAGGATTAAGCGTCTTCTGATTTCCTGACTGCAGTCAGCATCTGCAGTCATCTTCGCACCTAGGAATACAAAGTCTTTCACTGCTTCTACATTTTCTCCCTCTATTTGCCAGTTATCAATCAAGCTGGTTGCCATAATCTTGGTTTTTTTGAGGTTTAGCTGCAAACCAGCTTTTGCACTTTCTTCTTTCCCCTTCATCATAAGGCTCCTCAGTTCCTCTTCGCTTTCAGCCATCAAAGTGGTATCATCTGCATATCTGAGATTGTTAATGTTTCTTCCAGAGATTTTAACTCCAGCCTTGGATTCCTCAAGGCCAGCTTGTCGCATGATGTGTTCTGCATACAAGTTGAATAGGTAGGGTGAGAGTATACAGCCCTGCCATACTCCTTTCCCAATCTTAAACCAGTCCGTTGTTCCGTGGTCTGTTCTTACTGTTGCTACTTGGTCGTTATACAGATTCTTCAGGAGGCAGACAAGATGACTTGGTATCCCCATACCACTAAGAACTTGCCACAATTAAATAAACATAGAGATTATAAATAATATGGTATTCATAAAATGCTTTGCACGCTGATATGTGCAATACAAATTACAAATTTTAGTAATTGAGAGAATGGTTTGGCACAGAAGATGAAGCATGTTTGGAAATGATATTTGAATAACTGGGAATCAAGCATTTACTAATTTGCCTTTGTCTCAAAGATCCTCTGTTTCTCATGTTAAACAGGAATTATAAATTATCAGTGTTTTGAACTGTATAAAGGCCTCCTTGAAGAAGTTCATTCACATGTAGGTATCTATGGAGAGGATACATCAGATACATATGTAAGGGGTAAAGATACATCACCTCCCATTCAGGTGTTAAATAAACTTTAAGAGAAAGGTTTCTAATGCATGTTAAAATAATAATAATGAAACATTCATTTAAAACAATTCAAAACAATTTCTATGCGGGGGAAGAAAAAATAGCGTTATTTCCCCCTAAGATTTTCACCACAACCGTTTCATTAGCTTTTACAAATAGATTTGGATGCCATTTGAAATGCTTGAGGCAGTATTACCACCTGCTGTGCTGTGATCTGAATGAACACACTACAGAAGAAAATAAGGAAGTCCCTAAGAATCACATACTGAGCAATATCCTTCCTCATGAAGCCAAGAACACCTGATGTAAGTCAACTTTAGCTTTAAAAATGGGTAGAACTTGAGAGACAGTCATATCAACAACCTTAGTGTGCACCTGGTCATCATCCTCAATCAGGAAATTCATTTTAATTAAATCCAAGAGTATGTAGTCATTTCCTGTCCTGAATGCCCCTGATGGAAATGGATGAGAATAGCAAGGTTGCATCTGACGGTCCTATACAGTATGTATTGGGTGGGAAGGATGCATTGAACAGGACTTGTTTACAAAGAACTCGGGGCATATATCCCAGTGAAAACAGATGCTATGCTTGCAATTTCTACCTTCCATTTTTGCAGGCTATTATTATTACTAAGAGGCAGTTCCTCAGCACACATCCTAAGCAGTGTATGGAAGGTGAAGCAGGGGCAGCCGCACACCCCTTTTCTCCCATGTATTCATTCCCATTCTGTCTAAATGTGTGCATTCTGCTAATGACATCTGTGAAGACTGAGCTGATCTTCAGGTGCCTTCCAGGAATAGAAAGATAGTGATTCATAGCAATAAAAATGTGGCTTAATATAGTAATAAAGGAACAATTTTCATGAACAATGCACTTGCCACAAACACAGACGCCTACCCCCCTCCCCACATACATACTCCAATAAGCAGGCACAAGGATGAACTCCCTTCTAAAATGTTATCTTTGGACCTTCTGCATCATCAAAATTATTCTGTCAATAAATGCCAAATAAAGGCATAATTTTTGATCTGATAGCCAGGTTTCCACCTCTATGTTAATGAGCATAAATTATTTCTGCCATTAAATTTAGGTTCGTATTTCTGACAAATATATTTCTTGGCCAGCAAAGCTGGGCAAAACCTCTATTCTTCCCTAAAACTTTTGTACCAGGTATAGCAAAAGCAGTTGTCTTTAAGGATTAAATATTAGGGTTGTGCAGTGCTTCAAATTCTGTCTCCAAAAGGTGCTTTGGACCATACACACATCAGCTGTGCCATTTCTGCTGCCTTGCAATCCCAGGAAAACATACAGCTGCTTTAAAGTGCTGCAGGAGTCTTTTGTACTATGAAGCATCCTTGGGAGACTGAATCCAAAGTGCAGCACAGCCTTATGAAATAAAATACTTCATTTCCTATGCTGGAGCCTAAGTTCCTAAGAAAAGAGGAAAGATAAAGGCTGTAGTCAAAGTGCTGTGGATAGACTATGCCAGTGTGACCCAACCTTGGCAACTTTAAGCTGTGTGGACTTTGACTCCCAGAATTCCCCAGCCAGCATTACGCTGTCTGTGGGCCAATATCTATTACCTCTGCAGACGCCACCACAAAGTCTTCTTGCTTACTTGCTTGCTTTGTTTACTTAGTTCCTTCTGTATCTTCCATAAGGAACTGAGGTATAATCTTATGCTCATGGGGTTTTGAGCTGGATTACATCACTACCACAGTAGTATTCCTTCAGCTGCCACCTAGTTTTCTGAGTTACTTGAATGCTGGAAGTATGACAGGAATAACCCTGACTTGTCTCCTTTAGTGTCTGCCTGGTGTGTGTGGGTCTCTGCCAACACACCCTAATTGATGAACTCTAGTGGAATTTCTGAGGATGCTGTGAACAGATCAGTTTTACACTTTAAAAAAAGTGCACCTAAGACTGATCATGCATTAAATGCTGCACCCATTTCACAAGCAGAGCGAGTGGTGATACATTACTGGTTCTGGTATAATATGAACCCAAGATTGCTCTATTAAATACTGTCAGAACATAATAAGTTTCATTACAGGTAACAATTCATGTTTTGCTGTTTAAACACAAACTGTCTAGTTAGTTGGCAGTCTTATACTTTATAGCTAATCTTCAGCAATAATAATGAGAATTGCACAGGATTATTTTAACTCTCAAACAATGTTTCTGACAAGTTTCTTAGACCAATAGAAATGCTATATAGCATGATAAGGGCATTTAATACTGATTTTCTTATAAATATTTTTATGAAAATCTGTTTAATACTTTAGGTCATATCCAACAGTGATTGTAAGGAAGGTTTTCTTCTTAACCAAAAATATCATTATTCCTATCTTGACTCTTTAGGATTGATCCCTACCAAATTCTGTGAGGGATTCACAAAAGCATACAAAGCCTCTGGTTGAGGCATAAAAACTAAGGTTATTAGTTGACATTTTCCATAACAGGACAAACCAAGCACTTTTACTGGCTCAATTCCTCTTTATTAATCCTTTTCTTATCCATGAAGAAGAGCTGTCTCTTTAGCATCATTATAAGACAGATAGAACTAGCTTCAGAACTCATGCTGATTCATATTCTGAACATTATAAAGTCTAGCAATTGTCTGCTATTTAAAAGCATTATTAAAACTATACACTGAAACCCTTCTCTCCAAAACTGTAAAGTGGATTGCCAAAATATAGATAGAAGGAAAATCCTATGCTGTAAATACAATCAGGCTGGAATATTCATATTAGTTTATTCATCATCAATCTGGATAGATTCCAGAGAGATACATTTTTGAATTACATGCTGAATTATATGAAAATAAGTCCCTCTGAGTTCATGGAGTTTTTTTTCCCCTTTAGGATTTGTGTAAGATCATCTCTTTCTCTCTCTTTTAACAGAAGACTAAGTAATCAACATATTTCTATTTAATTAAATCAAGAGTGCATAAACTGCAATTTGGGATCACATAGGACCAAATCTTTGGATACAATCTTTAGAGACCTTTAAAGTAATTACATTATAACAGTTAATGTGAAAGAAGGGGAAAATTATTAAATACCTGACTGCCTAGTAATCATGTTAACTATACTCAATGTCAACTAAGTTGACAAGATTGTGCATCTCTGAATGAAAACTACAGATCATATTTTTTTAGATGCCAACCTTGGCTATGGGATATCAACTATATCTTCATTTCTAATTAAACGATGATATATTATCTTTGTTCTGTGTGGCATGACCGCCTAGTTTCCAGTCGAACTTCACAAATATCAAATGTAATCGCACAGAGGTTTGTGTAGCGTGACGCTGGTTTGCTTTCTATTGCATTTCTATCAGGATATGTGAAGGTTCGATTTGAAGGCAGTTAGACTGAACCGCTGAGTCATTCTGACGCGTGGAACTGGATGCATTCACATCAATTAAGTGATGAGATGAACTTTTGCACAAGCATGTACAGACTTTTAATCAAATTGATAATTTGAATAGACTCAGCAATTCAGATGGTGGGCCATGCATACAGCCCTAATTTTTATGCCTCTGCCCTGAGTGTTACAGAGTCTAGGCTGCAGGACAGCGTTTTCTTCTAAGAAGGAAATATAATGAGGCAAGTCAGAGCAGACAGCAGCACTGGTAAGTTTTATTGGAGGGAGCGTTTAAGTCTTCAGTGTAACTTCAAAATATTTTTTTCCAAGCAATCAATTCAGATCCCTGCAAGAACCCCTTTTCTGTTCTTCAGTAGCCTCTTGCTTAGAGAAAGGAAAGTGGCACAAGGAGAAAAGGAAAAAGGGGTATGCCTGCTTTTAGATCCAGCCCTGCCACTGCTGATTATTAAATCTCACAAGATCATACCATGCAAGGAAATGCAGACCTTAATTTTTTTTAAGTTTTTAAAATAATTGTTCTGGTCTACAGATACTTACACTTTGCAATCTCATACCACTCACTTTATATTCCTCATTCATGGCAGAGCAGTACACCACTACAATGCCTATTTCTGGATAAGGTATCCCAGAGACAGGCAGCCTTTATGGACCAGGAGCGTATCTGACATTTGGAAACCATTTGGTGTATATTCCTAAAATGGCTTCCAAAGTCTGGGGAGGTGTACAAACAAAACGGTCTCTGTGTCTTCCTGCAGCTTCTTATGACTTTTTCCTTCCATGCAAAAATCTATTAGGGAGAAAGACAGAACAGCTGTCCAGTGCCTTCAAACCGTTAGCACTGCTGACATCCTTCCAGCCACAAGGAGCCATACCCTTTATAAAACTCACAGTATAAAAGCAATTGCAGCCTCTGGTAATCATATTGCCCCAATCAAAAAATCCTTAGCAGGCATCACTAGATAGTGACAGAACCAAGATGTCATGAGTGCCGATGAGCTGAAGACATCAGCACATCGGCACACATGACAAAGACAAGGAAGCAGAAGGAAGGGACACAAAATAAGCATAGCACGCAAAGCCATCACGACACAAAGAGAAGGAAAAGAAGACAAAGACAAGGCGGATCACGAGGCACACCCAAGCTATTAGCAGGAGCGCCACGGAGATCGCCCAGCGGACAGCAATGATCGGCTGAAGGAGGAGACCGATGATGGGCGATCCCGGGGCACCCGCAGGGGCCCCGCAACCCTACACCTACCGGCACGAAAGGATGCAGGACAAAGGGCGGGTGACGTAACCTAAGGAGAGGGGGCGCTGACCGGCGCGGGGTATTTAAACCCCGCACCGACGCGCTCCCTTCACTCTCGGCTTTTTTCCACAACTGACACTACGTGATGAATAAAACAGAACCTGCTTCAACCGAACCAGTGTCTGCGCTTTACTCAGCGGTAGGCAGTGCATGACATAAAGCCGAGAGTCACGAACTCAGCCTCGCCGAGCCCCACCGGACGACAACGAGCCGCGGGAGGAGTAGACGGCGGGAAGACCAGGAAAGATGAGGCCGGCGCGACGCGGACAAGGGGGGCGAGCCGCACGGCAAGAAGCAGAGGAGGACCGATCGAGGCCAGAGGCACCGCGGACTCCCGGAGCCACGGACACCCACCCGGCCCAACCCGAGCCTCAGCTCCAACCCCAGGGGGAGATGGCGATGGAGGCAACCCGGCCACGGGAGGGAGCAACATACCTCCCGAGACCAGCGGAGAACCCCTCGCCCCACATCGCACCCCAGCCACGGGAGTGGAGTGGCAGCCCAACGGCGGTAAGCACGGGGGAGGACGAAGAGGCAACCCAGCCGATGGCGGAGGAAGCAGACCAACGGACGGGACTGCCTGAACCCCACCGGCGACCCACCCCCGCCGACACACCGATGGAACCGGCCCCAGCGGCGGCGCGGATCGCGGATGGGGACGCACAAGCTAGACTTGCGGCCATGGAGGCCCAGCTGAAGGAACTCCGGACCATGCTTCAATCGTTGATGTCCCCTGCGCCGCCCAACGACGCCCCCGCACAGGTCCACACCCCGAGCGGGGCGTCGCACTCCCACAGGCCAGATAATGATCAACAAACGGCCCAGGCGGACGACGCCACAGGCTGGGAAGTGAGAGGAGGGGGCTCACAAAACGCCTGGGCCCCAAAGGACTTCCCCATCTTCTTTGATGGGAACCCCGCGAAACTGTCGTTCTTCATTACGAACGCCAGGGAGTTCATGGGGAGGCACGGACACTCCTATGACTCCGAAGCGGACAAGATCGCAGCCGTGGCGATCAAACTACAAGACCGGGCGGCGGACTGGTACGTCCAAATGTACGAGTCCAGCTCCCCCGCCCTCGCCAACTTCCACGCCTTCATCACCGAGATGAAGCACTACTTTGAGGACCCACTAGCCAAAGTGAGGGCGAAAAGCGCACTCCAAAGACTCAAACAGGGCGCACGCACTGTCCCGGACTACGCCCTCGAGTTTAAAGCCCTCGCAGGGAAGATCAACAACTGGTCCGAGACCACCCTGCTGGAAATGTTCAAAAGGGGGCTCAACCACGACGTACTCCAATGGGCCCTCTACCGGGACGACCCGGAGACTCTACACGGCTGGATCCACCTCGCGGGGAAAGCAGAACACGCGCACCGCACCTTCCTCATGGCAACGACGGAAGACACGACCAACACCTGCCCAAAGGTACCCGCGCCACACGTGGGGACGGCCGGTCCCACATACCCAAGGAAGAAATTTAGTCGCGGGCCCTGCGGGAGGTGTGGAAAACTGGGGCACAAGACGGCAGATTGCTTCGCCAACCGACCGCCGGCTAGTGCTCCCAAACCCGCCCCGAAAACTAGCCTCAAACCACCTAACCCGCCGCCGCCCCCCCACCGCCGAATGACCGGAGCCACAGCGACACCAGACGAAGGCTGGGACGCCTACTGGGGGGGAGAGGACGCCGTAGACCCAGACCAGCTGGCGGGAAACGCTCCCCGCCTACCCTAAAACGCGCCGCGAGGCAGGCAGTGGGACAGCAGCGCGGACCACTTCGACAGAACAGCGAAAGCTCCGTTATAATGGCGGCAATCAAACTCTCTGCCGGCAACGGAGTCACCATGGCCGCGGCACTAGTGGACTCAGGGTGCTCGAAAAACCTGATCCACCCCGACATAGTCGCCAAACTCGACCTCCGCTGCTCCCCCCTCCCCACGCCGCTGGCATTCCACCAGCTGGACGGCTCAACAGCGGGAGGGAAACCAGCCACGATGCAGACCGAGCCGGTCACCCTGCAAATGGGCACCCACACTGAACGCACATCGTTCGTAGTCACCCACATAGGACGACCCATCGCAGTCTTGGGAATGCCATGGCTTGCGACAAACAACCCGCGCATCGACTGGGAGACCCGCACCTTCCTACTCGACGACGGCGAGTACCGGGCGCCAGTTCCGGCGGGCAGAACCAACCCCACTGTGGGACGAGCAGAGGCGGCTACCCAGGACAACACAGCTACCCCAGCAGACCTACCGGAACAATACGCTGACTTCTCCGAGGTCTTCGGAGAGGCGGAAGCTGATCAACTACCCCCCCACCGCAAGACAGACTGTCGGATTGACCTGCTGCCCGACGTCCCCTTACCTAGGCCGAAGATCTACTCGATGACCCCGAAGGAGATGGCAACCCTCCGGGAGTTCATCGATAAAAACCTAGAGAGGGGATTCATAGAGCCAGCATGCTCACCGGTCGGAGCCCCCGTCTTATTCCGGGAGAAAAAAGACGGCACCCTACGGCTCTGCACCGACTACCGGGGCCTAAACGCGGCTTCCCTGTCCAATAAATACCCCTTACCCCTGGTAAAAGATATGCTCGCCCACCTGTCCACGGGCAAGGTCTTCTCCAAGCTGGACCTTCGCGAGGCGTACTACCGCATCCGAATCAGGGAGGGGGACGAATGGAAAACTGCGTTCAACTGCCCCCTAGGCGCCTTCCAGTACAAAGTGCTGCCGTTCGGACTAGCGGGGGCCCCGGGGGTGTTTATGCAGCTCATCAATGAGGTTCTGCATGAACACCTGTTCAAAGGGGTCCTCGTCTACATAGACGACGTCCTTATCTACACCAAAACGCACGAGGAACATGTGACCCTAGTCAGACAAGTCCTCGATAAGCTAAGAAGGGCGCAGCTCTATGCCAAACCCTCAAAGTGCGAATTCCATAAAGCGCGCCTAGACTACCTGGGGTACCGAATCTCCGGAGACGGCATAGAAATGGACCCCGCAAAAGTCGAGGCGGTGGTGAACTGGGAACGCCCCCGCAACAGACGCCAACTCCAGAGCTTCCTCGGCTTCGCGAATTTTTACAGGTCATTCGCACGGGGGTTCGCGGAGATAGCCCTCCCCCTAACGGACCTCCTCAGAACCAAAGGGGTGGGGGACACCCGACACGCCAAGAACCCGGGCACAGTACTGAATTGGACTCCCGCGTGCCAGACCGCATTCAATAAGCTGAAAGCGCTGTTCACCACAGAGCCAATCCTCGCGCACCCGGACCCAGAACGGCCGTTCGTGGTCCAAGCCGACGCCTCAGACTTCTCCCTGGGGGCCATCCTACTCCAAAAGGACCCCACAGGAGTCCTGAAACCATGCGCCTACCTGTCGAGGAAATTCTCCGAGACAGAAAGGCGATGGCACGTCTGGGAGAAGGAAGCCTTCACGGTAAAATCAGCGCTGGAAACATGGAGGCACCTACTCGAAGGAGCCGCCCAACCATTCGAGGTCTGGACCGACCACCGGAACCTCGAGGCCCTCCGAACGCCCAGACGCCTCAGCCCAAAACAGGTCCGATGGGCCCAATTCTTCAGCCGCTTCAACTTTCAGCTGAAGTTCATGCCGGGTAAAAAGAACTTCCTGGCCGACGCCCTTTCCCGACTGCCCCAAGACGAAGAGCCCGCCCCAGACATGATCGGGACGGTCCTATCCGCTTCCCAACTGGGGATGGCTGTGACCACCCGGAGCGGCGCTCGGAGGCAGCACAACTCTACGGCGCAACCAACGGCGGGGCAACCAGTGACCAGACGACGCCAACCGCAACTGCCAGGGGGGATATGCACGGACCTCACCGCCGCCCTCAAAACCGACCCCTGGTTCCTAGCAAACCCCGACAAGGTAACGATGGCACAGGACCTGGCATGGGGGGAAGGCAGAATCTATGTCCCGGACTCGCAACGCCAAGCGATATTGCACAGATCCCACGACACCAAGCAAGCGGGACACTTTGGGTTCCTTAAGACCCTGCACCTAACAAGGCATCAATTCTGGTGGCCCGCGCTAAGACGGGACGTGAAAGCCTACGTAGCGTCCTGCCCAACGTGCGCCAGAGCCAAACGAGCACCAGGCAAGCCCTCGGGACTTTTACAACAGGTGGCGGAACCCTCCCACCCATGGGAGGAAATCTCCATGGATTTTATAGTAGATCTCCCACCCAGCCAGAAGAAAACGGCCATTTGGGTGGTGAAAGACTACTTTTCGAAACAGGCCCACTTCATCCCCTGCGCATCGGTCCCGTCCGCACAACAACTAGCCAAACTCTTCCTCATACACGTGTACAGGTTACACGGATGTCCCGCACATGTCGTGACCGACAGGGGCACACAATTCACTTCTAAATTCCGGCGGGCCTTCCTAAAGCTGACGGGCACCCAACAAGCCCTATCCACGGCCTGGCACCCCCAGACGGACGGAGCCACAGAGGTCCTCAATGCCACCCTAGAACAATTTATACGCTCATACACCAACTACCACCAAGACGACTGGGTCGAACTGCTCCCGTTCGCCGAAGTCGCATACAACAACGCCGTCCACACGAGCACGGGGAAAACTCCGTTCGAAGTAGTCTCGGGGCGCGACTTCGTCCCCATACCGGAGCTACCACAACCCCCGGGACCCCAGGTGGACGCTAGTGACTGGGGACGGAAGATTGCGGAATCGTGGCCAATAATCACGGCAGCGCTGAAGGAAGCACAGGCGGCCTACAAAGAGCAGGCCGACAAGCACTGGCGCCAGCAACCGACGTTCCAGGCTGGGGATATGGTCTACCTATCCACCAAATTCCTAAAGTCGCCTCAACCCTCGAAAAAACTGGGGCCTAAGTATATCGGGCCGCTCCGAGTCACACAGATAGTGAACCCGATGGCAATACGCCTGGACCTGCCGCACAACCTATGGAGACTCCACCCGGTATTCCACACCAGCCTCCTGAAACCTGCAACTACCTCTCGATGGCACCCAAGCACGCCACTGCCCTCACCGGTGATGATCGACGGCCAACATCACTTCGAAGTAAGGGACATACTCGACTCCCGCAGGCAACGGGGAACTTTACACTATTTGGTCAGGTGGAAACACTTCCCCCACCCAGAATGGGTGGCGGCGCACAACGTTAAAGCGCCTGACCTGACCCGGGCATTTCACCGGGCGTACCCCGACAAGCCTAAAGGCGAGACAAGCAAACCGGCACCTGCACACCCCCTCCCCCGCGGGCCCCCCCGCCTACCGCGCCCCAAGGGAAAGGGCGCCCCCCAAGCCCGCGACTTGGGTGGACCTCCCCCCCCCGGGACTCACCCCCCCCCCGCCCCGGGCCCACGAGGGAGTGACAAGCGGTCACCAGCACCCTCCCCCCGCCCCGGGCCCACGGGGGAGTGGCAATCAAGTCAACAGTGCATGCCTGGGGGCAACGCCCAGGAGCACACATAACAAAGACGACGCAAGCACTAAAAGATAAGGGCCCTACCTGGAGCTGAACAGCACCCGACCAGCCACGCCTCTCGCCTCGCTGAACTGAGCCAAACTAGCAGGGTGTGGCCGGGGCATGCGCACGCCCAGGGTGTGGTCTGGGCGTGCGCACTGGGAACACACCCTAGATGAACACGAGGTAGAGCGCGGAACAAAGGGAGGGGCGAAAACACTCCGGCGGGCAATTTAAAAAAAAAATAAAAAAAATTTGACAGCTGTCCTAGGGGACAACCTGCAAGCCAGGGGGGGGGCACTATTTGGAAGGGGGGCGGTATGTCATGAGTGCCGATGAGCTGAAGACATCAGCACATCGGCACACATGACAAAGACAAGGAAGCAGAAGGAAGGGACACAAAATAAGCATAGCACGCAAAGCCATCACGACACAAAGAGAAGGAAAAGAAGACAAAGACAAGGCGGATCACGAGGCACACCCAAGCTATCAGCAGGAGCGCCACGGAGATCGCCCAGCGGACAGCAATGATCGGCTGAAGGAGGAGACCGATGATGGGCGATCCCGGGGCACCCGCAGGGGCCCCGCAACCCTACACCTACCGGCACGAAAGGATGCAGGACAAAGGGCGGGTGACGTAACCTAAGGAGAGGGGGCGCTGACCGGCGCGGGGTATTTAAACCCCGCACCGACGCGCTCCCTTCACTCTCGGCTTTTTTCCACAACTGACACTACGTGATGAATAAAACAGAACCTGCTTCAACCGAACCAGTGTCTGCGCTTTACTCAGCGGTAGGCAGTGCATGACACAAGATATGTTTGCCAGGAAAGTGCGTATAACTATCAGGCCTGGGTTGGGTACTGCTGCCCTTTCATTAGCTCCATAGCTGACCCAGACTACAATAAATTGTTTTCTAAGATTTTGCCATTAAATGATGCTTGTTTGGAAAGCCATGTGTCCTCATCCTCCTTGGTCACAATTTAGCAGCAGAAGCCCTCTTTATATTCTTCACTGTATCATCAAAGTGCTCTAGGGGCCCCCTGAGTAACTTAGCTTTCCCCAGCTTAGTGCTCTCCAGATGGATAGGATTTCAGTCTATCTATTTCACTCTCCAGCCTATCTGCCAGCTGGAGATTTAGAGTCTGACATATCTAGAGGATATTGAGTTATATCCAGAAAAGGCTTTTGCTGCTGCTAAATTTCTTAGGGCATTTGAAATGGGCAAAAATTGTTTAGAATACTGGAATTGGGTTGCTCTTTGCTAGGAGAACTTTTAAATTGGCTGCATGGTTAGTTAATCACACTGAGCAATAAATCACTTGAGTAAACTACTTACATTCCAGTCAATGGTAGCAAAAAAGGGATGGCGTTTAATTTCTTCAACTCCATCAAGGCCAGCACCTGCCAAGGTAATAAAAAGGAGACACAGAGGGTGTCAAACCACAAGGTTGTTTCTGAGTTTTTCTTTTATAACTCCTCATCAGGAGAAGTGGAGTTGGCAGAAACAAGAGAGGAAAGGCTTTGGGAATATTGAAATTGTTGAATTATTGTTAATTTGAAGAATCACACTAGAGAGTAAAAATATTGGATGGATGGAAGAACAAGTGTTTTTTGTTAAATATGTTGTCCGTGTAATACATAAAAGTGAATATTTGGTCAACCTCAAGACTACTCTTTATTTTATCATTGTCAATTTATTTCTGTGTCAAATTATGCTCATAATTAAACTTTGTAACTATGTAAAGTTATAATGGCCTGAATTAGACATGGCACTTTTCATATGAGCAGCAATTGTGTAAATGGTTTTAAAGTAATTGTTAGGAACTGGGGTGATACTACAGAAGAAGCACAGAGGGGCTTCAATCTTTTGCCCTCTACTGCTTACCTGAACCCAGTTCCAAATTTGTACCTGTTATCTGCATCTGGAAAGAAACTCCCTTTAGAACAAGGCTGACAGACTTTGCCACTAAAATCTCCTATGTAGTACCCAGGGGCTCTTGGGTGGCCCATGATAAGTTCTTTAGAGAGCAACAGACTCCCTGTCCCTCCCAATTTTATAATAAACGGGAAGCTGGCATACTGCAAACCAAATGCACTAGCATCCATTTTCATAATCATTTTCAAGAATACCTCTAGCTTTCAAATGGGTTCTACCAGCTTTCTTAGAATATAATAATAAGGAACATATACAGTCTAGTACTTATTTTGGAAGTGGGCTGTTCACCCAGAAAACAAGAAAAGAAAGTTGAGAACATCCTGCATGGAAGTGAGGTGGGTTACTAGAGAGAGTGGCAAGTAGCATTCTGCTAAACTTTTTTTTAAGAGGATGCTCCCCATGGCAACCATTTTGTGAATGGAGAACAACCCCAACACCTATTTTGCAAGATCACCCCAATTTCCAAATGTCCCTGTAGCCCAAAAAGGTTGGGGACCCCTGTATAAGGTCACCCATCTAAGTTCATCGTAGACAAAAGAGAATGAGCCATTTCTTGAATCACAGCTTTCGAGCTTGTCAACAATGCAGTTGGATCATAAGTTCCAATAAAATATTTTTCCATATGTCTCTGAATTATTCCACCAGTACCCTTAGGGAAAAATACCAAAATAATGACTTTAAAAGAAAAAGTGACATAGCCTATACTATAGCTAGCAAAACAGTATTCAAAAGAGCTGGGGAAATTATCTCATTTGGATTGAGGCAATTAGGCAAATGATGGGCTCATGGATGGGCTCATGGATGGTTTCACTTCTGAGTCTTTTTCAATCTTGGTTTCAGGAAGCATGTGCTTCCCTTAATTTCTCACAGCAGCTGAGAGACGTGCAGTTTATAAATAATGTCAGAAATGCAAAATAATGTATTTAAAACACATAATTATTCTTTCTTCTCTTTTGTACTGCTATTTCTAGCAAAAACTTTCAGAGTTAAGCAGCAGCAAAGGGAAAGAAAATCCAAGGCAGTTTTCTCTCCTCTTCAGTGCATCATTACATGCAAGATGTATAGCTCAGCCAGATGGTTATGAAATGAACTGCCAAGAATCCTGATAACAATTCCTCATCCAAATAGGGAGCACAAGATCAAGTGTTGCTGTATTGTAGGTTGTCATTGCACTTCCTCCAGGAGTTGAGTAAGGAGGTACTGTAAGTCATGGTGGAGCCACTCATTCACTTTGTTTTAATTCTTGTTATTTTGAATTCATACAAAAAGCCAGTTATATAGCTTTGACACAGAAGGAAATGTTTCCAGTTCTCTGAACTAAGTCTACTGTGTCCAGGGATTATTTCAATGGGAAGATGGGGTGGGGGGAATGCCCTCCTCAGCAAGATATTTCTCTTCCTATTTCCTATTTCCATTCCAAATTTATGAAATTGAAATTGTGAACAATAAATTTAATAGTATTGTTATTACAAAAATCCAAAATGTGGCACACAGCTTGCCCATCTAGAAATCCATTCTTTCCATTTCTGCATTGCTTCTCCTGAATAGCTTTTGGGTCAGCCACTATCTGATACCTAGTTCTTAAAAAAAATGTAATGAGATCTCCAAATTTTATTCACTCCTTGTTCACTGAAGGATAATCTCTTCAGTAACTTCCTAGAAGACAGTAATAACAGCCCCCTTTTAATGCTAAGAAAACTGCTCACAGTTGTTAGTGGAGTGATCTAGAAACCTAAGTGAACAAATAAGTAAAATAAAAATTGCACGGACACATCCATGAAACCACCAGGAGTTGAATGTAACTCAAAGAAGATGATACATTCACTTGATGATAAAACCACCAGTATTGTTTAACTTAATTACTTTTACTATTCTGTGAGAAAATGGCCAGTAATTATTAGGAAAAGTTTTTTTAAAAAGTTGCGCTCTTATCTAATGTCACAACTGGGAAAAGATTTCACAGGGAGCAGAATATTAGGATGTGAGAATCCCACTGCCTCTGGGCATAATTTGATAGACAACAATGTACCACTTGCAGTGAAGCATTCCTACCCATTCATGCCAAAATCAAGCTTCATTTATTCTATTTCAAGCACCAGAACTAAAAGAAAAACATCTTGCTGAATATAATTGCATTTTTTTTCCTACAATGGGAAAAATATGAGAACAGAAATATAGCTCAATTGTGTGATCCTGCTCCTCTCTGTCTCTAGCATCTGTTGCTGACAGGTATTCTGTATCTGTCATTGGATGATGTGTTTAGCTGTTGTGCTTCCATTCATGTGTATCATCCTTTCCAATAGCCCCAAATACATCATTAATTAAAGTGAAATTACCTTGTAGCTCTCCATCATACACTGTTCAGCTGCATCACGTATATGAGACTAAATGAAAATTAACTGAAGAGAAAAACAGCTGGGGACATTTGCCACTGTGTTATGCAGTGATAAAATAAATTCCCATACCTAATCTGTTAGATGGATTCCTCTTGAAAAGAGCTCGCAGTAAACTCTGAGCTTCTATGCTCAAAAACTGTGGCATTCCTAGCTTGGCTCTGAAAAAACAGGACATTTTAATGCAGGAATAAAAAGCATTGTTTTTTAAATCTCCACATATATATGTAAATGATTAAACGTGCACCAAAATATGTAGAATTCTCAAAGGATCTTCTAAGTTTTCTATAGATTGAGTCTTAGGATAATTTTATTAAACTTTTTAATTTAAATCTCTGTGCAACTTATTTAGAGAATTTGCCATCCCTCCTGACTATGGCTGTATATATTAAGTCATAATTCTTTCTGTTTGAGAGAGTTAGCAATGAACAGTTCTGTCAAGCTTGTTTTTGTGGAATTTCTCTTCTGATTCCAAGTTCTTTCAGCCATGCTGTTTAGAATTTGGCAATAAAACAAAAAACTCTACATGAACATTCACATGCATTTTTGTGCATGCTTCTTTTAACATACATTCTTTGTATGCACTTCTCCTATGGTACATATTTTTACGTTTTCATTTCAACACTCAGTCAATAAACTTTACTGTGTATATTAACTATTCAAAAAGAAAAAAAAAGACAGCAAACACAATTGTAACAAAACTCATAACAAAATAGGTATCAGAGTGCAATGCATTTTACAAATAATAAAGCAAAACTTAACCACATTCAAAGAAAGAAAATTACATTGGTCAGACCAGGGTTTCTCAGTCTTAGCAACTTTAAGATGTGTGGATCTTAAGATGCATGGATCTAATTCAACTCCCAGAATTCCCCAGCCAGCAAGTTAGCTTGGGAATTCTGGGAGTTGAAGTCCACACATCTTAAAGTTGCCAAGGTTGAGAAACACTGGGTCAGACAGTAATAATTGTAAATAAAATGAATCTGGGTGGCCTGGAAATCTGACTAGGTGGGGGGCATTATTAGCTATAACTGAGCATCTTTATCATGAGCAATATAACAAAATATGGCTTAATATTTCAATAGCTCCTTCAACACAGGTGGGAAAGTCTTTATTTGAATGGAATATTCTGAAATGTCCTCTCAAAGACATTAAATTTTGCCAGAGTTAGGGCTCTTCTGAATTTGGTAACTTGGTTACTGGTTTAAATAATTTGCCAACTTAAAGGAGGGACAGCAACTTTCCAGAAACACATTTTTAGATAAAGCAGGTAGATCTAGTTGGCTTTCCAGGTCTATGGTACCCTGGATAAGCGCTGCCACTGCACAGTCAGGTCTCATGATTACAATTGCATCAGGTGAGAATCTCTGCCATTTCCATTTCCAACATCCTACCCCAGGAGGAAACAAAGTAATCAATTAAACTGATGGTAATCAAGCCCACAAGCAGAAAAAAAAAGTTTTAGTCAGTATGAGAGGACATATGGATTACTCCCAAGAAGATGCATCAACTCATGGCCCCAGGCAAATCTTGATGCTGCTCTCTTGGAACAGTAGTGGGTAGAGAACTAAGTTAAAAGATATTGCATTTATGGATTATTTTTCTACCTTCAATATACTCTTACTCCAGAAAACTTGGGAAGCTCATTATCTTCCTGGGGATTTAAAACATTCTGGCTTGCTGCAGTGTCCACAGCAGGGCATAGTGGATTGTGTGGGGGTGTAAGTTGAATATTTCAGTGAACCTTAATATCAGGGCCTTTAAATTATACTCCTTGGAATGATAAGTACAGGCAGTTGCAATTAAATTCACCAATGTGATCTTGTTATTGATCAGAGTTTATATCCTGCCCATTTGTCTACACTTGCAGGTCAATAACATATTTTCTGAGGTAGAGGATTATTTAAATAACTTTTTGTCATTGTATCCTTCTGCTCATGTAATCATTGCTAGCAACTAAGCTGGATTTATTGATATTGAATGGATCTATAAACAGCTATTAATCTGTTGATAGTCCTACTGGTAGGTATGAGGCCTTCTTTCATTGATTATATAGCAATATCTAGAAGTTTGCACCTGTTTCTATTAGAAATTTATATTGACAGATGTCCTGACAGTGATCATTTTCCTGACAGAGTTACTAAGAACTTTTGATGACTCCTTTTTGGAACTTAACTCTACAATTAATGAAGACATAGATAGAGGGCCAATTCACACAAAGTAGACAGTGCAATAGAAGAGTTACCAAAACATGTGTCAGGCAACTTCCCAATTCTGATTTGCCATACTCAAAGGGGGAGAGAGGGTCTGAAAAGTCTTTTCTGTCAAATTACAACAATCAAAGTAAATATTTTTAGCTCAGGGATGAACTGTGGAGTCCTTGGTGCTCTCTGAGCCTTGTTGTTTTCTTGCAGACATTTCATTGCCAGACTAGGCAACATCTTCAATGTGAAGAGGGAGTGGGCCTTGCTCTCTGTTTATATACCATGGTTCGTCCAGCTTGTGTTGGTAGGGGTGTTGTTCTCTCCTTGGGAGTTCTTTGACTGGGCTGTTGTTTGCTGTTTGGTTGATTGACTGAGTTAATAGTTCCTTGATTAGGGTATATTGTGCTGTTTGATTGTTCATCTGGTGTTAATCCTAGTGTTAATCTTTGCATATCTAGTTGATTGCTGGCAAGGAGGTGTTCTGGTCTTTTAGCTTTTCTATTGTCTCTTTTGAATGGTATGTAAATGTTGTTTACCTCTATGTGTCTGTTGATGGCTGCTTTGTGCCAGGCTTCCAGGAATTCTCTGGTGTTTTTGGATTTGGCTTGGTTCAGGATGCTCACAGTTTTCCAGTTGAAACTATGGTTGAGTCTGTCCAAGTGCTGTGAGATTAAGGAGTTTTCATCATGTCTTCTGACTGCTAGCCTTCTCAGCAAATTAAGCAAATTCTATGATGGACCTTGTCATGTTCACCGTTCCAATGTTACCGCTGCATCATAACGTTTTGCATGTCATTTGGCTGATGCGTGTTTCGTCGGGGAGGGGAGGAGGATTCCATCTCGTGGGATTGTTATATGTTGGCAGCTGGATTGGAATGTGTTTGGGTTATCTCGTGTGTTCAAGGTTTCTTTCCCAGGACATCAGCAGAAACGGTTACCAGCACCTGGGGGGGGGGGGTTGCAACGGCAGGGCGAGGGGAGGGATTACGTTGGTGCCGAGGGTTTTTAGTTTGTATTTGGCACGCTTTTGCTCATTCTCAGCTTTCTCTGTATTTGCATACTATTCTTTAATAAATCGGATATCATTAAGTTCCTGCTTGTGAGTCTGAGTCTATTAGGGTAGGCAATCCTTACATACCTTTATATAATAAACTTTGAGTGGGTCGAATCAGGAAACATTCTGGCTTCAGAGCAAGCAGGCTTCAGAGCTGGGCACTCAAGTTTAGACCATGCTCTTAATTCTGCAGCATCTGGTCAAAAAATATATGACTAAGCCACAATCTGCCCGATACACAACCTTTACTGATTTGAGATTTGCTTTTGACCTTATTTCCAGATATAAATTATGGTGTAAATTCTACCATAAATAGATACCTACTTCTGTTTATACTTAAAATTTGTAACAGTTCTCGTTTAAAAGTTAGGTTCAGTATGCAGGGCCATTACAGCAAGGAAATTCCTATTGATGGAGAAGTTAGGCAGGAATGTATTTTGGTGCTAATACAGTTTAATTTCTACCCCTACTGCCCAAGATAAATATTGAAGCTCACCATTCTCCAAAATTAAAGAATATACATCTTCCAATCCTATTTCCTTTCCCTCTTTTGTTTTCCTTATCTTTTTATATCCCTTACCTCCTGCCTTTAATATGTTTTGTTTATTATTTCTTACTCTATTTCTGTATTTTGCAAAATGCTGCTTACTTTGAAAGGGAACAGTGTGATTGGGTATGAATGCCTATTTTTTATAAGCAATGTTTTCATAAGATATATTTTTGTGTGTATTTAACATGTTTGTGCATATTTTCTGCAATGTGCATATTTTTAATAAATACTTTTCTGAGTTAGAAACTATATTGCAAAATTATGAACAATTAAGATGTTGATGTGTGGGTAGGAAGGTTATCTATGTAGTTTGGCCCAGTTCATCTTAATTTTGTGTGGGTGTGTGTTCCAGGTCTTCCTGAAGGGCATAAAGGGCATCTCATCTACTTCTTGCAAGGTGTTGGGAGGTGAGGGCACTATACAACTTGGAGCAATCATATCTTTATTAGGTTGCATATAGCTAAATGTAGGATTGAAGGGCACCGTAGCCAGTCTTCTCTGCATCTTGGGAGTGAGGAAGTAGAGAGAACAGGGACAGATTAACTTTGTTTAATGAGGCATGTGCTCAAATAGCTGTGTTGGAAAGGGAGTCGGGGTGGGGCTGGAAGAAGATGGAACTGGTTTTGGAACTGGTTGCTTCTCAATCTAGTTAGCACTCCTATCTGCATGCATATTTCTCTTATTTATTTATTTATTTTGCAGGTGCAAAGGTAGCTACTATAATTTAACAATTCTGCTAGATCACATTTCTCATCTATTCCTGACAAAGGCAAGACTTCACATAGCTAATCATTGAGCTCCTCACTAAAGTTTTGAACATCTAACTCATAATGCAATAGATTGTGCCTTAGGTTTAGGCAGTAATACTAAGCTCCCTGGTAGGGCAGTGGAAAGTCTATTGGGCATAGGGGACATCCCAGAATATTTCCATAATTTAAAATGCAAATTGGAATTAGAGGTGGATTTGACTTTTAATAAACTGCTGGAGTTTTCAGCTCTTAATTAAGAATGGTCCCTCTGCTACTAGCAGATGTGTTTTAGATACATTTGAAATGTCATTTCTCATATTTTCTACAAGACAATCTATTTAACCCAAAAAGTTTATTCTGAGTAAAAGAACATAAGCTATAGGCAGATATACAAGTTGGGAGTTTGCTACTCACTTGAGAATGAGTGCCATTGTCTCCTTTCTGTCTTTTCCCTGGAATGGCAGTGACCCTGTCAACATTTCAAACTTTAAAGAGAGAAGAAAATAGAAATTCTAAGAACCAGTGTAAATATAAAAAAGGCATATAGTCTGCTGTATTTATGCTAATAATGTAGAATGTTCATTCATTCTCCATACAGATTAGTATCCCTACTAATCCCATATGTGGAACATATATGAACATAAGGAAAAATCTCTTGACCTCCCAGTTGAGGGCCACTATTTAAAAGAGCATAATAGATTCACTGGACTTTTGGTGTGAATAGTAAGGCTCTTCTAACCTTATGATGATCTAATAATAAAAGCATTCAATGAACACACAGTTGTGTGCCTCATCATACAGTAAAAATATCTTCTGCACAAGTCCCATGGAAATGTACAGAAATTACCCAAAAAGGCATAGTGCTGAAGTTCTGTGGGTCTCATGACTGTCAGCCAGCCAGCTACAAAAGATTTCCTCAGTAATGCATCAAGTAAAATTTAACACTTCAAATGTAGGAAACAATAAAAAGCAGGGAACCTTTAACCCATCCACTTCATTAAATGTTTAAAAGAATGATTGAGAAGGAAAGAAATAAACAAGCATCAAATAGACAAGCATCAAGTAAGTTGTCTGGTTGCCATAAATTAAACATGATACAGAGAATTCTGCTGCTAGGAATAAGAATAGCCAATATTTTAACTGAATTTAAATAGTTCAGGAGAAAACATAATATCAGCAGCTATCCAGCAGAATGCTTAAGTCTGTCTTCCTGCTTAACTTCAAGATTCATATTGTAACGGAAGTTGAGCAACTTTTTGATGGCTGGGAGCAGAATTGTGGCAATGCTGACACTATAGGGGGCACTTATGTAAGATGAGTGAGAAATGCCACACAAATGGGCAGGACCAGAGTGTACTGTGAAGTTTCTTTTCTTTTTAGTGGATTTTGGATGGAATTAAAATGCTATGCCTGCTTTAGTATGCTATGGTTTTGGTTTGTTCCCTTCCTAACAATGGAATGAAAACTAGCATTAATTTTCAGTAATTGCATGTGGTCCTGAGGCTTCAGACGTCCATTCTTGCTATACCTTTTTTGCACAAAAAACAAATGATAAAATAGTATTCTATTCAAATCAGCATCCCATGTGGAGCATTGTCTGCAACAGAATTTTGTGAGAAAGATGTTGCGTCTTCCACAAAAGAATGCATCTCCTTCAAAGCCATAAAGAACGTCATGTACCAAAACAGTAAAAGTAATCAGAATTGGTAGAACAATGGTTTCCAGTTGATGCCCACCAGGTATGTCGAACTACAACTTCTATCAGCCCCATTAGCACTGCGAACTGCCTGTTTGGAATGATGGTACTTGCTCAACAAACTAACGTATACCAGGTTAGGGAACACTGTTCCTGAAAAAGTCTGTTCCTCTTTTCTTTTTTTGTCTTAAGACCACTCACTCATCTTTCAGTCATTTTGTTTTCTATATGTCAGTTTAAGCATATCAATGGAGTGCCAACATCTGCTCTACTTTGATTAAAACAAATTATAATTAGATACTAAATTTAATTTAAATAGCTCAGAGTACATCTTTCAGTTCCATTTCAGTAAATGAAAGCAATAAAAGAGAAACTACAGTCCCCAAGGAACAGTAATTCTAGATTTGCATTGATAGATAATTTAAAAAAGCAGAACCAAACCCAAAATGATGGCAAGAAGAACCACATTAACTCCAAAAGCACTCTCATTTTTTCCTGATTGAACTAAAAATGTAATTTATTTGATACAGCAAGCGGCCTGAGTCCACTGTTGTAGCTACTTATGCTTCAAAGTAATGGGCCCACTCAGACATAGTGGGAAACCTTTATTTTGAAATGAAGGAACCTTCATAGGCTTAGCATTCATTTCTCTCTTTTTTATAGTAGACAAGATGAGGATAAAAGCTTCTGCCTTTCACTTAGTATTTAATTACAGTACTCTGTGACGTCCACACTATGAAAAAGATAATGAGTGGAACTTGAATTCTTCTCTAGCCTCTCAAAAAAGTAGTCCTCACATTTTGAAGAAAAGATCTACTGGAGGAAAAAAATAAAATATCCAGTGCTTGTCAATATTTTGAATGTATGAAAATCCTTAAAAAGGGAGGGCAGAAAGATAACATGGAAAACCTCAAGATTATTTTGGAGAAACTTTCTTAAAAGGATATGCAGTTCCAGCACTTCAACAAAATTGTAGGCTTTGCCAAGAAAATCACCTAACAGCGTAAGCCAATTGATGGGAAATCTGGGGAGGGGAGGAGGGGGAGAAATAATCATCTTTGTAGCAGAATGATGAAAATGACATTTCTTTCAACACACAAGATCTACCTGCCCATATATAGTAATAGCAATTACCTGAGGAACATTAGCTAAAATAATTCTAGCTACTCTTGCATAATATTATTATGAATAATTTTTAAAGTTCCTCTTACATTGTACATTGATTAAAGCCACATATGAAGAAAAACATCATGAAAGAGACTATGAAATCCATATGTGGCCTAATTTTATGGGCATAAAAACACAAGCCTATATATTAATAACAGATTTTCTAAATACGACTCTGATGTAGACCAAATTGTATCTATACATGAAAAATAAATATTATTAGCAGGATTCCCAAAGTTTGTTGAAGTACAAAATATGGAGGGAAGTGGAGACGATAAAGGGGGGAAAGCCCCTTAAACAGCTCAACAAAATCTAACCATGCTCAGTAGCTACAGACATCTGAATGTCATTGGGAGAATAATGTGAAACACACATGTATAGTGGCAACATGGAAGACCATTCTTATTTCAAGGAGTTAAGTGACATATTTTGATTTTCTCCCTCACACAAAGAAGATTAGAGTTTATTTTGAGTTATGCTGATGTTTAGCTACTTTTTAAAAAAAATCTGTTTAAATTCCTTTACAACCTCTTCCTGAAAGCCTTCTTCATGTCCACTTAAGAATGAATGTGTCTGTCTGTCTGTCTGACTATCTGTCTCTTGTTCATTTCTGTCCAAGATTTTGGCATTTCCTCCAGTTCTCAAATAATATAGAAGTTATGGTTGCAATTTCTGTAATCTGGTATCAGGTGCTGTCTGATACTGTCTAAGGTCCCTTCCATAAAAAGAAACCCAGTACTGTTTGTGGCTGTGGGTGTTGCTATGAATAAAGGCTCCATCAGGATTCACAGAGGATGAAACAGAGTGAATGAAGTTTTTACTGGGGGAGGGGGGCGTTGAAATACAGTAAGAAGACTTGACTGCATAAATTATACAGCACCCAGCAGACTCCTGAAAGGCATTTCAGGATGTGCACAACAGAGAGGTTTGAAGAGAAAAAAGCTTCCAGGCATTACAGAAGATAAGCCTTTTACCCAAATGATCATTAAAACTTCATGAAGATGCTTTATTATGACTCCTCCACCTTAAAAAAAAATGGGGGAAGGGAGTAAAATGTTGCCTTAATTGGCTCTTATTACTGATGGGTACTTGTGAATGCTGAGAAGTAGGCTGTTGCTTTTCTGGGTTAAACACATCTGAATGAATGAGTGCTACTGAATATATATTCTAAAATAGTATTTAAGCGAGACCATGGGTTGTCTAGCCCAGGGTTTCTCAACCAGGGTTCCACAACAGGTCACTTGGGGTTGCCTGGGAGAGTACTATTTATTTAAAAAAATATTTCAAATTTGGGCAACTTCATATTAAAGAGGTAAGTTTCATTATTTTTAGTTTAAGAACACTGTTCATGCATATATATACAGGCCTACCCATGAAACAAATATAATAATTATGTAACTTCTGGCCTATATTTTGAGTGTGAATGTGCAGGGGTTCCCTGAGGCCTGAAAAAATATTTCAAGAGTTCCTCCAGGGTCAAAAGGTTGAGAAAGGCTGATCTAGCCCTTTAAAGCTAACTGGAAGTGATGCTTCAGCATTTTAAGCAGTAGCATTTTTGGTCTTATATAGTGGTATTAGGAGAAAGACCACATTACCTTCTGCATGAAAATCCATATAATCTAACACTAAGCCAACTCCCCAGCCATTAACACACCCTCCTGTGGTTGGCCTCAGCCTTAGAAACGGAGGACATATCTTGCAAGGGACTAGAAATCAGAAATAGAAAAATATGGTCAACTTACAGAGACTTAGACCACTTTCAGCTGCACCAGGCTGAAAGTGGTCCAGGCTATACCAGGCTGCTCCTTAACATCTCTGCCTTCTAACTGGCCTCCTTTGTCCTTCTTATGGTAAGGCACCAAAGCCTTATTTTCTTCCCCATATACTTGAATTTCCAGTTCCTCTATCAGGAACTCCCAATTTCTGAATGACTGGTTAGCCACTTCATAATCCTTAAAAGACCAGTCTCAGGCAATTTAATTCCTGTCTTTTGACCATTCTTTTTACATTAATTCAACTGTCTATAAAATAAAGCTCTCTCGTTTCCTAGCAACAGCATGTTATGGATGGTGACGCTGTGCTTCCCTAATGAGCCATAGCTGCGGCAGAAGCAGACATGCTTTTGCTCTTCTATTCCAAATCGTATCAGATGTAAAAAAAATGAGATTGTACAAGTTTGCAGTGTGGACAGCCTCCGTAGAAGAGGGCGCAGTGGGAAAACAGCAGGGACAACTCAATCCCAATAAAAAAAGTTGAGAGCTGGGGAAAAGTGACCTGATGAGAAGATGGCACGTTCTACAGCCAACTCCTCAGCAAAAGAATTAGTATCAAGATGGGCAGGGGAAGGAGTACCAGGGTGCAAAGTTCTGTAAGAACAGCTTAGGAACAAGCCTCATCTCTAAGACTAAGGCACATCACACTAAACCATAATGCTGTTTATTTGATTTGGCTTTAGTAGATTATTTGAAACCAGCCATTATTATTTCTGTACAGATTCTATTTTTTTCCTAGATATTTCTTAAACAAACCAGGGCTAGGACAATGTGCAAACCCAGCTTAAGGTTCACTCTGTAGGAAGCCCATATGGAAGAAGAAGACAATACAGCATTCAGCCTTGTGTGACATACCAAGAGGCTTGATGAAAACCTGGCTATGGAAGAGAAAATAAGTAACTGGAATTAAAAGGAAAGTAAGTACACAAAAGCCTGAAAAAAATCCTATTTAATATATTATCTAAATTAATGAATAAACATTCTGTTTTAGCAATAGCTAGTTGCCAAGATGTTCAGATAAAGGGAATGAAAACCTTAGCGGTCTGGATGGTACAACCTCCTACACCGTACTATTACCATCAATGAATTACTGTACTGCTGATT
Organism: Candoia aspera; assembly: GCF_035149785.1. Taxonomy (NCBI): domain Eukaryota; kingdom Metazoa; phylum Chordata; class Lepidosauria; order Squamata; family Candoiidae; genus Candoia; species Candoia aspera. The sequence goes on along the minus strand of NC_086153.1, from coordinate 77,586,817 downwards.
TCACAGATGAGAATGCCTTAGCAGGCACATGCTGATAGTACTCCTACCTAAGGGTATACCTTTCCTCCACGCAAAATTAAATACTGGAGCAACAAGATTCAGGAAGATTCTAGTACAGTTTTTCTTTGTAGGTTGATGGCAGCTTTTCATCCAGGATAAAGAATGACCATCGTACCCTTGGAGATGCCAATGTCTGGTACCTCCCAAACTACCCACACAACTGTGAAAAACTGCAAATTACATGCATTATGCTAGTTAAATTATGTCAATTGTATAATTATGGACTGAAAAGTCATGAATATCTGGACTGCAGGAGCTACAAGGGCTGAAATCAAGATGAATGAAAGAGGATTGATGTTAACACAGTACAGGAAATGGCTCTAAACACCTGCAGTCAATTTTTACTCTATAATTATATTTAGATACGGATATCCCAGCTTAATGGAAGTACATTTTGCATGAAACAGACCCTGGATTTAATCCTGAGCAACTCTACTTGAAAGAGTTCCTAGGGTGTGGAAAAAGTTCTGCTTAAGACTTTGCCTCCATACTGGGTTGAAGAACAAATGCCCTGATCAGTCTAAGGGAATTTAATAGGGCTGGGCCCAGATTTAGTCATACTTAAATGTACAGTCATTGGAATCCATGGATCTAAACAAAGCCTAGATCTAATCCACAGTGGTGGTAAATGCTAGAGAGGAGTCATAGAAATACAAAAAACTCCCAAGCTCATAAGTATGCTCCTCACAATGAGTTTATATTCTCTTATTGATGAGTCAATCAATCAGTGAATTGCAAAAGAGTTCTTCCCTTACCATTAGGACACCAAAGGACCACCAATCTGCACTCTGTGTGTGTCCTCGCCGGTTGACCACCTCTGGAGCCATGTATTCTATTGTCCCACAAAATGAATAAGCTCTCTTGTCATGATCAATGGCTTCCTTGCTCAGGCCAAAATCTAAAAAAAGTCAAATATATTATATAATTTTAGTAAACTTGGATATTCCAAATAAAGTATAACTTAGGGCACCAAAAGTACATCCATCCATACTTATCTATCTTGTGCTCAGTTTTGGACTTTAATTCACATCAGTCCCATATATTCCTGGGACTAAAGACTGACCATGTCTTCCTAAGCAAACACCTCTCCGGAACCCATGAATTTATCTGGCTGCAGAGGCAACATTCCAAGTTGCTCAGATGAGTAGTTTCTATGCACCATTTCAGAATATTTTTGGAGGCTTTGATATCATGGCTGCTTCACACTGCTTGGAGTGCTAAAATTAAAGCAGCAATGAGGTCAACTTCGTAATAAGCCTGGGGTCCTGATGGCAACCCAGATGTGCTAGATGCTCTGTCATCAAGTGGATATATGATAGATAATACAGATACAGCTGCAGTAGAAATGTGCTCCTTACCTGTAATCTTAATGTGTCCTTCTTCATCTAGAAGAATACTAGAAGACAATACAATGGAAAGTTCTTATATTAAACCAAAGCAGACAATGTCATTGATACCTAGAACTTTAATTTAATTGCCTACAATGAAAAACAATATTCTTGATTTTCCTCTCCATTCCTCCTTCCCTTATGTGTAGTGATCCATTCTTCAAATTTGTTTATATTCATCCATTAGGAATGAGGTTAAGGAGAGATATATAATTCCTCCATCCCAAGATTTATTGTTTGAAAAAGACTGCCTGAAAAATAAAACTGCACTGCCTCTTTTTCAGATGTAATTATCTCTTGTCATGAAAATTAACTTGAAGGGAAATGATCTTCTGTAAAACTTTGGTAGGCTGCGAACAGACTGTTGAAAGTGAATGAATAATCAACACTAACAGACTAACAGTTATCACTACTATTATTTAATAAATACTATTTTCTCCTCCTGGTGTTGCCTTTTGACAAAGCTTGCTTCCATGAATAATGGTTGTACGCTACTTGCATGTATTGTATTCAGTCCCTGCTTCTCAATGACACTATATTTAAGAGAACAATCCAGTTCTGCAATCCCCTGATCTGTAGGTAATTCAGAGGAGAACACCAGCAGCACTTTAATCCTTCTGTAAGAAAGAAAACGTGAATCTACATTCTTCTTTCTTTCTAATACCTATCAGCCATTCTAATTTTTTTTCTAAAAGAGACAGTGAAGTTGTCATTGGTAATTTAGATGATGCTCAGCAAATGGAAAAGCAGCATATTCTGAAAAATTAAAGGTATTTACTGTAAATTGGTCAGCATGGACCAGGAAATGGAGGCAAAAGTATGGTCAGTGCCAAATATGGGAAGAACATGGTGAGCTTTCCATCATGGACAGACTTCTCTCATACAACAAGAGAGCAGTTTGAGGGCTAAGGACAATGACTTTAACTTTTAATGAAATGTATTTCTTCAGATCGGTATGTCTCATAACAATTCACAATATGCTTATGTTTTCACAGGCAATTTTAAAAAATGTCTTTTCAGAACCTGCTCCTGAAATAATCCCCTCTACCTGGGATATACTGATGATATTTTTATCACTTAGACTCTTGAAACAAATATCCTAATAGAGCTTCCACTAAGTTTCAATAATCTCTGTCCCATCATCTATCTTACTCTTGACCAGATGATGCAATATATTTCTTTTCTTGACACTACAATATGTGAAACTGCTTAACTGACTAACAAGGATTGCTTTATGTTACAAGCCTACTGATCATTATACATACTTGCATGTTCTCTAGCTTCTGTTCTGAATACACCACAAAGTACAGTGTTCACAACAGAGGTAACTATCTTTCTGTCAACTGAGGATGGAGATGTCACAGCATCATCAGAGTGGGTGGGGCACATTTTTTGCTTGTTTGTGGGGAATTCAGCCTGTTCTTTTCAGGTTAGGCAATTTAGGAGGTAAAATGATGAGGAAATCCTGCATAATTCCATATACATTTGGTGACTAAAACAAACCAACATCATTTAAAATAACATGTTTCTGCATTAACTTACTTTTCTGGTTTCAAATCTCTGTAAATAATACCCAGACCATGAAGATGATCTAAAGCCAAGGCCAGCTCAGCTAAGTAGAACTTAACATCTTCTTCTGTAAACATTACCTGGAAAAGGAAAAATGGAAAAATAATATACAGGAGCACGCTTATTTATATGAAGCTAGATTCAGTCATATTTAGAGGGAATCCATTAAAGTCAATGGAATTTAGAATGGTTGTGACTTAAGTTCTGTTAATTTCAAGGCTATATTTAGATTAATCCTATGGATTTTTTTAAAGAAAAAATGACAAAACATTAGTTCAACAAACAGAAGAAAAGCAATTTAGAATTAGAAGGAATTAAATTAGGCAGAGGGACTGTAGCAAAGTAATAAGCAATGCAATAGATTTGACATCTACAGATAAAGCTGGACAAATTTCTGCCTGAAACTGTGGACAGCTACTACCAGTCATTGTTGACAATATCAGGCTAAGTGGAATGGTCTAAAAACCATTTAGAGAGGAATTTATTGTATGTAGCACAATTGTGTATTGCACCCTGTTTCATACACAAAACTAAATATGCCAATTCTCCTATAACTGATTGCAGAATATTCCTTTTTAAATCTTACCCAATAAGTTTACTGTTAACACACAATAGCTGTAAAGATTTAGAAAACAAAAGCCAAATAGGTTTGATGCTGTTTTCTCCAAGCCAGCAGAAATCAGTTTTTCACAACATGATCTGCAAAATGCCCCATAAAATGAACTAATTGGCTTAACCATTCATAAGATTGTATTTGGTATGGTTCCTGTTTTTAAAAAATTACAGGGGAAGTCCTCTAAATATACAAAAAAAGCAGAAGAAAATTCAAGACATCATGTTGAAGAAGTCATACTTCCTTTTCAAAATAAACTTGCAGTTTGCTCTCTCCAATCCTGTGTTCTTTATACAACCAATATTTTTGAGCTTAAAACTTACATAGTGGTTTATTTTCCAGTATTACAATTATCTGCGATTAATCCTCATGCTAAAACAGAAAGGATCTGTTGGTTTTCTCCACCCTCAGACAACATTTTCTAGATATATGTAGGAAGCAGCCAGCAAGGATCAATTGAAAAGAATATTTTGGAGATTGTTTGGGTTTCATCAGGCATTTTATGAAGTTTGTACCCTTTGTTTTCTTATGGAAAAATGAAGTGGATAGGGTGCATTTAAGGAATAACTATGGGATGACTGTGTCTTACTCTTTGATGATCTCGGTTGCTGAGGAAATTGAAAGCCACAGGAAGAAAACCAGCAGGCAGTTCCACTGTGGTCAAAGAAAAGGCATCTGGGACGAGACTGTTAAAGTCCATCTGCTCTAAGATAATGACACTACTCACTTGGTATTGGCACAGCTGCTTAGAAAGAAATAAAAGCTGAGTAATCACTGTGGTTTACCCAGACTGGAAGCTCTGAAAAGCCACATAGACAGGTGAGAAAAAGGTGACTGTATTATTATTATTATTATTAGCAGTAACAGTGGTTGTGGTAGTAATAGTGAATAGTGAGAGCCTTGATACATTTAACCCAACTTATATTGGTAGATTTAGATCTTTTTTTCTTTCCCACCAAAAGATAATGAAACAGTCATTAGAGGCAGATTGACTGGCTACTAACCACCTGTGGCTGAAAACCCAGGTGGACAACTATTGCATTTAGAGTAGTAGCCTAGCATATGGTATACAGCCACTGAAACATCATTTCCCACAGCAGGGGAAGGCTGAAACTCACTCCCATGAAATACTCTCACAGGTCAGTATTTAGAAGGCATAGGAAGAATGCCATGAAATCAGTAGTAAAGGGAGGGTTGGACAGGAAGAAAGGTCAGATCTGACCTATCTGTGAATAAAGATATTAAAATAGAAATTAAGATAGAAAAATAACCCACCTAATAACTAAAACATAGTAGGCAGACAGAAGGGAAGCAGGCAGGCAGGTAGAATTAGTACCAAATCTAAAATGCAAATGAATGCATAGTATTCCTGGGAATTAAGCCCAACTGAATTCTATGGGACTTATTTTTAACTAGAGATAGAGTTGCATTGTGAACATTATGTTTCAAAAAGAGTAATTAATACCCTATTTTGCCCAATTGAACAAATAATTTTTTTAACAGAAGCCAGTGCTAAACCTAAAATATTAGATTGGTATCGTCATCTGTAAATTGTGGAGCTCAATTATTTATATTCCTTTGTACATTGCATTCAAAAGGTGCTTGGCAATGTGGGAATGTGTAAAGCACCACTTTTTGAACTGTTACAAAACATGCATTGTTTGCAAGGCTCACCCAGCTGTCCAGAAACTGCTCTAGTCTGTCTCTCCACGCATGTGCACACACAGATACTTTGCACACACATCAGGAGAGAGTGGGGAGCAGCTTCCGTAGCAGCCCTCTCAACTTTGCAAATGACAAGGATGCTTGAGCAATGCAAAAAGAGGTGCTCCTGCATGTTGCAAAGGTATCTCTTTTGAACACTTTGCATAGATTATGCAGATTATAGCATACAAAGGAGTAGCGGGGAGGGAGGGATTATAGCATACAAAGGAACAGGGAGGAAGGAGAAGAGAAGTATGGTTTTTCTTCTGTGGCACATGGTAAGGTATATTTCTAGAGAAAATGTGTTTGGATGCTAGAACAAATACATGGTTATGATTGATGGCTGGCCAGTTCCAAGAAATCAAATGAATGCCATCTCTGCTGCCAGTAAATTGTTAGCAGAAGGCCTTCCTCCTCCTCCTCCCAGCTGTTCTATTATTCTTCAGATGGTGCTTTAATCACCATTCACATTCTGGGATGGCTGACTTTTCCAAGTCTTTATGGTGCTTTGCCCCCAGGGCTGATAGAAATGAGAAGAGCAGGGAATGTATTCTGGCTGTTAGAAGCAAAATTTGACACAGCAGTCACTTCCTTATTATCTAAGTCTGTTTACTAGCTACTTTTAGAACTTTTTGGTCATGCTCATTCCTTGGGAACTTCTGTTTTTAGGATGGGCAAGAAGATGACTTCCTGCCTATCATTCAAAGCACCTGGGCAGGAAGGAAGGAAAGCAGGATTCAGGGAGTCCATCTTATCATTTTCCTTCTCATTCTATCTTGCATAGATTATTCCAAAATCCATAATTGGACAATAGCTTTATTAGTGCTGATCAAAATGCCAGAAAGTCCTGCAATTTTTTATTGCTTCAGATTACAATAGAGGTTGCCAAATTTTGTTTGTGTGGGGATATGCTTAACATATTTGTGTGGGGGAGGTATGGAGTCAGTGGATGGGACCAGGGATGCAAAAGGGGAAGTGTGTGTCATGCATGCTGGTAGGGCTGGGCTCTTCCAGGATTTTTCCTGATTCTGAGGAATGGGTGGGCTTTTGCTTTGCTTTTATAATCAAATCAATTTCAAAGCTTCTATTCAAGTCTTTTTGTTTCCTACCTCAGAATGCTAGAAACAATTTTCAGCAGTATTGCTGCTAAAATTTGGCAATGGAATCAAAAGTTGTTCTGGCAACCACAAAAAAGGAGTTCAGGGGGTGCATGCAGCTGTCAGGCTGCAGGTTGCTGAGCCCTGGATTAGGTGATACTGAAAGCAGGAGAAAGACGATAGGGAAGAAAGACGTTCCAAATTAGACCAGGTTTACAGTGATGACTTTTAAATCCAGTCTCGAAATACAGATTGCAGACAAATTAGTTTCTGCAAATGGTTGCTGGTAATATCAGTTGACAGCTAGGTCAAAGAAAACAATGGTCCTGTTTCTGAAAGATAAAATTTGAGCGCAACCCAGATTGTAAAACACATTGGGCAGATAAATACACTTTGAAGATTTGATTATACCAGCCTTCTCTATCTTGGTACCAGGGCCGCAACTAGGGTCTGTGTCGCCCGGGGCAAACATGGATTCCACACCCATTTTGGCGCCCCCCCCCCATGCTCATTTTGGCGCCTCCCCCCAGCACTGCACCCGGGGCACATGCCCCGGTTGCCGCCCCCCTAGTTGTGGCCCTGCTTGGCACTTTCCAAATGTGTTGCACTCAACTCCCAAAACTATATTGGTTGGGGGATGAGAAGAGCTGGTCCAAGGGATGTAGAAAATCTGAGATTGAGACAGGGTGGGTGAAACCAACTATACCAAACCAATATATAAAATATAATGAATTGCACTCAAAAAGTCCTACATAAAAATGAAGTGCCAAATTTGCACATCATAAACAAAGGAGAAATCATAAGGATGGATTCTGCTATGAAGAGATATGAAGGCAGCAATTTATTATTTTGGTTTGTTTTTAATCACCAACATTTAGTCTATTGGTCTTACCTCTTTAGAAAGTCTGGTAAAAAGGTCCCCTCCTCGTAGGAAATCTAGTATAAGATACAGTTTTCCTTCTGTTTGAAATGCTACAGTGAAGAAAATGATAATGCTGAATTTTTAATAATAATACTCTACACAGATTGTAATTGAGTGTGCTTGGATGTGGCTAATAATTTAATTATTATTATGAATAATTTTAATGAGTTCACACATTACATTAAGCCATGGTTTATTTTAACTATGGATTTTTGAACAAACAATAATAGGCTGGTTTACTCATAAAATTAAGCTATTCATCATGGATGACAAAGCATAATGTCTGGTTTAGCACATTATGATATGTCAAAAATATATTATGAGTCAGTGTGATAGGTGGACCCCTATCAGAAAAAAGAAAGAAAGAGGCAAATCACAAACCAGACCTGGAAAAATAAATGATTGGTTCAGAAATATAGCCCAGCATCTTCCAATAAATACTTTTTTCCAGATGTGACAGAATACTAGAACTGTTTCAAAAGATGCCTTCTTTGCATTTCTTGATGAATATGCCAAATAAATTAACTCTGTGAAAGTACCTCTTGAAAGTACCTCTATTTCTCTCTTGAAATAGAGAAAGGTGATTATCACCTGTCACAGGTGTTTGTGGAGTCATGGGATCTGATCCAACACACAGACTCAAAATCCTTCTTGTGATTTTTTTTTTACTGTTTTATTAACACAAGCAAGGCAAGTGAAACAAGTTTCTACTCTAGGCTTTGCAGGAGTTATTTACAACCAGTTAGCCATATTTCATTCCCCATTCTCTTATGACTGATAAAACTGCAGGGGGAAAGACAGGACTGATAAATCAGAGGCTTGAGTTAAAAGTCTCTAAAAGCATTCTAAAATAAAACATTCTTTACTAGACATGTAAAGCTTCCTGCTTCTAGAAGACTCTGCCTTGTTGCATGAGTAGACTAACATGTCAGCTAAATGTAAATGCTCATAGAATGTAATCTCTTTTCTTGGTCCTCAGCTTCTGAGAAGCCCTCTCTAAAGGGAAGAAAAGGTCCCACTCTGCTTCCTCCTCCTTGTGGCCTTTGGGCCATGCTTGAACCTATGTTAGAGAAATCTTACCATAATGAAGTTTTACAATGAAAGGATGATTCACTTCAGCCAAAATGTCTCTTTCCATTTTTGATCGTACACGATCTCGGACTAGAGAAAAAGAATAATAAAATATCAATAATAAAATGTCAGCAGAATAGCATACAGCCAGAACTTTGCTGGATTAATGGTAGTTCCTATTGCTGGACCCACTGCAAACAAGCCACTTGTTACTCTAGTCAGAAGAACAAAGAAAGTTGTCCCTACTTGAACAGTTTTCTCCTAAAAATGCATAACCATTCTTTCCTGCCTTTTTGTAAATACATGCAATGTGCAATTTATTTCTTGCTAGACACACCCATTACAGCAATTATACTATTAGAATAGTAATCTTTCCCACCCCTTGTTAGGTTGATAGGTTGTTAATTGTCTAAAATGATCTGGCAACATTTTACCTGATCAGCTAAAGAGAAGCGGCAACGAAATACTAAAATATCACTTTGCATTTTAAATAGAGAAAGAAAGAGAGATGGAACTTTTGATCTAATCATTCTCTAGAGTTCTATGGGCTTTCAGCATGATCCTGTAAATGTCTACTCAGATGTAAGCCTTACAGAGTCCAAGATTTCATGGGCTGCAATTTAATTGGAGTAATCCACTTGCTTCAGTTATGACATTTTTTTATAATGATAAATGAAATAAGTATTAACTCTCCCGTGTTCCTTCATTTGAAAGAAACAAACAGTTAACACATGGTCTCTGGAATTCTCATTGCCTGGGGGAACAGGAATACATAACAACATTAAATCGTATCGGAAGGTACCAGCTGGAGGTCACTTCTAAATGCATTTGAATATGCTTTCTGATCTAATGTTATTGGACAGGATGACTCATGGAACATCATTTCCTGGATACAGTTTTGATAAAAACATTGCACTTTCCAAACAATCAGTAAAAAAGAAAACTCAAAAATTCAGGCAGAGGAGATGAATTTTATTTTCTTGCAGAGAGGGACAGTAATAACTGGTACGGATAAAGCAAGCAGAGAGAAATATAATTAGGGAGCATCTTCTGGATTCAAACTAATTTTACAAAATGACACAGAAGATGCATCATAGCAGTGACTAACTATATTTCAGAGTAATTGGCCATACCGTAGCTATTAGATTATGTCACATGATCCCAGTTAACCTATTCATCTCTTGATCCAAATTTGGATGGAGTTGTGTATTTACTGTATTAAGTACCCTTCTTTAAAGTACTATTTCCAAAACAAACTATATAAGAACAATATTTAACTCAGCACACAGTGGTGCTTGTGTGTATGGATTTGAATATGGGTTTGGGAGAGCCTGCAGCTAGCTGTAATTTCCTTTTTCTTTCTGAGGTCTGGGGGTGTCTCCCTTGGGAATGGAAGCATGAGGTTCCTCAGGCTGGGGTCTCTTCATGGATTGCTAGTCACAACCATAAGGGGACCTCTTGAGAAGCTGCCAGGGCCTGTAGCATGTTGGTTGAAGACCTGAAAGCAGAGCATTTGCCACATAAAGGGCTATCATAAGCACCCAACAGCATGTATCCAAGTCTGCCCTTTCTTAAACAGACATAAGAAACTATTGAAAAGCTTTTTGCTGCCTATTATTGCAAAGGAAATTATAAAAGATTGCAAGGAAGATGTCAATTCCTTTTTGAGAGAGTGATATCTACTTTGAAAGAAACTGTGTAGACTGCTAGAAATATAATCTGAACCTAGATTATGTAGAAAGCGATGGAACAATTTGTGTTCTGGTTATTGTGCTAGACAATTCCAGATGCTCTTGGATCAAAGTCTGATTTTTGAAGATCCTTTTCCATCAGACTTCAGGTCTAGTTATGTCTTTTTAGAGAGAAGGGCAGGATGAATGTGATTAAGTAAATTCTCCTTTACCTCTGTGCCCTATCAATACCATCAATCAGAATTAGAGGCATCATGGGGGTGGAGGTGGGGAATGACAAAAACTGTAGTTTTGTCACCTCCACTCCTTTTGTAGTGTTTTGTGACATCTCACACAGGTACGAAAGGGCAGAACTCCCAGTGAGATGTTGCTTTCATCATTTTGATGAAATCCTGCAGATGCTTCTGACCACGATATCCTCCTAGATTGGCTGTCTCAGTCAGGTGTTAAATATACTGTATATATTCATATTATATATTTATAATAGTCTCATTCTTACCTGGAAAACTAAAATCAAAAGGCAGTGCTGGAGGATTATTGCTCTGTGCCTTGGGAGTGAAATTTATCACTCCTGCTCCAATTTACAAACAATGCTTGACATGTAGCTCTATAGGGCACCTTGCACGGTGAGCTCATGCCTCACCTTTTCCACCAGGAGATGACTTCTAAAGTTGCTGTACTAGGGAAAAGGGGGAACCACTTAGTTTTGCAGGGGAGGGAAGCAAGTGTCCAGGCAAGCACTGATCAGGTGGAGAAAGCCCTGACTGGCTCATATTTTTTACTTCTTGAGGATAGCTGAATTGAAGATGATCACAAGTTGGTTAAACGGTCAATTGCAATCTCCTCTATCCATGACCAGTAGGACCAATGGCCAGGAATGGTGAGCAGTATAGTCCTGCCATCTCTGCGTATCCAAATGTAGAAGAAGACACTCTGTTGAAAATCTATGAATGCAGTAGGGTGATTGCATCATAAAAAGACCACTGCTCTGAAGCTTCTGGTAACCTGCTGCCTTTTAAAATGGGTTGATTTCTTTTTTGGTCTTTGTACCCAAACAAATATTGGAAATAAATTATATCAAGGGGATTGGGATTGTCTGTCTATCAACACGATAACTCTGAAAACTGAACAGAAGATGACCAAATAAAGTGTAGGGGACACACCATCAAAATAAAGATGGAGTTTGAAAACAGGCTGGATCCAACTAGAGGCTACAAAGAAAAACATTGCAGACAGCCCCCCCATGCCCTCCTATGGAGGGTCAGCTGGTCAGCAGCTTTGAATGCTACCAACTGCTCCATTCTCAAATCCCCTCCTCTCCCCAGGTGACTGAGAGTTGAGCATAAGCAGCCAGCCCTGGGCTTCCTACTTTATTAGTATCTCTCTCCCTATCTTTCTCTTGCACACACACACACACACACACCAACACACAAACCCATGCACAGAGAAGCAACAACTCTAATGAGGTACAAACATTCTTTCTCTCATACACACAAACACAACAATATGCATTTGCCTAGATCAGTCCCTCATGCACAGATAACACATAGCACCTACCCTGATTCAACTCTGCCAGTCAGACAGACACAGACACAGACGCACAAGCGTATATCCTAATTAGTCCCTGGGGAGAAATGCACACACACACACACACACACACACACACACAGAGAACATGTTATGTGTTACATGTAAGAAAATATAAACACTTCCTACAGCTACTTCTGGTAAGGGATTGGAAAGAATTCTAGAAGCCATGTTCGCTTTTCACTTTTCCTAATTTGTTTATTATCTGGGTCAGAATGAAGTAGGTGATATTTGCCATGATAATCCTTACTAGATTGTTTCTGTATTTTTTTTAAAAAAATAAGCAAACCTTAATATTATTTGCTTAGAATAAGAACAGCAACAACAATAGCCTCACTTGTAATGTATGATAAGGATTCTTTGGCAGCCTTGCCATGTAAAGGGATCAGCCAAGTCTGAGCCAGCCAAGGAAGGCAATGCATATGTGACATTAATTTATAGTGGTAATTGTTACGCATTTCCACTGCCATAAGCACTTTAGACCAAGTTGTATAATTGTTCACTGAAAGTGCAGATGTTAGTAACTTACCCAAGAGCCTGTTTAGAAGCAGGAGCGGGTTGGTTTTCATTCAGCTACTTCACAGAATAATGCAAAATATTCAGCAGGCGTGACTTTCTAGCCCATGATTATTTCCTACGGATAAGGATATTAATCCTAAAAGTCAAGCCACAGGTGCTTCTGTATTATAAGGGTTAATTTATTGTGTGATGTGGTTCTGGGCAAGGAACTGTATCTGCTTATCCAAAAAGTATTCTCTTAATTATAGCAAGGCAAGCCATTCATGTTCAAAGACTGGCACATTTTCCCCTGAGAGAGATTCTGTAGCTTTAATAGCTGTACGATGTGCTTTAGTTCAACAGGTATGATTTGCCTCAGTGGGTGGATAAAGTGTTAAGTCTACAGACTTAAATATGCCTGCTGAGTAACTGGCGGGTAGGAGGTGGGTGGGTGGGTGGGTGGGGGTGTTTAGACATAAGCCTTTTTCAAAGCAAAATCAATTTTGGCATGCTTTAGAGCAGTGTTCCTCAACCTTGGCAACTTGAAGATGTGTGGACTTCAACTCCCAGAGTTCCTCAGCCGGCTTGCTGGGAGTTGAAGTGCACACATCTTCAAGTTGCCAAGGCTGAGGAACACCGCCTTAGAAAGACAATAATTCTGGACGCCAGAAACTTCACTTTCCTCTGGGAGAGCCACTGAAGAAAGGGAAGTCTACTCCTCTAAAAGTTCTAACAGTACAGGATGCTAAAAGAGAATATGTTTGGGAGCTGAAGGTTTGTAATTGTCCAATTCGAGCCCCTCCCTATTACCTGGACTCAGTCTTGAAACAAGAGAAAAATAGTTCTTTTCATAGAGCTAGTGTGATTTTCTTCTCCTGCTGGAACCAATGAGAGGAGGAAAAAAAATCAGTGCAGAGGAAAAGCAGCGGGGTGTGTGTGGTGGTGGAGGAGAAGGACAAACCTAAATGGGCTCACAAAACATCATTGTGTCCATCATGGTTTCTTCCTCCCAACTCCAACTCACAGGACTGGTCTACTGATTTTTAACCCTATATGCATTTGGAATACACCTAACAATGCAATGGGACTTACTACTGAGTAAATACTCAAGACTGCATGTTTTTTTCCTCAAAAAATAGTCCCATGGCACCTTAAAAACATTTTGGGCCAAAAACCTTTGCAAGCTACAATAAATTTGACATTGCATGAATGTTATTTGTCGGATCCCCCAAATCTGATAAATTAGCTGAACCATTAATAATTTAGCTTGTATATATTTCCAAATTAAATCTACAGTGTTAACCAAGTGCATGGATAACAATGCATATCATCTATTTTCTAGATAAAGATGCTTGGAAGTGGGTCCTGTTGATTTCAATCATGTTGGGACCCACAGCATGCCCAACCTGCCAGACCAAATTGGACAGGTAGAATCAACTGGGAGAAGACTGTCCCTCAGGTAACCTGGTTAAATGAAGGGATTTAAAGTTGACAACCAGCACCTTGAATTGCACCTGGAAACACACAGGTAACCAATGCAGCTCATGAAGTACTGGTGCTACATGTGTTGAATATTTGACACCATTTACTACCCATGCAGCTGCATTCTGCACCAGCTGAAGCATCTGAATGCCCTTCAAGGGCAGCCCCATGTACAGTGCATTTCAGTAATCTAGTTGAGAGGTCACAAGGGCCTGAGTGACTGTGAGCACAGCCTCCTGGTCCAGGAATGGGTGCAGCTGGTGCACAACCCGAAGGTACACAAAGGCCCTCCTAGACACAGCTGCCACCTGCTCTTCCAGCAGGAGCTGGGAGTACAAGAGGACCCCCAGATTGCGCACCAGGTCCATCTGGGGCAGTGCCACCCCATCCAGGATTAAAAGTGGAAAAATCTTGACACCAGAAGGCCCAAGTACACAAAGCCAAGCCATCTTGTTTGGGTTGAATAGAAGCCAATTGTGCCCCATCCAGACCCCTATAGCCTCTAGGCACTGGGACAGGACATCCACAGCATCAGTCAGGTGGCCCAGGGTGGAGATATAAGGCATACTGATGATACCTCACTCCAAACCATCGTATCGCCTCACCCAGAGGCCTCATGTAGATGTTAAATATGTATTTAATTAATTTTAATTCATAAGTTAAGGTCTGGGAGTAGGAGCAGTGAGACCCAAATTCTAGTCCAACCTTAGCCATGGAATGTCACTGGATGACTCTGGGCCAATCACTCCCAGCCAACCTCACAGAGATAAAACAGGAGGAGAGAATACTACGTATGCTGCTTTGGACTTAAGAAAGAAAGTTGGGATATAAGTCTAGTAAATAAAATCATACATTGTATTTGGTATGTTTATTTTAGTTAATCCCTATTGCACATACTCCTGATATCTATGAGTATGTAAGGCAGTTATAGGAAGCAAGCAAGCAAGCCATAATACGGGCTTTCTTAATGGATAATAAGTGTCTTGGAATGTAAAATTTCACAGTGTTGTGTCTTTTCCCTTTGAAAGCCAATTCACATCTGAGGACAGCTCAGAATCCCCAAAATAGCCAGGCCCTTTATTTTGTCCTGGCTGACTGACAATCGTACAAGCACCATATCCCTTCTCCCAAATCAAGTGTGTCTTTACATTTTGTGTAACTTTTTAGAATTGTGCTATTTGGTCTTGAATAATAAAATGATACCCTTGGAAATGCTACATAACAGTTTGGATGTTTTTTTTTTTTTTTTGAAAAGCAACTGCAGAAACTGAAGTCAACTATCACTCTCATTATAAAATATTTTATGCAGACCACTCAGAAATTAGGAAATATGTTTATAGATAGAAGAGGAATACAAGTTATTCTCTAAACACATGGCAATAACATCCTAGGGAATCACTGTCTACTCAACACTGCTTTGTTAACAAGCACAGAAAAAAAAATGATATAATGAAAGATGCTATTTTGCAGTTCAGGTTCACATAAGGGTTGCTAGTTTTTCAATTTTAATAGCTTATGAAATGACATTCTTATGTAATAGTATCAAACTTCCACAGAAAAAGCTCAGGAGTGGCATTTGGATAAAGCCCTTTTGTTCTTATCACAGTGATGATCTTTTTATATAACACCATCCCACTGTTCCGTTATCATGATGACTTTCTTTTTAGTAATGGAATAAAAACAAAATAAGAGGGAACAAAAGGTGAAACACGATCCATGAAATCCAAGGAGGGATTGCAGCTCAATGGCAGAGCATGTAATTGATTTCAGACGGCTCTATTTCTAATCCCTGTCACTTCCATTAAAAGATCAATGGTCTAATGATGGGAAAATCCTCAACCCACAAACCTTGGGGATCAGGGAATGATTAGTCTAAATGATTAATATTAAGGATTTTGTTCGTTTTAGTCCCAAGCCCACCCCAAAGCTCCTCTTCTCAACAGGCTCAAGTCCTAAATTTTATCCAGTTATTATTTGTCGATGCATCTTTCTCCAAGATCCCCAACCCTAGCATTTCTAAGTAATGCTTTCTAACACTCAGTCTTTTCTCCAGATAAATGAAATATTTAATTTCACTTTGTATGATTAAATCCAAAGCCAAGACAACTGAGAGTGAAGCAGACCTTTGTCTGTGCAGCATTCATGTACTATTAAATAAAATAAATACATTTTCCATCTTGTTTCTACTTCTCCACCTTATTAAAGGTAAAGGCTTCTTCAAGTCACAATCAAATCCTGTCTGGTAATCACATGGACACATCCATGCAGTTTTTTTTTTAAACAAGTACAGAAATAGTTTGCCACTGTATTCTTCTGGGATGTTCTGTCATTTCCCATCTCTGGAATTTCCTGCTGATCTAAGTAATAATCAGGGCCAGCCCTGTTCAGCTTCTAAGCCCAGATACAGTTGGCCAGATGCTGCCTCTTGTTAAGACTTTTTCCATTATATTACATAGTTAATGTTTCTCCAAATTAACAATGTTGCTGTTGATTATATCTGATTTATTTTGAAATGATTTATTAAACATTGTTTTTAGGGCTGGGCTCATGATTCTTTTGGAGTCCTACTTGATCTAGTAATTAATGTTCTTAAAGCTGCCAGATATTCTCATAACCTTACCAGTTTTAAAAACTTATAATTTTCACAGTTGATTTTAGGCAACCATTTTACTGTATCACATGCAATTTTAAAAACAAAAAAAAGGTCTGTTTTATTTGTTTATTCAGCAACTTTACTAAAATCAGATTTCTTGTGAACCCAGGAAGAGCAAAGTCACTCTACGTCCTAAGAATATGGACCATGCTGATCTAGACTGACCAAATTCCAGCTCCTACCAACCGTACAACTAAAGCAGCTGTTAACCATGGCTGATCTTGAAAAGGCGAAGTGGGATAAGACATCAGAACTCCCAGGACTACAGGCAAAACTAGGAAATCAAAAAAAGAAAAAGGTGGTTCCTTATTGCTGCCAAGAAATCTATGTGGACATGTTCATGAAGTCACCAGGACTCTAGTTCAACTCACATGAGGATTTACCTTTAGCGCTATAAGAGCAACACAGGGGCAGCTGCAAAAAACTGTCCCTTCAAATTATTAAAATGGTTAAAATATTATGGAAGTCTAAACGTTGTATGGTTTTGTTTTGTTTTGTTTTGTCTTGAGGATGGGTTCATAATTTTAGTCACAGGAGGCGGCAGTACAGAGCCCAACTTGAATGTTGTTGAAAAAACAAAGCAGAACCTGGTTAATACTTGGTGAGGAGATCAATAGGAAATCCTAGGAATGTAGACTGGAGTGAAAAGTTTTTTTTAAAAATCCCAGAAGAAGTCAAAGGCAAATTACTTTGGCATTGTTGCCAACAACCCCCTGCCCCCTCCCCCTCTGGATATATCCATATAGTCTCCAAGAATTAAGCTTACTCCTGGGAATCTTTGCAACTGCGGTTGCAGATAGAGATCCTGAGAGAATAGCAACAGACAGAGACCTCATGATAACAGCATCACAACAATTCTGAGACTGAAGTTGGGACAGTCAGCTGCTGTAGAGTGTTATTCCTTGTTATGGAGCATGCAGGTTGCAATAACTGAGGATATCCTGGAAATGAATCGGCAGCTGGACTGGTAGAGGGTGGTGAAGAGATGAAGTTAACAGCAGAGATACAGGAAGCTCTGCCCCTCTAAGAGCCTGGCAGCAGTAGTAAGTCTAAGAAGCCAGCAGACGTACAGCTCAAGATGGAGTAAGTGAATGGTGTGGAAGGAAATAATGAGCTTGAAGGTTGGGAACTTAGCAGAGGAATTAAAACCACTACAAGGCACATCATATTCTAATTGCAAGAAGAGGAGGAGGAGATTGACACAATAAATGGCAAGTTGATTACCACTGGTAATCAAGGATGCAAAAATTCTTGAAACTTGACATTCTCCCCCAAGCCAATATTTAACAATCCATTCTGGCGTCATAGTTTTCAACGATAGTTTTGATGCAAAACATTTCTGTTATTTTACTTATGCAATTTAACTACCACCTCAGTTGTGACAGACTCTAGGGCCTAGACAGTATACAGTATCATCATCATCATCATGAATGAAAGAAAGAAAAGATCCTGAGGGATCTCTTCCATTCTGAATTGTTTTACAGTAGGAATTCTTTTAGGCTTTCATCAATAACAGGCTCTCTTCACAATGATTTTGTCATGTTTCCCATTTCAATGTTCTGTTAACATTGTAACGTTTCACATGTCGAGTTATTTTCCGTGTTCATTCGCTCGTTCAGGGTTTTTCCATTCCTCCGCCCTCCGTTGTTTTGGAGCTTTGGAATGTGTGTTTGGGTTTGCGATCCTGTTCAAGGTTACTTTCCCAGGCGTGTGTAACGGTTCCTAGCACCTGGGAGGGGGTGCGTACTGACGGGTGCTTGGGGCGGGACTAGCTTGCAGGCAAAGCTTTTAAGTTTGTATTTGGCGCGCTTTTGCTCATTCTCAGCTTTCTCTGTATTTGCATACTATTCCTTTAATAAATCAGTTATCTTTAAGCCCGAGCTTGTGAGACTGAGTATTTGGGATTAGACAACCATTACAGATTTACATTATTAGGGTGATAGGATGAATATCAACTGTCAGAACTTTTCACTGGCATGGAAGGAAACAGATGACAGCACTACCAGTCAAAGTCATACCATTGTTGAGAAGGTATTTTAGTAACCAAAGTATTTGTCCTATTGTCTGCATTTTAATTCATTTAATGAATGATGCTGGTCAGATCAATTCTGGAAATAGGAATAAACCTATTCAAGCATAAATGATGTAAAAGACATCCACTGTAGATTTCTGTGGCAGTGAAATAGTGCAGTATGTGAAAATGGTCTCTGGCATGGCATGGATCAGCAACACTGAATGGAATCCATTTTCTGCATATGTAGAGTAAGGGGGGGATTTTAAACATTTACTTTGCATATGCACAAAAGATCATCTGACATTTTTTGCATGTGCAAAGACACAAAAAATAAGGCCCAAACTACATATACTGTATGTAAAACTGTGGAAACAAGGTCACAGATAACAAGGGCCACCTTTGTTTGCTTGCTGTGTTTGGTACTAAACTATATAATTTGTTTAATTCTGACTTAGCAGAATGTGAATCCTATTGTAATGGTTGTAAAATGCA
Source organism: Candoia aspera (assembly GCF_035149785.1). Lineage (NCBI taxonomy): Eukaryota > Metazoa > Chordata > Lepidosauria > Squamata > Candoiidae > Candoia > Candoia aspera. The sequence continues at coordinate 77,567,976 of NC_086153.1, read as the reverse complement.
GTTTACAGATTAGGAACATTTGTAAATCAGGCAATCTTGATTACAGCCAACTATGATTTAGTGTAATGCATGGACCCAAGTATGAAGCCTTATACCCAATTGGTTTTGCTCTCTGCAGTACAAAGAAGTCAAAACCTTTCTATGGGTCTGTGCCCCAGAATATAAACTCTAGGCTTTTCCCTCCCACATGTCCAAGTTAATTGATACCCGGGCATTCTCTTGATGGCTTGGGAGACAGCTGGGATAAGTTTATGCAGAGGATCTCTTTGGCTTGTGAACCACCAGTTGCCACCGCACTAGATTCAGCCCTTAAACTCAGAGTGTCCCAGCTAAGTGAGTGTTTATTACAGAAAGGGCCTCCTCTTCCTCCTCCAAAAGGAGAGCCCTTTTTATTTTTTATCTCCTCCTCAAATAAAGCAAAGCCTTTTTTATTTTTCAGTCTCTTTAAAAACAAGTTCAAATATATCTGCATCTACACCTACATCTATCTATGTACAAATGAAATCTGGCACTGCTTCACAATTTGTTATTCTAGTTTTATTTTCTGTTCATTACTGGATATTTTTTAAATGTGGCATTGTATTTTATTTGCACTGTATTTAACAGGAAAACTATTCACAAAAATTGAAAATTTACACCTTTCCAATACAGTGGAGGAAGAGGAAGAAAAGCAAAAGTGATTGCACTATACCACAACTTCCCTGCTCAGGGCTCTTACGTTTTATTCTAACAACAAGTTTGACACTGCACTCAGCTTGTAACAGTAATAAATGCTCAACTTGGACTGATTTACTGATCTGCTTACTGCTAGTGGAGGAGATAATTCAGAACACATACTTAAACCTTTAATTTAGCTGTCATAATAACTGTCCTTTAAGTCCAAAAATGACATGGTAGTGCACGTTGGGAATTCTGAATGATTTTAATTTAAAATCCCTCCTCCCAGTTAAATAATCCCTGTGCCAGTAATGGGAATGTTCAGCAGGAAAGCAATCAGAACAATGCAGCAATAGATTGATGCCATGATTACATTACTGCCTTCCATTCTTCACCACGAAAATAATATTTCTTACCATTTAGAAATTTAGCACTACATTCCAAGGACCAAGATGAATTTTTTAAAAAAAAGATCTCAAATATACAACTGAAATAAAAAAAAATAGACATTTGCATTTCTAATCAGTTTTAATTTTAAGCTTCCATATCTCATATTGATTGCAATATATTGTTATTTTAGTGCAATCCTTTTTTGTAAGGATTTCATTAAGTTTCAAGCAAAGATAAAACCTACAGAAAAACAAAAAACTTACAACTTTTAACAGCAAGGATATACAACAATTTTCCATAATCAGTCCCTTACTCTATATTAAACCAAAATAACATTTCTATAAATCATTCCATTGGCACATTATAAAAAGCACTAAATACAGTTGCTCCCTCCCCTTACATTAAAAGAAAAGAAAAAAAATATAAACTTCCTAATCAACTCCCCCCCCGAAAGATATTTTAGTGCAATCCTGATCATAAGGAAAGCTATTTTGAAATCTAGATTAACATGAGTACATTCATCTTAAAGTATCCTCCTTAATACATGTTAATTGATCATTGCACATGCAGTTACCACCAAGAACGGTGAAAAAACGATCACTCCATCATTCTAAAGCCAAATAGGGCTTTAAAACAAATAACCAGAACTTCCATATTTCACCTAGAAACAAACTGATAGCCTTTCAGGTGTAATGCAGTCTCTCTGAATCCTCCTATAGCCCAGCCTTGCTGCCAATCTAGATACAAATCAGCCCTGCATGGAACATATTACAGTAGGCCTATGTGCCTATGTCCCAAGGCACCAGCACAAACTTCTTTAGTTCCTTTAAACAAGGAAGCATCCTGTTTAATCCTCAGAGAGGTATTTATGGTGTTAACAAAAGCATCTCTAATAACCCCCTATCTATTAACTGGAAGCCAAGCTGAGCAATGATGTAAAGAACAAGTGGCAAAACATATTGCTCAAACAATCTGTCTACATCCTTGAGTTGACAAAAATTGAAACAGTTGAACTGTTTAACAGAATTACCAGATATCTACTGTAGTAGTACTGGCATCCACACTGGCCTAAATGCAAGAGATTTTCTCCACAAAATATGTTTAAAAGCATTACAATAAGACTTTGAGAATTCTGTAATTGAATTCTGGAAGGAGGAGGAAATGAATGAGGAGTATGATTCAGCCCATTCACAACTCAAACTAACAGCCATAAATTTGTAGATGTATATGGACAGAGAAAAATGGCTTTTTTTTTTTTTTTGATGAACACAGCATAGGTCATCAAATGGGCTTTATGCTGTGCTGTATCAGATGCAAACTGAATCTTTCTTGTGTTCTAGCCTTCTGCCTTGATGCTACAATTTAGCATCACAAAGGGATAAGATTAGGGTGCTGGAGTCTAGAACAATTCTAGAGATGAGGGCTATCATCTGCTTATTTGACCTTTACCAGGATGGGATGGTCCTTGTTAAGAGAAATGATCTAATGAGAGGGAGTGTTCCCCCAATTCAAGGGAGGCAGTTTTAAGATCTTTACTAATAAAACTCTCCCTTAATCTGGGAGAATTGAGCAATAATAAGCTAGTCTCAAATGTTTCTTTCTAAGAAAGATGACCAAGACATTTGGGGCCTTAAAGTTCTAAACGTAACTGAATTATACTGATTTTCTGGATCTAGTGTATTTCAACTGAGCTTTCAGTCAGGATAAGGTATTGAAACTACTTTGTTCAATTTAGGTATGACCTAAACTGGAAACTGAATGGGGAAATTCAGTTCTAGTAGTTCTCCTGGACATCTCAGCATTTTCAATACTATTCATCATGGTATCATTATAGATCATTTGGTGGAACAGTGATTTGAGTCTTTGTGTCAGGCCTTTTCCAATAGATAGTGGTGGAGGATCATTGTTCAACATCTAGGCCACTGACCAAAGAGCTCCATCTTGACCCCCATGAAACTGCTGGGGAAGGCATCCAGAGATTGAGCATCACCAGCATATGAGGGAGATCCAACTCTATTGCCAAGTGTAGAAATTTAAGAAAATCCTGTTTTCTCTTGCCGGAAGCTTTGTGTGCCAGGAGGCAGAAGAAGGAAGGGGCGGGTCTTCTATTCTGGACCTAATCCTTGCTAACACACATGAATTGATTGAAGAAATGAAAATGAAGGTGACTGGAACTCTTGGAAGAAAGTGACCATGTTGTCCTTGAGTTCATAATATCAAAGGGAGGAAAAACAGAGGACAGCACATAATTTTTTACTGGAAGGAAAAATGGGAGACATCTAAAAATCCCAATGTAAATATACAGAGAGCTTTCTAAAAGGCTGAAAAGAAAAAGGGAGATGTATAGGAAATGGAAGGAGAGGCATATAATCAAAAAAGGATACAAGGCAGTCACCAGAAACTGCAGATACTGTGTCAGAAATGTTAAAACTCCAAATAAGCTGTGGCTTGTGAGAAATGCTCCCTCCTTTGAAAAAAAACAAAGAGGTTATATTGTGAGGAAAAGGAAATGAATTTGTAAGGGATGATAATAAGACAGCAGAATGTCTTAACTCTGTATTTTATATCCATTTGTCTGAGGATGGAACAAAGAATTAACTAACCATCATTGTTACACTAGTGAAAGGAGGGAGATGCAGCTTAGGATAGATAATGAAAGGTTGAAAAAAAACCACTTAGCTAATTTAAGTGAATTCAATTCTCCAGGATCAGACAAATTACATCTTAGGTTACCTAAGAAATGAGTAAAGATTACTGCAGAAGTGCTAACTGTAACCTTTGAGAACTGATGAGGTCTGAGAAGACTGGAAGATAGCAAATCTTCAGATAAGAGGAGGAGGACCTGGGAAATTACAGATCTATCCATTTGCCATCTATACTCAGGAATGTGATGGAGCAGATTATTAAATACCAAGTTAGTGAGGACATGGATAGGAGTTCACCAATTAACAAGAGGATCTATCATAAGCAAGTTATGCCAAATTAACCTTACTCCTTTTTTTGATAGTTACTACCTTAGTAGATCACTGGAATGCCACAGACATACTGTACCTTGACATCAGCAAAGCATTTGACAAAGTATGTTATGATATAATCAATAAAATGGTAAAATATGGGCTATATGATATAACTGTTAGAATGATTTTTAATTGGCTGAATGACTGCACTAAGAGAGAATTGATACATAGCTCCAATGGGCTGAGGAGATGATTATCAAACTTGCTGATGATTTGAAACTGGAGGAATAGCTAACACCCTAGAAGACAAGAAGACTCAAAAAGATCTACAACAGCTTAATGGTGTGGTTGAGAAGCGGTCATTTTTTTTGGCTCCTCTAAGTTTTTTTTAAAATGTCTATGGTCCAAATGAGGTCAACACCCATTGCAAATTTGGGGGAAGCTTCCCTCCCCTCCCCCCTCCCCTATTCATCCTCACATGGCTGTAAGAGGGAGAAGTGAAAAAGTAAACAAAGAGCTCAAGAGAGTTACTAGATTCCCATTTTTGAGGGCCACTTTCAATGGTGAGTTGAAATGAACAGGATGAAATTTAACAAGGAAAATGTAAGGTCATGCATCTGTGGAGAAAAGATGAAAGGCAAAGGTATAGGATGGGGAAGACCTGGCTTGGCAGCAGTACATGTGAAAAAGATCTGGACGTTCTGGTAGATCACAAATTGAACATGAACCAACAGTGAGATGCAGCTGCTAAAAAAGCAAAGTTAATTTTGGGATACGTTTGTTAACAGGAGCACAGAATTCAAACCATGAGAAGTAATTGTCTCACTCTTGGTCAGGCTTCATTTGAAATACTGTGTCCAGTTCTAGGCAACGTGGTGTTAAAAAATACCAACAAGCTAGAGTACGGTCAGAGGACAGCTACAAGATGGTGAAGGGTCTGGAAATCGAACCCTATGAGGAATGGATATGTTTAGCCTACAGAAAAGACTGGGGGAAGATAGGATAGCAGGGTTCCATTAGCTGAAGGATTGTCATACAGAAGGAGTGGACTTTTTCTCTGTTGCCCAGAGGGTGGTTTTCACACAGAAACTGTACCAAGGAGGGGATTGGCCTCTGAGATTATTTCCAATTCTATGATTCTATGATGCCTCAAGAAATCTACCTTTTGTTATATATGCAGGAACTTTACAAAAACCTTTGTTCTGCTTTTTACAAGAGTAAATATATATTGCTAGTATAAATTACTGGTGGACAGACTCAGAAATTTTCTGTAACTGTAATTCTAATACAACCTGGCTAATGCAAGTAAGTTATGATTTACTTAGCAACTGATGTGTGGGAACTAATCTGTCAGAAGATTGTCATAAATCAAATCTCAAGAAGAGGGCCAACTTTAATTAGGAGCTGATTAAATCTAAAAAGTGGGGAGACAACATCCTTCATCTCAATAATATTTCAGACATTCACTTATGGAACATTAACATCAAGGCCACAGTGGGTCCCCATGATGGGTCCACAGGAATGAATTTGCCCACAGATAACTTCCTTAATATGCTCCAGGCTTCATGTCCCATCTGATTTTGTGGTTTTATGTCTGACCAGGCCACCAGACTGGTGAATGTGCCACAACAGTTAGGACTCTTGCTGTAAACTATGGGTTTGCTAATTTAGACTGGAAAAAATCAACTTATATCCCCATACCAAAAAAGGGAAACACTAAAGAATGTTCAAACTATCGAACAGTGGCACTCATTTCACATGCCAGTAAGGTAATGCTCAAGATCCTGCAAGGTAGACTTCAGCAGTTCATGGAGCGAGAATTGCCAGATGTACAAGCTGGGTTTAGAAAAGGCAGAGGAACTAGAGACCAAATTGCCAATATCCGCTGGATAATGGAAAAAGCCAGGGAGTTTCAGAAAAACATCTATTTCTGTTTTATTGACTATTCTAAGGCCTTTGACTGTGTGGACCATAACAAATTGTGGCAAGTTCTTAGTGGTATGGGGATACCAAGTCATCTTGTATGCCTCCTGAAGAATCTGTATAACGACCAAGTAGCAACAGTAAGAACAGACCACGGAACAACAGACTGGTTTAAGATTGGGAAAGGAGTACGGCAGGGCTGTATACTCTCACCCTACCTATTCAACTTGTACGCAGAACACATCATGCGACAAGCTGGCCTTGAGGAATCCAAGGCTGGAGTTAAAATCTCTGGAAGAAACATTAACAATCTCAGATATGCAGATGATACCACTTTGATGGCTGAAAGCGAAGAGGAACTGAGGAGCCTTATGATGAAGGTGAAAGAAGAAAGTGCAAAAGCTGGTTTGCAGCTAAACCTCAAAAAAACCAAGATTATGGCAACCAGCTTGATTGATAACTGGCAAATAGAGGGAGAAAATGTAGAAGCAGTGAAAGACTTTGTATTCCTAGGTGCAAAGATTACTGCAGATGCTGACTGCAGTCAGGAAATCAGAAGACGCTTAATCCTTGGAAGAAGAGCAATGAAAAATCTCGATAAAATAGTTAAGAGCAGAGACATCACACTGACAACAAAGGTCCGCATAGTTAAAGCAATGGTGTTCCCCGTAGTAACATATGGCTGCGAGAGCTGGACCATAAGGAAGGCTGAGCGAAGGAAGATCGATGCTTTGGAACTGTGGTGTTGGAGGAAAATTCTGAGAGTGCCTTGGACTGCCAGAAGATCAAACCAGTCCATCCTCCAGGAAATAAAGCCAGACTGCTCACTTGAGGGAATGATATTAAAGGCCAAACTGAAATACTTTGGCCACATAATGAGAAGACAGGACACCCTGGAGAAGATGCTGATGCTAGGGAGAGTGGAAGGCAAAAGGAAGAGGGGCCGACCAAGGGCAAGGTGGATGGATGATATTCTAGAGGTGACGGAATCGTCCCTGAGGGAGCTGGGGGTGTTGACGACCGACAGGAAGCTCTGGCGTGGGCTGGTCCATGAAGTCACGAAGAGTCGGAAGCGACTAAACGAATAAACAACAACAACAAACTACAGTTTCATTAACTATGTCCTGATAATACCTTTCTAGACTCCCAGCCTAGGTTCCTAGACTCAATCCCTAAATTTAAAGGATTTCAAAGTATTCTTCTAGCTGTCCTGGTATCCACAGACAATGGTTTTTCAATAGATGAGGTGGAGACTCCATGTGTTTGCAGGACTTTCCTCAGCCCAGCAAAAGAAACAGTTATGGTACAGTGAAAAGCACCTCGCCCACATTCTGAACAAACCCACACAAATCATTTCTAATGTGATAACTAACATCCACAGGGAGCAAAGTAGAGCTGGTTCAAGTATAGTGGCCATCATATGCAGATCACATCTCTTAGGACCATAACTCCATCCATCACTGTTAATGCCAGAGATAGCTTCTGTGGGTGAATCTTACATCTAATGGCAACTTCTGTTATTTACTTATATATTATACATGCCACCAAAGTACACTATCATACTTCTGCATACTAAACCAATCTCATTAATACTATAAATATCTCTGATTATAATAGTAGGAAAAATTCATGCATATTTAGTGAATAGGAAATTATTTCTTGCTTTACATGCTTTGTGGTAAAGAAAGATAAAACAAGTGAATTGACTCAGTGACCTTTTTCTGAACCCCAGCTATTAATCAGAATATAATAGGAAACAGAACAGCAGCTTATTTTCTGTAAGAGGAACAATATTATCTTTGTTTCTCAGATGCAGTTACCGTATTTGCAGCAGACAGAGCACCCCCTTTCCCTCCTCCTCACTATTCAATTTCCCACCATCAGAGTCAGTCTATGTGGGTTTCTTTGGCAATCTGGCTTGGCCATTATAATACATAATGCAACAATATCTTCAGGAAGAGATGGGGAGGAAATGTGAGATGTTCCTTCCTTTAATCCAAGAAAAGATCTTTTTCTTCCGTTTTTACAACAGGTCTCCTCTAACTTGTGACCCTTCCTAATCCACATACAACTTAGGTCTGGTTCAGAAGGTTCTGACATTTATTGGCCACTTCATGTGTAGCTTTTCTATCAATATGAGCCCCTTAAGCATTATCTTTTGCCTCTGCTTATGTGAAGATACAAAACAAAGGACACAGGTGCTAACCATCTCCACAGTTTCTTTGAAAGTGTGGCACCTTATAATAACTGATAGTGAAGAATAATCATTAGATCTTTGAGCAGTAAAAATGAAACGCAGCTGATTTTGCAAACATAACCTCAGCTTCAAAAAGCAGAACCAGATTGGAAGACAATTCACTTCGTAACTCTTGTAATACATTCCTAGCATATATATCCAGAAATGTTCCATTATCTTCTAGGGGATTGATTTATTCAGTTCTGCATATATAGGAGTACTGTCTAATATATTCCACTGCATCACAAAAATAATTGGCAGTGGGAAAAACTGGTAGATGTGGTGATGGTAGAATAGCTTTCTGAACTGCACTAAGAATTTTTAGAAATTATACACATGTAATCTTCAGTGATTTATAAATTAATTCAAAATATATTACAAATATCAAGCAATGCCTAAATCACAATGAACATTATACAGATGATAATTAAAATAATTCACATCTCTAAAGTCTATTTCCATACCTAAAAACCAGAAATGGGATAGAATACTTTAGCATAAGAAAAGGTAGCAAGGCATTTTGTGTTGAGGGGGATCACAATAGAAGCAGAAAAAAAAAATCCTTAGAAATGTAAAACCTGATGTACCATTTATGAATAGTGCAATATTGACTTTAGTCCAAGCTCATATTCCTCACAGTTTCATGGATTAGGTATCCTTTGGCACAATTAGACAAAATTGCATCCATTAGGCAAAGGATCATGTGATTGAGAGAACAGAAATGGCATATAAATCAACTAACGAAATAGGGGAGTGCAAGAACATCATATTTCACCCATTCTCTTCTTTGAACAATTTCTAAAGTGCATTATTGTTCATCAAATCGAATGAGAACTGGTAAAAAATACTGCAGAATTTCTCTGCTTTATATTAACTTATAGCATCCCTGGCAGGAAGCTATCTAGCTTCTTCATGAACACATCTACAAACAAAGAGGTTACCACCTTCCTAAGTGAATTACTTTTACTTGTAGGAGGTTTTTTTCCTGACTTGCAACTGCCTTTACTTTTACTTATTTATTTATTAATGAATCCAATTTATATGGCTGCCCATCTATCCAAGAACCTCTAGGCAGCAAACAAACTAAAAACAGATAATTTTGTTAAGACAAAAATTGACTAAAACTGCATTGAGGCTCAATAAAAACACAGAACCACTAGACTTGTGTCCCTTCCACTAGATCCACTACACACATACATTGATATCAGAGCTCCCATGCTAACATCCTGACTTCGGTATCTGGGGGAAGAGCCAGGTTTCATGGCCTTGCAAAAAGCCAATAGAGTAGGGACTATCCATATTTTAGTGGGGAGCCTGTTCCATAGGGTAGGCACCATAACAGAGAAGGCATACTTCCAGGGACCCACCAAATGACACTGTTTTATTGATGGTACCTGGAGTATGTTCACTCTGCCAGATTTGGTGGGGCGGTCTGAAACCACTGAGGAGAGGCAGTCCCACAAGTAACCGGGGGATGCCATGTAGGACTTTAAAGTAACGACCAGTACCTTGAATGCAGCTCACATAGTAGCAGGGTTACACGAGTGTACCATGCACATGCTGCTGCATTCTGGACCAGAAGCAGCATCCAAATGCTCTTCAAGGGCAGCCCCATGTAGAGCAGATTGGAATACAACTGGGAGGTGACTATGGTATGAGTGACTGTGAGCAGTGCCTCTCGATCTAGGAATGGGTGCAACTGGCACATAATATGTATTTGTATGAAGGCTCTCTTGGCCATGGCTGCCACCTCCTCCATGAGCAGAAGCTGTAAACCCAAGGGAACCCCCAGATTGTGCACTGATTTGAGTTGGGGAATGAAACCCCATTCAAGGTTGATAGATACTTACTTGATCTGGAGGGCCTTAAAAGTCACAGCTACTCAGTCTTGTCAGGGTTGATCCAAAGCTGGCTTTTCCCCATCCAGACCCATGCAGCAACCGGGTACTGGGAAAACATCTCAGCAGTGTCACTTGACCAGCCTGGGGCCAAGATGTACAACTGAGTATCATCACCATACCAAAGAAACTAAAATTTGTGCCAACAGATTACCTTACCCAGAGGTTTCATGTAGATGTTAAATAGGAGCAGGGAAAGAATTGAGTCCAGTGGTACCCCACATACAGAGGTCTAGGGCTGGACCTCTCCCCTACCAACACTGACTAGAATCAGCCTTGGAAGAAAGAGGAGAACCACTGAAGAACAGTGCCTCCTAATCCCAGCCCCCTCAACCAGAAGGTTACCATAATCAATGGTATCAAAATCCATCAAGATATCCAGGAGGGCCAGGATGGATACACTACCCTCATCACAAGCCCACCAGAGGTCATCAACAAAGTGTGATCAATATCATCCCAGTGCTGTACCTTGGCCTGAATCCTCAACTGCCAGATAATCCATTTCCTCCAAAGCCTTTTGTAGCTGCAGGTCTACACCTTCTCAACAACCTTCCCTAAAAAGGTTGAAAGTTGTCAAGTACAACTGGGTCCAGAGATGACCTCTTGAGGAGGGGACAAACTGCCACTTTTTCAAGGCAGGCGGACCACTCCCTTCCACAAAGAGGCATTCAGCACTACCTGAACCCAGCCACGTCTCACCTCCCAGGAGGCCAGGACCAACCAGGAAGGACAGGGATCTAATGCACAGGTGGCAGAACATCCCAAGGACCCTGTCCACTTGCTGAGGAGTTACTGGATTAAACTCATCCCAGGTAACCAGATAAGACTGAACGCCAGACACCTCTTTAGGACCAGCAAAGCTGCAGTCCAACTCCAAGTGGATCTGAGCAACCATCTGTCAGATGCGTAGCATAATCCTTACAACATCCCTGCAAGGGAATCTCCAACTCTTCCTTACCCAGAAGGGACTGGGTAATCTGTAACAGGGTCACTGGGCATCAATCTGTCGATGCAATAAGGGTGGAGAAATAACCATGTGTCACTGCTCTTATTGCCACAAGATTCTCCTTAATCAGGCTGTTACCTATGCTCAGTTGGACTCCCTCTTTGTCTTCCTCTAGGTTTCTCTTGTGCTGCTTCATCTCCCAGAGCTTTGAAAATCAGGGGGCCCTCTGGGATTCACATGCACAAAGAGTCCACATAATCCACATAAGTGTTATCTAATCCATGGCAGAGCTGTGACTAAAGCCTCAGTCAAACCATGCACCAGAGCTTTCGGAACAACACCAAGTTCTCTCTGGAACCCAACCATGTCCATCAGGTGCCTAGGATGGACTGAGGAATAAGTCCTACCTCTCATAGCAGGGCAGCCAAAGAAAACTCCAAGGTTAACAGGGAGTGATCTGTCCATGTTAAGGGACAGATGAAAACATTCCCCAACTCCAGAGCACATCACCACTGCCCCAAGATAAAAACCAGCTCTAACATGTGATCTGCATTATGTGTTGGACTGTTAATTACATTGATCGGGTCCATGGTAGCTATGGTGGCCACAAATTCCTGCTTCCAACTCCAGGCCAAGTGAAGGCAGGTTGAAGCCTCCCATCACCATAAATCTTGGAAACTCCACCACCAGCTTGGCCAGAGAGTCAAGCAGTTCCAGCAGTGAAGCCACTGCATAGAAGGGTGGTGGTGGTACATAAGCAGCAGTCCCATCTGATCCCTACAACCCAACTTTATAAATAGGATTTGACTGCAGTTGGGTACCTCCTTATTTAAGGAATTGAAAACCATCTTAGACTTTTATTTTAGTTAAGTTTACCTGGTATGAAATTTTGTTTAGCATCTCTCAGAGCTTCTTATGGTCAGCTTTTCCCAGATCCAAAATGCAAATTTCATTGCACTCAGTTTTGGGTTTCCTCAGTATTGAAGTTCTAGGATCAGACATGTTTTGCCCTAATGATCTTGCTTCATCAACTAACTCTTGCTTATTTTTCAAAGACAAATCAAGAAAGATCAAGTTCCATTTCCCTTGGTCATACATAAAAGGAGCTGGATATTAGGCTAATTTCCTTTTTATCCACTGCCACCTTTGTTGATTGAGAATGGAAGATCCAAACATAATACACATAATAATTCCCTGTTACGGGATGGGTGGGTAGATGGATGGATGGACAGATGGACACATACACACACCCTGGAATGCAACAAAGTCTCTTGTTTATTAATCAAAAGAGTTATTGTACACGGACTTTGGTTTCTTTTCCTACCTTTCAGAGTTGCTTTTTTAAGTACCTTCATTGCATAGAGCTGCCCAGTATCAGATCCTTTGATTTTTCTCACTAGAAATACCTGCAGGGAAAAATCCAAAGGGCACTTTAATGAAGCACATTAAAAATAATGGTATTTGTCGCATTTGCTTAATGTAAAGTGATCCTGCCGAGTGTGTGACCAAGCAAATATGCATTTCTCTGTTCTTCAGTATTTATTATTTATTTAGAAGATCTATATGAGGCCCATTTCCTTAACAGTTCTTTGTGGCTTATAAAAATACAATAAACACAATCATAAAAATATAATTCAAACAAGAAATATGAAACAAAGATAAAAAGCACTTGATCTCAGAACACTGCAGCATAAAAAGATTTGCCCTCCCACCCGCCTGCAAAAAGGCCAAATTCATAGTTGATGTTAATGGTAAACTTACAACATGTGCCCTTAAAACGTGCGGTGGATTATATGATAGAAGAAAGGTTTGTAGGGAATGTAAGTCTGAACTAGGTAAGACTTATACATCATGACAGGCACTAGAAGTGGGGTCAGAAAACAAACACAGAGGACATGTGGGATTTTTACAAGGCTTCACTCCCCACCTTAGGCCACTTTTGGGGCCAGTAGCAATTTTTAAGGACTGACCCATTATCAGTTTAGAAGGTCAGGAAGTTATCCCTCTAATACTCAGAAGAGAAAGAAGGGTTAATTCAAAACCCAGAGTTTTATCCAGAGAGTTCTTCAATATAATCAGGTTTCTGTATCAGTTTTGTACTTCAGATATGTGCACATGCCCACACAGATAGTGAAATAAGGATTCTACTGGCAAAATGAAATCAAAGGGCATAAGGTCCTGATTTTTCCCCAAATAACAGTTTCTATGTGCTGAATAATAGAACAAAGAGCTCCAGATGAAAAACTGGATACAAAATATGCCCTTAGTCTAACTTTATGGAGTTGGATATTCACTCTTTATTTCAAAATGATAGGAACAAAACAAATGTACTGAATTCCCTTCCCAAAATAAAAATGCATATATCTACACCAGCTAATATTTAGTCCAGTGTAAACCCTCAGGCCCTGATTCGGACATTTGCAACGACAAATATCTGAAAACTGCAGGGCATATCCTCTTGAGAAACACGATTAATATTTTGGAAGTTCCCTCTCCCCAAAGCTGTTTTAGGGGAAAACCAACCAATTGCTCAGTTACAGATTTCTCTCTAGCAGTATCCACTAAAAGAGGCGCAGCTGGAACTAACCAAGTTAGCTGCATATTCCTTCAGTAAGAGCTCTCAGACGAAAAATTCTGCATTGGATTATATATTTTAAGAAATCACTGTTCACAGGAACTTACCTTGCTTGCTAACAGGCATTCTAGTTGGGAGGAACCCCTTTCCTTTGCTAGTTCAATTTCCAGCCTAGCATCTGCCCAGAAACTCAACTCATTGGGTATAGGATTGCAATTAGATTGCAATATTTCAGAAGATAATGAAACATATACTAAACTGGGGCTTCCGGTGGCAATGGCATTCTGAGCAGCTGTGCCCACTGTTTCGGCAGGCAGAGCAGGCTGTACGGTGGCTTTTTTCGGGCTCAGGCAGGCTTTCCTGATGCCCAGAAACGTTCTCCAGATCAAGGAGAATACTTGGAATCATCCCATTTGTACTCTGGAATGGTGGCTTGCAGCCAGGAGATTGCAAAAAGCATTTCACGGTCGACGGTAAGAGCTCATGGGAGGCAGGGACGTTACCATTTCCAAGCCATGCTGTAGCCTTAAAGGGACACTAAGTCCGGCCACCCCATTTCTAAATCACTAATTTGGTTTTTTTTTTAAGTTTTGGATTTCGTTTTCCTTCCAAAGGAAATTTCAAAGATTGAGTAAATAATTGTCTTCCTGTTGTTATTTTTGTATTAAATTTGAAGATATTAGCATTTTCCTAAACATTGAATTGGCTGATTTGAACCTTCAGCTTTCTGTCTTCACTTTCCCTTGAGAACAGTCTGCTATTCACTCTCACTCTGTGTAAACAACTTTCGAACTTTCCCTTATCTTTGACTTTCACTGATTAAGTTCCTAGGTGGTGCCATAATCTACTACTGCATGAGACATGGAGGATTTCAAACAGATTCTTTTTGACCTTCACCAGGACTTCAAACAAGTATCTTCTGACTTTATCAAACCTTTATGCAAGATATCCAGGATATTGTGGAAAATATCAGAGCTAAAATGTGCCATCAGGTTGGGGATCTGGTGGATGAAACTGAGGAATTTAAGAGCGATAGAAAGGTTTCTTTTAAGACTGAGATTGGGATTTCTGTCAAGATGCTGGATGAAGATTGGATAATGGAGTTGGAGAAATCTACAGGAGAGAGTGATCTGCAAGCCAGAAGTAAAATTGATCTCCTGGTGGAATGCCATGAAAACAACCTGGAATCTTTGAAGGGGGCAGTTGGGCTGTTTGATTTTCTTAACAAGAAAGTTCTGTGCATAACTTGGGAATATGTAACTGCTCTGGTTTATTTTGAAGTGGGATAAGGGTTGAAGAATGTTTATATGGCTTGCTTTAAGGATCTGACTGATGTTATTTGCCTTAAAAATTGGACTTACTGTTTTGAATTGGCTTTGTTATTTTGTGTTTATTAAGGTTTTGTGTTTATTAAGATTGAGATTATTGAAATTGTTATACCATTAGGAAAGAAAGCCAGATACAGAGGAAGAGATTAGAAGTCAACAGTGTTGGAGGTCCTGGCAAATCTGGCATGCCTCATTAGCATGTAAATGGAGTTTGTTCCCAGGATGCTTGTTGGAGGAAGCTGTTTGTTGCCACTCCCATTTCCTCTCTCTTCCTTCTTCCACCTACTGAGGAGGCAGCAAGCATGCTGCTCTCCTCTGTTTCCATCTTAAAGTCATATGCCTAGCCCTTTTCTTCCATGCAGCTCTTGGCAGCTATAGGGCTGAAAGTTAGGGTGAATTAAGTTTAGAAAGAACAGAAGATACAAGGAACTTCTTTTTCCACTGAAGATGGATGTAACAACCAAGAATAAAATGAATAAGATATTCTTTTACTTACTTTTAAACTTACTATGTCTAAGCGTGTGATTCTTTATGCTTGGGAGGGCTAAGTGCGTAAGATCAATAACCTGTGTTTCTCTGATATGCTCATTAACACTATCTAAGATAATACTCTTTTTATGTGCACAGCTTCCTCCGCTGTGTTAAACTCTGCTCCAATTCTGTGGTCCTAGCAGGCCACTAATTGGCTTCAAAAAGAAAAAAAGCTGAAGATGCTAAGAAGAACTTGTGTGATTGGTAGAATGGTGAGCCTATACATTACTCAGAGGATGCATCTCTCCCTAATGAAGATGTGGCTCCTATGTCTGAGATGAGTGAATGTGTACTCTGTGTCTGGGGTTGACAAGTTTCTGGCAGGTCACAATATTTGGCAAGTTGTGTGGGCATATCTTTCCTGGTGTAGCCTAGGGTCCCCTGGTGCATTAAATAATTCTTATTTAATTCATTCAGGGCTCATTCCTGAATGAGTCTGATTATCTGGAGTATTATGAATGCAGGCAGGCTTCACAACAGCATTGACTTCCAGAATTCCAACCCAGCTGCTATGCATTCTAGGAATTGATCCAACAACTTGGAAAGCACCAGATTGGGGAAAGCTAAATTACACATAAAACATTACCTTTCCATAGGAGCCTTGTCCCAATACTTTCAGTAGCTCGAACTGAGAGGGATCTGCTTTCTCAAAACCTTCTTTGACATGGTGACTAATGTCTATCTCCTTTACGATGCTTTCTTCCTGTGAATGAGGAAAACAAACCAAGGTACAGTTCTTAGCATGGATAAAAGTAATTATGTCACTTAATTCCAACTGCTATTCCTTTATTCAGTTTTCACTTTGAGGCTAAGAAGCATACTTGTGTGTAGCTATTAGTTCCATCCATCTTTGTGCACAAATATTTTCATTCCAAATGTTAAACATATTGAACCTGAGTGTAATTTGCTTTTATCTATGAAATATGTGGATTTATTACTAAATTAAAAGAAAAGTAAGCCTGTAGATCAAAACACAGCAGGCAGTTCATGAAGCTGCCAGGCTGAACAAGCTATTCCATCACAAATCTAGTTTTCTTTTAAAGGCAGGGGAAATCAAAGGACAGGTATTGCTGTCACCACCAGATTTAGAGGTTGATTTGTAGGTGCACCCTAGAAGCGACAATTTTGGAAGATTAAAAAAATCCAAAATTTGACTACATTTCAACTAATAACTGCAGAATATTTGGTTCCCTTGGTCAGCCATGCAGTAAGGGCAAATATTTATTGTTGATGTGTCATATTTTTAAGTTGGTCCATCAAACCCAGAATCCTTATGCTCTTATTGTGGGTGCCAGTCTGTTAAAACCTGTAGGCTGAATTACCGCTAATAAGGACTACGGTAATAAATCCCTCCAGTTAGTTTGGAAGAATACTTGACAAAGCATATACACAGATGTCCCCAGTTCACAGAGGGGCTAGAAACAACTTTTCACCTCAGTGCTAACTCAGCATTGTAAGAAATCCTACATTTTATGTCAGCTGTAACATCTGGCTGAACTTGTTCCCTTATGCCATCTTTAGAACTCTTAATGTATCTGTTTTATATATCCTAAGTGGATCCAATATAGGTCAAGAAATGCCTAATATCTTTCATTATAAAGCTGAATATATATATGACACTTTAATCCCTGCTTTTTATAAAACTGTCTAAAATGAAGATAAATTGCTATTAATTATGAACACAGAAAGCTATAAATTCATTCAGTTAGTACAAGGAACTTTGTCATTGAAAGCCAGAATTACATTATTCTGACACAAGAAAGCAGATTTTTCTCAGGAGAAAAGCTGAACCGTAACTAACAATATATTCCTTAACATGGAACAGTGAATAATACCTGCCAGCCTTACATCAGATCCTATTCAGTCTTTTTGTTCTACACAGAGTGTTGTTATTGTTGTATGTCATATAACTTAAATTGTTTGATTAAATGATGTGGCCTGTCCCCTGTGAGCTATGATGAAGGACGCTGCGGCCTAGTCACCTTGCAGATCTGTAGAGTATCTCTGCCTGGGGCAGCAAGGTGTCTCAGATTAGCTTTTATACCAAAACCATCACTTTGTATATAAACAATTACTGGAGGATTTTTTAAAATAGGGTATAATAAATTCCACTTACAAAGGACAGAGCTCATATTATTGCTGAATTCCCCTTTGTTACAATCCTCTCTCCAGTTATAAACTCAAGATCATACTAAAAATTCCTTTATTGTTATTCCTGAGGTTGGCAAAGCATCTAGAAAAACAGATCTAGACTAAGTTCCAACGTTTTAAATCATAGTTTGCTGAACAACCCCTGGCAACCTGGTTTGCACATTACTACTAAACTATAGTCCACATAATACACTCAGGCAAAACCAAACATACGTTACATGGATCTTTCTCACTCTTTTGTTAATTAGCATTTTTCCTCTTTTTAAAAATCATGTTTAGTTTCTTTAAATCACTAATATGTCGGGATTTTCTTCACTGTACACTATTATTTACCTGTTTTTTCTGTTGATATTGTAGGGTGTTTTTAATATTTCACTATTATAAATAAAATAAAAACCAAAAAGAAACAAGCCACATTATGGCTGGGTGTGATGTGTGAACCTGGTTCAGGGCTGTCTAGATTGGTTTCAGGATATAAAGGGAGAGAAGCACCATACTGAACTCTTTGAAATACTCTTTTTTTTTAATCTTTCTTTTTAAATGTTTTAAATCTGCTTGATTGTTGTAAGTCCTGCTTGCATCCATGCTGAGCAAAGATCATGTTTTTTTATGCCAGAACAATGATACAAGAACCACCCAGGTTCTAAAAACCGGTTTAATTACAACTTGTTCTTACTAACTTACTGAAGACAATTTTTCTTAACCAAATGCTTTCAGTTCTGTGGAACTACTCTCTCATCATCTGTAGCCAAGACAGATATACACATTATGAAATTACGAATTATGAAAAAGAATGTTCAGATGTGCTGAGGATGATGGGAATTGAAATCTAATATATTTCCAGGATTCTAAATCGAAGAAAGCGGTTTTAAATAAATTTCCAAATTTTTCTGAGTTCAGATCAAACAGGCCCGCAACTAGGGTCTGTGTCACCTGGGCAAACATGGATTCCACGCCCATTTTGGTGCCCCCCAGCACTCATTTTGGTGTCCCCCCAGTGCTCATTTTGACGCCCCCCCAGCGCAGCGCCCGGGGCACATGCCCCGCTTGCCCCCTTCCATTTGTGGCCCTCAGTAGCAAAAGCTTTTGAACTCCTTCTGATTAATGAAGGGAAAAAAAGAGGAAATGCAGAAGCTGTACGAGGCCCAGGATCAATGGGATCACAAGAGCCAAAAGATTTATGGACAGAGTCTAAATTTAAAATCAGAGTGCCTAAATTAATGGCTACCAGGTTCAACTGGGCAATCAAAGCCCCATATCTTTTTAATGTGCAATCCTTCTGGCCTTTTGTAGGGCATTAAAGACCTCGGTGTTCCCTCAGACACTTGGGCTGCAAAGTTAAACTACCTCTGTTTGTGGATTTCTTTGTTTGGTCTGAATTAAAATGGGGCTGTTTTGGGGCCCCGGCATATGTTACTACCCAATCTATTTTCTTCTCACTTTATTCCACGTCAATGTCATTTTTACCTCCATGTTTTTGTCAATTCAAGTTAACGATCCCAGTAAGCAGGGGGTGAATGTCTTGACTTGACTAATTTGGATGTTGTTGTTGTTGTTTATTTGTTTAGTCGCTTCCGACTCTTCGTGACTTCATGGACCAGCCCACGCCAGAGCTTCCTGTTGGTCGTCAACACCCCCAGCTCCCCCAGGGACGGGTCCGTCACCTCTACAATATCATCCATCCACCTTGCCCTTGGTCGGCCCCTCTTCCTTTTGCCCTCCACTCTCCCTAGCATCAGCATCTTCTCCAGGGTGTCCTGTCTTCTCATTGTGTGGCCAACCTATTTCAGTTTTGCCTTTAATATCATTCCCTCAAGTTAAAAGTCTGGCTTTATTTCCTGGAGGATGGACTGGTTTGATCTTCTGGCAGTCCAAGGCATTCTCAGAATTTTCCTCCAACACCACAGTTCAAAAGCATCGATCTTCCTTCGCTCAGCCTTCCTTATGGTCCAGCTCTCGCAGCCATATGTTACTACAGGGAACACCATTGCTTTAACTATGCGGATCTTTGTTGTCAGTGTGATGTCTCTGCTCTTAACTATTTTATCGAGATTTGTCATTGCTCTTCTCCCAAGGATTAAGCGTCTTCTGATTTCCTGACTGCAGTCAGCATCTGCAGTAATCTTCGCACCTAGAAATACAAAGTCTTTCACTGCTACATTTTCTCCCTCTATTTGCCAGTTATCAATCAAGCTGGTTGCCATAATCTTGGTTTTTTTGAGGTTTAGCTGCAAGCCAGCTTTTGCACTTTCTTCTTTCACCTTCATCATAAGGCTCCTCAGCTCCTCTTCGCTTTCAGCCATCAAAGTGGTATCATCTGCATATCTGAGACTGTTAATGTTTCCTCCAGTGATTTAACTCCAGCCTTGGATTCCTCAAGCCCAGCATGTCGCATGATGTGTTCTGCATACAAGTTGAATAGGTAGGGTGAGAGTATACAGCCCTGCCGTACTCCTTTCCCAATCTTAAACAAGTCCGTTGTTCCGTGGTCTGTTCTTACTGTTGCTACTTGGTCGTTATACAGATTCTTCAGGAGGCAGACAAGATGACTTGGTATCCCCATACCGCTAAGAACTTGCCACAATTTGTTATGGTCCACACAGTCAAAGGCTTTAGAATAGTCAATAAAACAGAAATAGATGTTCTTCTGAAACTCCCTGGCTTTTTCCATTATCCATCGGATATTGGCAATTTGGTCCCTAGTTCCTCTGCCTTTTCTAAACCCAGCTTGTACATCTGGCAATTCTTGCTCCATGAATTGCTGAAGTCTACCTTGCAGAATCTTGAGCATTACCTTACTGGCATGTGAAATGAGTGCCACTGTTCGATAGTTTGAACATTCTTTAGTGTTTCCCTTTTTTGGTATGGGGATATAAGTTGATTTTTTCCAATCTGATGGCCATTCTTGTGTTTTCCAAATTTGCTGGCATATAGCATGCATTACCTTGACAGCATCATCTTGCAAGATTTTGAACAGTTCAGCTGGGATGCCGTCGTCTCCTGCTGCCTTGTTATTAGCAATGCTTCTTAAGGCCCATTCAACCTCACTCTTCAGGATGTCTGGCTCTAGCTCACTGACCACACCATCAAAGCTATCCCCGATATTGTTATCCTTCCTATACAGGTCTTCTGTATATTCTTGCCACCTCTTCTTGATCTCTTCTTCTGTTAGGTCCTCGCCATCTTTGTTTTTGATCATACCCATTTTTGCCTGGAATTTACCTCCAATGTTTCTAATTTTCTGGAAGAGGTCTCTTGTCCTTCCTGTTCTATTGTCTTCTTCCACTTCTGTGCATTGCTTGTTTAAAAATAATTCCTTATCTCTTCTGGCTAACCTCTGGAATTTTGCATTTAATTGGGCATATCTCCCCCTATCACTGTTGCCTTTTGCTTTCCTTCTTTCTTGGGCTACTTCTAGTGTCTCAGCAGACAGCCACTTTGCCTTCTTGGTTTTCCCTTTCTTTGGGATGTATTTTGTTGCCGCCTCTTGGACAATGTTGCGAACTTCTGTCCATAGTTCTTCCGGGACCCTATCTACTAAGTCCAGTCCCTTAAATCAATTCTTCACCTCCACTGCATATTCCTTAGGAATATTAGTGAGCTCATATCTAGCTGATCTGTGGGTCTTCCCTAATCTCTTTAGTCTGATCCTAAATTGTGCAAGAAGAAGTTTGTGATCTGAACTACAGTCAGCTCCAGGTCTTGTTTTTACCAACTGTATAGATGTCCGCCACCTTTGGCTGCAAAGGATGTAGTCAATCTGATTTTGGTGTTTTCCATCTGGTGAAGTCCACGTATAAAGCCATCTCTTAGGCTGTTGGAAGAGAGTGTTTGTTATGCAGAGTGAGTTGTCTTGGCAAAATTCTATCAGCCTATGTCCTGCTTCGTTTTGTTCTCCCAGGCCATGCTTACCTGTAATTCCAGGTGTCATTTGACTGCCCACCTTAGCATTCCAGTCTCCTGTGATGAAAATAACATCTCTTTTAGGTGTGTTGTCCAGTAGGTGCTGCAGATCCTCATAGAACTGCTCTACTTCAGCTTCTTCAGCATCTGTGCTTGGGGCATACATTTGGATCACTGTGATGTTAGATGGCTTGCCCTGAATTTGAATTGAGATCATTCTATCGTTTTTTGGATTGTATCCAAGCACTGCTTTAGCCACTTTACTATTAATTAGGAAGGCTACTCCATTTCTTCTGTGGTCCTCTTGTCCACAGTAGTAGATCTGGTGGTCATTTGATGTGAAATGGCCCATTCCAGTCCATTCCAGTTCACTGACGCCCAAAATGTCTATCTTTAATCTTGACAACTCACCAATAACCACATCCAATTTGCCCTGGCTCATAGATCTTACATTCCAGGTTCCAATGGTGTGTTGATCCTTAGAACATCGGATTCGCCGTTCACCACCAGCACCGTCGGCCGCTAGCCGTCCTTTCGGCTTTGAGCTAGCTGCATCATCACATCTGGGGCTAGTTGAACTCATCCTCTGTTCCTCCCCAGTAGCATTTTGACCATCTTCTGACCTGGGGGTCTCATCTTCCAATGGTATACCGACATATCTCTGGTTGTACAGATCCATTTAGTTTTCACGGCAAGAATACTGGGGTGGGTTGCCATTACCTTCCCCAGGGATCGCATTTAGTCTGACCTCTCTGTCATGACCTTCCCATCTTGGGTGGCCCTTCACGGTTTAGCTCATGACATCATTGAGGTGCTCAAGCTCCAGCACCACGACAAGGTAACGATCCTTTGTTGAAGATGTTGTCATTACTTAAACCAAATAATAAAATCTCTCAGGATTATATTTTAACTGAATAGTTTTACTTCCTTGTGTGATGAAAGGGTTTTTTGTTTTTGTTTTAATAAAGATTTGAGTAAAAGTTAACTGGCCATTTCTTTAAGAAGGAAAACATGAAGCTAAAAGTTGGAAAGGGAAAGAAAAGAAAAGGGCAGTTAGTGGCTGATCTGGGTAAAAAGCAGGAAAGGAGAAGGAGATAATTATATAAATAAAACAAAGAAAGAAAAGAAAAGAAACCCTGAAGCCCCTTATGACAGTCTATAATTAAGCATAACTTTGGTGTATCTCTTTAAAGAGAAACAACATATTATCTGTGCATGCCGTTTCATTGTTAAAAAATTTTTCGATTGTTCATGTTCAACTTATCTTCTGAATAAACATGGGGAAAATATAATAACCCTCCTATCCCAAATCCAAATTCTACAATACCAGGAAAAGGAATAGGTTAGACCAATGATATAATAATAAAAGAAACCTCAATATACAAACTGTAGAACGATCATTTTGAGATGGTGATAGTAAGATCTCAAAGGACACTTATCAGTCCCTCCAAAAGGCCTGGAATAAATTAAGTCAGGTCCATCCACCAGAACTCCACCATAGCTGGTCCTATGACTGAATTAAAAAGCGGGAAGTTTGGGCTTTGGGCTAGCAATCCAACCCTGCAAAATGTTAACTGCTATTGAAACAATGGACACCATTCAATGAGATCTGACTGAAATTGTTGGAGAGCAATCACTGCCCAATGTGCTTTACAGCATAGGTGGACCTAAGTAATGTCCACTGGGATACTGCATCTGGGCTGCACAAATCCAGATGATCACAAGATGTCAGCAAAGACTTCATGTTTTCTGTACTGTATGTCTTTACTGCAATCTGGTACTGGTCTGGATTTCTGCAGCCCAGATAGAATATTCCTACATCTGTTCAAGTTTTTGTCATTATTTAATGGAAAGTATTAATCCATCTGATCTTTTCAAATACTGAATCATTAGTAAGGTACAGAGAGTCCCTCCATGTGTGGAGCTCCACACTAAAGGAGGCCCTGGGCTTATCTGCTCCAGAAGACCTACCGAGATTATGTCTACTAGCCAGTCTCCCTTTTTTCTTTGACATTTATGGTGGGTAGTGCAAAGAAATGTCACACACCAAAGAGGACTAGGAGGATTTAGTTGTTGTTGTTGTTCAATCACATCTGATTCTTGGAGACTGCCTGGACAAGTCCCTGCAGTTTTCTTGGCAAGGTTCTTCAAGTGGCTTGCCATTGCCTCCTTCCTAGGGCTGAGAGAAAGGGACTGGAAAGGTCATCCAGCTGGCTTGGTGCCTAAGGCGGGACTAGAACTCATGGTCTCCCGGTTTCTAGCCTAATGCCTTAACCACTACAACTAACTGGCTCTCAAGGAGGAAATAGAAACTAGTAAATACAGTAGCTGCAGCTGCTTTCAGTACTTTGATTCTGAAAGCCATTAACATCTTGCTTAAATATTTTTAAAAGTGGAAAGGAGATGTCCACTTTTTATTACTGCCACCATCTATTAAGCTTACAAGTAGGCTTACCAAGGTACACTATTGGAGACATCAGATAAGAATGGGAAGGATAGCAAATACTTTATCCAGCATCATTTCAGTCTTGATGTTGGTCCTGGCTTTATCATGGATGGATTCACATGTCACAGTAAATGGCTTAGGCTGACTAATACATGTGCCATCAACTTAAGTTGTGCTATATAGGTCTGTCACCATAGTCAATGGCTAACCTGTGGTAAAATGAATCATCTAAAGGCATCTTCTTGCCTTATGCAATAATTCTGTCAATGCAGAGATACTTATTTTATAACTTCCTATCACAAACTGTACGATCTTGTACAATGAAAACCCAATGTATAGATCTTTTTTTTATATATATATTGATCAAAGTAGATCAGTTACAGAAAAATTGACACTGGATTTCAGAAAAAAAAAACTTAGTAGTGTATCTTGTTTGAAAGATTCTGTCTTTCTCTCCCCTCCCCTTTCTGCTCAGTCTTAAATTTATGTTACTAAAAATAGAAGGGCTTCATACATTTTGAAATTAACAGCTTAAGGAGTTCAATTTACCATTTGGCAATTATAATTCAAGCAGTGAAACTTTATTGTATTATGCTGCAATCTTATACCTGGAAGTAAATTCTACTGAACTCAGTAGAGTTTTCTTCTGAGTAAATATGCATCATCTTACAGCTTTCTTAATACATTAGAATTGGTTTCCTAAATATTTAAATAAGTTGAATCCAAACTTAGTCATGTTTATAAACACTGAAATCAACTTGATCTTAGTGATTCTACTCAAAGCATGACTGTCTAAGGAAAAATGTGGTAACATATTATTACTTCTTTTGTATGTTACAACAGAAAAGGAAATGCAAACCTTACAGCTATAATAATATGAGAATTCTGAGAGAGTATCAATACACGATAGTATGCTGGGAAAACTAAGCTGGGATATTATCAAGATTAGAGATCCAAGCTTAAATATTTATTTAGTTATTTAATGAATTTCTCCACCACCCATCTTGTGCAACGATGACTCGAAATAGAACATCACAAGCATGCTTTTGATAAAACTGGGTTTGGCTGCACTTAGGGCAAACATGACAGTGAGAAAAAATGCTAATTGTGTGTTTGTTAATTTAGAAAAAGGTATGATAATGTGAATAGGCTTTAATTATGGAATGGATTTTGCTAGTGTAAACTTGAAAATTGATTTCTGTCTGAATGTTAAGTGGATTGTATGGTGAAGGAGTATGGATCTGAAAATTGATGCATCAAGAACCAAGGTAGTTGTACGTGACAGAAGAAATGAAAATTATACAGAAATAGGAAAAAACTAGAGCAATTTGTGTCCTATGGCAAAATGTTGACTAAGATGGGGAAGTGGATGGAGAAATTTTAAGACATGCAAATCTGGCAGAAAGCTAGTAAGGAATATGAGCTCTGTTGCAGGGAATGAATATTTGTTGGAAGCAGGAGAAATGGATACGTCAAGAGTGTGCTTCTGCCCGCTTTATTATATAGACGTGGAAGTTGGGTACATGAGTAAACGCATGAAAGTTAGATACAAAGGAAATAGGACCTTAAGAAGAGATAGGGTCAAGAATCAGTGAAAGATGAATGAATGCAGATTGAACACAAAAGGGAGTAGCAAGTATGAAAGAAGTATGTTGAGGTGATTTGATCACATAGAAAGAATGGATGGAGACTGAATCACAAAACAAATATATGAAGGAAGGTTAATGAGTCAAGAGGGAGGGGAAGACTCAAAAAAATCACAGTTGGATAGATTTGGATAGAATTGAGGAGATCTCAAAAAAGGGAAAGTAATGTATGTGGCAGTGCATAGCTGTGCTGGGAGCAAGGATGATTTGCAAAGACAGAATAGGATAAAGATGAATAATTAGGATCAGCTAGATTTAGCTACATTTTCTTTGGCTTTGTTTTCTGGGTTTTGTTTTGTTTGCTCATCATGTTTTTATTTATCTATTTAGCTTATTATGGCTTAGCAATGAAATTTCTTAGTTTCAGCAGTTCTTGATAAATCATCCTTTAATTTCTGGATCACTTCAACAAAACTTAACAAAGTTGAAAAAAGTTTTGAAAGAAGAAATGCTCTTCAAGGAAGAACAGAGCAACAGCAATGGGATATTACACCTGTGAATGCTTCCGGATGTCCACATCATTATCCGAAGCCTACTAACATCAGGGAAAACACAATCAGGTTAGTATTTTAATTTCTGTACCTCCATTACTATCCCGACACATGTAAGCTTAGTGAGTAAGAAATGCTGGAATATTTGTGGGTAAAAATGATCGATCAATGAATGTCCTTGCAGCCTTCCAAGTCCACTAATCAATTTTGTGCTTTTGCCACCCATTTGTTCTTTTACAGATTGTTCTTTTGTTAAAGAACAAAAGGCAGTGTATGAATCAGTGTATGGAGGTGGTGGAAGCAAGGATGGTTTGCAAGGACAGAAAGATACAGAAAGGCATAATGCATAAACCGATGTAGGTACTGTATATTCCTCTTTCTTTTCTCTTACCTCACTGCTTGGTTTCCTACTTCTTACTCTTTTCTACCACTCATCTATGAGTCTTGTAACTGATGAAAAACATTTTACTGATCTCCACAGAAAAAGTGGTTTGCTTCCCCTACCTCATAATTCATCTATTTGCTTATTCTGGGAGTAGAAAATTATTTGCACTATAAAGCCACACACTCCTCACAATCCAACTAAGTTCCTGCTCTTTGAAAAGGAGGTGGGAATAGGGAAATTGATTTAGAAGTGTATCAGAAGGCATGGATTCTAAACAGAAGCTTTTGGATAAGGTATCCACAATCCATGCAGAACAAAAATGATGTTGTGAAATGTGTGAAGTGTGAAAAAAAATCTGGAAGGGGAGAAAATGTTGCCATTTTCAACAGTAGCATGGAAAGACTAGAGAAATGTGAACTGTCTAGACAAATTAACAATGTCAGATGGATTTTTGAGGAAAGCTTGGATTTTCTGATGCAGGGAAAGATACCGCAAGGCCGTACCAATATGGGGTTAAATACTAGAAAAGGGTAGTGTCATCAAGACAGCCAATAAAGTGTGCATAAATAGAATAATGTGCTTGCAGTCTGTTATGCAGATAATCTCTGAAGTTTTTCTAGAAATCTCTTATGCATGTTCTATATTTTATAAAGCTACTTTGGTTTTCTATGAAATAGAAAAGGAACATGTTTTATAGATACACAATAAATAAAAAGATAGATGAGAAACTAAAAGGGAGCCAGGACACACATAATGAGTTCACAACTGAAATGAAATTGGAATTTGCTGCTTTTAGGCCACTGCTGCATCCAGGAAAGATCTGTGGGCAGAAATCCAGAACAGCCCCTCAGATACAGTATGCTTAGCTTATCACAAATTGAGATAAGTGAAATAATACATATTATCATTTAAACAGCTTTCACTCCAATCTATGACCATTAAGCTTATGGTGGCCCTGAAAGGCCATTAAGTCCAAAGTCTAAAATCATCTAACTGCATGGCTGCTTTTTGTTTGCGCTTTTAACCACTCAGTTAAATTATTTCTAATTCTTCTTTCCCCCACATTATATCCACCAATATAAATGTGTACAGTACAGATAAGCTAGTGAACATAACTCATCTCTGCTGCTTCTATATGTCAGAAATAACATATATATCTTCAAAGGCATTCGATTTGGTGAAATTTGCTTTTTCAAAATTTGTTCCTTTTCCTAACAAAACCTCTGCTGCATTGCAGATAGGTTGGATAAATTCAGGGATATTTTTCAGCTACTTAAAAAATATGGGACTTCTTTTGGATTTCTTTGAGGAACTTAATTCCTCCTGCAGGCAGAAATGATAGGGTGGATAGAGGTGCCAAGTGTTGTGACTGTATCTCTTCATACATCAGAGAGAGCATCCTGATGGAAATGAATCAGTGAATCACCTAGTAAATATAATTATTCTCTGCCATGGATACAGCTGAAATAATTACAGAGAAAAGTAAGCCCATAGTTGCTGTCTGCAGCCTATTTACCTGAAGTCAATGAGATGGGTTAATTATGAGTAAACATGGCAGAATTGGGACACCAATTTGAGAGTTGTTCCTCTTTTCCAGTTGCATATAAAATCTATGTACAGGACTTCTTACTGTATCTGTGCATAGATGTTGTGTAAACCAACACAAATCCAGATACAATGAAACGTTCCTTGATGCTGGTCTCTTGTTCTAAAATTCTCCATGTCACAGCCATCCTGGTGAAATGGCCAGAATAAACTGATTTAAATCAATGTCCATTTCCATTGAGAGCCACATTGTCCTTGTCAGCTAAGTTACCTAATTAATCAGCTCCGGTACTGTACCTTGACTTGTAGCCTGTGTGCTTATTGAGTGCTTGTGTTTAGTGAACCTATGCATTAACTCTTTTGTTACATTAATGTATTACCTATACCAAACGTTCATCTACATAAAGCACTTTCCAGAGTAAAGAAATGAAGTGCAGTCAATATCAGCAACAGACATATATGACATGGGAGAATAGTAACTAGTTCTGGAGTTGGGAAGAATTAATGAGAACTTATCAGAAAGGCAGAAGAGAAAGAAAAACCATTGAAAGGAAACAGTTCTGTCAAATCTACAATACCAGCAGCCCTTTGCTTTTTTGTAACAGCATCATCTGATTTGCAGTCTAATAATCAAGAATTTATGGTATTTTTTGGAAAAAAAATGTCAGACATAGGCTTCAAGATTGGCATCTGGCAGCTTCCAGCTGAAGTTGACCTTTGAATGTTTAGCAAACAACATGCTTAGAGCAGACACATGTGTCATCAGAAAGGAAAGAAGAAGGGGAAAAACCACTTATTCCTTACTGTGTGAAATTGGTTGCCAGGTTAATATACCCAACACTGGTGCCCTCCAGATGTGTTGAATTTCCCCTCTTGTCACTCCTCTGTTGACTAGGAATGATTGAGGTTGAATCCCAATACAGTTGTTTGAGAAGGAGGATCTAATTGCTGATCCCTGCTCTACATTCTAATAACCTTTTTAAAAAAAGTTTTGCATGGGATCCGATCCCAAATACATGAACTAAACATTTCATACTTTTAATTAGGCAGGTGCTTCTTAAATAATGTTTGTTGATGATAGCACAAGAGGAGGAAATGTCAAATATAAGCCACAGTGACAAATTTAAAGTGAGAACAGGATGTCACTGTCTGCGGCAGCTAATCAACAACATGAAACAATAATTATCTCTTCTTAATCATCCAGACCTGTCTATCACCTCTTCTTTAACTGTGAGGAGTTGAGATACTTGTGTCTCCTAAAATTTAGCAATGGAAAGGAAGACAACATTCCCTTGGCAGGTTAAAGATCTGCCTGAACTCTCTACATTTTATGGAAGAAGAGGACTTGGTTAATTTTAATAAACATGTTTGAGTGATATTCATGGCTTATTCTGGTCTCCATTGAGACTTTCAATACCTACTTAGCTTCTAGGCTAACCACTGAGAGAGGTGTGAGCAAGCAATTTCTCATAAAGGGATCACATTTAGCCCAGAAGCCTGCAGCTGCTGACCTACTAATCTAGAATAATTTTTCATTTGTTTTCTCTTGGTCTTTTCAGGAAAGTATTAAACGCTGACCATTAAAACCTTCAACCAAGTTATATAAAAATGATTAATTACTCAGGAAGGGCAAGGTTTTTAAGCCTTCTAATATGAAACAAATGTAGCAGGCCCATGTGTCAGACTTGCCAATATCCTGTAAATGGGTAGAAAGGTAATTTAGGCACAGCATCCATCAGCAGGAAGAGGTGGCAGACCTCTTTCACCATTCTTATATTTCTCTAAAAGTTGTTTCTCCCCATCTGATTATCTTCCAAAGGGTTTCAAGATTGGAAGTTATGACTACTGGGAAAAGACAAAAGTCTGTAGAGAGGTATTTCTGGTGTGAATACCCCTCTGCCATGCTACATTTTAATTGCTCTCCTGCCCTTAGTGCATTATATTGCAAATCAACACATCCTCCATTGTGGCAAACTATGACTCCATGAAGTCTGCTTTGATTCTGAAATACAAATTACAAAACATGCTCCTGATCGATCATTTTAACAATGTGTTGTGGTGCTGGAGCTTGAGCACCTCAATGATGCCATGAGCTAAACCGTGAAGGGTCACCCAAGACGGGAAGGTCATGACAGAGAGGTCAGACTAAATGCGATCCTTGGGGAAGGTAATGGCAACCCACCCCAGTATTCTTGCCGTGAAAACTAAATGGATCTGACTATTCTAAAGCCTTTGACTGTGTGGACCGTAACAAATTGTGGCAAGTTCTTAGTGGTATGGGGATACCAAGTCATCTTGTATGCCTCCTGAAGAATCTGTATAACGACCAAGTAGCAACAGTAAGAACAGACCACGGAACAATGGACTGGTTTAAGATTGGGAAAGAAGTACGGCAGGGCTGTATACTCTCACCCTACCTATTCAACTTGCATGCAGAACACATCATGCGACATGCTGGGCTTGAGGAATCCAAGGCTGGAGTTAAAATCACTGGAAGAAACATTAACAATCTCAGATATGCAGATGATACCACTTTGATGGCTGAAAGCGAAGAGGAACTGAGGAGCCTTATGATGAAGTGAAAGAAGAAAGTGCAAAAGCTGGCTTGTAGCTAAACCTCAAAAAAAACCAAGATTATGGCAACCAGCTTGATTGATAACTGGCAAATAGAGGGAGAAAATGTAGAAGCAGTGAAAGACTTTGTATTTCTAGGTGCGAAGATTACTGCAGATGCTGACTGCAGTCAGGAAATCAGAAGACACTTAATCCTTGGGAGAAGAGCAATGACAAATCTTGATAAAATAGTTAAGAGCAGAGACATCACACTGACAACAAAGGTCCACATAGTTAAAGCAATGGTGTTCTCTGTAGTAACATATGGCTGCGAGAGCTGGACCATAAGGAAGGCTGAGAGAAGGAAGATCGATGCTTTTGAACTGTGGTGTTGGAGGAAAATTCTGAGAGTGCCTTGGACTGCCAGAAGATCAAACCAGTCCATCCTCCAGGAAATAAAGCCAGACTGCTCACTTGAGGGAATGATATTAAAGGCAAAACTGAAATACTTTGGCCACATAATGAGAAGACAGGACACCCTGGAGAAGATGCTGATGCTAGGGAGAGTGGAGGGCAAAAGGAAGAGGGGCCGACCAAGGGCAAGATGGATGGATGATATTGTAGAGGTGATGGATTCGTCCCTGGGGGAGCTGAGGGTGTTGACGACCGACAGGAAGCTCTGGCGTGGGCTGGTCCATGAAGTCACAAAGAGTCGGAAGCGACTAAACGAATAAACAACAACAACAACAAGGCATAAAGTGAATTAAAAAAACAATAAAGTTAAATCTCTTATGATCCTTTGAAAATCATGAAATTAACTGTTTCATATAGCATTTCCCCTTATCTTCACTTAATGTGATAATGGGTTTATGGGATCACTGTGTGGCTAGTGGCATACCTAGCATATTTGACACCAGGATCAGATCATTTTCTAACATCATCTTCCTCCACTGCTGAGAGACAGCTTGGTGTAGTGGCTAAAGCATCAGGCTAGAAACTAGGAGACCATGCGTTTTAGTTCCGCCTTAGGCACAAAGCCAGTTGCGTGACCTCAAGCCAGTCACTTCTCTCAGCCTTAGGATGAAGGAACTGGCAAGCCACTTCCAAAAAAAGCGGCCAAGGAAAATGCAGGGGACAGTCACCAAGAGTCAAAACTGATTGAAAGCACATTTTTTCCCTTCCATCGTGGATGTGTCACGCTGCACTACTGACTGCCAAACAGCTGTTTGCCACATGGGCAGCAGTGATCCAGATCCATACCCACCAATAGCCTCCTCACTGTCTTTGGTCACATCCCCCTTACTGCCTGCATCAAGAGTGGACACCACCACCCTTGACACACTACTGATGCTATCCTAGATCAGTAGAAAGAATTCAGCACTTAGGCATAATTCTAAACTTAAATGGCAATGAGGTCCTACCAGTCACATTTTCTTTGCTATCTGCCTCTACTTAAAAGCATGGCTCCTTTGGGGTGGGAGTGGGGGAGAGAATTTGACTGAATCTACAACTGACAAATGCGTGAGAAGTTTGCTTAGGTTTGATGGCAACCACCCTCACTCTCAGACATTACTCCAGAGACTTGGTGGCATCTCCTGTAGCTCTCTCTGGGTGCTTTGGAAGAGGCTACAAGAGGAAAGGGAGAATTGCTCTCTCCTGTTCCCTTTGGTTTGATGGGACTGTTTCCCTTAACAAAAGCGCAGAACTGATGTTAGCCTTTCCAGGTAGACCAGACAGGAAACACGACCAGATGAGCTAATTCTACTTTATTGTAAGGCTACATTAACAGAATCTTGCAAGTCTGAAAGTACAAATCTCGCACTGTCCCTTTTTACTACCTGATCAGTTAGGGCAGATCCTTTCTGAGTTTCTTTCTCTACCTGTTATGCAGCTGCGGGCTTCCCCGCTTCTTATCTGATCATTCCCTGGGCAGCATCTCTTCCCAAGGTCATTCCCACACACTGTTGCATCTGAACATCACTTTTGTTCTTTTAAAGCACCTTTTACATTTAACCTATGTGACTCATTCTGCTCATGTTTCTATAAATTGATGTGTGCACAAAAATCCTGCTTCCTGTATAAGTATATTCCATAAACTCAAAAATAGGTTGAGGGTGGTGTTGCCTTTCTTGACAAGTCAAATAGCATTAAGCAGACTCTACCCATTTCCAAAAGTAAATGTCACATAATCAATCCACTACTGCCCCAATTATAGATGGTATTGAGGGTGCCTTGTCAGAGAAATTGTTCTAGAAATTTCAGGAAAGCTAATTTCAATAACCACTTCTCAAATTCCTCCTTTGCGTTCCCAGTTCACACATGACGAAGACTCAGTATTTGCACAGTGACAAAAATCTCTACTGAAGGGCCAATTCACTGTGGAGTGATTCAGAGCAGCGGGATAAAGCTGTCTTCTTTCCTTTCTCTTCCAAATGACATGGTAGCATACACTTCTGAATTACGATAAATGCAGAAGGATATCTGAAGGGATATGGGTGAATGGATTGCACACATACACAACCAAAAGTCTTTAATCCAGAGGTGTTATGTAGGTGTTTGGCTGTTCAGATAATATGGAGTAGAGCCCACGTGTGAGAGCCAGATATGTCCAGACACAGACTCCCCACAAAATATGAGACACCTCTCCACTTGACCTTCAGCAGGACATGGTGGACACTGCACTTGGAAGAGTAAAGGGGCAGTTGCACAGCCCCACCGAAGGTTCTTAGTTATAAAGCCCCAAAGTATCAGAGACCAAGCCTGAGGTGGGACCCTGCCCACCACCATCTGGACAACTGAGTGGGAGGAGAGCCCCTGCCTCAACTACATGAAGCCATCTCTGAACGTGTGGTCCTGCTGGCCCTTTACCTGCTCATGAACTAGTTGCTGCCTAGTTTGATAATACCCCACCTCAAACACATGTTAATCCAATTATAGTTTTAGTACAAAGGATTTTATATGATTACAATACAACGAATTTAATAATGCAGGGCTTCTCAAACTGTAGATTACAGCTCCCTGGATGGGTGGGAATGGGCAAATTTGTGCCATCAGCAAATTGCAGGCACTGTATTGGGCTGGATGTGGGGCTCTCCTCCAACAGCCTTTTTACCTGTGGCAACAGCCCCAGTTTGCTCTTGAATGCTGCCCAAGGCAACCAGCTAGGACTGAGGCCTTCCTGCCTGCTCTTACTTTCACCTTCTTCCAAGGGTGGCTCTTCCTCAGTTTCTTCCTGGTGACATCACACTAGTGCTGGTCCTGATGCTGAGCCTGCACATTCAGATTTGCAAGACTGGTGTCAGCCCCATCAGGTAGACCAGACTAAAAAAGAGACACTGGGCCGATCTAAGCTACCTTTATTAGAACGGCTATAGTAACCGAATCTTGCAAGACTGAATATGCCGCCTTTCCTCCCTCTTTTATCTTCATGAGAATGGGAGAGTGGGGAGCTGTCTGAGACATTTTCACTAATTACTCTCTTGGCCTGGGCTCAAGTTTTGTTTATTTGATTGTTGCCTTGGTAGTGCATCTTCCCTCTGTCCTTCATGGCCATCTCCTTTACTACTACAACAATATACCCAGCAAAAAGAGAAATCCTGGCCTTGCCAAAAGCGCTCACCTCTTAACACTCCCCCCCTCAAAAACTTATTTATTTATTTATTTGGTTTTTATCCCACCTTTATGATTTTTATAAAATTAACTGTGGCTTCCAGTTTTGCCCACCTCTTATGGGTTAGGATTAAATACACACTGAATATACGTTGGCCATAGATACCCTTGGGTGTCATAGGATGCCTAACAACCTCTTGAATCTTATACAGGCAGCTGAGTCTCAGGCTTCAAGCCTGAGGGGGCTTTGAGAATACAATAAAGCCTGAGGAGGATGGTAGTCAGGAACAGAGAACTAAAAGGCTTGTTGCAGATTGAAGTATTTGTCAGAACAAGCCGACTGTTCCTTGGGCTCTGGAGATTTGCCTCTCTGCCTTTTCTTCCTTGTGGGATTTGTTTTCTTTACTGAAATCTGCCTGCTTATCTATACTGTATCCACTCTCTCTATTCACTGCAGGATGGTACAACAGGATCCTTTGGTTCAACAATTCAATTTAGGCCCCTTACTATGTGAATTCTTCTTATATCTATCAGAAAGATCATCTGTCTTCTTGTAAAAGCTCTCATTAAACGACCCTGTGTGTTTAATTTGCTGTTCTGTCACATACTTTCAGAAAACATTTGCTGAGTAATACCCCACTGCACTGCAGGCTCTGGCACAACACTGAAAAAGATGTTTAAAATGCTGACCAAGACGAGTAACTATTGCTTTGCATAATTAGGTGCCCTAGGTGGAAAACTAATTGGTATTATATATTGCAACACAGTATACAACAAAGGCTAAATTTAAATCAGTACTAACTAGATTCCCAAAACAGAAAATATTTCTATAAGCAGACACTGAACTTAAGGAATCGAAAACAAACTGAATTATTTTCAGAAATGATTGTATTTTCAAGACCTGAAGAATCTGAAGTATCTTCCCTGATTCACATTTAGCTGAAAATGGGTTTAAATAGTCTTGGTATTGGTAAAATAAGTACCATCCATAGTGCAAGCGTTAGTTCAAGCTCCTAGAAATTTGCAGCATGAGGCTTCTTATACACATATATACAATGTAGTTGTAGATGATACTTACCAACATGGTGTATGACCTGAATACTGTAAATCCTATTAGCCACACTGGCTTCCAATATTCTTGGGATTAAGGTCCCTCTTTATACACAAGGGATTCTGGATTGTTAGTTCTTGAGAAAGGATGTTACACAGAGATGAACACATCTCTCTTAAGAACTAGTTTAACTACACAAGCGCTATCGCTGACTTCTTAGAGAAGCCCCTGCACCAGGAACTCTCTCTCCAGCTCTGTTTAATGTGCTGCTTTTTAACATGATTTTTGGTTGGCTTAACTTAACCTGGACAATATACAGTAGATGTAAGGAAGGATTCTCACACTGCTAATATGGCTAGTAACTATTATGAAAAGAAACTCCAGATGCAGATTGGCTTGCCTTCTCAGAAAATATTGATGGACTCCCCATTACATTGACAGTGCAGGAAAAAGAAATCCTGAATTAATTCCATATATAGAGAGAGATAGAGAGATAGAGAGATAGAGAGAGAGAGAGAGAGAGAGAGAGAGAGAGAGAGAGAGAGAGAGTCCAAATCTGAAAGCAAAGTTACTTGCTGGAATTCTTGTGTTCTCACTTCAGTCTTTTGTCTAATAAATATAATTGATCTCAGCTCAGAGACAACTTTGCCTTAGTTGTTCTTACTGAGTCCTGCTTGCTTGTAGGGTGATCTGACAGTCCCTCTCTCTCCCTCTCCCTCTCCCTCTCCCTCCCTCTCCCTCTCAAAAAAGTATCTGCTTATGTATATGCCCTGGTGACTACATGGATATGTCCATGTAGCATTCTTAACAATGTGGTGGGGCCTTCCTCTGTTGGATAGACTACAACAGCCCTGGAATTCCCAAGTAGTCTCACTCCAAGAAAAAAAACTCAGGGCCAACTCTATTTAGTTTCCAGGTTCAGCCAGTCAGCCCTTCTTAGCGAAATAAATTTCCACACGTATTTTCAAGCATGATCTGCAACTTATTATCTCCACAATGGATTTCTGGATCCTTAAAAAGCATAGCTTCTGCTCCAATGCATGGCCTCCTATCACTTAATGGAACACATGATTTCAAGGAAAAGAATATATTGTTTAAAGATCTGCTTTGTGTAAACTATCTCATGATGTTCCAAAAGATATTATACTCATATATTATATTCTTGGCACAAGATATTGCAGCAAGAGCTCCACAAACTTTGCTGTAGCTGACAACAGGCATCTATATTCAAAGCAGATTTGCTTTCATGTCTCTCATCTAAAATGTGTTCAACTGAATGGAATTTCTAGCAATAAGGGACACTAGGTCCTGCTTGGCTCACTCACTTTCTATCTTTTGCCTTCTAGTCTTACTGGTTATGATAACTTTGACAAAACAAGAAATAATTTCCAGGTGTCGCTGTCCCAGTTTCTGAAATTTAGAAAGTACAGAGCTAAACCTAGCCTTATGCTTGGCAGCCCTCCAGTCATCCAATTAAATGTAATAAAGGGTTGTGCCAGTGTTAGCACCACTGATAGGCTTGAGCCCTTCAGTGGACATTTCACGCTCTCACTCATTTTATGCTGAATCTGTATGAAATCCTATAGACTCCAGCAATGGGACACCAGTCATCTATATGAGTAATAAAACATTCATTATGAATTCTGTTGAAGTTACAGTAAAGAATTTATTTCCCCATATCTGAATGATAAGAATTCTAATACCCAGTAGTTCATAACTGAAAAGTATTAACGAAGAATGGTACCTAATTGTATTAACAAGAGCAATCAACATCCACCATTAAAGTGAAGTTAAATCTGTATCAGAAAAACAGAAGAGAGAACTTGACCCAAATTAAACTGGCAGCACTCAAGGCTCACAATCATGGTCATTTCATCTCAAAGAGAATGACAGAAAAGAAATTAAACCCAACTGTCCAACAGTGAAAATACATGCTCTCTACGAAATAGGGATCTCCCTGTAAATGAAAATCCACCTACTATTCTTTTTATACCTGGAGCTTTTTTTATTTGCCTCAGTCTGTATAAATACAGATCTATATTAATAAACTATTCAAGTTGTCATACATCACAAAGGTATGTGGTGTTAAATCCCACTGAATTTTATTATTTACTTTTGAATGAATGTTACCCAACTGTTGTGGAAGTAAAAAGCAAGTCACACAATTAAGCTTTCCCTCTTTTTTCCTTCCCCGTGTTATCTCTTGTACCTACATGGAAGATGGGGGAAGGAAATACACAAATATTGCTGGCAATTTTTTATGGGGCTGCAGCATAAAGGGGCGGAAAGGTTCTGCAAGATTCCTCTTCCCAGTCTGGGGTGATTCTCCATTCCTATGTAGGCTGCATATTCCTGTTCTAGATAGTAGATTAATACTATATCTGTTTTATATTTATGAACATGATCTTTTAATATGGAATTTTGGATACATTTAGGGAGACAAATATGAGCAAAGTTGTCATCATCAACAACAGAGTGCCAAACTTCATTTAAATTATTTGTTTGAACTGACAATACTTAATTATTTTAAATAACGCAGAGTGATTGCACTTCAAGTCTTTGTTTATGACATGGGGTGCTTCCAGATGACCCTTTTCATTGTTCAGTTATCTTGCTTCATTCATGGAATTTTAAGAGGTAGGGGGTATAGACATAGTTATCTTCCACTTCCAACTGTCCTGCAATTTCCCCTAATTTTGCTTTTTCCTTACAAAATAAAATCCCTAAAAAGGAGAAAGATGGAATAGCTGCAAAGCCTCTTTTAACTGGTAGCTATAGGAGCTGTCCATCTAGAACAATGTTGTACAGCAGCCCTTGTGCCCCCCCCCCCCGCCAACTTCTCTGAATTTGCCATTACTATTCCCCACCCCTTTTGGAGTGTAGCCCCCAGCATGACACTCAAAGGCTAGGTACAGCCTTGGCCTCAAGACCATTGTACATGTTTGGTGTAGAAGGACTCATCCCACTGTAAGTGGTACCAACAGAATTACTGGAATGTTGACAAAGTCACTTCTTCCTAGAATTATTGGGAAATTGGCAGGGACTAAAATATTAATAGAACTTGTTATGTCAGTTATACAGAAGTGAGGTGAGTCAGCAGCCCTATCCAAAAATTGGATCTCTTCCTTGACCTATAACTATGGTGTGACTCTCCCAGGATTTGTCCATATATGTTCACTCACATGCACACTGCACAGATTTATTCAGTAATGTTTGGAATAAACATTGCCTCAGGCAGTGATAACTATTTACAGATGTTCTCTTACGCCAAGAGATTTCTGTAAGTTTTTTAGAAGTCTCTTGCTATGATAAGGTACCCCTAACAGATTTTTACCCTGAGGGATGAAAATGTAACAAGAATTGTTGAATAAACCTACCCATTATTACTGTGTACAATCATTCTAGTGGTACATATTTAATACACCGTACAAAACTGAAACAAAACTTTGTCCTCCTAATACAATCTTACATTCTGTTCTAAGTTGAAATTTGAACTGCAACTTAAGTTTTTGAAGGAAAAAACTCCCAACACTTTACAAAGCACCGTGCTTCCTTAGTAAGGACTATATGAAATTTTCCCTTGAATAGTAAAGAAGTACTCATGATTGTCTCTGGTTGGTGTCCCACAGCTGACCAAAAATTATTTGATCCAGCTGAAGCATCTTAAAACAGAATGAAAAGGAAGAGGCCGTTCCCTGTCTCCCTTAAGCTCTCCGTAATACTTCCCATGCTGTTCCAAAGGGTTACCCAAACCTCTAGAGCAGACTTGAAGGGACAGGGACAGGGGAGGAGGCATCAGTGTAAACAGCCTTTCTCCCTATTCTACTGAGGGAAGTCCCTACTGGGTCAACACATTTTATGCCACATGGTATGCCCTGCAAGGGTAAAGACATGCTTGTCTTAATGATGTCAAGAATAAGGTTAACAGAACAGTGACAAACAAAACAAAAATTATCCTTTGTGTTGAACTCAAATCCTGGTGACATCATGTTGTTTTTTTACAATAACGTGAATGTGTTTTGCTATTTTCTTCTTTTAAGCTGTTATTGCAATTTTCTAGTCTA
Organism: Candoia aspera; assembly: GCF_035149785.1. Classification (NCBI taxonomy): domain Eukaryota; kingdom Metazoa; phylum Chordata; class Lepidosauria; order Squamata; family Candoiidae; genus Candoia; species Candoia aspera. The sequence goes on along the minus strand of NC_086153.1, from coordinate 77,528,691 downwards.
AGTTTCCTGGTTATCTCCCACCCAAGTACTACCCAGATTCAACATTGCTTAGCTTTTTCAAGATCAGCCAAGGTTGGTCAGGTGCTGCCACCAAACTGGGCAAGCTAAACAGTACTGGGGAAAAAATGAGACACAAAACCACTCTTTTTAGAGTCTGTCACTTGACATGTTCTTTGTTTTGTGCAGCTCTACCTTTTTTCTGGCTGTTGATTTAAAATGCCAATAAAAGCAGTCCCTAAGCCATATCAATCAGCAGCCCACAAAATCCAATTCAATAATGTAGGTTATCTTTTAAGATCTTGCCATTCATACAAGTTGATTAAATGGTACAGTGTGCCATGAATATTAATCAATAGGACTAACATGACACTAGAGCTACAGATAGTCAGTAAAAACTTCATGCATATATATAGAAAAAAGGGCAACTAGCTCTTCAGAGCTAGTAAATAATTTTTAAAAAGCTTCTGTGTGTAAAGTTATCCAGTCTCCATTAAACGTCATTACATAAGGGCAATCAATCTCGCATTAGACAGCAATGGTCTCATGAAGATTCATAAAGATTGAATGCAGCTGAGGCCACATCATTGCTGGATCTATGGAGCTCCCCTCCTCCTCACATCAATCTGAATTTCATCCATGGAAGGAGTTCAGTGAGAACACTGCTGCTCACGTTACCATATACTGTAGGGAAAAGTAGAAAAATGTGTCACTCTTGGACTGCAGTTCTACAGCTACTTATATGTAACTAAGCTGCCACTGAATTCCAGACCCACTTAAGTTTGGAAAAAAGTGCCTTAATATTTTATTTATTTATTTATTGCAATATTAAAATCTCTCTATGTAAGGAAAAAAAACCTTTATAATGACTCTGAAAGTGTAAGTAGACCATATAGTTAGCAGTTCAAATGTTAGACTAGGAGCAGGGAGATCCAAATTCAAATCCATCTTCAGCCACAGAAGATCCCTGGGGGGACTTTGGGATAGTCCCTCTCTCAGCCCAATCTGCCCTACATGGCTTTTGTTGTGAGGAAAAATAGGAAGAGAGAGTGCTATACACACCCCCATAGTTTTAAGTAGAAGGCAGGATATCAGTCAGTCAAAACAAACACATAGTTCCTTGTTACAGTGATAGTACCAAGAAAAAAGGCTCTACACCTACAAATCAGAGTGGAGTTCTTGGTGCTCTCTGAGTGTCCTGTTCAGACTATGAGGTGGCCAGACAGAATTATTATCAAAACTCTTTATTTTAAACAACTATTTACAGCACTAAAGTCCTGGTGAATAAATAAGGCAAAGCAATTTCAATCAAGACCACCCAGTCAATGACGGATGAACAGGCAAGGCTGCAGGATTAGACTGTGGCAGAACAGCAAGGCAGGATTCAGCTAACTCCCTGATAGAAGCTGTCAGGCCTGGCGAAGCTAGAGTGCATGGCAAGGCAGAAGCTGGAGGCAAGGTTCTGTGAACTGGCATGCAGATAGGACCGGGCTGACACGTGGAGGGTAGGCAAGACTGGACTGGAACTTCTGGGCAAGGCTTGGCTCTGAAGGCTTAGCTGGGCTGGGCTGGATATTCTAGGCAAGGCTGAGAACTGGAAGCAAGGCTACACTGGACTGGAGATCACAGGCAAGGCTGATAGCTGGCATCCTGGCTGGACTGGACTGGAAATCCTAGGCAAGGCTGGGAGCTTGAAGCAAGACTGAACTGGACTGGAGATCCTAGGCAAGGCTGGGAGTTGGGAACAAGACTGGATGCACACCTGTGTTGCTTCAAAATGTGGCGACAAGGCCCAGAGCTAGATGCGAGGCAGTGCTTGGCAGAAATGGCAAGGAGAGGATCGACTGGAGCAGCTTGTGCAGAAGGCGATTCTACAGAGGTAGAAGACGCTGGCGTTGGTTCCACTCTGGCTACAGGCAAAGCATCCGACATAGGTAAGGACTCTTCCACAATTGCTGTGAGCTCGAAGGATCTGTTGTCTCCAGCAGCTTGCTCTTCACGTGTCTGCCTTTTATGCCAATCCTTTCTGTACCTTTTCTCTCCAGCAGCCAACTGAGCTGCTTTCTGCTTCGCATGTTTCTCAGCTCTCCTGTCTTGTGTGCTGATTGGAGAGTTCAAATCCCCCCCTGAGTTTGTCCAATCCGCATTTGCCAATTCTCCCGCTCTGCTGAGTCACTTCCTGGTTCAGCTTCTTCAACCCTCTCCTGATCGGTTTTGTTTTCCCCCTCTGACTCCAGGTAAGTTTCATTTTCGAAGTCAGAAGCAGGCTGAAACCTCACACTGAGCTTGGTTGTTTGCTTGCAGACATTTCATTACCCAACTAGGTAACATCAGTGCGACTCACCAAATGTATCTGTTCATGAATCACTATATTATATTATATTATATTATATTATATTATATTATATTATATTATATTATATTATATTATATTATATTATATTATATTATATTATATTATATTATATTATATTATATTATATTATATTATTTAATAAATTTATATGGCTGCCCAACTCACACACAGTGACTCTGAGCGGCTTACAAAATTAAAATCCACAATGTAAAAAACCCATCGACCTGCCATCCCCTACCCCGCCCCGTGGTGGCTACAAACACAATCAGATCAGCCACTTGATTGGCTCCGTCTCAACCTGGGGTACCCAGGCCCAGACAGAACCAAGTCTTCAGGGCCTTATGGAAAAGAATCAAGGTAGGGGCCAATCTAATCAAAGTATTAGCTACAGAGGTCAGCTGTGTGAGCTCAGGAAAAGATGTAGCTTCTTTAAGAAGCTCAACAGGTGCTACATGCTAATAGTTGTTCCAAATGACATTTTGGCCTTTAAATCCAGCTGCCTACATTGCCCTACTGTGTACATCTATGAACTCTGGCAAATCTGCTCATGTGCAAGGCTGGTGTCCATCAGCTTCCTAAAAGACAGCACTGACATTCTGATAATTTCAAATAAAAGAATGTTTCAAAACTTCAAAATGTTTTGATATAAACTGCACTATGTGTACACTGAATCCTAAAATGGAATCTTAAGCAAGACAGGGAACATACAACAGTTTGATACTGTTGGTGAATACAACAGTAATGGGGATTAAGGTATAGTTTAAGCCTTGTTCTCATAGTTCACGGCTTTCTGGAGTTTAACTTTTGAGCAGTGCTGTTCATGATTGTTATGTGGGTTTCAATTAAACACTATATTGCACGCTAGTGCAGAGAGAAATACTTGTGACCAAGAAGCAAAAGAAACAATGATGTACTTTCTTGTAAGTATATTTGTGGAAGAATGAAATTATAATTACAAAATAAATACTAATGCCTCCTGTAGAAATCTGTATTGCTAATACTTATAAAGTCTTTAATCAGACGGAATTCACACAGAATTACCACAAACAGAATTACCAGGGATCGCTTAATTTTTCCTGTAAATACAACTCGGCATTTAGAATGGAAAGTGACATCTAGAGGATGAATCAGAATTTATTTTTTTTCTATTTTAATAGTTTAATTTCTGGCAAAACATAGCTGAAATCACTGAGTGGCAGAGGCAGTTTTTCAGAATAGTGTCAGTCCTGCTCAAGACACTGAAGCGCAAGTCCAGAAGCACTTACAATACGCCAAAAATGTTATATTTTCCTTCATATGTTGGATTGAGTGTACAACTGGTTTGTATCATCAAGGTTCTACTCTGTTTACTGAAGTCCAGAGTTCCTGTATCAGCCTTTGCTTTGCTGATGTCTTAGATTAGGCTGTACATGTTCAGAAACCTCTTGTACCAACCCGTAAAACATTCAGTTAAGCAGGAGGCCTTAAAATAAATAGGTACAAAATTGTCTAATTTATATTTTGCTGATTCACTCCCCAAACTCACATGTACCATTCCTCCCTGATTTAGCTCATACAAGCAAGTAACTTTTCTGGATATCTTTTGGTCATACTCCAGAAAACTACGCTTTTTTTTTTTTACCAGTGCACAGCTTTAATAGCAATATTTACACAGTTTTGCGGCAGTTGCCAAAAAACAATCCAGGGATAGAAAAAAACCAAACTCCAGCACTGGAACGTTGGTGGCACAGGTTTATTTGGAGTAAATTAAATCCACTTAATTGAGATTCATGTACTTTTTTCTCTGACCTGAGATGTTCTCTAATACCCATGTCCCCAGTACTTATAGAGACTTTTGAACAGTCTTCAACGGCATCCTCATATAACCACTAGATAGTTCAGCTTTCCTCAATCTGATGCCTTTGAGGTATGTTTCAGTTCAACTCCCAGAATTCCTGGTCACATGTGGAGTTGCAATTCTGGGAGAAAAATTTCGATTTATCACAAGAATTTTAAACTGGGGAAGGCTGCAATGTGCAGGTTGCTAAAGCTCTACAGTTTTGTTGGTGGGGGGTGTCTTTGAGTCAGTGTTGACTCCTGTCAACTGTCTGGACAAGTCCCTGCAGTTTTCTTGGCAGTATTTTCAGAAGTAGTTTGCCCTTGCTTCCTTCCTAGGGCTGAGAGAGTGGGCCTGGCCCAAGATCACCCAGCTGGCTTTGTGCCTAAAGCAGGACTAGAACTCATGGTCTCCTGGTTTTTAGCATGGTGCCTTCACCACTATACCAAGTTGGCTCTCCAAAGCTCTAGAAATGTACAGGACTTAGTATTATACTATGCCACTATAATCCTTCTTGATCACTTATATTGAGTTCAATATTCTTATGACTGAACACTAAAAAATGCACAGGACTGGCAGGGCAAATATACTGCATTACAGGAAAAAAAAGTCACATTTCTGTGCAGGAGGAAATTCTGGAAGAATTAGAGAAGCAAGGATGAACGAAAATGCTCTAAAATATAAAACAATCATTTTAGTAATTTAATGCAATTGGTAATTGTTCTGGGGCCTGGAAAGTGGGAATAAACAAATAAGATAATCTAATACTAATTATTCCTTTGCAAAACTTAAATGAAATAAACAGAAATTGTATAATGACCCTAGAAGATCAAAAAGAAAGATATTGATTGCATTTTCCAAACAATTTTCTAATAATGTCATCCCAGATAACATTTTATTTTTTAAAAAAAATGGTACATAATTTTTGCTTTCAAAGTTTTCTTTTTCTTACACTGTGGGCATTGTAATATGTCATCTGTGTTCTCTGGAAAACTTTGCATGCTTATTCTCACCAGCAATTTAACATCAATATGTCAATACTCACCCTGCCGTTCTGTGGAAAAAGTGTACACAATGTACTGTTGATATTGAATTGGCAAATGAACTACTTCAGCAGCATGGATAAGACATGTGAGGTGAACCATTGAAAACATCGAACAGAACTTATATAATAAGATCTGATATTTGAAAGGGAACTAATTGAGTTTTTGATTATTCCAATTGACTCCAGTCAGAATGCAAAAGGACTCTGAAGGATTCATAGAAAAATGTGGATTTTAAAATGAAAAGTTTTTAACATAGGTAGGAGCTATTGGAAAGCTTTAGGAAAGCTTTTTCATACTGAATTACTTTAAAGAGGGCCAATTACAATAGACATTCTGGTCTTGTTCACATGACACAGTCAACATGTCATACTTTGGTGCTAGTCAATAAGCAGGATGACTGGGTAATCGAGCCTCTGACCATATTTTAACCCTCACAGTTGGTGCAGAGCAGGCTTACATTTTCTTTTCCACTTCCCACTAGAACAACAAGAGCAATAAAAGCCTTATGGGAATTATCAGGATTAAAGAATTCTAAAAACACAGTGAAAAGGTGGCTGTCAAACCCTTTAAAGAGCCAAAGTTGGATTTTCTAGCTAATTGTTGATTGATTGATGCAGATAGGTTTTTGCAGATAAAATCATTATTCCTTAGGTGAAATTTATACTTATATTTTGATTGATTGATTGATTATGTGCCATCATGTCAGTGTCAACTCTTAGCAACTACATAGCTTTTCTCCATGATGATCTGTCTCTAACCTGGTCCTTCAGCACTTCCAGTGGTGTACCTTTTGCCACTGTGAGTCCATCCACCTTGCTGCTGGTCATCCTCTTCTCTTTCCTTCTACTTTTCCTAGCACTGGAGCCTTCTCCAGAGAGCTGGGCCTTTGTATAACATGTCCAAAGTATGATAATTTGAGACTGGTCATTTGTGCCTTGAGTGAGAACTCTGGGTCGATTTGTTCAATGATCCATTTGTTTTCTTGACTATCAATGTATTTTCAGGAGTCTTCTCCAACTCCAACATTCAAAAGCATCAAAAGTGTAACAGGGAATACCACTGCCTGTACTATTTTGATCTTTGTAGGTATATACACATCATGACATTTGAATACCTTTTCCAAGGTCTTCATGGCTGCACTATCAAGTACTAGTCTGTGGCATATTTCTTGTAATGGTATGTGGGAATGACTTTGGGAGCCAGGGGGAAGAGCCACAGGCAGGGGAACGGTCGGATAAGAGGCGGCTTAGCTGCAGCAGGAATGTGGGCTTGGCAGACGTCTCAGAAGGGACTCTCCCTAGTTTCCTGGGCTGTGAAGGTGACGGTGGAGAAATGTACTTTCAGACTTGCAAGATTCTGTTAATGCAACCTTACAATAAAGTAGAATTTGTTCATCTGGGTATGCTTCTTGTCTGGACTACCTCACAAGGCTGACATCAATTTTGCAAGTCTGAAAGTACATTTCTCCCCTGTCACCTTTACAGTCCAAGAAACTAGGGAGAGTCCCTTCTGAGACGTCTGCCAAGCCCACATTTCTGCTGCAGCTAAGCTGCCTCTTATCCGACCGTTCCCCTGCCTGCGGCTCTTCCCCCTGTCTTCCAAAGTCATTCCCACATACCATTACATTTCTTGACTGCTTGTTCCTTTACTGTTGGTTGATCCTAAAAGGCAGAAGTTATCTACCACTTTGATACTTCACTGTCAATTCTAAGGCTGGTTGTTGTACCTTTTATCATTAGTTTTGTCTTCTTTATATTTAATTTTAGTCCCATTTTTTTCATAGTGCTAATTGTCAATAGCTAGAGAATTATGCAATATTTTCCTCTGTATTTTACTTTTGGATCCAGGTGTTCAAAATAATAATTTCATCCATCAGTAAGGAACACTCTTGAATACTTCCACATAAGAGTTGGTTGAGTAGCCAAAAACATTTCACATAATTACAAGTGTTATGACTATTATAATATCAATTTGTAATGTTAACCTGGCTAACACAGAACTTTCTGGCACCTACCAAGGAGACAAAAACCAATATTTTAATAACCACAATCAAAACTTGACCACAAATTACTGTTAATGACCATTTATTCTAGAACAAACCCACTTCATCTCCTAGAAATGCTGGATGAGTACACTGTGTATGAAATTATATAGCTTCACAGTCAGCTTTTTAGCTGTACTGTAATTAGCTACTTTCATAGCTCTAAAGCAGTTACCATTTACTAGATCTGAAGTGGTTTTAAGCCAGAGTACTTTGGGCTGTGTAAAAAAAAATTCATAATCTTATTTACAGATCCACCTACTGGTTGAATACTACTAGGCCCTGCTGCTTCTAAATGTTGCTCCGTGAATTACAGACACAGAGCTGTACATTTCACACACTATATTAGGATGAAAAAATGCCATCTGGGCATTTTTTTTTCAATGACTTTCACAAATGTTCATCCCTTCGTACTCCTAACAGTAGAACAGGACTGTTGCTCTCATATCCTGTTTGCAGGCTTTCTGATGGCATTTAGTTAGAAAGCGTGCAACACAGGATACTGCACTAATTAGGCCTTTGGTCTCATCCATCCATGATTAGTTTTAGCAATACAGTAGACTCTCAGTTAACTGGAACTCAAGCAACTGGCACTCTCAAGCAACCAGCACAAAAATCGAACCGGGAAAAAAACCAGCACTCTCAAGCCAACCAGAAAAAAAAAACTGGCACACTCAAGCAAATGGCAAAAAAATCTGTATCTCTCTGCTGCCATCTAGTGGGTGTTAGGGTTTAATAGTAACTCTCAAGCAACCAGAAACTACATTTATCTGGCATCTACCAATCCCCATGGGTGCCAGTTAACGGAGAGTCTACTGTATCACAATCCAACCTCTTAAATGCATACTTAATTGCCAGCTTCAGTAAATCTCCCTATTGTAATGATTGCCTTATCCCAACGAAGTCAGTCTCACCAGAGCTTAGTGAATAAAACTGATTTATTGAAAGGATAGTATGCAAATACGAAGAAAGCTGAGAATAAGCAAAAGCGCGCCAAATACAAACTAAAAACCCTCGCCTCCAAACCGATCCCGCCCCCACCCTAACATCGCAACCACCCCCTCCCAGCATCGGCAAGCGTCACACATCGGCCTGGGAAAGTAACCTTGAAAACATGTCATAACCCAAACACACATTCCTTCAGGGTAACGCAAAAATAACAACCTGACAGGGCTGGAATTCCCCACCCCGCAGGCGATAGACACGGATCAGAAACATGACATGCGAAACGTTACGATGTATGCAAACGATTGGAACAATGAACATGACACTATGGCCATTCACACAACAACAGCTAAAGGTATATTGCACAACAGCCCTCTTCATAACTTCACTGCCCAGACACAGATGTCCTCAAGAGGCAGAAGTAAACACCACCCTTGCTGACAGACCCTTTAAACATTCACAGGTTAACACTTGAAGAAAGCTCATGCAGGAGGAGGAACCTTTCCACTTTCATTAAATAATTTAGCTTATTACACTTAGGCAACCTTAGCTAATCTTGAAAAGCTAAGCAGAGACACTCTTGGTTAGTGCCTAGATGGAAGTTCAACAGCTGTAGACTGTACAAATCATTTCAATAATGTTGTCAAGCAAATTAAATGAACATATCCCTGAAGTCTGCAGGAGCTGAGCTGGCCTTGAAGGTATTTAACTTTTTAGAAGATGCCCTGGGGGCTCCCCAAAATAACAAATTTGTCCTTCATGTGTGGTTGAGCACGTGAACTGATTTCCTGCATGCTATTTATTGGAATCTTCTCAGCCAGTATGAAAGCAGTTTTAGGTGCAATAATGTTCTGGAGTGACAAGTGGTTCTATAAGAATGGCCATCCCTGAAGGGACAGTATATCACCTCCTTTTTCTAGTTTTATTATTGTGTTTTTGACATCAGTGCTTGGGGAGTCCTGGTTCTAAATATTGGTGCCCCTTTTAGCTTGACTATAGAATCAGGGTAGGAATAAAAGAATGCCCAGTAAAGGAAATGGCACTTGTCAGTTCCTTCAAAAACACTCAGATGAGCAAGGAGGTAGCACTGACATCTGAGATTCCAAGCATAAACAGCACGTTAGACAATGGAAGCACATTCTCATGCATTCTGCATCATATCAAGACTCTGGCTAGAAATGGTAACCTTTCCCCTAGATGAGAGAGAGAAGAGTAGTTATCTCTCTCTGAAGATTGCTGGTTCTGCCATTCCCCAGGGCAGAAATGAGAGAGCTAACAGTGACCTCTTTCCATCTCCAGCAATCTTCCCACCAATACCTTCCTCTAAAGGTATTGGACCAACTCCCAGAATGTCCAGAACATGCTAGCTGAATGCTCTAGGACCTGCAGTTCCAAGGTATCTGGAAGGCACTATATTAAATAAATTAATCTATAAAATTTATACAAGGCTTGAGGATGATACATGATTTCTTAGACTAATGCCTATCCAATAAATGCCCATTTATGCCATTCCAGTTATTTTGGATTCCAAGAGGGTTTACAGAACCTTTTCTGTAAATAAGGATACACACACACATATACACATACCCACACCATCAATTAACATTTCCCCACTAAGGAACAATCCAAGATCTCCATTTAAATAAAACACCAACTGCAAGAGAGAACTGATGAGAAGGTACCCAAAGTCCTGAATGGTGAATACCCCAAGAGGTATAGGTAAAACGTGTGTCAACAAATGATAACTCAAAACAAATTTCATCCATTAAAAAAGAGTCCTTCATTATAATATATTCAAATCAGCTTTTGAACACAATTGTACTAATTAATTAATTAATTGATTGATTGATTGATTGATTTCTTTGCCACCCATCTCGCATATGACGACTCTGGGTGGCTTACAACTAATAAAAATAGCAATCACAAAAACAGTTCAATATAAATAGATAAAAATACAAATACAAAATATAAAATAATATAAAATGGGAAGATCCTAACCTTGGCACCCTCACAGGGCCAACCACCCCCATGAACAGCTGTCCCCCCTCCCATCCCAGGCCAGATGGCAAAACCAAGTTTTTACTCCCTTCCAAAAGGGAGTTTGCATTATGAGGAGAGTAGGTTTATGTGATACGAGGGCAATGAGAAATGTTTGCACACAGATGTCTTTGTTTTACATTAAGCAAATCATTTCCTAGAAATCTTTTGTGTTTCTTTCTAAGAACACAGCAGTGGCCATATGCTGAGTCAGAGTCCTGATCCATCTGTCAGAAATGGATTTGCAACAGCTCTGCAGTGTTTCATCCAGCAGTTTTCCTAGCAGTACCTAGAAATGCTAGGAGTGGGACCTGGGATCTTCTGCATGCCAGGCATTCACCCTACTACTGAACCATAGCTTTATTGTATGATCTTAACTACTACGCTCTTGCCCTGAGGTCACAGCTCAAGGACAGTGCAACTTACCTCCCTGGCATCTCAGGTACGTAAGATGAAACAGAACCTATTGGACTTGGAGGCAAACCTATGACCTAAATCAGGGATGATGGACTTTTCTTAAATATCTGAAGGGCATATTCAGCTGGGTGCCCCAGGATGAAGACTATGCTCAAAACTGAGCAGACCCAACAAAAGTGGTGGGATCAAAAGGAGAAATGGGTGGGGCAAGAGCAAAAAAAGTCAGTTATACTTTAATATTTCTTAAATAAAATACATGAATAAATAACAAAATATGCATTATGCTTCTGGCAGGTACAACCTGATGCTTCCAAGAAATCTTTAAGAACAGCATGACAACCTTAGCAGCCAGAACAGCTCTCTCCCATACTGCCAACAAAGAGCAATTGTTTTTTCCTTAAAATTGATGATAATCAGTTGTGAACAAGCTCTATGTATGCGCACACATTCAACCCATTTTGTAATTAAGCAAGGGATCTGAAAAGATGAGAAGAGTACAAAAGGTAATAAGATAAATTCCATTTATAAAGAGTAACTTGAAAAGCCCTCTTATGCATAAGTCTTAAATGCAGATCATCCCAGATATTTTCATTTGTTGCATTTTAAACTCCTGTGAAATAAAAACATCTCAGGAAAAAGCTACAGTGGCTTAACCCCCATAAAGAGGACTGGGTGGGAATCCAGCCATGGGTGGGTGTCGTGACAGTTCCTGCCAAAGGCCTGACAATCACTTTCAAATACCCTGATTAAAATGACATGCTAGTACTCTTAGTTCCAGGGTATTAATGAATACATGCCAAAGGATTAAACCGGACTGAATTTGTTGGGGTATTTCATGTAATGCAAAAGGGGCTCATACAAGCAGCTGCATCCCCTGACATCACTTACATGGCAGCGTTCTCTCTTAGGCATTGATGCACACAATGCAGATGTCGGTAGGCAGGGACGCAACTAGGGTCTGTGTCACCTGGGGCAAACATGGATTCTGCGCCCATTTTGGCGCCCCTAGCATTCATTTTGGCGCCCCCCCAGCACGGCACCCAGGGCACATGCCCCGCTTGCCCACCCCCCAGTTGCGGCCCTGTCAGTAGGGGGGAGCCCTTCAAGAACATTTCACTCTCACTCTCTGTTGCTTATTCCATGACAAACATACACTCCAGCCCAGGAGGAGGAGAATACATATGGTCTTTGATTATGGGAAACAGGGTGACTGAGGGAAACCAGGTAAGACAACTGTAGGTTTTTTAAAGGGAGTTGGTCAGTTTTAATAGCTCGTCAGTTTATCTTCCTTCAGGCAGAAAGTCTTGAAAAAGGTAAACAGTAACTGATCTTCGTATCACAAGCTGCATTCCGGTATAGAAAATGTTGCTAATGGTGTAAGCAAATCTAGCAAGGAGCTACTTTAGTTCAGAGAGACAAATTTAAAATAAATAGCGGATTAGCCAGAGATGCCAGTGAACTCCTCCTCCATGGATAATAATCTAGAATATATTTAGCACATCAGATCCAGCAGTGGAAATTTCCTTAAAAAGATCCCAATGTATCCCTCGTTCTGTAAAAGCTCAGCTTGATTTAACAAGCTGGATATGCAGAGACAGAACTTTTGAGACAAGCCAGCATAGCATGATTGTGACAACTGTGTATCTTACTAAGCACTGCACCTTATACACACCAAGCGGACTACTTGATGAGACCCAAGTGATGTTCCACAGTATTAGGAAGGGGTCTTTTCCTATACTGGGAAGTTGAAAAAAACTTCCTCAAAGGGTAGCAATGGGGAACCAACTCTGCATCATGCCAAGGAAACAGCATGAATGTGATATGTAAATCGCCAGAAGGAAAGTGTAACTTGACAAATTTACCCTTTTTTTTCCTTTAAAAAAGAAAAGAAAACAAATTTAAAAGGGTAAGTACACAGAACGACATCCACGTTCTTGGTTTGAACCAGTCAAAAACTCCGACACTGACTATTGCACATCACAAGAGATGAGGCAGTACTTGAGCAGTCCTGAGAGCTCTTGCGACTCATCCTACCCCAATGAACCGTATCAGAGCTTTCTTTCCATCTAGCAAACTTTTCATTTCTCACAGCAAAATACAAGAAGTCTCAAATATGAATAATGTTAAGAACAGGATGAGATCATATAGATGTAAGTACCCAGTAGTAGTAGCAGTAGTATTAGTAGTAATATCCAGGGTGGAGCTAAGGTGGTGATGGAGCAGCAGCCTCTCTGCTGACCTCCTTAAGAGGTTTTATATGTTCTAGTAATAATACCCCACCAACCAAATGAACAGAATTCAATGGAAAGTTATAGTGAACTATTAAAACTTCAAAAAAAACTTCAAAACTTTTTTAAACTTTAAAACTAAACCCCTCCCCCCAGTAATAAAAATTGAATAATAATATAAAGTTTCTAGGAAGAGACCCCCTCGCTCTGGATATCTTTACACAGAGAGTATAGAAGGATGTCCTTGGGGGATGCTTTTGCTCTGAGATTCCTGCAGTGAGCAAGGGATTGTGCAAGACATGGGGATCTTTTGGTGGCTGTCTACTGCACGTACTTATTTTAGGGGCCAAGCACCATAGTGGAAGAGATGGTAATACAAAATATGTGAAGCTGGCGAACAGTTTTCTTTGTTTTTAAAATTATGTGAAGTCTAGTTTAATGGTCAAAGTACACAATATCAGAAAATTGTGCCACCTATTGACAACTGCAGATTGAGAAATTTCAGGAGCTACAAAAAAGGGATCTCAGGGGCCTTATGGCTCTTACCCCACACTGCACACTAGATTATGTATGTATGTATTTATTTAATTAATTTGTATCCCACCTTTATTATTTTTACAAACAACTCAAGGCGGCAAACATACCTAAAACTCCTTTCTCCTCCTGTTTTCCCCACAACAGCAACCCTGTGAGGTGAGTTGGGCTGAGAGAGAGTCACTGGCGGCTTAATAATAATTTATTAGATTTGTCTTTACACACACACACACACTTTCAAGTGCCATAGAGTAAGGCTACTAGGTCAAAGTTGAGAAGAGGAGATATATGGAGAAAAATGGAATATAAGTTTTTTAATTGCTATGTAAAAAGAAAAAAGCAAGTAGCTTCACTCTTACGTAGAAGGTCTTGGGAATAGATCCTATTGAATCCAGTGAGATATTTCAAAATAAATGTGCAGAATATTGAGGCCAAAGAAACTGTAAAGAAATGAAGAGGTTTAAAAGACTTTTTAATGAAGAATAATTAGTGTTCTCATTTGTAGCATCCTGAGGGGGAAAAAAATCAGAGAAAAAGATCCCATCATTAATTTGGCCTAACCTGAACAAAGGGAACACAGTGTAATACAGCAATTATTATAGTCTAATGTGATTGAAATGCTGCACACAAAATTCTGTCATTGTCTCTTCAAATGAACAGTAGTTTAAGAGTAAGATATGCTTGGATAATGTCTGTGAAGGTTTTGTCAAATGAATATAACTATAAATCAGAATCCTGCCTTCTATCTATTCTACGATTCTGGGCAATGTACAGCATACTTATGAGATAATTTACTTTTGCCTACCTTGAAAGAATTAAGGTAGGCAAAAGAAAAGCTGTTTTTAAAAAGCTATCTTGCACATATTTTGTTTACTGCAGCATATATTTTCATAAGCAAATACCTAATTATGCAGATAGGATGATCATAATTTTGTAAAATGAGGGAATACAGTCATAGTCATAGAATTAATGCAAGCATTTTCAGAAGATACAGAATGGAAAGTTGTTGTACAGAGAGAAATGGTGCATTGGAAGAAACATGCAGAGACATGGGTCCAAAATAACCAGACACATAATCCTTTCATCTTTAATCTGGCCCTTCAAACTGTATATGCCACATTAGAGTGAGCATCAATGGCCTATCTTAGCAAGAAACCAAGTCTGTACTCAGATTGAACACTCTTGACAGGGAAGAACCCCTACTGAATACAATGAGGCTTTCTTCCACCTAGATCTATATAAACCTGCATTGCCAATGTCTAAAAAAAAAAACAGGCAGGTGGGAGAATTCAAAAACAAAACAGCCTAACTGAAGGAGTTGTAAGGAAAATTTAGCACATGATGATATCTGAGAGAGAATGAAAAAAATGAACAGCAATGTTCACTGGGGACAAAATGTGTCATTTTGAAACTGGCAAGCAATTTATATACTGTATATCTTAAGTTTCTTCATTATTCACTGTCCCTTTGTTTGTTATTCCAGAATGTCCAGTGCTCCGCCATCCTTATTATCTTAAACATTGGCCACACACACAGACTGACACATGGTTTATCCATGTAGAAATGTAACTAGATTACAGTTATTATACCACAACTTCTCTTCGGTGTGAAGGGGTTCCAAATGTGGCTGTGACCATTTTCACCACATAATTTCCCTGGCTAACAAGAGCTCTGCGTTCAAGTGCGCTACAAAATAGTTCCCATGTGCCTGTAGCCCCGTATGAATCATGCTTTGTTCACCTCATCATTCCTTTGCTGTCAATCAAAGTATCACAGCAGGTTCAGTTTCTTAGCCATTGAGCATGGCTTCCGAGCTGAAATTACAAATCTATTCACCGTAAAATAGAAAACCAGTCTTCCTTTTGATTCATGTTACACGATGGTGTTTTTTCCCCCCCAAAAAGCAGGATGACCCTTGGTGTAATTATTTGTTCATTCGTTGCATTATTATTTCAAAAGAGGAAACACTATTTGCTCCAGGGAATAAAAAGAGCAGGTTTTTTCATGCCTTTGGGGAAAGCAGCCAATCTGCTTCATGCATTTGCTCTGAACTGGATTCTTTTCCTAATATTCTTCTACTGGAAACATCCAAAACACCATCTGGTCTGCCTGTCTGGGATTAATTCAAGGTGATGCAGCCTGAGGATGCAGAAAATGTATTTTTTTGGTGGGAAAGGGGGAGGATACCACCCCTTGCATACTTGATAATAATTAGTCAAGAAAGATAAATTGAAAAGAGCACATGAATGCCTCCTGAAGAAGGGGTTGAGTGGTCACTTACTGAAAAATGTGATTTCCACCATGAAGCTTTAATAACTACAGTCAAACTATCAATATTCCCTTTGAGAGCAAAATCAGGGACAGCATACTCAGTTTTGGATTAAACGAAATGTCTAGACTCATTTTAATCCTGGTTCATGAAACAGCTTTTATCAGCCTGATGGGTGCCTTTGTTAGAAAACAAACAGGAAGAGGACACCTCTGTATTTGCCCCTTAAATTTTCAGCATGGTGATTTGCTGGATCAGCTTTGTAGTTGGGTTTGAATGACACATGATATGGTGGCTCTTCATGGTGAAAAAAAATCAAATTTAAACAATTTCAAATTAAAAATGCCTCATTCTGAGTATGAAACAGCTGTTTTAAGTATGAAAGAGGCATCTCAATCTTTTTGGACTGTTTTGAGCTCAATTCAGTTCTGTTTCAAAGGAAAGACACTCTGTTTTTAGCTAAAAATACTTCCAAAATTATCAGAAAGCCTATTTTGCACTCAAAAAAAATAGAAGTATCAAACTTGAAAATGGCATTATTAATTCACATATGGAAACATCTTGCACATGCTTAGTAGTTCTACTCCTACATACATAATTTGTTTTCAAAATATAACTTGTGGGGTGTTCTGCTCAGCATATATGTTCTGGGCACCCACCAGCTTCCATGCTTATGTTGTTTATTCATTTAGTCGCTTCCGACCCTTTGTGACTTCATGGACCAGCCCACGCCAGAGCTTCCTGTCGGTCGTCAGCACCCCCAGCTCCCCCAGGGACGAATCCATCACCTCTAGAATATCATCCATCCATCTTGCCCTTGGTCGGCCCCTCTTCCTTTTGCCTTCCACTCTCCCTAGCATCAGCATCTTATTTGTAACTACTGGGAGAAGTAATCAGGAGAGTTTGTCAAACTGTCATCAAAATGCAAGTAATACTCTACTCTATTTCTCTGTCCTCTGAGTTTTGGTGAAAACGATGGAGGAGTTAAATTCTCATTTGGGCTCAGCAATTGGCTGAGTTACACTGAGCACCAGAAATCATCATGTGACCAGCTTTGTTTTATTGGAACTCATTAGATATGGGTAGCCAGATATTATTCAATGGGGGTTCAGTTTTCTATACCAGGAATTGAACTGATGGACCTTTGCACTTTGGACAACTATAGATAATATTTACCGTCCACCTTCCTTTAAGCTTCCAGAGCAGAGAGATGCAGATGTTATATTATGTCATGCTCCTCTGTATGGTGTTTAACATGATTTCTACCATCCTCTTGCAGGTGGATGATAGGTACCAATAGGATGATTTGTACCAATAGGACAAACCTGGACACATGCTGCCTCCTAGTAACTGAAATGTAACTGAAAATATCACACAGAATTTTACCCACTGTGTAAAAATAGAGAAATTTCTGGGGTGGAAGCCATCTTAAACCCTTACAGAGGGGCATGATGTAATGTAACATCTGTATCTCTCGATTCTGATTGCTTAAAGTAAGTGGACTGTATGTACTATTCTAACAGATGATTGGCTGAGCAAGGATGAATAAACTGAATCCTGACAGGATGGAGCCTTGCAGTTAGGATGTGAGGCTTATTCAAGATGAATATATGCTCTCCCTGCTTCTCTTTAAATAAGATGTCTCTTATTATCAATTTGCGTGTTTTTCAATTTCAGCAAAGCAAGTTCTTCTCCAAGTGTACTGTAAGTCTATAAAGTGTTATAGATCTAGATGAGCTGATCCCATGGTATTTGCAGGCTCTCAGAATGACAAAAACAGTGTTATAGGGTTGTGTTGCAAGCTCTGCCCCTTTGAAGTGTGTAATATCACAATGCACAAAAAGGGGGATGAACGCTTGCATCACAACACCACAAGCCATTGTTGTCAATCTAACTCTACTTGCCTGCCACCTGTGGACATCACTGGTCTGACCACACCATTAATTTCAATAGTGATCAAAGATCTGGAAGGAAACAGAACAGGTGTAAGCAGTGCTGGTTGCGATGGTAGGATGAAAACCTTTTTTATTTTCATTTTATGATGCATAAAAGAAAATATTTTGAAAGTCATAAAAGTTTGTTTCAGAGATTATATCCAAATGGACTAGGCATCTTTTTTCTCTCCATATACAGTCTTAATTTTATTTAAAAAAAAACAAGAGGACATAGTTGAAATACTCTACATTTTGCAACAACTGAAGTCACTAGAGCTGTCTTTTGGTTATGTA
The DNA here is from genome assembly GCF_035149785.1 of Candoia aspera. Taxonomy (NCBI): domain Eukaryota; kingdom Metazoa; phylum Chordata; class Lepidosauria; order Squamata; family Candoiidae; genus Candoia; species Candoia aspera. Next base: position 77,510,777 of record NC_086153.1, on the reverse strand, counting down.
AATACAATGTCCCTATTGTTTTTCAACTCTTTCTATAATTTCATAGGCTTATACTTGCATTGTAAAAAAAAATAGAACAATTCAATCCTGTGTTTGCTAGCAATACACTTCTGTATCTCTCTTTTCCTCCCTTTTCATCTTCAGCAAAAATCTATGGTAGCATCTACTGCATCTGTTTTTTGAGTGAAAAACTTGACATTGGTTTTGCATAAATTTAGAAATCTATTTGGGGATGGCTGAATCACACCACAAGCTCTCCAAATGCAGTGTTTCACTCTTCTGCTTACAAAGGCATGTCAAACATTTACCTAAATGAAAGAGACCAACTTAAGGATACCTTTAGGGTAAAGGTCAAAGATGCTTCCTGCCCCTGGTAATTCTATTGATCCTACTAATTATGAGCCAAGCCTGCTCCTATCTACCTTATCTTACCACTAGAGTAAGATGCATGTCCTCATGCACATATACATGCAGACACCCTCAATACACATATTCTTCCTCTTGAATCTGTGCTAGCATATGCCTGACTGCCACCTCAGCTTATCTGAGGTCCCAGGGGCACAGAACTATTTTCCCCTGCTAATGGCTGATTTCTGACATACACCGACACCTGTGAGTCATCCCAGCTCTGTCTCTTTTTGCTAAAACAAGCCTGGGCATGCCTTTTTATGTAAAAAAGGATACAATAAAATATTGTCCTGCACTGGGCTGAAAACCAAAGCCATCCCAAATACAGTATGATACCAAATATGCTATTATCATTAGAGTATGGCATTGTAATAATGTTGCACTCTTTAACAGCATCCTTTTCAGCAGCTTGTACCATGCAGAACACTTTTTATCTAGCACATAGATAATTTTATATAATAATTTAATTAATAATTTAAATTTAATTTTTAAAAGTGCAGTGTTAAACTCAATGTTTAAAGCTATGTTAAACTCAACATATGTATTGTGTCCCTTGTGCTCCTCTTAACCACTTAGCTTATGCAATAAGGAAATGATACTAGTTTAGCTATTGTTAATTTAATTTGCCTACTACTTTTTATTGATATTCTGGAGGTGACGGACTTGTCCCTGGGGGAGCTGGGGGTGTTGGCGACCAACAGGAAGCTCTGGCGTGGGCTGGTCCATGAAGTCATGAAGAGTCGGAAGCGACTAAACGAATAAACAACAACTACTACTACTTTTTATGTTCACAGGGCTATAGCTACTAGATTGGAAAACCCTACATAAACCAGATTTTAACCTTTGCCAACAGTAAAAGAGAAACATTTAAATCCATTGTCACTAACTTTTCTAACATTTTTCTAACCACCAGCAGTGTGTCAGGCACTTTTGAAAAGGAGGTTGGCAGCAGCCTTCTGCATGAATGTTCCCATCCCTTAGCTTGACAGAAGTAGATTTCCTAAAAGTCACTTCCCATTGGAAAAGCCCAAAAGAGACATCATTAACTTCTGTGAATGGTCAGAGTACCTTGGGGAATTTGCAATCCTGTCCATGGTTCTATGCCAGAAACTTGGAACTCACCGGAATCTAGTAGGGTTCTGGAATAATTACATTCATTCAAATCACAGCTCTGCTCTAAGCACATAGAAGTGTGGCCTGCCAATATCATATGTTAATGTTGCATGAGTACAAGAGGTTTCTGAACATGTACAGCCTAATCTAAGACATCAACAAAGCAAAGGTTGATACAGGAACTCTGGACTTCAGTAAACAGAGTAGAACCTTGATGATACAAACCAGATGTACACTCAATCCAACGTATGGAGGAAAATATAACATTTTAAAAATTATTTTTGAAGTTCATAGTTGTAAGCCCCACATTTATTTTCAGTTCTTTCTGCTTTTATTTGGCAAGTTCTTCAGTCATTTTTATACTAGAAGCAACCCATGATATCTCTTGCACCTTATCAGTATTGTAGTCCTTCCAAAAACTTTCCCCTTCCCTCTAAAATTGGCAGCAATTGCAAACTATATGCAAAGTGATTCAAGATTATAATGCAACATGGATTGTTCATAGATAGAAGCAAAAGGTGATTCATTAAAATTAGCATTGCTTTTGAAGTATAAAACTCATTTTTGAGATCTAGACTGAGACAGACCCTAAGCCACTCATGAATTCTACCTCTTTGAATACACATGATAATTCTTTAAGAAAAAAAAAGGCACTTAGCAGATTTTTTCTTTCTGGAGTGGTGAAATGTTTTCTCTGAATGCAGTGAGAAAGGAGTTATGGGTGGACAAAACTGAGGTTCAATGCAAACAAGAGTCTGTTTTCCTTAATATCTCTTATTATAATTTCTCTTCTAGATTAAAAATAAGATCATTTGAACAATACATTAATTTGAATTATAGTAATTGAGGTTTACTTCATATATCGTAATATTCCTGTATAGCTTTTTGAGATGAAATTTGGGGTGGGAGGGTTGCTAATAAAAAATCTTTTTGCTGTTGTTGTTTATTCGTTCAGTCACTTCCGACTCTTCGTGACTTCATGGACCAGCCCACGCCAGAGCTTCCTGTCGGTTGTCAACACCCCCAGCTCCCCCAGGGACGAGTCCGTCACCTCTAGCATATCATCCATCCACCTTGCCCTTGGTCGGCCCCTCTTCCTTTTGCCTTCCACTCTCCCCAGCATCAGCATCTTCTCCAGGCTGTCCTGTCTTCTCATTATGTGGCCAAAGTATTTCAGTTTTGCCTGTAATATCATTCCCTCAAGTGAGCAGTCTGGCTTTATTTCCTGGAGGATGGACTGGTTTGATCTCCTGGCAGTCCAAGTCACTCTCAGAATTTTCCTCCAACACCACAGTTCAAAAGCATCGATCTTCCTTCTCTCAGCCTTCCTTATGGTCCAGCTCTCGCAGCCATATGTTACTACGGGGAACACCATTGCTTTAACTATGCAGACCTTTGTTGTTGTGATGTCTCTGCTCTTAACAAAAAATCTTTTAATAGTATTTAATGATTTTTCCCAAATCAGTCTTTTAATTTCAGTTATTTAAACAGATTATAATTCAATGCTGTGTAATTTTCTTATTGGCCATGCAGGAAGTGAAGAAAAAAGAGTTTGCAGTACCAAAATTGCTGTTATAAAAAAAGTTCTTAAATGATTTTTTTCGCCATACACTCCTGTGAACAGGTTTAGTACTAGAACAAGTAGATAACATTCTTATTAAAAATTAAAAAAAATAATTTCCTGGTTTCCATATTTATGTATGGATTTGGTGTTAGAGCTTATTATCTGGCAGCATTGCTTGTTTGCTATTTTTCTTTTTTAACTTTCCTTGGAACTCAGTGCTACGTATGAGCATTTCTTAAGTCAAGAATATCCATCCTTCTTTACATTTTTAAGCTGAGAACAAGAAAACTCTTTGGTTTGCTTTTACTCTGATAGCTACTATCTTACAAGCAGGAGCAAGTTTAACATGAATCTGGATAACAGATAATTGTTAGGTAGTTGCTATGTGGTCAGTGGAAGAGAGTAAAAATGATCTGAAACAATGTCTTTGTTCTCAAACCTGGTATTACAGTGGGGGATTTTGTCAAAGCAGTGCACTCATTATTGCATACAAAATGCCATTAAGATTTTACAGAAGTAAAGCAAGGTGGGACCCAAATAAGAATCTGTAGTTATTTCTGAAAGCAATGGAGTAACAGAAAAGCAGAATGACAACTTCCACTTACTTCTCTCACTGAATTTCAAAGGCTAGATTGTTTCCATGTAGGACCTATGGCCTATGCAATATGCCAGGAAGTGATGAAAATAAAGAATGTCAAAGTATTTCTTCCAGTTCACAAATTTTCAATTTTCAAATTGATCCAAACATTCTCCAATTTTGCCTTGGTGGGAAAAAAAAACCTACCTTGGCACCTGTCTTCCACTTTCCCAACTCTTCTACCTTCATACAGTCACAACTTAACCACATGTCTCATTATTGTTCCCATATAAATTCTGAAAGTGTAATTTCTTTTATCCCTCCTAATCCAATAACCTCAGACAACAAGAAATAGTAATATCCAAAGTTCAAAGCTGATGCTCAATTCCTTTGTTATAAAAATATGAGCACTGCTATGATGATCCATTGATATTAGGACATTGTCTGTAAAGATAATGGATCATTTTATAATTCTGATGGCTTCTGTCATATTCTTTTCCAAGATCTGAGAAGTACCCATGATTCCAAGTGGCAAAATCTTGAAATCACATCTTCCAAAGGGTTTGATAAATATTATCAATGTATTGCTCTGATTTGTCAAAAATAATTTGAGGGGTCAGGTTTGGAAAAATGTTCCTGTCATTTTTGGGACAATATCTGATATATTTTTTTTTCAGTTTAACTAAACGTTTTAACTGTCCAGATGTATTTTCCCATTTTTTTCTTCTTGATTGGAATGAGTGATGCATATCATAAAGATTTTTTATGATCTTTTTCTTTAGCCTTGGCATCTTCCTTCATTCTTTTCAATTCATGTACTGTACATCTCCTAGAGTAAAGGAATGGGGATTCTGTTGGATGGTGCTGTACTCTATAGCCCAGTATTGTAGCTCAGGGCTTTTTAAAAGATTAGATTCGTAGTATCTCTGTTTAGAAGATTAGAGTTTCTAAATGCTCCTATTTTTCCTACTCTTTTTTCAGTATGTGTCAGTAATCCTATTCATGCAGCGTCCCATGAACTAAGCTTATCAAAGTTATGATGGAAATGGGGAACACAGATTGCTTCTATTTGTATTTGGTTTGTTAGTAAACATCCAAGACTCAATAGGATATGAAGTAGGGTATGTCATACAACATGCAACATGAAGCTGATAATTGGATGTGCTTATTGGAATAATGCCTGGAGGCATACTAAATTAGATACTTCTCTTATACACATAAACTGCTTTATGTGTATAAGAGCATAAACTCCTGGGCGGTGGCTCCTAGCATCTTAACATTCTGAATAAGATTTGACTATATATCAACATAAATAAGATTTGACTATAAATATAAAAAACTTAAATGACAAGATGTCTTACTGCTTTGATTTTGTAAAAGAGTTTCAGTTTTATGCATGTCTGATGGTTCCTGTAATTCCATCTAGAGGTGCTTCACAGCAACATCAGCTCTTCAGTGCATGCTGAAATTAACTGCTGTCCCACAAAAAGCTACATTTATTCCAGGGCAGTCAATGTCTTTATAAAACATGGAACCAAATTAAAAGTAGATCTCTGGTGACTTGATCCTTTCTTGTCCCACTTAAATACAACTTGTCACAGAACGTGTGTACTCTGTGTGTGTGTACAAATAAATAAATTGCTGCATTGTGTTTATCTGGCAAAGCAAATTCCTGCAATGCTGTCAATCTTGGGCACTTCTCTGCTATAGCAGGAGTCTATTCCCCCCCCCCCCCCCGCAGAGTGGTTTTTAAATAGCTATCCAGTGTTTTATTGAGCCATGTTTTGTATTGCCTTTGCCCTTTTCAAAATGGCTACTCCAACATCTTCTAATGTTTTTGTGGAGTAGAGATTACCTTCTCCAAATAATTCTTGAGTTGATCCTGGATTTTTTTTTTAATCTGTTCAGATTGCCATTTCTTCCCCATGGCCGTGGTCCTTTATTAAATGCATCCTTCCAGAAAACACTTTTGCTGATCATTTCTTGGTAAATTCAAAGGATGTAGGCCTTTGAGACCCCAATGAATGATTTCTTAGTTTATTTAGCTTTTGAGCTCTTTGATAGAAGCATTCATAAGCCACCCTCTTACTGGAGATGAAATGGTCACAACATTCTCACAGACATGTCTGTGGCTACCCTTCCGCAAGAATGAAGTATTTATAAATTGCACTGAACATGTTCCTCTATAGCATAAACAACAGAATATATAGGCACTATTCCTTTGTCTTTGTAGAACTGTGAATCTCAGTGAAAGAAAACAAATCTTACTTTCTATTCAGGCTAAGCTGCAGGATAATTACAGCTGAAGGATTCTAGTGCAGGAAACAGTGCCATTTTCTTTTGTCTTAGTAGTTATGACTTTGGGCACCATGCTAGGGAAGCTCTGAAGAACAATGTTCAGGAAGCTTGAGTAAGCACACCACTGAAAGAGTGGACTTACTTTCAAACAGACTTGCACAGGCTTGCACTGATAACCACGTTTTGATTTCACATACTCCAGCTTTCTATAGGAATAAGTAAGGGACTGGAGACAACCTAATTTGGAAACCTGGAAGCAATTTATGTCCAAACTATAATAGTCAGTGGACTTTTATGGGCAATTGGTATTACAATAATGTGTATCTAAGCAGCACTGCATAACAGAGGAAGCTCTTTGATTTATCTAAAATTATCTTTCATAAACTACAGCATTCTGACTACAAAACTGGTAGATATTCAGCTTGCTGTGAATACATAAAGCATGTCAATCTTTCCTAATATGGCATCCTCCAGTTTTGTTGGATTATAATCCCACAATCCAGTCAGTGTGATTTTTGGAAATAATGGGAGTTGCACTCCATACATCTGGAGAATACTACATTGGAGAAAGTACAAGTAGGCCTTCTTAATAAAAAGTGTCAACTGGTGAAACCTGCATGGCACTTGTTTCACATGAAATGGATTTAAACCTTGACGATTTGGGCGAAGTGCTCTCATAATCCTCTGACCAAAAAGGAAAGTGTTATCAGCCACAGATCTATTGCTGACATCAACAATGAGAAAAAAATATATACCTAACTCTTCTGTAGAAAACAATTTTAAATTATTTAAATCAGTCAATTCAAGATACCACGATCCAATACTGGTTAAAAAAAAAACTTTTTCTATCTTAACCTGTCTAATCCCCTTTCATTTAAAATACTTTTAACACTTTTGAAGAGTCTGCTTTTCCCCTGATCCTCATGAATGATGCTGGAAGAGCACTGATGACACAAAAATGAGGGGGAAAGGGACCAATGAATGTAAATTTGAAGTAATTAAAATATCATTACTGAAAGGCCAGAAAGGAGAACCAAGAAAAAAAGTTGCAGAAACATCCTGATCCTCTCTTCCACCTACAGAAATGTCTTCTTAATGTTTCTTCTTCCAGCCACTGTCGTAATCTTTTTCCTCAAATTTTGTCCTTTTAAAAGATCAGTTTCTTCTCAAGATGAAATAATAATGGTCTATGGGCTGAATGTAGATGTTTGCAAAGGTTGCCAGCACCTATCAATCAGCATGGAAGTACCAAAAAGAATATCTCCTTAAAGCTATACACAATATATTGCACTGATGCTCAACTTTATACAGTACTTGGAAGTAAGAAGGAAAACAAGAAGAGGAAATCTTAATATGCACTACCCTGGCTTCAAGTGCTGTTGAATCAGCTGAACTCACTTCGGAGTAGGAAAGCAAAGCATTTTGCTATCAGACAGCAGCCTCTGCATACTCAGAAGGGCTGACTTCAGAGAAAACCCACAATGGTCTGTGCTATATTGTCTGTAATACTGTAGCAGTTGGAGCTGAAAGTTTTGCAGTGCTTTGCATCAGATTCTGTTTCATCATCACCACAATAAAACTTGTACTGGTTGCCGTAAAACTGAGAGGACCCAAAATCATCCAGATAAGGCCTGTCATTGGATTGTGTCGACAACATCAGTCAACACCTTTTTTAGAGGTGAAGGCAATTGCCCCACACATGGATCAGGCTCCATTCAAAACTATCAATACTTTTCATTCAAAGCACAAAAATTTAGCAGTTAGTATATAACTCTGTTATTTCTCCAAACATTTCAATTTATTCTTTTGCTTTAATAATACAGGAGGGGGCAATCAAATGGACACTCTGCCCCAAGTTTAAAAAAACCCTGACATGTATTGCAAAGATTTCCACAAAGTGCACAGAAGTCTTCATTTCACCATGAAGAAACATTTCTGCTTAATCCAACTCCTTTACAAATACCACCATCCTTCAGGGACAGAGAAGACCAGGCAGGATGAAACAGCTGCATGTGGGGATCAGGCAACTCCCGGGGAATGATCACGGAGGAGAGCCACCTTCGCCGAGCCAAGAAGCTCCGTAGGTGCCCTTGGGCCACGCAATAGCTCAGGATCTAACCTGCAAGGATGCTGCGGTGATAAAATTGTGGCAGGCGGAAACAATCGAGAACATGGTTCCCTCAGGCTCTACTGATTCTACCTTGAAGTATTATTTGAGAGGTTTTAGCGATCCCTTCGACAAAAAAGAACCCCGTCTGATTGAGGTAATTTACTTGCAGAAACAAGTAGCTAATACATCCCCCCCCCGAACCTTGTTAAACACCAAGAGGAGGAAGGAAAGGTAGCTCGAACTTGAAAAGCCTCCTCGAGTATTGGTTAGACACTAACGAAGTCATCCTCATCCTCCTCGGCTGCAGCAGCCAGCGGCATTTACCTCAAAGCGACTGAGACTGGAGCTCTTCGAGCGCGATTTCTTGCGGAGATAGACCGAGAAAAACCTGCGCACCGTGAACTTCTTCATACTCATTTCCATCGCTAGGGCACGCAGCTCGCCCCAAATGTTAAATCCATCCGAGGAAGGAAGGGAAGAGGGCGCGTCTCCCTGGGCTGGCCACTGTCCTTTGGTGAATTCATCCGGTCCCGGGGCGAGCGGAGCCCCTCAGAGACAGCCTTCGCGAGGCGGGGAGGCGTGGGGCGATCAACTTACTGGCCGGAGCGAGGAGGTGTCTTTCCCCCGCCCGTGTTTACATTTCATCGCTGCAAGCCCAACTCTCTTCCTCTCCGCCCTCTCCGCGTCCCTCCCTCCCTCGTCGCTCGCCTTGGTCCTACTACGCCCAGTCGGAGCCGGCTTTTTCTGCCTGCATAAGCCGGTGAATGTCCAGAGAGCTCCTCCGAGCCCTGGCCCTGCAGAGAGGCGAGGAAGGTTAGAGGGGCCGCTTCTTGCCGCCCGGAGCGGGACCGCGTTGGCAGCGACTTGTCTTTGCGTCCCTTGCCAGCAGCCGGCCAGTTTCCTGGCTTCTGGATCGCGCGATAGAAGGGAGCGCCCCGCTCCGCTCTCCCGCTCGACGTGGGTTGGGAACTGCAGCGCGGAGAGAGCTATAATTATCTTGGCCTGGGAAGAGATGAGCTCTCACAAAGGAGATTCTCCTGGGAGATCCTCCAGGCAGGAAGGCCGCTACAACCAGACGCCGCTTCCGAAGGCTTTTTAACTGCCACTGCTCCTTCGAATGGCTCACTTTTTCGGAGTTTAAATGCAGATCGGACACTTCAGACCTTGCAGTTTAATCCATTAAATTATTCATTTTTGTATAGAACACAATGCCTGACGCATTCCTGTTGAGTTGGCTCCTACAGTTCCTACTGTCTCTAGTTAACCCAGCCATTGGCCATGCTTGCTGAAAGTTGCCCCAAGTGCATGTTGGGTTGGGGAAGGCAGGGTTAGGGTTAGATTTCCTATGGATAAAAAAAAAAAAAGCCCTTTTCTCCAGGTGCCTAACATCCTTTGGGTGTATTAGAATCACAGTGTTAAGAACCAGGTAGCATTTTTGTGTGTGTGTGCCTTTGGGTCAGTGCTGACTCCTGGTGAGGGCCTGCAGTTTTCCTGACAAGATTTCAGTGGTTTGCCATTGCCTTAGGGCTAAGAGAGAGAGAGAGACTGGCCCAAAGCCACCCAGTGGAGGCAGGATTAGAACTCTCAGTCTCCTGTTTTCTAGCCTGATGCCTTAACCACTATACCAAACCAGCACTCATGTATGGTAGCATGTATGGCCCAGTGGTTTTAAAGGTATAAACAAGTGCCTCTTGTAATCCTAGGATGCTGTAGAGTGGAATAAAAAAGTGTTTGCCAATAAAGGTTTCCTTTGGAAGACCAACATCTAGGAATGGGAGTTAACATCTATATAAACAAAACTGAGAAGCATATGTGATATTGATCATTCATATATGTTTTCATGTAGGGTGGTGATGGTCCATTCCTCCAGAGGGTGCTGCTAGAAACTGCCCCCCATTCGGGGTGGGGCTGAGCTGAACATGGACCCCAACGTCAGGCTGTGGCAACAGGTTGGTTGGTATTTTAGTCGCAACAAACGGACCGAAACAATTACTAGGGCGTCCCCCGCAGGCGACATGCACTGGCCCCACCTGACCAGAACAGATGGCAAGACACCCTCAATAAGGACATGCAAATCAAGGGCCTACGGACAATCAGGCAAAGTGGCGTTTCTGGACCCCAAAAGCAGACCCCGCGATAGCAGGAAAATGCTAGGAAGAAGAAGAAGATACATGCTTTCATGTAGACTTTTCATCCAGAGCAAGGAACTAATGGGTTAATGAAATGTTCCCATGACTATTTCCAACTGAGAATAATGAATATTTTGGTCTAATAAATCTGCAGGGGACCAATGAACTAATTGGCCTGGACTACTGGTTGCCAGAATAACTTACCACTGACCGAGGTACTTATTTCCTTCAAATGAACAAGTTTACTGACGCCTATGCTGCTAATTTCTCATGGGAATATTTCTCTTTATTTTATCTGCAGGGGAAATAATCTCTGTAGTGCTGTAGTAATTTCAGTGTGATTACCAAAGACCCCCAGATATTTTTTTCTCCAACAATTGTTTAATTAAACTTATTATTTTAACATTCCTCTTCAATGCTTACATTTCGTTTAAACACTGAACATTCTTGAGGGTATCACAGGGCCTTTCCTTCCTCCTACCCTGAAACTGAATTTCTCAGATGACTTACTGCTCAGTTGGGATGGGCCGTAATGAGAATGTGCAACCCGGTCATAAATCCATATAAAAGCAAAAAAAAATACAGAGGTGTATAGTCTTGTAAAAGTTCATTGTAATAGAATATAATATAACATAGTATAGCGCAGTCCATTATAATTCTTTCCTACTGTATTCAGAAGCATCCAGCACTTCAGGCTTAGCCACCTACAGCTAAATGTTTTCAGTATTTTAGGTTTATCCAGTTAGTTTTTTTTTTCTCTTGAAAACATGTCTAAGATACTTGGAGAAAAATTTGCTAGCCGAGGTCTTCTTGACCCTTCTCTGCCTGGCTAGTTAAAATACATCAGGAGATGCTGGCCTCAGCTCTTAAGGCAAGGATTAATGCCTCTTTGTGGAAGAGAAAGAAAGGGGAAAAAAAAAACCACTGCCTTGCTCCGACAGTTCAAAACATCCATTATTTTTCCTTATCACTACTACCATTATTGCTAGCATCATCAGAAGTGTCCCATTATTTAGATCTGGCCAATCTGCTGGACTCTGTGCATGGAAACAAGCATGATACAAAAGGAGAAATGTCCATGCTGCAGATGAGGCTTTCTACTTCATTTCTGGATTTCAAGGGGATGCAACCCCAAAAGGAAGCCAGCCCATCTTTAGAACAAACCATAATCTACCTCTGCCTCTCAGTTTACATACTCAGAACAGAGTTATTAATTATGGTGGTTAGGGGAATTAGCTCTTTCCCCTGTGCTGTTTTCCTGATTTAAGTCGCATGCAGACTCACTCCAACCTAAACTGCTTTTGTTTGTCAGCACATGGAGCACCCTGCCAGCAAGCACTATTCTTTTGTAATACTTCTAGTCCATTTTAATGGGCTTTCTAGCCCAGGCTTCCACATTAATAGGCAAAGAGGGAGAGGCAATGAGGTAAGATGGTGAAACAAGAAATCTAAACAGCCAGATTGTTTTCTTTTCTTTTCCAACGAATAACACAAGGTGTCTGCCATTAGCCTCTTGGAAGAGCCATGCCTTGTTGGCTTCACCTTCATGCTTCCAGTTTTCCATCTGATGCCTCACCTCTTTTGTTTCTTCTCTGGGACTAAGGCATCATCTTGTAGTCACACTGGTATTAGAGGTTGCCTGCCTCTGGGATAGGACTTCATGTACGCGTCTGGAGCTGTCATGAGCACTGATGGTGAGCAGGAGGGGGCCCCTATCCAGGGGGGAAAATGCATGCGTAGTACTGAGGAGTTGAGCAGCCATTCAGAGAGACACAGATCAGACCCGCCTTAACCTTTGGGGTTTATCTGTCTGGGTTTTTCCCACGCTTCTTCAGTTTGTTAGGATTTTCTGTCTAATGTAGCAGTAATAAAACACTGGAGATCTATTCCTTGTCTCAGTGTGGTTCCTGGCTGCTAGGACAGGAGCACTGATTTGGGCATTTTTGTGAAAAGAACAGATAGGCCCTGAAAACTAAATTTAGCAGAAATAAAAAATCTGCACATGGCATTTTCTACTTTTGAGCAGTAGTGTTTAAATTCAGAGTAGGCCTGTGGCCAACCTAAACATTCAGAGAGAAGGACTGCCCAAAAACCAAAAACAAAACAGTCCATGTCATCTTCCTGGCAATTAAAGTAGAAGTGGTTTGCCATTGTCATTACATTCTTCTGGGATTTCCCCCCCCCACACCCACACCCACACCCACACTTTTCTAGTCTTGCCTATAGGTTTAGTATTACCAGGTAGTGGAAATTTCTCTGGCCTTTCTAAGACAACCACCCAGAGCCCACTGGAGTTTGGTGGCTAATAGATTTAAATAAATATAACAACAACAACAACAACAACTTAAAATATATGGGGAACCAAAAAAATTTAAGGGGGACAAGTCTCCCTAGCCTCCCCACTGACTACAAGCCTGATTTAGAGCTAGTTTAACATATGGTTACAGTTCTGTGCATACTTATATAGGAGTAAATCCAGTTGAATTCAGTGGGACCTACATCCTTACTAGATGGCTTTAAGGCAGCCATAATCCCTCAGAAGATGCCTGTAGCTCAGTCAATGATCATGTTTAGATGATTATCTGATCTTGAAAAAGGTAAACAGATTTGGCTCTGATTAGTACTTCTGTGAGAGACTACCAGAAAATCCTGTATGATGCTGGTTTGGGAAAACCCCAGCAGAATGGCTACCCACTTTACCTGGAATTAAGATCAATTTGAAAGAGCCTTACCTTTATAAGGATTAATCAATGTTGAATTCTTCCAGAAAACATGAATCAGGACAGATCAGTGGAAATTGGAAGAAAGCTGTTTTGGGCAAAACAGTAGGAAAAGTGTCCTGATAGCAAGAATTGTTTTGAGATTGGAATTATTGCCTCAAAAAAGTATTTAAGATAAGGATATTATAAAGGAGGAGAGCCAGTTTGGTGTAGTGGTTAAGGCACTGGGCAAAAACTGGGAGACCGTGAGTTCTAGTCCTGCCTTTGGCACAAAGCCAGCTGGATGACCTTGGGCCAGTCACTTTCTCTCAGCCCTTGGAAGGAGGCAATGGCAAACCACTTCTGAAAAACCTTGCCAAGAAAATTGCAGGGACCTGTCCAGGCAGTCTCTGAGAATCGGACATGATTGAACAGATTAAAAAAAAACTATAAAGGATACCCCTAGAGAGTTGGACCAGATGGCCTACTTGGTCACTTTGTGGACTTAACCTCTATGATCTTGTTATTCTAAATGCTCTGGAATCTGTGAAAGATAACTTAGAACAAAAACAGAAGGCCTGTGATTTTGTATACAGAAGTGTCGTTGCAAGTCTACCAATTGACCAGAATGGATTGGGATAGGAATATAAGATAGCTGTCAAAATTATTTCTCATAAGTCTGAATCAGGCGTATAGTTAGACAGCACCCATTTCCACAATGATTCCAATAAAAAGGCACAAGTGAAAAAAAACCTATTAACTTTGAAATAGCCTCACCCCAAATAACCTGCAACTGTCAGATCAATTTACAATGTCAAAAACTGAGATTCATGTTACTGAAGAACCTTTCCTGCTGCAGAAGAAGATTGAAGGGAAAGCAACAAAACAGCTACATATAAGGTAACATACAATCAGCCAAAATCAGGACCGAGTTACATGCTTAAATGCATGCCGATATGCAAATAATTCAGAGTCTCACCCAATATTATATGTAAGTTTAAGACACTCATTGAACAACCCTGTTTTGAAAAGTGAGGAGGCAAAAATAAAGTCAGGGGGCAATTGATGTGAAGAAATCATTGGTGGATAAGTATTGAGCACCTGCTCCCCAGCTGCTACTCCAAATCACTGTTTCTCTGAAGTTGCTTCACATAAATAAATGTTAGCACTAGTGTTACATGTGCTTGTACACAGCATTTATTCAGCCCCTTAGGCCATAACAGTTGCATATCAATTGCCTATTACATTGCTTCCCAAGTTTCATGGGAACAGTGTTATGTGTAAAATATTACAACCTCAGATTTGTAGACCGGGCAGCCTAAGAAATAGATCCATGTATGCAATGTTACTTAAGAGAAATTGAATGAAGATTTTATGTAAGCAAATTGCATAAGTACATTTTGTACAGTATATTCCCCACAACCTTGATGTAACCCTTGAGGAAGGATTGTGGCCAAGGACCAAAGCATGTACATTTTATGCTAAAATCCTGGTTCATTCCTCCAGCAACGATAAGTCTGGAAATCTATTGGAAAGCAGTGACAACAGTTCTGGGCTACATGAAACCATTTGTTATAAGGTTGCTTCCTTTATTCATGCGAAGATTTCTTTGATTGCCAGCTATTAGAAGTCAACCACAGAGAGTGCATGTGCCACTGATTCTAGGACATCGGTATTGAGCAGCAGCAGTAGAGCAACATGGTAGAATGGGGAATAATGCATTTCCTGAAATTACGCAGAAGGCAAGATGCACAGATATACAGAACATTGCTGATCACTACAGACCAATGGTTTGCATCTCTCACAAACTCCAGTCTACGGTAATGAAGCTCAGGTCTGAAGAGCATTGGCCCAGCACCTTTATTATATTACTGTTCTTTTTAGTGGCAGAGACATTTTGGATAGCTTGTGTCCATTCACCAGCCATTCAGCTTTGAGTTAACCCCTTGTATCAACATACCAGATGCTGATTCTACAAGCTACTGTTGAGCTGTCACATGGGCTTGAGTTCATCCTTTTGCCTCTTACACAGGTAAGATTATCATATTTTGCCTACATTCAAAAGACATGACTATGATTCAATGGGCATTACTACCACGTTTGTACTGAAACAGCTGAGTGCTGAACTAAATAAGACTTGAACAGTATGAAGACAATTTACACACACGCCATTCTGTGTACGTGCATAAATGTGAGCAGCTCTAGACCATAAGAGAAGGAGGAGATAATTCTTCTTCCTTCTGACATGGTCTGGAAAGTAATGCCTACCTGAACCTGTTATTTGCTTTTCAAGGTAAGTTTGAAAACTCCTATTCAGAACAGGCACAGAGCAAGGTAAAGGATCCCCCTAAATACACACATTTTTATTCATATAATAAACATTGCATCTAACATGTTTCTACCTAAAGGCCTAAAATACTTTTAGAAGGTTGTCCAAAAAAGTCTGGGCAATGCAATGACAACAAGGAATCCTTAACTTGCTCACAGCACACTATATACAGTATTAACCTTTCCCCAAATTGGTACACAATGTGAACTCTCACAGTTCTTAACCATCACAACCATCTGTGGCTCCATGCATGTAGGCTAAGGAAAATGCTATAAATTCTAAGATAGGCATGACTCCACAACGTTATTTAAAAATGCCCTCTGTCCTATTTATCAATGAAAGTTGCACATCAAAGTCGTACCAAGGAACCTTAAATGAAGTGTTTGAGTTGTGATTCAATTATCCTATTTTACAGAGCTTTCTAATATCAAAATATCCTTAGCATCTGCAAATCAATTGTGCCATTTAGTTTAATCTGTTAAACTTTATATTAATGCCATACTTCCATGTTATGCTACTGAAAATTGCAGCATCTTCAAGATTATATAGATTATGCTAAAGGGAATATGACTATTTTTTATACATACTTCTTTGAAAACTTTTACTATAAAGCAACTCTTAGAATGTTAACAAAAGTGGCATCAAGCTAGTTCAAGATAAGTTATTTGTAAAGCATTCACTAATTACAAGCAATGTAGAGCTGTAGGCTAACCTATTTTCTGACTGAAGCAAAATCAAAGAGAGAGAGAGAGAAAGAGAGAGATACACAGGAGCTTTGATGGAATGATTGATTTGAACCTGGAATAAAGAGGTGAAATCAATCATACACATAAAATGGACATTTATTGGTAGAAAATTTGGAAAATGCTATTTTTCCCATTAAAAATATTGTGCATATTCAGAAACAGTTTTAAAAAATCCTTATTCTACTTGGTGGCTGGCTACTAATAAAAGTAGTACTTAATGAGCCACTATTAATGAAGAATCACATATAAATCCTTTAAGTAAATAACAAAGATAAAAGGATTTCATTTGGGGAGGTGTTACAAGGAATTCTGGATTTAGTGATAAGCAGTGTCATTACTGAGCAGAATTGAAGGTCAAAGAGCAATTTTAAAATCCTATTAAATCACAGATCACTTCACAACCAAATATATTGTAACAAACCAAAACATAGGTAAGTATTGAGTTGTATCTATAACGTCGCAGAAGAAAGCAGAAATAAATGCCATTCTATGATGATTAGAAATGTCTTTCATACTAAGATATTGGCTGAATTTGCTCATGAGGAAATTAGCAGTGGGACTGGAGAACAATGGAGAACCAAAAGAGATTAGGATGTCATGGCTGTTACAGAGAGATGCCAGGCTTGTTCCCTGTCCAAGCATGCCTCAAGCTTGGACAGACAATCTTTTGTGTACTCTGCCCAAGTGGGCACAAATTTCTGCATTCCACCAGTTGACAACAGAAAATAAAAATGGAGAGGTTCAGAGTTTGCAGTCACAAGGAGATCATATGCAAGTCTAGATGTAATAACAATGCTATGTATTGTATATGGCTGTGTGTGTGTGCAAGGGATAAAAAAATCTAAAAAAAAAAAGCATATGTATGCACATAGGAGCATTGCATCAGTAGTGCATGACTCACTCAGTTGACTATCATTTTCAGATCCTCCCGGCAATGTAAAGCAGATTGGATAACTTTTATTTCATGTCCCACTTATCATTTTCCCTTCAAGAGTGATGACCACCCCCTCTTGCCCTGGTCACATGATCTCTACTATAGTGCCAGATGTCTGCTTAACTTCAGTCAGACTTGGGGTTGTCTGGGGCTAACACTAACTCCCTTAAGACTGATTGAGTAGGTCAGCTGACCTAGTTTTCTGTTCACAAAACAGTACTCCCACCAATGGCCCATTTAAATGTGTTGTGTGAACAGGATCTGTGTGCTTTAGATGGTGTTCATATATGCAGAAAAAGAAGAAGAAATGAGTGAATTTCTAATTTTTTTCTGGAGGAAAAAAATTAAATGAATTGAAGTGTGGGATGAAAGATGGTATTTGTGGAATGATTCTAAACAAGACAAAAACTATTGGTTCAAAGAAATAGGTCTGGGTTCTGCAGCTTGGACTCTGCCTTTCCCTTTAATGCAGGTTTTGGGGCAAGTTAGTTCCCTCTTTGCATGATTACTTTGTGTTTCTGTGAAATAGATGTGATGATGTCCATCACATTAGCTCAAAATTCCAAATGTGCCAATCAGACCCAATGTCATGAGTGCCGTTGAGCTAAAGTAATCAGCGCAATGGCACTCATGACAATGACAAGGAAATAGGTGAAGGGGTACAAGTTAAGTAGCCATCAACCCACAACGACTAACGGCTAACAAACAATAGATAAACGGATCACGGAGCCACCCAAGCCATCAGCAGCAATACCACGGGGATCGCCCAGCTGAAAGCAATCAGCAGAAGAATGAAAACCTGAGGATGGGCGATCCTAGAAACCCTCAACCAATGGCAGGGCAACGCATGGGACAAAGGGGGGTGACGTGACCGAGAGCGAGGGGGCGCTGACCGGCGCGGGGTATTTAAACCCCGCACCGGCGCGCTCCTGTCACTCTCAGCTTTTTCTAACAACGTTGTACCTATCCTGAAATAAACCAGAGCCTGCTTTGCAACCCAGTGTCTGAACGTTATTCAGAGGTAGGCAGCGCATGACATAAAGCTGAGAGTCATAAACTCAGCCTCGCCGAGCCCCACCGGACGACAACGAGCCGCGGGAGGAGTAGACGGCGAGAAGACCAGCAAGATGAGGCCGGAACGGCGCGGGCAAGGAGGGCGAGCCGCGCGGCAAGAGACAGAGGAGGACCGACCGAGGCCAGAGGCACCGCGGACCCCCGGAGCCATGGACGCCCGCCCCACCCGACCCGAGCCTCAGCTCCAACCCCAAGGGGAGATGGCGACGGAGGCAACCCGACCGCGGGAGGGAGCAGCACGACTTCCGAAACCAGCGGAGGACCCCGCGCCCCACATCGCACCCCAGCAACGGGCGTGGAGCGACAGCCCCACGGTGCTCGACACGGAGGAGGACGACGGAGACACCCATCAGACGGAGGAGGAAGCGGACCCGCGGCGGAGGGACGATGAACCCCCCCCCCCCCGAGGACGCGCCAACGGAACCGGCCCCAGCGGCGGTGCGGGTTGTGGACGAGGAGGCACGAGCTGAACTCGCGGCCATGCGGGCTCAGCTGACGGAACTCCGGACCATGCTCCAGGCGCTTATGCCCCCCGCGCCACCCAATGACGTCCCCGCACAAGCCCACACCCCGAGCGAAGCACCGAACCCACACGAGCCAGCGGAAAGCCAGCAGACGGCACAGGAGGCCGACACCACATCCCGGGAAGCGAGAGGCGGGGCCGCGCAAAACGCCCGGGCCCCAAAGGACTTCCCCATCTTCTTCGATGGGACCCCCTCAAAACTCTCGTTTTTCGTCACCAACGCTAGGGAGTTCATGGGGAGGCACGGACACTCCTATGACTCCGAGGCCGACAAGATCGGCGCCGTGGCAATCAAACTCCAAGACAGGGCGGCGGACTGGTACGTCCAACTGTACGAGTCCAGCTCCCCCGCCCTCGCCACCTTCCCTGCTTTCATCAACGAGATGAAAAACTATTTCGAAGACCCCCTAGCCAAAGTACGGGCGAAAAGCGCACTCCAGAGACTTAAACAGGGCGCACGCACGGTCCCTGACTACGCCCTGGAGTTCAAAGCCCTCGCGGGAAAGGTCTGCGACTGGTCTGAGACCACCCTGCTGGAAATCTTCAAAAAGGGGCTCAACCGCGACGTTCTCCAATGGGCCCTCTACCGCGACGACCCAGAAACGTTACACGGGTGGATCCACCTCGCGGGGAAAGCCGAACACGCGCACCGCACCTTCCTTATGACAACCACGGAAGACACAAACTACGTCGGGAAAAAGGCACCCGCACCACACGGGGGGATGGCCGGCCCCATATACCCTAAAAAGAAGTTCAACCGGGAGCCCTGCGGGAGGTGTGGCAAATTAGGGCACAAGACGGCGGACTGCTTCGCCAACCGACCGCCGACCAGCGCGCCCAAGCCCGCCCCGAAAATTAGCCCCAAACCACCCAACCCGGGGCCGCCCCCTCACCGCCGAATGACCGTGGCCACAGCGACACCGGAAGAGGGCTGGGACGCTTACTGGGGAGAAGAGGACAATACCGACCCCGACCAGCCGGCGGGAAATGCTCCCCGCTTGCCCTGAAACGCGTGGCGAGGCAGGCGGCGGGACAGCAACGCGAACCACCTCAACGAAACGACAAAAGCTCCGTAATATTGGCAGCAATTCAACTCTCTGCCGGCAACGGAGCCACCACGGCCGCGGCACTAGTGGACTCGGGGTGCTCAAAAAACCTTATCCACCCCGACCTAGTCGCCAAACTCGAACTCCGCTGCTTCCCCCTCCCCACGCCGCTGGCATTCCACCAGCTGGACGGCTCCACAGCGGGGGGGAAACCAGCCACGCTACAAACCGAGCCGGTCACCCTGCAAATGGGCACTCACACCGAGCGCACATCGTTCGTAGTCACGCCCATCGGACGGCCCATTGCAGTCCTGGGGATGCCATGGCTCGCGAAAAACAACCCGCGGATCAACTGGGCGACCCGCACC
Organism: Candoia aspera; assembly: GCF_035149785.1. Taxonomy (NCBI): domain Eukaryota; kingdom Metazoa; phylum Chordata; class Lepidosauria; order Squamata; family Candoiidae; genus Candoia; species Candoia aspera. Next base: position 77,490,859 of record NC_086153.1, on the reverse strand, counting down.
TTCACATTCGGCGACGGCGAGTATCGAGCACCAGTTCCAGCTGGCAAAAGCAACCCCACGGTAGGACGAGCGGAGGCGACCACACAAGACAACGCCGCTACCACTGCAGACCTACCGGAACAATACGCCGACTTCTCCGAGGTCTTCGGAGAAGCAGAGGCAGACCAACTACCCCCCCACCGCAAGACGGATTGCCGAATCGACCTACTGCCCGACGTCCCCCTACCTAGACCAAAGATCTATTCGATGACCCCGAAGGAGATGGCAACCCTCCGGGAGTTCATCGATAAAAACCTAGACAGGGGATTTATAGAGCCAGCATGCTCACCGGTCGGAGCCCCCGTCCTATTCCGGGAGAAGAAAGACGGGACCCTACGGCTCTGTACCGACTACCGGGGCCTAAACGCGGCTTCCCTGTCCAACAAATACCCCTTACCCCTGGTGAAGGACATGCTCGCCCACCTGTCCACGGGCAAAGTCTTTTCCAAATTGGACCTGCGCGAGGCGTACTATCGCATCCGAATCAGGGAGGGGGACGAATGGAAGACGGCGTTCAACTGCCCCCTAGGCGCTTTCCAGTACAAGGTACTGCCCTTCGGACTCGCGGGGGCCCCTGGGGTGTTCATGCAGCTCATCAATGAGGTACTGCATGAACATCTGTTTAAAGGGGTCCTGGTCTACATCGACGACGTCCTTATTTACACAAAAACATACGAGGAACACGTAACCTTAGTCAGGCAAGTCCTCGACAAGCTCAGAAGGGCGCAGCTCTATGCAAAGCCCACAAAGTGCGAGTTTCACAAAGACCGCCTAGACTATTTGGGGTATCGAATCTCCGGGGACGGCATCGAGATGGACCCCGCAAAAGTCGAAGCGGTACTAAACTGGGAGCGGCCCCGCAACAGACGGCAACTACAGAGCTTCCTGGGATTCGCGAATTTCTACAGGTCCTTCGCCCGGGGGTTCGCTGAGATAGCCCTACCCTTAACGGACCTCCTCAAAACCAAAGGGGTGGGGGACACCAGACGCGCCAAGAACCCAGGCACAGTGCTGAATTGGACTCCCGCGTGCCAGACCGCATTCGACAAGCTGAAAGCGCTGTTCACGACGGAGCCAATCCTCGCGCACCCGGACCCAGAACGGCCGTTCGTGGTCCAAGCCGACGCCTCAGACTTCTCCCTGGGAGCCATCCTCCTACAAAAAGACTCCACGGGGCTCCTGAAACCATGCGCCTACCTGTCAAGGAAGTTCTCCGAGACAGAGAGGCGATGGCACGTCTGGGAGAAAGAAGCCTTTGCGGTGAAATCGGCACTAGAAACATGGCGTCACCTACTCGAGGGAGCCACCCAACCATTCGAGGTCTGGACGGACCACCGGAACCTCGAGGCCCTACGAACGCCTAGACGCCTTAGCCCAAAACAGGTCCGATGGGCACAATTCTTCAGCCGCTTTGATTTCCAGTTGAAGTTCATGCCGGGCAAGAAGAACTTCCTGGCCGACGCCCTCTCCCGGCTGCCCCAAGACGAAGAGCCCGCCCCAGACACCATTGGGACGGTCCTATCCGCCTCGCAACTGGGGATGGCCGTGACCACCCGAAGCGGCGCACGGAGGCAGCTCGACGCTACGGCGCAGCCGACGGCGGGACAACCGGCGACGGAAAGAAGGCAACCGCAACTACCAGGGGGAATGCGCACGGACCTCGCCGCCGCCCTCAAAACCGACCCCTGGTTCCTGGCAAACCCCGACAAGGTAACGATGGCGCAAGACCTAGCATGGGGGGAAGGCAGAATCTACGTCCCGGACTCGCAACGCCAGGCGATCTTGCATAGGTCACACGACGCCAAGCAAGCGGGACACTTTGGGTTCCTCAAGACCCTACACCTAACACGGCGGCAATTCTGGTGGCCCGCGCTCAGGCGAGACGTAAAAACCTACGTGGCGTCCTGCCCAACGTGCGCTCGGGCCAAACGGGCACCAGGCAAACCCGCGGGGCTATTGCAACGGGTGGCAGAACCCTCCCGCCCATGGGAGGAAATCTCTATGGATTTTATAGTGGACCTCCCACCCAGCCAGAAGAAAACGGCCATTTGGGTGGTGAAGGACTACTTCTCAAAGCAGGCCCACTTCATCCCCTGCACGTCAGTCCCATCCTCACAACAACTAGCCAAACTCTTCCTCATCCACGTGTACAGGCTACACGGATGTCCCGCACGTGTGGTGACCGACAGGGGCACACAGTTCACCTCCAAATTCTGGCGGGCCTTCTTGAAGCTGACGGGGACCCAACAGGCCCTGTCTACGGCTTGGCATCCGCAGACGGACGGAGCCACTGAGGTTCTTAATGCCACCTTAGAGCAATTTATACGATCCTATACGAACTACCACCAGGACGACTGGGCTGAACTGCTCCCGTTCGCCGAAGTCGCATACAACAACGCCGTCCACACGAGCACGGGAAAAACCCCCTTCGAAGTAGTCTCGGGGCGCGACTTCGTCCCCATACCGGAGCTACCTCAACCCCCGGAACCCCAGGTGGACGCCAGCGACTGGGGACGGAAGATCGCGGAAGCATGGCCAGTAATCACGGCGGCGCTGAAGGAGGCACAGGCTGCTTACAAAGAGCAGGCCGACAAGCACCGGCGCCAACAACCGACGTTCCAGGCGGGGGACATGGCCTATCTCTCCACCAAGTTCCTAAAGTCAACCCAACCCTCGAAAAAACTGGGGCCTAAGTACATCGGGCCGTTCCGAGTCACGCAATTAGTGAACCCGGTAGCAATACGCCTGGACCTGCCACACAACCTCCGGAGGCTCCACCCGGTGTTCCACACCAGCCTCCTAAAACCGGCAACCACCTCCCGATGGCACCCAAGCACGCCTCAGCCCGCACCGCTGATGATCGACGGGCAACACCACTTCGAGATAAGGGACATCCTCGACTCACGCAAGCAACGAGGAACCCTACACTATCTGGTCAGGTGGAAACACTTCCCCCACCCGGAATGGGTGGCGGCGCACAACGTTAAAGCGCCTGACCTGACCAAAGCATTCCACCGGGCATACCCCGACAAACCGCAATCAAGGTCAGCAAAACCAACCCCCCCCCCCGCAGGCCTCCCCCCGCCTCCCGTGCCCCAAGGGAAGGGGCCCCCCCCAAGCCCGCGACTTGGGTGGACCTTCCCCCCCCCGGGACTCACTCCCCCCGCCCCGGGCCCACGGGGTGGTGACAAACGATCGCCAGCACCCTCCCCCCGCCCCCTGGCCGCGGGGGAGTGGCAAGCAAGTCAACAGGGCAACCTGGGGGCAACGCCCAGGAGACACAACAAAGGCGACGCACTCCAAATAAGCAAAAAAGGGCCCTACCTGGAGCTGAGCAGCACCCGACCAGCCACGCCTCTCGCCTCGCCGAACTGAGCCAAACAAACAGGGTGTGGTTGGAGCATGCGCACGCCAGGTCAGAACCCGAGCATGCGCACCATGGACACACCCTGGGAAGGCACGTGGTAGAGGGAGGTGCAAAGGGAGGGGCGACAACTACTCCGGCGGGAACTTTGAAAAAAAAAAAAAAAAAAAAAAAAAAAAAAAAAAAATGGCGTTTTGACAGCTCCATGGGGGAAACCCAGAAACCCGGGGGAGAACACTATTCGGAAAGGGGGCAGTATGTCATGAGTGCCGTTGAGCTAAAGTAATCAGCGCAATGGCACTCATGACAATGACAAGGAAATAGGTGAAGGGGTACAAGTTAAGTAGCCATCAACCCACAACGACTAACGGCTAACAAACAATAGATAAACGGATCACGGAGCCACCCAAGCCATCAGCAGCAATACCACGGGGATCGCCCAGCTGAAAGCAATCAGCAGAAGAATGAAAACCTGAGGATGGGCGATCCTAGAAACCCTCAACCAATGGCAGGGCAACGCATGGGACAAAGGGGGGTGACGTGACCGAGAGCGAGGGGGCGCTGACCGGCGCGGGGTATTTAAACCCCGCACCGGCGCGCTCCTGTCACTCTCAGCTTTTTCTAACAACGTTGTACCTATCCTGAAATAAACCAGAGCCTGCTTTGCAACCCAGTGTCTGAACGTTATTCAGAGGTAGGCAGCGCATGACACCCAAAACATTATCAGCAGTTTCTTTGTAGAAAAAGCAATGAAAAATTTTAACCATGCTGTACAGTTAGAGGAGCTAATTATCTGACAGTAAAGCCCTCGGCCATAACAATATTTCAGTTTTGGTTATACCAAGTACCTAAAGCCTAAAACTGTCAGTGTGACAGACAGGCTCAGCTAAATGTACAAGAACTTCCATACCAAAGCACTCAAATGTAAATCCTGGGGTTGTATGACCAAGCAGCTGTCCATATGGCATCACACCAAAGAACAAGAACAACACATTCACTGGCTTAAGATGTTTTTTCCTCTTCACAATATGTCAAGACAAGAAACAAAAGAACTGTTGTTGCCTTTGCCATTGAAAAAGTTGACAAAATCTTCGTTCCTTAGATCCACATCAGTAGAAACCCACACTGGGAAAAAAGCTGCTATTATTATAATCACAGTCCTGATCAAATGCAAAACCTTACTGAAAGAAAGTTTCATTGCCATCTTACTACAAAACAAACTAGACAAAACTAGACAGTTGGAATATACATTCTTGCCTACGAAAATAAAACAGATTTAAATGTTATGGAGTTGTTCTCTACTGCCATCGAAGAAGAGACAATGGGGTATAATGAAGTCCAGCACTGCCTACCTGACAGCTAGACAGGCACTGGGTGTAAAAAGGATTAATCTACTACTCCCCGCTAACAACTCCATGTGTGTCCCCTCCCAAACTGGGGGTATGCATAGGGGAGAACACTGAACTGTTGGTCTCAGGCTAGATTTCAGGTAATTAAAATGTATATACTGTCATTACATTTAGACCCAGCAACTATTTCTCAATGACTAGGTTCACTTGATTGATTGCTTGATTGATTGAGGAGTGAGGTTCCATTGGACAGCCTGACTTTGTGCTCAAACAGCAAAATGACAACCAATTGTATGCCAAACTGAAGATAGATTAATCACCTTGGGAATTATTAATATAAACACCACCATACTGAACTTGTAGCACTAATCATGTTCAGTAGGTGTAATGGAATGTGAGAATGACCTTGGAAGATGGGGTGGGGGGGAAGGGGGGAAGAGATGCTGCCTAGGGAACGATCAGATGAAAGGGGGAGGAGCCCACAACTGAGTAAGGGGCAGAGGAAAAAACTTTGAAAGGATCTGCCCTAACTTGGCAGGCGGTAAAAAGGGACAATGGGAGATTTGAACTTTCAGACTTGCAAGATTCTGTTAATGTAGCCTAACAATAAAGTAGAAGTAGCTCATCTGGTCGTGTTTCCTGTCTGGTCTACCTGGGAGGGCTGCTGACATCAATCTTGCAAGACTGAAAGTACAAATCTCCTGCCATCCCTTTTTACCACATGCCAAGCGCAGTATCCTTTCTAAATTTCTTTCTCTGTCCATGCAGAAGATGGGATTTATACATGCCTTCTTAGGTAAGTTAGCAGGCTGAATGCTGTAGATACGTTATTTGAGAAAGCTGTACGCCTTCCTGAAGTATGGCTTAACAAATCAAATGAAGCATCTTTCCCTGTATTAGCGTGCCTCCCTAGGTAATACATCTGCTATGCCTATGGTTATCTCCTTGGCTATAATCACCCAACATGCTGAATCAGAAACTATGGTTAGCCACATGTGCAAAAGATGCTAAGGCAAAATATATCACACTGTGGCTAGTCCTCACAAGGCACTAAAATATAATGCAGTTTGGTTGGTTTGGGCTTAGCTGTTGTGGTTTGTAAACTCTGGTTAATAGTTTAGCAAATTGTGTGATTGCAGCTGCTAATACAAAACAGAATGTTTTATGGTAATTCTTTCTTTCATGGAACTAGGAAAAAGAAGGTACTGTATCATTCAGGTGTATTTTCACCCTATAGAATGAACAGTGATCAGAGAGTATTGTATTGTATTGTATTGTAACTTGACAGGGGCAGGGTTGTTCTTAGCTATTATACAGCATTTAGTTTTCATACAGGCCCTGGACAAATAATATATTCTCTGCATAAACACAGAAAATAAATATTGCCACCCAGTGAATTTAAAACTGAGAAGGTTGTCAGGATTCCAGTGATCATGCACTAATATTTCCCAAACTAGCAGTGTTCATAAATAAGAACAAGCAATATTTCTAAATGACAGTACCTGACATGTCTGTTAATTTATCATATAAATGAGGAAATTGGGATCTTATTCAAACCCAAGAGTTAGAATACCTTTGGTTAACAGACCAGAAAAATACAGCCTGGCTTATGTGATGTGCAGACATCAGCAGATAAAATATTTCACAGAAGAGTGATAAATTATTAAAACCCACTAATATTTGCAGATCATGCTGTTCTTAAAGGTACAGACCTAAAAGAGGCTTGAAAGCCTGACACTCCTATTTAGGAATTGGTGGTCTTAACAATATCACAGCTAAAAAGAATCTAAGAATGTCTTTCGCATAAATAAGAATCAAAGTCATGTAAATGTGATGACACTGTTTCAGCTCAGAGAGAGGAATGAAATACTTTCCCACCCTGAATATATTATAGCGTATTGAATGCAGTTTCGGAGGGCTTCTTTCTCATCCATAATATTGTTCCTCTTCAAGGTACTTATAACTAATAATGGTTTCATTTTAAATGGAACAACAGAACTACAAAGATAATGGATTCTATAATCCATATAAGGATAAACTACAATCCATATTATAATATATATTACAGAACACTAGAGAGTTTAAAAATAAGTTATTTTTTAAATTAAGGAAAGGTTTTCTTGTTCATAAGCAGATAAGGACTTGGTATGAAAATACCCGCACAGTTCTGTTTCAAACACCAGAATCTCTTCCAAAGCCATCTGTGCTGAAACTGTAATTAATGAGTTTTCCTATTGCAGTGAGTTCTCTGTTACTAGTATTATTGCTACTCTCTTCATTTATTAATATTTCTAGATGCAAAGTGACATCCGACTTTCTACAACATATACATAAATCAATATTAATATCTTACTCCAATTTATACTATAATAAGCATTATTTCTATAAAGCATTTCAGTTCTCATTATAACATTCCCTTCTAAAACAATGTTTTCCTCCCAATTAAAAAACATAAAAAAACCTTCAAACATAATTTTACACCTAATACACTAACAAACAATATCCTTCTTCACTATAATTTTCTCCTATTTACTGCATTAATATAAATTCCTCAAGTCTTTGAGTTGGCAAAAAAAATCTGGCATAATTTGCAGTGCCCTAATGGCTGAGATCTAATCTGTCCCATTAACAAGACTTGGGAGCAGTCCTTTCCTTACAGCTTTACCATGGGACAATTTAAGGGCAGTTTTTATTTGTTTGTTTGTTTGTTTGATTGATTTGTATAGCCACCCATCTCAGCGAGTGACTCTGGGCAGCTTACAACAATAAAACTAAAAAACAAATAAAATAATTACAATTAAAACAGTTAAAATATAAAACAAATATAAAATAAATATACATGGCTGCCAAGCAAGCAATAATGCATGAATGTTAATACAGCCAAGAGACAGGACCATCCACACGCTCGAGGCCCCAGGCCCGGGCACAAAGCCAGGTCTTCACGGCCTTACGAAAGGCCAACAGGGTCGGGGACATCCTAATTTCTGGAGGGAGGATGTTCCAGAGGGCAGGCGCCATGGAAGAGAAGGCACGCCTCCTAGTTCCCGCCAACCGACACTCCCTGGCTGACAGGACTGCAGCATACCCAACCTACTAGATCGAATTGGACAGGCAGAAACAACTGGGAGAAGGCGGTCCCTTAGGTAAACTGGCCCCAAGCCATGAAGGGCTTTAAAGGTGACAGCCAGCACTTTGAATTGCACCCGGAAGCACACCGACAACCAATGCAGCTCATGTAGTGGTGGTGTTACATGTGTTGAGTACCCGACACCATTTACTATCCGTGCAGCTGCATTCTACACCAGTTGAAGCTTCCAAATGCTCTTCAAGGGCAGCCCCATATTAGTAGATCCCCTGGCACTGTTTCCCTTCCTACCCATTATCACCACTACTAATTGTTCTCCTTAAAATGTGGCATGGCAAAGCGGGCTTTGACTAGTGTGGGCAGATCACAGGTGGCTGAGACAGATACTTTAGCCACCTCCCAAGTTGCCTGAATGATAAGTCAGAGATACAGAAATCCTCCATTCTAATAATCTGACACAGTGGGCATATTCCAGGTTAAAACGGTATCATCCAGTGGGACCCAAACAGCATGTATTCTTTGTCATGGCATGGAACTTTGAAAAAGTTCCAGTAGAAGAGAATACCTGTAGGTCAGGGTTGAACTATGGAGTTCTTGGTGCTCTCTGAGCTTTTTTACTTGCAGATGTTTCACTACCGAACTAAGTAACATCATCAGTGTGAGTGAGTGTGGGGTTTGCCGCCTGTGCTTATATAATAGCTTTCCCTGCCAGTTTTGGTGGGGATGTGGTTTCTCCTTATACAAACTCATTCCTAGAGTATTTTATGTAAATTGAAACCTCTATCAGAATTCTTCCTAAATAGGAGCAGATAAGATGCTGTCAGTGCTGTCAGGAACCAGATACTGGTTCCTTGATTAGAGTATTGTTTTCTGCCTGATGGTTTGTCTGGTGTTAATCCCTGCTTATCTGAATGTTGGCTGCTGAAGGGGATGTGTTTGAGTCTTTTTGTTTCCTTCCTATATTTTTTATTGTGTCTTTTGAATGGTGTGTAAATGTGGTTAACCCCTATGTGTCTATTGATGGCTAATTTGTCTGAAAGCCAAGCTTCCAGGAATTCCCTAACATTTTTGGATTTGGCTTGGATCAAGCTTGGCATTCAGATAAATCAGCATTCAGATAAATCAATAGACTCACAGAGATAAACACCAGACAAACAATCAGGCAGAAAACAATACTGTATTTAAGGAACCACCAAGGAGGAAACCACACCACCACCACAACTGGCACGACAAGCTACTATATATAAACAGGTGGCAAACCGCACACTCACTCACACTGATGATGTTATCTAGTTCGGTAATGAAATGTCTGCAAGCCAACAATCAAGCTCAGAGAACACCAAGGACTGCCCTGTGAAATAGAATCCCCTGGAGCTCAAGTTGCCCCAACCCTGCTGTCCTTTAAAAAGATCTTGAAGACATGACTGTTTCCTCAAGTACTGTCATGCGCTGCCTACCTCTGAATAACATTCAGACGCTGGTTTGCAAAGCAGGTTCTGGTTTATTTCAGGTTAGGTACAACGTCGGTAGAAAAAAGCTGAGAGTGACAGGAGCGCGCCGGTGCGGGGTTTAAATACCCCGCGCCGGTCAGCGCCCCCTCGCTCACAGTCACGTCACCCCCCTTTGTCCCATGCGTTGCCCTGCCATTGGTTGAGGGTTTCCAGGATCGCCCATCCTCAGGTTTTCATTCTTCTGCTGATTGCTTTCAGCTGGGCGATCCCCGTTGTATTGTCGCTGATGGCTTGGGTGGCTCCGTGATTCGTTTAGCTATTGTTTGTTAGCCGTTAGTCGTTGTGGGTTGATGGCTACTTAACTTGTGCCCCTTCACTTATTTCCTTGTCATTGTCATGAGTGCCATTGCGCTGATGACTTTAGCTCAACGGCACTCATGACATACTGCCCCCTTTTCGAATAGTGTTCTCCCCCGGTTTTCTTGGTTTTCCCCGTGGAGCTGTCAAAACGCCACATTTTTTTTTTTTTTTTTTTCAAAGTTCCCGCCGGAGTAGTTGTCGCCCCTCCCTTTGCTCCTCCCTCTACCACGTGCCTTCCCAGGGTGTGTCCATGGTGCGCATGCTCGGGTTCTGACCTGGCGTGCGCATGCTCCAACCACACCCTGTTTGTTTGGCTCAGTTCGGCGAGGCGAGAGGCGTGGCTGGTCGGGTGCTGCTCAGCTCCAGGTAGGGCCCTTCTTTTCTTATTTAGAGTGCGTCGCCTTTGTTGTGTCTCCTGGGCGTTGCCCCCAGGTTGCCCTGTTGACTTGCTTGCCACTCCCCCGCGGCCGGGGGGCGGGGGGAGGGTGCTGGCGATCGTTTGTCACCACCCCGTGGGCCCGGGGCGGGGGGAGTGAGTCCCGGGGGGGGGAAGGTCCACCCAAGTCGCGGGCTTGGGGGGGGCCCTTTCCCTTGGGGCACGGGAGGCGGGGGGGGGCCTGCGGGGGGGGGGTTGGATTTGCTGACCTTGGTTGCGGTTTGTCGGGGTATGCCCGGTGAAATGCTCTGGTCAGGTCAGGCGCGTTAACGTTGTGCGCCGCCACCCATTCCGGGTGGGGGAAGTGTTTCCACCTGACCAGATAGTGTAGAGTTCCTCGTTGCTTGCGGGAGTCGAGGATGTCCCTGATCTCGAAGTGGTGTTGCCCGTCGATCATGAGCGGTGCGGGCTGTGGCGTGCTTGGGTGCCATCGGGAGGTGGTTGCCGGTTTTAGGAGGCTGGTATGGAACACCGGGTGGAGTCTCCGGAGGTTGTGTGGCAGGTCCAGGCGTATTGCTACCGGGTTCACTATTTGCGTGACTCGGAACGGCCCGATGTACTTAGGCCCCAGTTTTTTCGAGGGTTGGGTTGACTTTAGGAACTTGGTGGAGAGATAGGCCATATCTCCCGCCTGGAACGGCGGTTGTTGGCGCCGGTGCTTGTCGGCCTGCTCTTTGTAAGCAGCCTGTGCCTCCTTCAGCGCCGCCGTGATTACTGGCCATGCTTCCGCGATCTTCCGTCCCCAGTCGCTGGCGTCCACCTGGGGTTCCGGGGGTTGAGGTAGCTCCGGTATGGGGACGAAGTCGCGCCCCGAGACTACTTCGAACGGGGTTTTCCCCGTGCTCGTGTGGACGGCGTTGTTGTATGCGACTTCGGCGAACGGGAGCAGTTCAGCCCAGTCGTCTTGGTGGTAGTTCGTATATGATCGTATAAATTGCTCTAAGGTGGCATTAAGAACCTCAGTGGCTCCGTCCGTCTGCGGATGCCAAGCCGTAGATAGGGCCTGTTGGGTCCCCGTCAGCTTCAGGAAGGCCCGCCAGAATTTGGAGGTGAACTGTGTGCCCCTGTCGGTCACCACACGTGCGGGACATCCGTGTAGCCTGTACACGTGGATGAGGAAGAGTTTGGCTAGTTGTTGTGAGGATGGGACCGACGTGCAGGGGATGAAGTGGGCCTGCTTTGAGAAGTAGTCCTTCACCACCCAAATGGCCGTTTTCTTCTGGCTGGGTGGGAGGTCCACTATAAAATCCATAGAGATTTCCTCCCATGGGCGGGAGGGTTCTGCCACCCGTTGCAATAGCCCCGCGGGTTTGCCTGGTGCCCGTTTGGCCCTAGCGCACGTTGGGCAGGACGCCACGTAGGTTTTTACGTCTCGCCTGAGCGCGGGCCACCAGAATTGGCGCCGTGTTAGGTGTAGGGTCTTGAGGAACCCAAAGTGTCCCGCTTGCTTGGCGTCGTGTGACCTATGCAAGATCGCCTGGCGTTGCGAGTCCGGGACGTAGATTCTGCCTTCCCCCCATGCCAGGTCTTGCGCCATCGTTACCTTGTCGGGGTTTGCCAGGAACCAGGGGTCGGTTTTGAGGGCGGCAGCGAGGTCCGTGCGCATTCCCCCTGGTAGTTGCGGTTGGCTTCTTTCCGTCGCCGGTTGTCCCGCCGTCGGCTGCGCCGTAGCGTCGAGCTGCCTCCGTGCGCCGCTTCGGGTGGTCACGGCCATTCCCAGTTGCGAGGCGGATAGGACCGTCCCAATGGTGTCTGGGGCGGGCTCTTCGTCTTGGGGCAGCCGGGAGAGGGCGTCGGCCAGGAAGTTCTTCTTGCCCGGCATGAACTTCAGCTGGAAATCAAAGCGGCTGAAGAATTGGGCCCATCGGACCTGTTTTGGGCTAAGGCGTCTAGGCGTTCGTAGGGCCTCGAGGTTCCGGTGGTCCGTCCAGACCTCGAATGGTTGGGTGGCTCCCTCGAGTAGGTGACGCCATGTCTCTAGTGCCGATTTCACCGCGAAGGCTTCTTTCTCCCAGACGTGCCATCGCCTCTCTGTCTCGGAGAACTTCCTTGACAGGTAGGCGCATGGTTTCAGGAGCCCCGTGGAGTCTTTTTGTAGCAGGATGGCTCCCAGGGAGAAGTCTGAGGCGTCGGCTTGGACCACGAACGGCCGTTCTGGGTCCGGGTGTGCGAGGATTGGCTCCGTCGTGAACAGCGCTTTCAGCTTGTCGAATGCGGTCTGGCACGCGGGAGTCCAATTCAGCACTGTGCCTGGGTTCTTGGCGCGTCGGGTGTCCCCCACCCCTTTGGTTTTGAGGAGGTCCGTTAAGGGGAGGGCTATCTCAGCGAACCCCCGGGCGAAGGACCTGTAGAAATTCGCGAATCCCAGGAAGCTCTGTAGTTGCCGTCTGTTGCGGGGCCGCTCCCAGTTTAGCACCGCTTCGACTTTTGCGGGGTCCATTTCGATGCCGTCCCCGGAGATTCGATACCCCAAATAGTCTAGGCGCTCTTTGTGAAACTCGCACTTTGTAGGCTTCGCATAGAGCTGCGCCCTTCTGAGCTTGTCGAGGACTTGCCTGACTAAGGTTACGTGTTCCTCGTGTGTTTTTGTGTAAATGAGGACGTCGTCGATGTAGACCAGGACCCCTTTAAACAGATGTTCATGCAGTACCTCATTGATGAGCTGCATGAACACCCCAGGGGCCCCCGCGAGTCCGAAGGGCAGTACCTTGTACTGGAAAGCGCCTAGGGGGCAGTTAAACGCCGTCTTCCATTCGTCCCCCTCCCTGATTCGGATGCGATAGTACGCCTCGCGAAGGTCCAATTTGGAAAAGACTTTGCCCGTGGACAGGTGGGCGAGCATGTCCTTCACCAGGGGTAAGGGGTATTTGTTGGACAGGGAAGCCGCGTTTAGGCCCCGGTAGTCGGTACAGAGCCGTAGGGTCCCGTCTTTCTTCTCCCGGAATAAGACGGGGGCTCCGACCGGTGAGCATGCTGGCTCTATGAATCCCCTGTCTAGGTTTTTATCGATGAACTCCCGGAGGGTTGCCATCTCCTTCGGGGTCATCGAATAGATTTTTGGTCGAGGTAAGGGGACGTCGGGCAGTAGGTCGATCCGGCAATCCGTCTTGCGGTGGGGGGGTAGTTGGTCAGCCTCTGCCTCTCCGAAGACCTCGGAGAAGTCGGCGTATTGTTCTGGTAGGTCTGCTGGGTTAGCGGCGTTGTCTTGTGTGGTCGCCTCCGCTCGTCCTACCGTGGGGTTGCTTTTGCCGGCTGGAACTGGTGCTCGATACTCGCCGTCGCCGAATGTGAAGGTACGGGTCGCCCAGTTGATCCGCGGGTTGTTTTTCGCGAGCCATGGCATCCCCAGGACTGCAATGGGCCGTCCGATGTGCGTGACTACGAACGATGTGCGCTCAGTGTGAGTGCCCATTTGCAGGGTGACCGGCTCGGTTTGTAGCGTGGCTGGTTTCCCTCCCGCTGTAGAGCCGTCCAGCTGGTGGAATGCCAGCGGCGTGGGGAGGGGGAAGCAGCGGAGGTCGAGTTTGGCGACTAGGTCGGGGTGGATGAGGTTTTTTGAGCACCCCGAGTCCACTAGTGCCGCGGCCGTGGTGGCTCCGTTTCCGGTGGAGAGTTGAATTGCTGCCAATATTACGGAGCTTTTGTCGTTTCGTTGAGGTGGTCCGCGTTGCTGTCCCACCGCCTGCCTCGCCACGCGTCTCAGAGCAGGCGGGGAGCATTTCCCGCCGGCTGGTCGGGGTCGGGATTGTCCTCTTCCCCCCAGTAAGCGTCCCAGCTCTCTTTCGGTGTCGCTGTGGCCACGGTCATTCGGCGGTGAGGCGGCGGCCCCGGGTTGGGTGGTTTGGGGCTAATTTTCGGGGTGGGCTTGGGCGCGCTGGTCGGCGGTCGGTTGGCGAAGCAATCCGCCGTCTTGTGCCCTAATTTGCCACACCTCCCGCAGGGCTCCCGGTTGAACTTCTTTTTAGGGTATATGGGGCCGGCCATCCCCCCGTGTGGTGCGGGTACCTTTTTCCCGGCATCGTTTGTGTCTTCCGTGGTTGTCATGAGGAAGGTGCGGTGCGCGTGTTCGGCTTTCCCCGCGAGGTGGATCCACCCGTGTAACGTTTCTGGGTCGTCGCGGTAGAGGGCCCATTGGAGAACGTCGCGGTTGAGCCCCCTTTTGAAGATTTCCAGCAGGGTGGTCTCGGACCAGTCGCTGACCTTCCCCGCGAGGGCTTTGAACTCCAGGGCGTAGTCAGGGACCGTGCGGGTGCCCTGTTTAAGTCTCTGGAGTGCGCTTTTCGCCCGCACTTTGGCTAGGGGGTCTTCGAAGTAGTCTTTCATCTCTTTGATGAAAGCAGGGAAGGTGGCGAGGGCGGGGGAGCTGGACTCGTACAGTTGGACGTACCAGTCCGCCGCCCTGTCTTGGAGTTTGATCGCCACGGCGGCGATCTTGTCGGCCTCGGAGTCATAGGAGTGTCCGTGCCTCCCCATGAACTCCCTAGCGTTGGTGATGAAAAACGAGAGTTTTGAGGGGGTCCCATCGAAGAAGATGGGAAAGTCCTTTGGGGCCCGGGCGTTTTGTGCGGCCCCGCCTCTCGCTTCCTGGGGTGTGGTGTCGGCCGCCTGTGCCGTCTGCTGGCTCTCCGCTGGCCCGTGTGGGTTCGGTGCTTCGCTCGGGGTGTGGGCTTGTGCGGGGACGTCGTTGGGTGGCGCGGGGGGCATAAGCGCCTGGAGCATGGTCCGGAGTTCCGTCAGCTGAGCCCGCATGGCCGCGAGTTCAGCTCGTGCCTCCTCGTCCACAGCCCGCGCCGCCGCTGGGGCCGGTTCCGTTGGCGCGTCCTCGGGGGTGGGTTGCCGGCGGGGTTCATCGTCCCTCCGCCGCGGGTCCGCTTCCTCCTCCGTCTGATGGGTGTCTCCGTCGTCCTCCTCCGTGTCGAGCGCCGTGGGGCTGTCGCTCCACGCCCGTTGCTGGGGTGCGATGTGGGGCGCGGGGTCCTCCGCTGGTTTCGGAAGTCGTGCTGCTCCCTCCTGCGGTCGGGTTGCCTCCGTCGCCATCTCCCCTTGGGGTTGGAGCTGAGGCTCGGGTCGGGTGGGGTGGGCGTCCATGGCTCCGGGAGTCCGCGGTGCCTCTGGCCTCGGTCGGTCCTCCTCTGTCTCTTGCCGCGCGGCTCGCCCTCCTTGCCCGCGCCGTTCCGGCCTCATCTTGCTGGTCTTCTCGCCGTCTACTCCTCCCGCGGCTCGTTGTCATCCGGTGGGGCTCGGCGAGGCTGAGTTTATGACTCTCAGCTTTATGTCATGCGCTGCCTACCTCTGAATAACATTCAGACGCTGGTTTGCAAAGCAGGTTCTGGTTTATTTCAGGTTAGGTACAACGTCGGTAGAAAAAAGCTGAGAGTGACAGGAGCGCGCCGGTGCGGGGTTTAAATACCCCGCGCCGGTCAGCGCCCCCTCGCTCACAGTCACGTCACCCCCCTTTGTCCCATGCGTTGCCCTGCCATTGGTTGAGGGTTTCCAGGATCGCCCATCCTCAGGTTTCCATTCTTCTGCTGATTGCTTTCAGCTGGGCGATCCCCGTTGTATTGTCGCTGATGGCTTGGGTGGCTCCGTGATTCGTTTAGCTATTGTTTGTTAGCCGTTAGTCGTTGTGGGTTGATGGCTACTTAACTTGTGCCCCTTCACTTATTTCCTTGTCATTGTCATGAGTGCCATTGCGCTGATGACTTTAGCTCAACGGCACTCATGACAGGTACTAGGTTAAGGGAGTATATGCTTTCTATGGAATTTTATTAATGTATTGGGTATGTTAGTCCTTGGGTTATTGCTTTCTTCTGCTTTTATTGGGTGTATTTTAACCCTTAATCCATCCAGAATCATTATGAATTGGGCAGTCTTATAAATTTGAGAAATAAATAAATAAGTAAAGAACTAACCAACCAACCAACCAACCAGCCTCTCCAGTCAGGAAGCTCCTTCTGACTGAATCTCTTCCTTGTCATTTTAACCCATTGGTTCTGGTCCTGCCCTTTGAGGCAACAGAGGGTAATTCCCCTTATCTTCTATGTGACAATTTTTCCAATATTTGAAAACTATTATATCTAGTTGTCTTTTATTGGTAAGTTGTTGTTTATTCAGTCGCTTCCGACTCTTCATGACTTCATGGACCAGCCCACGCCAGAGCTTCCTGTCGGTCAACACCCCCAGCTCCCCCAGGGACGAGTCTGTCACCTCTAGAATATCATCCATCCATCTTGCCCTTGGTCGGCCCCTCTTCCTTTTGCCTTCCACTCTCCCTAGCATCAGCATCTTCTCCAGGCTGTCCTGTCTTCTCATTATGTGGCCAAAGTATTTCAGTTTGGCCTTTCATATCATTCCCTCAAGTGAGCAGTCTGGCTTTATTTCCTGGAGGATGGACTGGTTTGATCTTCTTGCAGTCCAAGGCACTCTCAGAATTTTCTTCCAACACCACAGTTCAAAAGCATCAATCTTCCTTCGCTCAGCCTTCCCTATGGTCCAGCTCTCTCAGCCATATGTTACTACAGGGAACACCATTGCTTTAACTATGCAGACCTTTGTTGTCAGTGTGATGTCTCTGCTCTTTATTGGTAAGTACAAGGGAAAAAAGCATTAAAAAGGAAATAAATTCTGTAATGTCACCTCCTGGTCCTTCAGAGTTGAGGTGTGTAGCTAGGAAAATCAGCCCCTCCACCTTTGTGGAAAGATAAAACAATCTCACAAGAGATAAACAGAATTAAACTTTATTTTTAAAAAGGAAACAAGAGCATGTAACAAAAATTATTTTAACCTTTGCATGTATATAATTACATGCAAAACAGTCACCAATGGAGGAAATACAGGGATGCTCAAATCACTGACAGCATCTTATCTGCTCCTATTTAGGAAGAATTCTGATAGAGGTTTCAATTTACATAAAATACTCTAGGAATGAGTTTGTATAAAAATAATTCACTTTAAACACACTGAAAAAGAAATTGAACTTAACACAGTTGTCATAACATTTTCCTATTCTTCTAAAGAACAAATGACCCTTGGAACAGATGTTATTTCTGTGCCAATTTGTTACCTGAAAAATCTTTCTCCCTGAAAATTCCAGGTTCAATCATTGGTTAAAGAAGAATTGTATCTCTCTCTTTTCCCCCACAAACTCAGCTTTTAGCTTCTACCTTTTCAGCTGGAAACTACCTGTGGTTTTCAAAAGCAGTAAAGACTTTCTACTATTAAAGAAAGAGATTGTGGGGGATCTCTCCTTTGACTACAGTAAGCATCCCTCCTTAGGAAGATCCTACTTGAGCAGAGGGATGTATATTTCTTGTCTGGGAAGCAGCTGTTAATCCTGTGAATAATGGATTGCACTACAGCATATATCTACTCTATGTTCCATATAAGACATCTATAAAGGAAAAGTTTTCCCTCATTTCTTTGGGAACTAGGAAGAGCCTTTTACTATTACTGAGGCCTGTTTGCAAATTAGTCCAATTAGTCCATAACCAATTTGATTAGCTTCAGCCTTCAGACATGGTTGTGTATTTACACAACAAACTCAGGAATAAATCTTAATGAGCATAGTGCCTTGTTTACCAGTTACGTGCCTCTCTTGACCTGAACATACTGAAAGTGGGTGCATGGACCCCTTAATCCTGATGCTGTACAAGCTGGTCTGAACCCTTAGATTAAAGAGCTGTAGAAGAGAGGAAGTGAAAATGACATACACTAAAATTCACTGAGGTTTCTTGTTGAGTATGTTGTATGAACATGGCTAATAACTAGATTCACTGATTGTTTTAAATCACATAATTTGCTTGTTTGTGGTTTGGAGTGTTATGTGAACAGATCCCATTGTGTTTTATTTAACACATAATTGTTGAACATTGTTTACATAATTGTAAAACATTGTTTTACTGTGACATGAAAACTTAATCTGGGTTAACGATGAAGAAAGCATTAAAAAAGAGACTTAATCTGTGGGGTCTTCCTCACACCCCATGATGGGCCTTCCTCCCACCCTTGAGATGGGAAGGAAGCAGGAAACCTCGCACCAATAGCAGTCTTTTTGCTGCACCTCACAATTAGGCCAACAGAGTTGCTGCCCTCGTATGAGGGCAAGGATGGTAGTGTCTGTGGCTGCTGTGGAGCAGTGAGGACCCAGGAAAGAGATGTAAGGATAGATTATGGAGGTGGCAGCACTACCTTGGAATACTGGCCTTGTGGAATACCTTTCATGAGACTGGTATTCCTACAAAAGCCAAAGATAAAAGGAAATTTCAGCTACCAAGTAAGGCTCTCCTCTCTTCAGCAACCAAAGGATAAAGGCACAGCTGTGGCCATAGGTGAGAGGGCAGTCCTGAAGTGGGCCAGTTGGAGACCTACAGGTCACTGACTTCTCTCAGGTCATTGGTGCATAGAGGCAGTGCTGACTCATGGTGACTGCCTGGACAAGTCCCTGCAATTTTCTTGGCAAGGTTTCAGAGGTGGTTTGCCATTGCCTGATTCCTAGGGCTGAGAGAAAGTAACTGGCCCAAGGTCACCCAGCTGGCTTTGTGCCTAAGGTGGGACTATAACTCACCATCTCCCAGTTTCTGGTCTGGTGCCTTAACCATTGCACCAAGCTGGCTGTCATACAGGCATTATTTCTGCTGTAAGCCATCATGTGGGTTGCTTGGTTTATGGCTTATTGCCATGTGTGAATTCACTGAGAAGTCTTTGTCACTGTTTTTGTCCTCTAGTCCCATATGCTTGTAAGTACTTTTGGGTCTTGTTTTCTGCTTGTGCAGCTCTGCCCTACCTACTCTTGTTCCTTCACTGAGAGTTCTAGTCCCGCCTTAGGCATGGAAGCCGGCTGGGTGACCTTGGGCCAGTCACTCCCTCTCAGCCCAACTCACCTCACAGGGTTGCTGTTGTGGGGAAAAGAGGAGGAGGAAGGAGCATTAGGTATGTTCGCCACCTTGAGTTATTTATAAAAATAATAAAGGCGGGATAGAAAAGTAAATAAATAAATAAGTGTTGCTAAGTGACTGCGCTGTACACCTTTCTCTGTACACACAGGATAGCAGGGGCTGCTTTCATTTGTGGAACGTCGCTTTCCCTCATATCTTTTCTCCTTCTGTGTTATCTGGTGCTCTCAAGATGATTCTTTGAGGGAAAAATTGAATACAACTTTGAAGCAGAACAATGTAAGCCATGAGTTTGAGATAATAATTCCAGCTTGATCGAAATCTATTTCTGTTAATCAGACAATCAATAATGTGCCATTGTCAACTTTAAGCCCAGTAGGAAGTAGCTTGTTATCTGCAATGTTCAATAGCCATAAAATAACTTTATGAACCTGTTGAGAGAGGTTACTTGTATAAACAATAAATTGCAACACTGCAAGGACAAATAAATTAGAATAATGATAGGACTCACAAACCTTTATCTCATTTCCTATACTTCCATCTATGTGTGTATCAATAGCGATACACACACACACACACACACACACCATTATTATTTCCAAGTAGCACACAACCAAGTAAATGTGGAAATCATATTCTCTATGGTTATGACTCATTAAGGTAATTACAGGTCACTTTTGCTACTTTATTCTGCTTTAAGGATTTGTTTGCCTTCTGCCTACATTTTTGTTGGCCTACTGTAGAGGAAACATTAAAAGCTTATCTTCATGTCCCACTTGCTAACAATTTTTGAGGAAAAAGGCCTCATGATTTCTCCTCCACCTCATCCCTAGACTGCTGCTGGAGTAGCGTAGAGCTGTCTTTATTTGTTCCAGTTTGGAAGTGGTGTTTTCCTCCTTCTGACACAAAACTTCCCATGTGGACAATCTCGGCTGCCTCAGGGACAAGTCTAGAGGTGATGCAGGCAGGGATAACACTTTGCTCAGCTCCCACTGGCCTGGCAAATCTGCTGCAGAAACTCCCCCTCCCTAGGTATTGTGCCTCTGTGGCCATTTTGAGTTTGGCTGCAAAGGAGATTAGGCACCTAGTATTTTTCTGTTCCATACTGGAATATCAAACTTCCAGGAGATTTCAGCCTGAAATCACAATAAACAAAAATGAAATGAGAGAGTTTAGTTATTTATTTATTTTTCATTTATTTTAAATGATTTATATGGCTGCCCATCTTGTGAGACACAACTCTGGGCAGCTAATAACAGTAATAAAAAACCCAACAATACAACAAACAGGAGAAACCAGGAGTCCAATACAACTTCATCCATCCAGCTTTACAATCTCCTGGGCCAGCCCAGTGCCTGGGGAAAAAACCAGCTCTCAACAGTTTTTCAGAAGATTAAGAGGTGGGGGCCTGCTGGATCTCAAGGGGAAGGGTGTTTCATAAGGCAGGAGCTGCTATGGAAAAGGCACTATATATCATTCTTAGGCCTGAGTTAATAAAAAGAAACAATAAATCATTCCTAGGCCTGATTTAATAAAAATAACTACAAATTTCCCAGAGTTGGTTAAATGAATGATTGCTTAGCATGATGTGAACCAGACCAATATCTATCACCTCTGATACAAAGCTATCACCTCTGTTCACTTTCCTCATCTTAAGTGCCCAACAGAATTTCCAATCAGCCAGTGGCTAATATATCCTAGAGCACAAGGGGCTAAAGTAGGCTAGGTCAGACTATAAAATTAGGTACAAATTTCAAAAGAAAATATTTTAAAATATAATCTTCTTAATCCATTTCAGAGGAGATAAATGTCTGGAAGACAAGAACAGAAGAGGTGGACACAGTACTTCTACTTTCCTGCTCAGCTAGCTAGCCTACATGTATTCAACTATATCAAAAGGTCTATTTTTGTCTTTATTATTTAATTATGTATAAATGCTGACTGCTTTTACTGAAAACAATTTCCAGAGCAATTAAGCCTTGTGTAGCATTTAAAAAGAGAAAATATGCAATGATATATATTCCAAATCTGCTAGCACAATTACCACAGCCACAGATAATCTTTTGCATGTTACTCTGCATGTTCTTTCTTTCATGAAGCTGAGTAAGTTTGTGACATTTGTGCTTCTAATATATGCATCATGATAAATTCTATCAGAGTTAGGTATTGTTTTCATCTCTTAGTTAGAATCCATGTGCCACAGGTTTTAGACCCCTCCCTTCCTCATGCCTGGGCCCTGCTATGCGAATTTTAAATTTCCTTTTGTTTGCTCTCTTGAGAAACAGCTGTGAACTGGGAAACAGGGGGAAAGGAAGACAATTGTGACAAAGATATAGACCCATGGCAATGTACAGAAATAAGATGCTAATATTAGGAGAGAGAAGGGAGGGTTAGCAACACAGAATCACAGAGTTGGAGATAACTGTTTAGGCCCCCAAGTCCAACCTCCTACTCAATGCAGGAAAATTCTAGACAGATGACTATCCAGCCACTGCTAGAGAAATTGAGCTTCTGCAATTGTTCCACAAAAGTGAATTGCATCATTGGGTACAGAATAAAAAAGGCAGTTAACCAGAACACTGAGGCAATAAAAATAGAAAAATAATTTGGGAAACACTGCATTAATCTTATTGTATAATGCTAAGACAGGAAGCTCTGGCGGGGGCTGGTCCATGAAGTCACGAAGAGTCGGAAGCGACTAAACGAATAAACAACAACAACAACAACATAATGCTAATACAAGAATGTGGTCCTCTTAAGTTGCTATATAAGGTTAATAAGCAGTTCTCTGAGTAACTTCAGTTATGTAACCCTATTCTAAACAGTACCGTGACCATGTTATTGATTTGGGAAACCAGATGTAGCCTGAAGCCCTGAACTTCTTTGCAGTCATCAAAAGGCCACACACAACATGAAGCTTTACATTAATCAATATGACTCTTTTGAGTTGGTTTCATTCTGTTCTCTCTCACTTCAGGAGCCTTGGAAGAAAAGGATCAATGGATGACAAAGCATTAATCATGACCTGAGTAAGTTGCAAGGAGCTAATGTAAATTATATAATGAAAGAGAAAAGGACCTGTTATTGCAAAGTTTGTTTGTAGAAAAGAAAATGCAAAGTGATATGTATATTGGTGCAACATGCAAGAACATACAAAATTTATCTACTAGTTTTGTAGAAACTGCACAAAAAAGAAAGGCTATCTTAAACCTTCTCTCTTAACTTGAAAGATGCACACGTTTGATTTTTTTTAAGGATTATTCTGGAAATAGAAATATGTTTCATTTTGTTCCAGATTTATTTTGGCAGTTGAGGGAAAGCAAGTGCCTCAGTAAGGCATGTTGCTATAAAGTCAGAAGTAGGATCTGAAAGGAGCATTTATTTCAGTTCAGCTGAACAGGAGTAATTCATTTTTTGATATTTAGAGAATCACAAGAAAACTTGTAAATGTTTGCTCTGGGATCTCATGCTGAAGTTAGAAAGATGGTTCAGGAAACAAAACAAACAAACATACAAACAAATGTTTGCATATTGTTATCATTAACAACATATTAAAATGTCTGGCATTAGCTTCTACAAGAGAGGAATAATATTGATGTCTTCTGTAGTTTTACTTCTAAGTAATACTGTACTTAGTATTAAGACTTTGGATTCATATCTGTAAATGAATGTTGAACTTATTGAAAGTTTTTGCAGGCCATTTTTCTTTCAGCATCATGCAATAGGTTACAATATACTAACAGTATCTAGAACCAATAATAGCATCCCAAAATATTTATGTAATAAAACCTGGGGTATTCTTGTACCTTAAATTGCATTAATCAACCTTAATGCAGGCTACATTATAGCTTTAGCAGCCTGTCCTTCCTAGCCAATTTTCCATGATGATGTCAAGTAAAAGAGGTGCCTACAGCTATTATTGGTAGGTTGAATAGAACTATACACTTGTGTATTCTAATCTTTCCACATTTTTGGTTCAGAAGTGTTCCTTGCTTCATCCAAATAGAGATTACTTTCAGATAAATATGAATAGGAGTACAGCCTTTGAAACCCAGTGAAAAACTGAGCTGTACTGCTGCCCTATCTTAAGTAGCACTGAATTTGACAGCTTAGATAGTCAGTTTTAAGGTTCTAAACAGTCCTTTGGCATCATAGGATTTAATTAAACCCTGTCTGCAAATGGTATATGGGACGCGGTGGCGCTGTGGGTTAAACCGCTGAGCTGCTGAGCTTGCCGATCGGAAGGTTGGCGGTTTGAATCCGCGTGACGGGGTGAGCTCCCGTTGCTCGTCCCAGCTCCTGCCAACCTAGCAGTTTGAAAACATGCCAATGTGAGTAGATTAATAGGTACCACTTCGGCGGGCAGGTAACGGCGTTCCGTGTAGTCATGCCGGCCACATGACCACAGAGGAAGTGTCTACGGACAAACGCCAGCTCTTCGGCTTTGAAACGGAGATGAGCACCACCCCCTAGAGTCGGACATGACTGGACTTAATGTCAAGGGAAACCTTTACCTTTTACCTGCAAATGGTACTTAATAGATTTCTCCAAATTTCCATTTAAAATTAACTAAATACAGCTAATATGAATGCTTCTTATGTATTTAATCAGTACCTTCTACAAAGCTGCTGGATGGCCCTTTCAGGAATACTCCTTTTAGCTAAGAATTCACCTTTGTTGTTCCTGACTTGCCTTACCTACAAGGTGGTAATTGTGGAGTTACCTGTGAGTACCCTCTCAGTTGTCATTCATCAAATCAGTTTGGTAATAACAGTAAAGACATGTAAAATAGACAACTATAATAAAAATATTGCCTCTCTTACTTTTGCAACCTTTTAGACAAATCAAATTATTTGAAATAGACCTGTTAGATATAAACTATCTCTTAATATTTGTCATACTCATATATTGTAAGGACAAATAGCCTAAACAGAAAATCTTACTAATGAGTAGTAATGAGTTATCCAAGAAGGATATAAAATTGGATGCTCTGTGGCACAGATGGTCAACTGGCTTGGGCCAAGGTACACATCTAGCCTCAGAGAAGCATGCTGGGAACCATATGGACAAAAGTGGGTGATGCCAGGATAAGGAAATAGGTAGGATCAGCAAAAACTTTAAAAGTAACTAAATACAGTTAATACAATTTTTTCATGTATTCAATTGTTTTCCTTTCACATTAAATATTCTAAGTCTATGGTAACATTTGCAAAAGCTCTAGAACCCATGTCCTAGCCTTCAAGGGCCCACATATGGCCTTGGAGTGGTAGAAAGGCTTCCCTAAAAAATTCTGATAGTTTTGGTGAAGGACTAAAAAAAAAGATACATTTGAAGATTTTCTAAGAAGGTTTTGATTGGCCTATTAAAACAAACTCACGTAGCTTCATCAAGATTCTGGGTCCGCAAAGGAAGATTTAAAAATTTAGAACTTTTCCAAAAATGAAGTTATGGAAAAAGTAGATTTACTGTGTGTGCTGATCTGTTTGATGTTTATTATACCTAATTAAACACAGCATCATAATAAAACTTTTCAAAGAATAACTCCATTTACAAGGTATTTATCTAAACTAGGGCAAAAGAAGGGGAAAATCATCACAAACAAGGTTGACAAAAAGACATCTTTACTTTGTGTAAAAATTACATTTCTTTTTGTAAATAAATGTCTTTTTTTGTATCTAGTATTGCCAATCTGAGGAAGGATAGCTGTTTATGTGCATATATTTGTTAAGCAAATATTATGGAAATTAATAGAAACAACTTCTCACTTTATTCTGGATACCAAGAAAGATACTTATAAAAAAATAGAACACGTCTACTATATATGGAATAAAGGAAAGAAAGAAATCATTTGCAGTGCTATGTAAGAAAAAAAATCAGTTTAGGAAATCAAATTCCATGGTTGTATTGAGAAACCTATCTACAGAAATGAACACAATGTTCATATATATAACATATATAACACAATGTTATTGGAGAGACATATCTTAAACTAGTATTTTAGTAGGGCTCATGTAATTGGAACCATCAAAGATACACTTCTGAGATAAGCTGACATTCCTATTTGCACACTTGGGCAGTGGCAGTTTTGTGAGCTTCAATATCAGTTCACAAAATAAACTTGCAAGCTTAAAACCATTAGGAACAAAGGTTAGCTTTAATTTCAACCTGCAACAAATGGTTTCCCTTTAACCATATAATGTGGTTCACCTATTACATTAAGCCACAATTTCCTTGATCCATGTTTCCTGATTACATCTTGCCCTCCCCCATCCCCGTTAGCAAAGCACACCAAACTATAATACATGATTTATAAAACACAATATCTTACTATGTTCAATACATTAAGAAGCTTCACATTAGCGATTTACAGCATCATACAGCCAGTGCTGTGGTGATGTATTACTAATGCAGGCAGGCTTTATATCACCACAGTAATGCTGGTGGTTCCTCCTCTAAGACAAGACCAAATAAACCACGTTGTATTTTAGCAAAATGTACAAACACATCTATATGTTCCTGATATCTTCTCACTAGTACATGTGACTAGGGACTATGATAACTGAAGAAAAGAATTCCTGGATTTTTAATGGTAGTTCAAAAGAAGGTATTTCAGTCAGCACATTTTCTTATTCAGGTCTGGGGGAAACTCTATACTGTCCTACCAAAATTCCACCATGTGCACATTTATTAAAAGCTTAAGACAATTTCCCTTTGTGTGCTCACATTCCATCTGGATGTGTGTTTCTAGGTCTTTGCTGTAAAAATAAAATAATACAGTAGTCAAAAGACTTTAGCAGGGCCTTTACTTTGTCCTTTACTGACCTATCCAACAGTGAAGACCAATCCAGTGGCCCGGTTTCCAAACAGAGCAAGTTCTTCAGCCTTCTTACAAAGATTTGTACAGTAACTAAGAATACAGGTCATGTCCATTTAGCTCCACACATTTAACTGGTGGATAGACTCATAGAAATTCTGTGGTAT
Organism: Candoia aspera; assembly: GCF_035149785.1. Taxonomy (NCBI): domain Eukaryota; kingdom Metazoa; phylum Chordata; class Lepidosauria; order Squamata; family Candoiidae; genus Candoia; species Candoia aspera. Next base: position 77,464,903 of record NC_086153.1, on the reverse strand, counting down.
CTCAGTGGATGCTCTTCTTTACATCTTCTCAGCCTTTTTAAAAATGGGGTCAAGCTGGGATTTGTATCTGAACAAGCTGTACATTAATGTGATGAGCTAGATGCAGTAAAAGCCTTCTGCACAGTGAAGGGCTTCTCGTACCAGCCAAAGGCTTTTAATTTATCACAGCTTTCCTTTTGTCTGAGTGGGGAATAAGTAATCTTCAGTCTCCAATGCTCACCCAAAAGCTATTCCAGAGAGTCAGAGAGTCTTAAACAGTAGGCAAGTCCACATTACAGCATTTCCATTCCCCAGTCCTTCAAAATCAGTTAGAGGTTATCCATAATTGTCTTTCCTGCTGCCAGTCTCACAACACTAAGAACAGGGAGCAAAGGAACATTGACCAACTGCTTTAAGTCCTGTAAAAATTCCCTTGTCCCCATTCCATTTTTATTTTTATTTTATTTATCATATTTTTATCACCGCCCATCTCCCTCATATGGGGGACTCTTGGCGGTTCACAATAAAGCAGTTTAAAATTCAATAAAATCATAAATAATATCATTAATCCATAAATACCAATATCAATAAATAAATATAAAATGTAATGAGATCCAAGTAATGGCAGATCTAATACCACCCAAAGGGGAACAAGACCAGCCTCGGTAGGACTAGGGAACCAACCAACCCCATGAGTGGCTCTTCCTCTCCCCACTCCAGGCATGGTGACAAAACCAGGTCTTCAATTGTTTCCTGAAGTCCAAAAGGGAGGAGGCTAGCCTCACTTCTGGGGGAAGGGCGTTCCAGAGGGCAGCAGACACTGCATAGAAGGCCCGCCTCCTGGACCCCGCCAGCTGGAATTCCCTTGCTGATGGGGTCCGTAGCATGCCCTCTCTGCATGAGCGGGTGTGAGGAATGCCTGAGACTAAATAAAAGACTCAGACTCTAAAGCAAGTTTAAGTTCTGGCTTTTATTCAGAATAGAATGCACACCAGTAAAAAGCTGAGAGTGAGGAAAGCGCGCCAAAAGTTGAATTAAATAGTCTCGTGCCAAACAGCGCTCCACCCCCACTCCCCGGGTGTGCCCCACGAGTTCCACGGAGTGACAGGCCATCATTAGGTGAGAGGTCGCCCAGCCCCAGTCGCCTCGGGCATTGCCCCATTTATCCTTTTGCAGAGTAATGGGCCATTGCCGGGCGATTAGGCTTCGGAATTCCTTGAAAGTGCCCGGACACGCCTTTCCGATCCTCGCCCTGATCATTTCCTTGATACTGGTGTTAATGATCGATTACCAGGCGATGAGAGCTTGTAGATCTCCTAAACCCCTTGTCTTCTTTGTCTTGTTTATTGCTCGTCCCTCTTCAGTCATTGACAAGCCTCTGCGCTTTGTCATGCAAGCCATTGCGATGTCGCAAACATCGCAATGGCGATCATGACACCGAGTGGGACGGGTTGATGTAACGGGGATGAGACGGTCCCTTAGGTAACCTGGACCCATGCCATGTAGGGCTTTAAAGGTGATAACCAACACCTTGAATTGGACCCGGAAGCAAACTGACACCCAATGCAGCTCGCACAGCAACGGGGTAATATGTGCAGATCTTGAAGCACCCAAAATTGCCCACGCAGCTGCATTTTGGACCAGCTGTAGCTTCCGGATACTCTTCAAGGGTAGCCCCAGGTAGAGCGCATTATAGTAGTCTATATGGGAGATGACCAGGGCATGAGAATTGACTGTTAGAAGGGCCTCTCGCTCCAGGAAGGGGCGTAACTGGAGCACAACACAAAGTTGCGCAAAGGCCCTTCTAGCCATGACTGCCACCTGCTCTTCGAGCCGGTATATAAACTGAGAGCAAGGCCCACTCCCTCTTTGCACTGAAGATGTTGCCTAGTCTGGCAATGAAATGTCTGCAAGAAAACAACAAGGCTCAGAGAGCACCAAGGACTCCACAGGTCAACACTGAGCTACAAATATTCGCTTCGATTGATGATTGTTTTATATACAGTACACTGTAGAAAAACTGTAACACACAAAGGTGAAAGAAAATGTGGGCAAGGAGAAGTAGTTGAGATTCACTGAATAATCAGTAACTTTTACTTCTATGACAAAAAAAAATCGCAGAGTCCCTGACTCACTGGATTCATATGCTTTATTCAGTGACACTGCTAAACCACAATACTTATTTATATGGAACATTTTAAAAAATCACAAGTCTCGGATTCAAAATGGAAACTTATATAAACAACTCAATGTCAATCCCCGGGATGTCCTAGTTCCAGCTGAGACTCTTAGCCACAACACTGTACATGCCATCCATCAAACAATATCCATCCTAGTGAAGAAAGATTTACAGCGAGGAGAATAAATTTATGTAAGACATGTGAATGTGAATTTTCTGAAATTTGCCTTTTGGTGTCAGCCAAATAGATAATGAACTAAACTGATGAAGATTTAGTAGTTCTTAGTAATGCCTGGTCAATCAAAGAGAATATTTGTAGCTCAGGGTTGAACTGTGGAGTCCTTGGTGCTCTCCGAGCCTTGTTGTTTTCTTGCAGATGTTTCATTGCCAGACTAGGCATTGCCAGGCACTGAAGAAGTTGCCTAGCCTGGCAATGAAATGTCTGCAAGAAAACAACAAGGCTCAGGGAGCACCAAGGACTCCACAATGTCTGGTCATTTTGACCAATCAAATGCTAACCAAAATGGGGAAAGAGGAATTCTGATATGATTAGGAAAATTACTGATAACACAGTAATCAGTAATTACTCAGTAATCAGTAAAAGCATACTGGCATACTTCCTAAGAGTGATGCAGAATACAAAGCCCCCTTCCCTAACCCCAAAGATCCATCTGTCTTCAAATTAATACAAGAGTCTCATGGATCTGCATTCCCTACCCATTTCTTTAAGTGGAAGATGCCTTTTAGCAGTAACAATTTTATCATTCACCAAGAGTATGCAAGCCACTCTGTGCTTCTCAGTGCATAAGGACACAAACACACATAGTTGCTATACAAGGGAAGAGCAGATACATGCACATGCACACACGCACACACAAAGTCAGTGCATATGCATCTGCCCCAATTAGATCCTTACAGCCATACCCAGACAACATGTATGCACACACAATAATCAATCCATGGGGGAGAAAGTATACCTGTGCTTATGAAAACATGGGTACATCCTGTTACTTCATTACACAGAAGAAAATACAGATGCATCTCCTGTGGCCGTTGCTAGGATTATTAAAAACCCACAAGCCATGCTCTGCATGCTTTTCCTATATTCTTTAAAATAGTTGTGCTTGCTGGGATGTGTAAGAGTGTTGGGCTGCCATATCTGAGCTGCAAAACTCTGAACAACTGTTTCTATTGCTGTTCAGTCACTTCCGATTTTTTGTTGCCTCGTGGACATCATTTTAATAGGTTTGCCTTGACTAATTACTTACTTGAATTTTTGAAAGCTCATGCTTGTGCCATCAATAATAGCACCTAACCACTTGTCTTATGTCATATTTTTTCTCAACTGTCTTTGATTTTTTCCAAATCTGTCTTTTCCAGTGACTCTTGCCTTTTTGTTATGTGTCCTTTGATTCTAGAAGGCAGTCTAATTTTACTTCATCTAGTACTGAATTATTTGTTCTTGCAGTCTAACAGGGTTTCTCAACCAGGGTTCCATGGAACCCCAGGGTTCCTCAAGAGGTCACTAGGGGTTCCCTGGGAAATCACAATTTATTTAAAAAAAAAATTCAAATTCCGGTAGCTTCACATTAAAGAGGTAAGTTTCATTCTTTATTTTTAGTCTAAGAACACTGTTAATGCATATATACAGGCCTACCCATGAAAGAGATATAATAATTTTGTAACTTCTGGCCTGTATTTCAGCCTGAATGTACAAGGGTTCCCTCAGGCCTGAAAAATATTTCAAGGGTTCCTCCAGGGTTAAAAAGTTGATAAAGGCTGGTCTAAGATATTCTCAGCAATCTTCTCCAGCACCACAATTCAAAAGCATCCATTTTATTTCTTTCAGGCATTCTGATGGTCCAACTTTCATAGCCCATAGTATTACAGCTGGGAAAATCATGCCCTTGAAAATATGTACTTTGTTGTCCATTTGATGTCACTGCACCTTAATATTTTGTCTCAATCTTTCTCCCTAGTAACAGAGGTCTTTTAATTTCATGGCTGCAGTCACTATTCCTATGAATCCGTTAATCTAGGAAGATAAAATATTTTACTACTTCATCTTCTTCTCTACTTATTTGCATTGGGTAGTTATTGCTGTTTTGTTTTTTAATATTAAGTAGCAGCCAGCTTTTGCAATCTCTCCTTTCATCTTCAACAAGAGATTACTTAAATCTTCCCATCTTTGAGCCATCAAAGTGATATCACTAGCATATCTGAGGTTATTGATGTTTCTCCCAATAATTTGATGATAAAAATCTAATAAATAAAAAATAAAAAAATTTCAATGTCAAAAAAAGTGTTATTTGAGATTCCAGGCAGTGAGCTTGCATATATATGGATATGGTCTAGGTTTTTCAAAGTTGGCAACTTTAAGATGTATGGACTTCAACTCCTAGAACTCCCCAGCCAGCATGAATCTTAAACTTGCCAAGTTTGAAAAACACTGGTTTAGAAGATCAAGACCACTGAGTGATGTTCTTCATTAAAAAAAAATGGAAAATGCAAGATAAAAATTCCAAATTGTTTATATTTATACCTTGCTTGTGAGGTTTTACTTGACTGACTCACAGAAATAGATTTGACCGCACAGATTTTTAGACATAAAAATCTCCCTTCTCCTATGGAATACAGTATAGATTACAGGGAATTCTCAACCATGAGGCATATACTAAAACCACTTGTATAAATCACTCGTAATGAATAGCAATTTTTGTATATTCATGGCGATGCACAATCTTTTCTGAAATGTTTTCTCTGAAAAACTGCACCTGTAACAACAATCTTGTCAAACTCTTTTGCTGAATCCTATAGCCTTTGGTCCTGTTGAGCCTTTTAATATTCCATCTTCAGTTTAATGAATATGGAAAAATCTTATTAAGGCAATCCCACATTTTACAATGACATATGTTCATTCTTAGTAAAGTTTTAACAACTGTTTGAGGAAAATGTGCTAGATCAGATCAAAGGCCTATTTAGTTTAGCAGTGGCCAACCAGGAGACTTTTGGAAGTCCACAAGGAGAACGTAAGAGTAACTGCATCTTCCCCTTTTGTTTTCCAATAATTGGCACAGAGAATCATGCTTCTTCTGATCATAAAGGTGTGATATATAGCTTAATAATTACTGACATTGATAGGAGACACTGATTTTTTTTAATGCTGTTCAATTTAGGGTGCATCACTGTATCTTATTTAGCTATGCTCTATGTAAATTCTGTATTTTCATCATACACTGTATAAAGTAATCATTTCTTTTATTTATCCTTGATCTCCCATCATTCAGCTTTTCTAGCAAAACAGTGAAGAGACTTTGTGTACTAAGACTAACATTCCTGCCAATACATAAGCTTTCACAGAAAACAGTCCATTTTATCAGGAGCATGAAGTCTAGTGAAGATTATCATAAACCTTTTCTCCTAAACTTGAACGATTCTATTTATCACTATCATGTCTATTCTAACCAAAAACTTTTCCTTATAGAGAATTGTGACAATCCCTTGCTAATTTTAGCTGCTGTTACCAGTATGGTGGCCAGAACTACACTAAGGATTCTAAGTGTGATTGCGCTACAGATTTGTACAAAATCATGAAGACATTGTCAGCTTTATTCTTATTCTTCTCTAAATTATTTCCATCACAGACTTTGTCTTTTTCATAGCAGCTGCACATTGGGCTGACATTTACATCAGACTACCTCCCAAAATCTCATGATCCCTTAACTCTTAGTCATCACCATCAAATAATTTCTTTATGAAATCCTGGAAGTTTTTATAATTAAAAATCACTCCTACATTTCCCTATTAAAATTATGCATATTGTCCACAGGGGAATTGTATTCTTGTAGTACATTCATGACATTTTATCAAAGAACTCCATAACGTCACAGTACTGATATTCAATAGAATGCACAAAATACACTATTATCATCCAGCCAGAGCTTGCTTTTATTTATTTATTTATTTATTTATTTATCAATCAATCAATCAATCAATCAATCAATCAAATTTGTCACTGCCCATCTCCCCCCACCAGAGGGACTCTGGGCAATTTACAATAATAAACAATAAAACAATAAATATACAATAAAATTACAATATATAAAAATACAATATCTAAAAACAGTTACAAGTAAACAATATAGACAAAAATCCAAATGGCAGAAATAACTCAGTCCTTGTATGTGGCGAGCTGTCTAGGGCACTAGTCATCCCCAAACATGATGACTCCCCTCCCTGCCCCAAGCCAGGTGGCAGAGCCAGGGCTGGAACATGCCACCGGTAACAAACACTGGGGGCATCTTCCCCAAAGATGGCCCGCCCTCCAGCTGCCACCATAGCATCCCCTGCCCGTCACCACCTCAATTATGTAACCCGCCCTACAGCCCCCAGAGACTCCAAATCCATTTTCCCCGGATCCTGGACCTCCAGAGTCCCTAGTTTGAAATAGGGGTCCCTCCATCCACTCATACATCCGCACACATCCACAACTACCCACAAGGCAATGGCAGGTCCCCCAGTGCACCAGCTCATGCTCTCAGTGCCGTCAGGACCTAGCCATCACCAACCCATTCACTATGCCCCCCGCTTGGCCTCTCTCACTAGTCGGCAGGGTTGCATCACATTCACTCCCTCTCTCCTCCTGTCTCTCACTCAGGAGGTGAGTACTCTCCCACACCTTCACACACTCCCAGACTCCCCCCTCATCTCTCACTCCCAGGAGGGAGTCCCTCATTCACACTGGAGGGACCCCAACAGCTCTCCACCGTCTCTAGGCAGGTTGGGAGGGGATGACCTAGTTCTCAAGTTCAGGCCCCCCGCTCCTCATCACCAAGGCCTGTCAAACTGAGGTCCGCTGTATCACCTGGGTCCCCTGTGTTGTTATAGTCCACACAGCATACATTTAGTGTCTCATAACCAGCCCAAATCTCTGAATATCTAAGGGGAATATTTTAACTGCCAGGCAAGTGGGTTAAATTTAGGTCTGTAAAATAGTAAGGTAGTAAAACAAGACAAAGCACAAAACTAATATTTCTCTTAATTCTTAGTAAACCTTTTTATGGTATGCATAACTCAACCCTGATGCAAAATGTAGCATGTTCTAAAGTGTGTAGTGGCTGTATTCTCCTCATCATATGTGAGTGAGGGGATGGATTTATGAGATATGCATCATTATAATTTCCAGTCTTTACCAATGTACGCATAGTCGCTAACTTAACTCACTGAAAATATTTTAGGCTGTCTTTGAGAGGTAAAAATAAAACCTTTCTGATCACTCAAAATAAAATCTTTCCTTCGATGTTATCTTCATTGCCACAAATTGAAAAATAATCATAGCCTCTACATTTATGTATTTGTGTGGTTAATAATTTGTATGGTTAATAATAATTTGTATTTATTTCATGCATCTTTTGAAACCTGTATAGGCTCTCTTCGTATAACTCAAAAGCAAATATTGAACATGCACTGGGAGAAAAGAACCGTAACATTTTGCCCCTGGCATTTTTGCACAGATTCTATGTATAGGCTGACTCTACAAGTTTCCTAAGTAGCATTTTCCAAATGTATTAGCACTGCAACTCCCAGAAGTCTATATAAAATACCTTGATGCTATGAAGACATGGATATTAAAAGCCACCTGACATTCTTTTGTTCTCTTTTCCACCCCTACCCCATAACACACAATGTTATGTACAGCATCCTATGTCACTACATGATCAAGATTTTCATATGATCAGACAGCCAATCTAGTGTAGCAAAGAAGTTGTTGGAGTGGCACTGGTGAGACTCAGATCCAAGTCAGCCTTTAGCCATGAGAGACTTCGGTCCTCTCTCTCTCTCAAGCTAGCCTACCTCACAAGATTATTGTTGGGAGGAGGAAATGCTATGTATGATGTCTTGACCTCCTGAACAAAGGCAAGATATAAATATAATAAATTATTATTTTTTCTTTGCTTTGTAAATAAAAATAATTTGGAATAAATAAGTACATATATCTTAAGGTTAAGATTACATGCCAAGTTTAGACAATTAAATGGTCGCCTCAAGAATTTTTAACTACCACATCAAACTGGACACTTGAAAAGCTTTTAGGAAACAGCATAATTGGTCTAGGTTTATACGTTGGTTAGCATGCAGTGTCCCACCCAGTGCAATTTCCCAGTATGTGAATGAATTGGTCCCTGAGGGGAGAAGCACATGTTGTTTGCTTGCCATGTAATCAGATGGAAATATACAGAATTGGAAGGGTTGTAAATAATTCACTGAGGTGGGCCATTATGCCTTTGTGATTTCTCCTTTGCCCGTTGGGCGTCCTCTTTTAGAATGTGGAATAGCATCCCATGAGAGACAATTTGACTTCCCAAGACTGGTGTGGTTCACCCTTGTTAGTCTAATCAAGCACTCTGCTTATTATGGGTACAGTGCTATGGTGGAAAAGGTGGATAGTTTGCCGGATAAAGTTCATCCAAACAAACTATTACACATCTGTTACTTATTAAGCAACTGTTGGTGTTGCCAATGGACATGACCCAAGCATCTAATTTCCATGCTAATTTCTCTGTAGCAGAGTTCAAATTACTTGCCACAGTAATTCAATCTCATTTTAGTATATATCAGTTTGGCTTCTACCTTTTCTAGAATTAATTTTCACTCTGCTACTTTACTTGGTGAGGGTAAGACTATACAAGAAAGAATAACTGAATTGCATACTTTTGATATAGTCTATCAAATGATTTCTACTTCTAGCATAATGGCTGAATAACACGTGGCTGTTATTTATTGTTTCTATTCTGCTATCAGTTCTTGTTGTTTTGTTTTTTCTCATCATGGCTTGTCCTGTAAAAGAGTACCTGTTTTGGGCAGAACAGTGATGCATCTGTTTTCTGTACAGCAGCTAGACACCACTGCTATTAAATTAATTCAAATGATCAGATCCAGCAATAGCTGATTCAGTATCTTGTTTGGCTCTTACGGTTTTAGTAAAAATAAATGTAAATTAAAGCTGCCTCAGGAATGTATTATGTGAAGTACTGAGATCCAAACTACAGTAGTAATCAAGTCTTGAAGGCTTTTCTATCTCATTTGACAATTATGAATTTCAGAACAAAATAGCTGATTTTTTTAAACTTTGTGTGTCAGTGGTAATAAACACTCCTTCAATGTTCATTAATGGAAGCTGTTACAGCTTCTAATATAGGCCACCGCACATAAGCAAAATAAAAATATATTTGAAAATACAGTATGTAGGTGTTCTATGTGGGCACAGCTTTGTTATGTTAGCATAAATCTTTTTTGCCACTCTCAGCCTGAATAGCTGTGCCTTTATAGCTCATAATACACTGAAAGAGTTATAGCCTGAAAACAGTTCAGTTTGAGAGCAGCAATTTTCAACACCGTACTTAGAAATAAAACGTTGAAAACTGCAGTAAGACTACCTGTAAACCATTTCAATTATAGATATCAATTAGTATTCTTCATTTGTTAACATTTAAGATCCTTATTACTTTAGTTTGTCAAGAGTGCTTCCTACAATTCCAAGATGACATTAACCTTATTAACATCTGTACATCTACTTTTGAGATTCTGAGAGTGGTTTTTTTTATATGATATAAATGGGGAACTATTTTACTGTAATACTACAAAAGAAATGGATTCTGGATATGTGGTGGGAATTTACAAACAATGTAATAATAATCCAGTGTGGCAAAAATTGAAGTCATAGTGGAAATAACACTGACAACCCTGAAAGGTATATATTCTCCCCTCCTCTCTTAGCAGATGCCTCTCAGGAAGTCTGTAGAATGGATGCTTACAGAAGATGAAAGAGCCACAATTAGTATCCAGGCTACAACAACAGCAAAGCAAAACACACACACATACACCACCTGACAGGATCCTGGATAGTTAATTTTAGAAGTTACAAACCTGGTTATTGCAGCACCAGATTCAGAGCTTAAAAAGGCTGAAAGTGCCAGATGATCCCTTAGATACACTTCTATGTGCTGCTAACTATAGTCTCAAATATTAATGGCCCTTTCTAAAGCCTCTAATGGGAGGCTACACCTGCAAGGTGAGAGGGTGCCGAAGAGGGTGCTGAAGGTTTCTGAGGTATACCTGAGTCCTTTTCAGATTCATGCTGGAGATTTGATAGTTTAATTGTTTTTGCTACATGGGACTGTACAACCAAAGGAGTAGCCTTAAAGATTTGCTATCACTTTAATAAGATCTGCATTTGAAAAAACGTTTATTTCAGGCATCTATTTCTTCTGTCCCTCTACCCCTATTCTTTCTTATATGGGTTAAACACGTCTTGACCCAGCATTGCTCCATTCAGAATTCAGGATAGCCACAAAGTACTAAGACTTTTGCTATAATCTATGTGAACTTTTTCTATGCCAGCTTTATTTATTATCCATATTATGGAGCCTTCAAAGTCATTTATATCAGGGAAAGCATTTGAACAGTCCATAGCACTTCCATTCCATAATGTCTTTATTATCCTGGCATATGCTGTTCACTGTTGGAATGTAATTTCACCCAAATAGGCTGCAATGCTATTCAGCAAGACATACTTCTCCACCTTGCATTTATTGAGTAGGTACCATATCCACAGTTAATTTTAATCTAAGCTTAGTATATAGAACAAATATGATCTGAGATCAGTCATGGGGATTCTCTTGTCCTCAATGAATGTCCTCATGTGTCATATTTGATTGTGTATATACATATACACATATACAGGTCTACATACACTCTGAGAAAGAACAAGAGTGGACTAGAAATAGTAATTCAGTTAATAAGGAATGATTAAAATTAATTACCTGTAAAATAAGGAACACTATTAAATTAATAATTAAATTGCTAGATAAATTGAACAAACAAACAAACAGCTTTCCCCCTCACCTGCATGTACTAACAAATATTCTCACATGCATCACTTTCAGACATAGAGACATGTATGCATTCACAGGAATAGCAAAAAAGAAGGCGAAGAACGGGAAGAAGACAGGGAAAGGAAGGGTGCATTGGGATAATGCGGAAAAAGAAAAGGGGCAGAAGACTGATGGAGATGAAGGGAAGGGAGGACAAACTGAACAGGGAAAGGAATGACACAGAGAAAGAGGACCTTTTATAGACATTATAGAAATGGTTAACATTGAGCAGAAAAACAGCTTCCTTCCAAACTAAGACTAATCTTCAAAGACATCCATATTTTTTCAATCTTGGAGGTTTCAGCCATGTGCTCACTTGTCCATTTGTTTGTTTTAACAGCTGTCTTCTCTTAAGCCCACTCACCCATCCCCAAATTATTTGAGGGAAAAAAACATGATATCTGGTAAGCATGGTAGTAAAATCTCTGCTCTAGATATAGTTGCAGACAATGCAATATGTAAAAAACACAAAGCTATGACTTCCCATAAGAAAAAGGGGAGAATGGAAAGGGAAAGAAAAACACCTAACTGTATTATCAATCAGGTCATAAAATAGCACTAATGCTAAATTTGTGTGGGACTGCTAAAAAGGCATCATGTTTGCTTTGTAAGGAAATGGTCATTAAAACACATTTAAAACCAAATAAGGGGGGAGGTAATATCAAAAGCACACTGAAGTTACTGATTAAGAAAATTTTATTATTGCTTCCCCTACATTCTAGCTTAATGTTGCACCAAAACATGATAATTTAGATGGCATAAATAAAATATACCCCTTCTCCTTTGCATGGAGAAGCCATGGAAACTGCTTCACAACTAACTCAAGGCGATGAACATGCCTAATACTCCTTCCTCCTATTTTCCCCACAACAACCACCCTGTGAGGTGAGTTGGACTGAGAGAGTGACTGGCCCAAGGTCACCCAGTCAGCTTTCATGCCTATGGTGGGACTAGAACTCACAGACTCCAGGTTTCTAGCCCATTGCCTTAACCACTAGACCAAACTGGCTCTCTGTTAATTGTACCATTGTTCCACTAAGCTACAGCTCCACCTTGAACAATAATTTAACATGGGCAATATTTTTCCTATTTTATGATTACCATACAATGGTATTCATATCTCTAAACAAAACCATTTTTGGAATGTGGTAACACTAGGCATTTAATAGCACCAGGCAAAGCATTTGAAAAAGGTGCTTTGCAAAGTGTGTTGTCGTGAGCAAAGCACTGCTCCTCAAAGCTTTAAAGGAGCCTGCTGTTTGAATGGCTGTTTTGAAAGCTGTCCTGGCTGCCTGTGTATCTGGGGCATCCCAGTGGATATGACTGTGCGTGCACATGCCTGCACAAATCACTGGACAAAGCTTTGGAAGCAATTACACAAATAATTCAAAAGATGTAGCTGCTTTAATGCTTCAAGGAGAGGGCATTGCACACTAACATAATTTCCAAAGCATTTCTTTCAGAAGCTTTGCACTGCTCTAAGATGTAGTGATTAATTATGAGAAAATCAGCAATAAATGGAATGCTATTTTGTTGTTCAGGCCTACTGAAAAGAACAGTAGTGGAAGATTTAATGAAGTCCTGACAGGATGCCATGTTCTTCTCCTCATGTAGTCTTAAGGGCCATCACAGAAATTAATCTACATTTAAAGAGAATTAGAGGCTTTTAAATAAGTTTGGAGGCTTTGTTCTCCTGATCAGTTAATGGCATGCTATCAACCTTTCAGTGCTGATTTCCACAGCTATTCTCACTTCAAGTTTATATTTTTAAATGTTAGACTACCAACCATTCAGCAATGTACTTCCAAAAGCTATAGAAAATGAACATTTACCTAATAACATAAAAAAGCCAAGGAGATGTTATAAATGCATCAATGTGTACAAGCTAGTTCTGATGTATTTTACAATGAATCAGAATATATATTCACCAGTTTAAGGTTCTTTGACATGGGCAATGTCAAAGAGAAATTGATAATTAAGCAAGGAAGTTTTACAGTATTGAAGCTTTGCATGCAGTTCTCAAAATAAGCCAAATGTTCAGAAAAAAACTCTTATGTCCAGCTGGACTTTTCACTCTGCTGAAAATATAAACCCTGAGTTCATGGAGTTCTGCTCTTAATTGAACTGTGCTTGGCAATGTCAGTCCATATCACAAAGTAGCATTTCATATTATAAAGCCACATCTTCACTGTTGAGATATGGGTCGTGTAGCCTAGAGGTACACACATGAAAACCTCAGGGCTGGATAAAGCCCCCAAAGGCCTTGGTGTGGCTCCAGAGATCTCCAAACCTTATCAGACTGTAATTTTTAACATGACAAAATCGATTAATTGTCCCCATATTTTGACTGGCTGTGCATGGCTAATGTAACCCTATTTTACTTGCCCAAAAGATAATAAAGCAAAACACTGACAATTAAGAACCATGAATTAAAGAGATACTCCAATGTTTTGTTCTGAGCATTTGTCTGCATGGCTGTGACAATAGCAGAGGAGAGCAAGAAGGAAGGCAAGGGTAGGGAAGCACCTGGGGACCTCCAGAAAAAGAGGAACAGGAAAGCCGTATCAGAAGCAAGATGGGTAGCAGAGATATAACCCTGAAGATAGATCAAATTATAACTTGTTTTCTACCATCCCAGTTCCAAATTTGCAATTATAAACAGAGATTAGGAAAACTGCCAGAACTAAAGTATCTTACTGCCATAAATAGGCACCAGCAGAGAGAACCCAGGAACAAATTGCCTGAGAATCTCTGCTGGCCACCTTTTCCGTTATGTTGTAAACACCAGGCTGCAGTTAGGGCAGATTTTTCTGTGGCATGAAAGCTGGAGAAGAAGACAAATAAAGAGAAAAGGCAAAATAGCTCCAAAAATCTGTGATATGCACAATCTGTAATTCTCGTTACAACAACTGCTATTAGTAAATAGTATACACAATCCTGGTTATAACATACAAATGTAATGAAAGGTGAAAGGTCCCCTGTGCAAGCACTGAGTCATGTCTGACCCTTTGGGAGGATGCCACTTTCGCAACATTTTCTTGGCAGACTAGAGTGGGGTGGTTTGCCATTGCCTTATGTAGAAAAATGTTAAATCAGCCAAATCTCATTAAGACCTATAAACATTATTAAATATAAACAATACTAAGATCTGTAGTAAGCATAACTTAATTAGAGGAGTGCATTTTACTTTTCCCCCATGCCAGCAGAATGCTGTGACAGATGTGCTGGTGGAAATATTCCACAATTCCTTCGTCTTCCATGTCTCGGGATGCTAGGACAGATTGATTGCACAGGTAAGCATGAAAGCAAGAGGAGAAAGACTAAAGTGTGGGTGTGGGGGAGGGGAGGGGGATAAATAACGGGGGGGGGGGGAGTTGGCTTGCAGTGGAGCAAAAAGGCTTGTTGGCACATACCACACATATCTCAGTGGCTCAGCTGTGCAGGAGTGTGTATGCCCTGCTCTGCTTTTGTAGTGTGGAATTGGATCCCCAATTTAGAGACTCCCTAAATGTTAATCTCAAACTATTCCACTGCCTAGGCTTCTCCTATAAAGCCCATGCTCCTGGCATTTGTGATTAAGTCCTAAGATTGGGAGCTGAGGAAATGGGATGTGGTGAGGGGAAAGAAAAGAATGAAACTCTGCTTAGGTGTTACGAAAAGGATTAAAATTAACTACCAGTGGGTTAATCTTCAAGTTCACCTTCAAAGATATCCATACTGTTCGGCAGCAAATTATCTACAATCATTGCTTGCCCATTCTTAGTTTTCATAAATTTTTCTCAGTGAATTTAAGGCCATCCTCTCAAATTAGAGAATTATATCCAGGAAAAAAACAATATTTCTATCCAATAAATAGCATATGTATTACTTGACTAATCCTGCAAAATTTGCAAAAAGTTTTATTCCTTTCTTCTAGGTAGGGATCAAACTCAGCTATAGCTTCTTAATTAGGCACTCTATTTGATAAATAGCTGGAGATTTCTGCTACTACCGTAACTGGCAGTTGTTGCTGGCACCACTTGCATAAGAACATAAGCAGTGCTCCGACAGATCAGACCCCTGATTCTTCTGAGATTTAATTTCATTCTAGTATTTGGTTCTAGTATTTTGAGAAGAGGAAAATAGCTTCTGCTCGTCCACTTTATCCACACCATGCATAATTTTGTATACCTCAGTCATGTCCCCTCCCATTCACCTCCTTTCTAGACTAAAAAGCCCCAAATGTCACAACCTTTCCTCATCAGGAAGCTGGTCCAGCTCCTTGATCATCTTAGTTGCCCTCCTCTGAACCTCCTCTAGCTCCTCTACATCCTTGTTGAGGTGTGGCAATCAGAACTGCACACAATATCCCAGATGTGGTTGCAGCATTGATTTATATAAGGCCATTTTGATATTGACATCTCTATTTTCAATACCGTTTCTTATTATCCTTAACATGCTGTTGACCTTTTTTACAGCAGGTGCACATTGTCTTGACACCTTCATTGAACTGTTTACCATTAGTCCAATATGTCTTTCCTCATCGGTCACAGCCAGCTCTGATTCCATTAGTTTGTATGAGTAGTTAGACTTATTGTCCTTACTACCTGGCAAGACTCTTTACTTTTGTGTATCCTGAACACTGGGTTCAAGAGGATGGAACAAACCTTTTGACAATTTGATTAATTGGGTGCTTCATTGTATGGTTTCTTCTCTTCCTTTTCTCTTCTTGTGGCCTGTAAAACAGATGGCTGAGGATTACCCACCTCTCACACAGTAGAAGGAACAACAGCACCAGCATTTCATATGGTAGGTTGTGTATTGTGTGTGAGAGTGATATAACATATTGAAAGCATCTTCCAATGCATCTTGGATGCACTGGATATATTGGATCCTTTACCCATGGTGAAATCTCTCCAGATTTTTACCTTATCCCCACTATTTTTGCACAATTCTATTAAATTATTGATGACATTATTGCACTTGCAGCATTGCCATAGATGGGGGTGTTGTTCCATTCTGTTTTTTGTCCTTTCAGGTTGGTATTTGTCAGATATGGTACACAGTAGAGCTACTCCCTTCCTTCCTTCCTTCCTTCCTTCCTTCCTTCCTTCCTTCCTTCCTTCCTTCTCATTCATTCATTCATTCATTCATTCATATCCTGCCTTTGTTTTGTACAACTCAAGGCGGTGTACATAATGCTCCATCTAATATTGTCTCCACAACAACAACCCTATGAGTAGGTTGAGCTGAGAGTGACTGCTGGCCAAAGTTATGCAACTGGCTTTCATGCCTAAGGGAGGACTAGAACTTTGTCTCCTGGTTTATAGCCTGGTTCCTTAACCACTATACCAAACTGGCTCTCATATTAGTGAATATGATTGCTCTGCTATTGTCCCAGAATAGGGAATGATAAATGTACTATGCTATGATGGAAAAAAAAGTAAAGATGAAGGAAAAATGATAGCATTGGAAGATAATTTTGAACTCAAGATAAATTTGACGCAAAACACCATAGTAACAAAAATTGACTGTATTTTTGTTTTTAAAATGTTAGAGGAATAAATACGTTGTACTCTGGTGAAAACAAACACAAGTTTTTTTTTCTTTTAGAGAAATGGAACAATCTTTAAGATAACGCACACTTTTCTACATAGCCATTTTTGCTTTTTTTGACAAGCATTCATTCCTTATAACAGGCCACATACTACTCACTACCTTTTTACAAGAACTTGTACATCTTAAAATTTCTGCATCCATTTTCCTATCTTTATATAAACATTCTGCTAAGGTACACATTTACACCTACTTGCTCTATTTTTTGCCATTTTACCTATAACCAGTATATTTTCCCTAACTAACACAACTATCTGTATCTTTGATACATTACTTTTAAGAATAATACTTTCAACTGAAAAACATTTGGGTTCAGCCAACAAAATAGCATCTTCTGTACACAAAAGTACATGCATATTTATATCCCTGACCAGCAAACAACTGACTGTGGAGTCCTTGGTGCTCTTTGAGCTTGGTTGTTTTCTTGCAGATGTTTCATTGCCCGGCCAGGCAACATCTTCAGTGCTAGAAGGGAGTGGGATTTGCTCTCTTTTTATATACAGAGTTAGTTTGCCCTGACAGTGTTGGTGGGGGTGTTGTTCTCTTCTTAGTAGTTCTTTGATTAGGCTGTTGTTTGCTGCTTGATTGTTTGACTGAGTTGGTGGTTCCTTGATTAGGCTATTGTATACTGCTTGATTGTTCATCTGGCATTAATCCTGGTGTTAACCTTTGTTTATCTGGGTGTTGATTGCTGGCAAGGAGGTGTTCTGGTCTTTTTGTTTCCTTTTTAGCTTCGTCTCTTTTGAATGGTATATAAATGTTGTTTACCTCTATGTGTCTGTTGATAGCTGCTTTGTCTGACTGCCAGGCTTCCAGGAATTCCCTGGCGTTTTTGGATTTGGCTTGGTCTAGGATGCCCACAGTTTCCCAGTTGAAACTATGGCTGAGTCTGTCCATTGAAACTATGGTTGAGTCTGTCCATGTGTTGTGAGATTAAGGAGTTTTCATCGTGTCTTCTGACTGCTAGTTGGTGTTCGTGGATGCGCTCTGCTAGTCTTCTGCCTGTCTGTCCTACATAGGGGCTGCTACAGTCCTTACACTGCATGTTGTAGATGACTCCTGTTTTTTCTTCTTTGGCTACTGGGTCTTTTGGTTTGCTTAAGATGTTCTGAAGGGCTTTGGTTTGTTTGTGTGCTATGGTGATGCTGTGTGGTTGTAACAGTCTCTTGGTAGTTTCCAATATATTTCTGATGTATGGCAGCGTTATCCTTTTCATAGCTTGTGTTGGTTGAGCTGTAGTGGGTTGAGTGGTCAGGCCCTTTTTGATAAAGTTGCGTGGGTATCCATTTTGCTGGAAGATGCTGTATAGGTGGTCTTGTTTCCTTTTCCTGGTGTTCTGGGTTGCTGCCGTGTGTTTGTGCTCATCTGAATAATGTTCCTACACAGCTCCCCTTGTGGGAGGTTGGGTTGTTGCTTTGGTAATGGAGCACTTGGTTAGTTGGGTTGTTTTTCAATAGACTTGTCTTTCTAATTTTGTCATTTAGGTAGTGAGACAGAGGTTGATAAGGTCCATGATTCTGTGTATTTCGAACTTAGTGTATTTGTCTAGGTCAGGTGTGTTGTGTAGAACTGCTGCCATGGATTCTTTTGCTAGTTCTGGGTCTATAGATGTAAATATTCTATTCTATTTATTTTCATGCATTTACTTCTGCCATGTACTGCTCTTATCACATTCAGCAGCCAATCTTCAACATTATATTCAAACAAAATACTGTATTCCATAACTCAAGCCTATTCTCTTTATCATTCATTTTCATCAAATCTTTCTTAGTATCCAGGCTACAGCATTTCTTAATGATCTCCTGATGAACAAAAATCTGGTCTGTGGAGTCCCTGACTGGCATAAAGCCTCACTGCATTGCTCAGATTTTGCTCACGTCATTTCTCACATCCTTTCAATCAGAATTTTGTCAAGTTCCATCCCACGCAAACATAGCAAATTAATCCTGTGAAGTTTTGGAATTTTCTCTTGGTGCCTTCCTATTTTGTACAAGGAAATAATGATGCCATTCTTCCAACTGTCAATCATTGATGCAGTTTTCACACAGAGATTAAATCAGTCACACAGGCACTCCTTAAATAAATCACATTTATAGTCTAACATTTATCCAGTTGTACCATGTACATCTGCAACCTTACAATTTTTCAATATTCTCGCAGCATTTACTGCTTCCTTTCCATCAGGTTTTTTTCTTTTTGGACACTAACATTTATAACATTCATCTGAATTCCATTCTTTGACATCTTACTACAATTCCAATACAGATACCTTAAATATTTCTTCCAGCATTCCTTTACTTCAGTTTCATTCCAAATAATTTTGTAAGTTTTATTCTTAATTTTGCGTGAGGCTCTTTGTTTAGCCCTTTTCACCCACTTCTAAAACAATTTTGACTTTCATCAAAATCACACTGCATTTTTTTCTACCTCTTTTATCTTAAATGTTCTTTGCTCTCTTTGATTACATTCTTTACAATTAACTTTTCCTCTATATACTCCCTATACATCTTTCTCTAATCCTCATTTTTGCAGCAATTATTCTCTGATAGGTACTTTTTCCTATCCACAGTCTCATTCACTCCATCATTCTATCAAGCATGCTTTTCATATTTTCCATTAGCACAGCTCCCCACATTTTGGTGACACCCTATTACAAAATGCTTTTCACTCTATTCCAAGCAACATCTACATCCTCTTTCCTTATTTATAAGGAAATATAAATTTATATTTATATAAATTAGTTATGTCTTCTGTCTGTGTTTGTATGAGTGCACTGGGAAGTACAGAGCAGATTGCATACACAAGATCATGTGACCAGGAAGAAGGCTTAGAATAGAGCAGTTGGTAGCACTTCAAGCTTTTGGCCAACTGCCTCTCCTACAGTGATATTTTGGGGATCTTTTTTCTGGAATGTTTTTCTACATACCCTCAGCTGGATCTGATCTAATTTCAAACTCAGCCTTATTTTCACTGGTATCTTCCACCATTCCAGATTTGGTCCAGTTCTGTTCAGGTTTTGGAGATTTATCTTGCTGATAAAGTCCCAAGGCCCTTTATGTATTTTTTCCCCAACATACTGTTGGATTGGGAAGAATAAACAAGGTAGGGAAAGCGTGTGGAACATAGTTTCTGGAATTCTTTCCAACCTTTTTATCAGTAGTGGCCATAAGAGGCATCTATATATTCTTCTGTATAATAAAGTAACACATTGCATGTGGGTCTATGTGTTTGTGCATTAATTAGATGTGTGCATAAATATTGCCTGGTGGATAGGTGTGTATGTGAATGTCTGTGAGGGTCTAATCAAGACAGGTGCATACGTTTCTTCTCTGTGTGTGTGTGTGCATGCACTTCTGCTCTCCCCTTATGTGCATCTATGGGTCTTTATATCATATACTCATTGGAAAGCACAGGAAGGGCTACATATGCACCAATCTGGATCATGTGACTGGGAAGGAGGAGGGGGGCTTAGAATGGAGCAGTCAGCATCATTTTGAGCCACTGCCTAAATGCCTCTCCCATGGAGAATGCACTAAGGGAATTTTTCGGAATGCTTTTTTCCACACCCCTGGTCATATCTGCCCCATTTTCAATTTCTGCCTTCCTTTTCTTGGCTTCTTTCACCATACCAGATTTGGCTTCAATCTGTTCTGCTTTTGAAGAATGATCCTGCTGATTGCCAAGAGCCTCAGACTCCTTTATGTATATAATTTCTAATGTTCATCAGGATGGGAAGAATAAAAATGGTCTGTTTCACATTCACATTTCACATTCATATTTTCTTTTCTTTCAGCACTTATGAATAGATTTTGCTGGATTCTGGGATATATGCCTGATTTTAAGTTGAAAATCCAAAGGCCCATGCATATAATAAGGAAGTTAGCCTGAGCATGAAGGCAGCTACCTATTTACTCTGGGGCTCCAAAATAAAGAATATCAAAAAATAAACTGCAGATTGGATTTACTCAGAAGATAAAATTATACACCTCTTATAGGGAAAAACGTTCTTAAATTGATCGAGTTAATGTAATTACAATGTGCTTCGTTCAATGGGCACTATTTTAAAAAGTAGCTTTGACTACCAGCAACCAATCTCAGTGGCAGATGACAGTATTGAGTAAGAAGAAAAAACAGCCTCAACTTTATAAAAAGGAGCACTCAAAAACTGAGGCAACAAAATGAACAGCAATTGTGACAAAGAGGCTGTATTCCAGTTCTCTGCAGCATTTATAGACAGATATCTATAAAAAGTTGCAAGAAAAAAACTGGCTACCAAAATTGATTACTGCTAGCATTTGCTTTTCAGTTGAATCCTTTTAAATAAAATGAGCACAAAACTGGTCAGTTAGATCCCATTTCCTATCGATTTAATATAATGTACGCCCATAGGGCCATTTTCTTGAGTGAATAGTGGCTGCCATGCATGGGGAATTACCTAAAAAGTCTAGCTCACAATAACCTTACTTTCTTAAAAAACTAAAATGGTGCCTTAATAGAGGTTATTCATGAAGTACTGAAGCATATTGAGATAATAAATATGAGGTGAAGCAGGAGCAAATGTTTAGATGATTTGATAGAGTTCTGGTGTCCCTATTTATATTTTCCCCCCCAAAAGAAGCCACCTCTGCTTTCAATATATGGACCAACAAAGCATAATAGCATCCATACAATCAGTGTTGACTGGAAATGATCGAGCACACAATAGATGATATCATCAGAAGAATTGTTGAAGTGAAGAAAAAATGGTGTTTCATGCAATAAAATTATAATTTGCACACTAAACAAAAATTGTATCTCCCACCTTTAAAAAGAGTATTTCTTAATGGCTAAAAATGATATCGTGATTCTAAACAATGTGGATGACGTCAGCTTCTTTTAGAGCTAAGTAATGTAATATTTAAATGAAATGTGTGAGTACAGTATACATTCAGTATCTGCATATGGTAACAACCATCGCATAACCACAGGGTGTTATGTGAATACTTCTAAAGTACGTCCTATGGAGATGTCCCTAAGAATCCAGAAGACAAATCATTATTTTATGGTGAAATTGGCTTGATATAAAATAATTAATATTATCTCAATTGATCTAGATTTATGCATAACAGAATTCCATTAAAGTCTCAGGAAAGGACTGGGATGAACATTTTTTATGAATTTTCTTACTTTTGTCTTCATGAAGAACTCCTCCAAAAAAGAGAGATTCCCTCTTGATGAATGACACAGGGGTGAGGTTGCATGAGAAGGGAAAATTGGCAAACCCCACCATGCAAGATGCTGGAACTCAGCTTGTTCCACAGATAGGTGTTCTTCCATTCACACTGGAACAAGTCTGGGTTCAATATTATAGCATTAAAATATCCAATTCAAGTAACATGTTGAACGTACAATGTGAACATACAGAATTGCAACCATAAGAATGAATTGTATATGAAGGATTGTATTTCTCTCACAGAGAAAGGATGCTTAATAGAAGTTGCTTAATAGAATGCTTTAAGTCCATCTGTGAAGTAGCTAGAGTATGTGGCCAAAAATCCTTCTTTTTTGTAATTAAGGTTATGTATGAAAGCAGACAAATTTCTTGTTGCTAGGCAGTTATCCTATTATTAACACAATGTTAATAAAACTTGTAAAAACATTAAATAACATATTTGTAGAAATAGCTGTGTTCAAAACAAGCAGCAATGTTGACTGATACGACTATAGGCAAAAGGTAGAGTATAGGTTAAATTAAAATAATAATAATAATAATTAATAATAATAACTGCTTTTCCTATTAATGTACTAAAACTTTTATGCATATTTCTTCTTAGAGGCCTTAAAGTATGTTCTGCTGGTTTGCAGAGGAAGATTATGACAAGGTTTATCTTATCACCAAAAAAACAGATTCTTAAAAAGATTCAACTCAAGGACAAATCTAGGATACTTTAAAGGGATTCTTAAATAAAACTTTTTTTCTGAAAAAGCACACTACAATATTGTTAAAAATGATTCACTGCAAAATGTATTGCTGTTCTAAGTTATCTTTTTTTTTTTTAAAAAAAGCACCAAATACAAACAGAAAGGTAGTTGGGGTAATATCTTTATTAAGATCAATCAAGTAAACAGAAAAGTCTGCAATATGAAGTGGAGAAGAAGTTATAAAAAATAAGTTCTGTGTTTAAAGCCATGAGTTTTATTGTCAATATGAAGGTAGCTCAAAAACCATTATGGACACAACTAGAAAGATAATATATTTCTTTTAAAATGTCTTTTTTAAAGTCTTGGCTGTAATTTCATAATTTAGTTGCTTTTCCTGCATTAGAAGGTATGCATTTGGAATATGTTGAGCAGAACATTTGAATTGGATTCCTTTATTATTGATGGTTGATCCTAAAAGACAGAAGCTATCTACTAATTTGATATCTTCATTGCCAGTTGTTCTACTTGTTGTCAGTAGTTTGGTCTTCTTTATATTTAATTTTAGTCCCATTTTTTCAATGTGCTCCTTGGCTTTTATTACTAGAGCTTGCAGATCATTTATTTTTTTGTTTGTTTGTTTGCCTCTAATATACCTTACTTAACATCCTGGATCTTTGTCTGGAAGCACTGCTAAACCTGCCCACCATGGGTGACCCTTTTGGCCTTCTCAAAGTACAGCCAACCTTAATGACACGGATGGAGTAAAGCCTCTGGGACCTTCATCTGCTGACGACTCAAAATGAGAAGTGACAGCTACAAACATCCATTAATAATTGGGACATGGAAGTATGAATCAAGGAAAATTGGAAGTTGTCAAAAATGAAATGGAACACCTAAAGATCGACATCTTAGGCATTAGTGAGCTGATGTGGACTGGCACTGGTCACTTTGATTCTGACAGTCATATGGTATATTATGCTGGGAATTAAAAATTGAATGGCATGGCATTCATCGTTAAGAATATTTCAAGATCAATTCTGAAGTACAATGCCAATCTTGGCTGAATGTAAAGTATACCGGAAAGATGTTTACCTCTGTTTCATTGATTACGCAAAGGCATTTGACTGTGTGGACCGTAACAAGTTATGGCCAATATTACGAAGAATGGGAATTCCAGAGCATTTAATTGTACTCATGTGGAACCTGTATGTCATGAGTACTGATGGTGGGCAGGAGGGGGCCCCTATCCAGGAGGGAAAACACATGTGTAGTACTGAGGAGTTAAGCAGCCATTCAAAGAGACACAGATCAGACCCACCTTGACTTTGGGGTTTATCTATCTGGGTTTTTCCCACACTTCTTCAGTTTGTTAGGATTTTCTGTCTAATGTAGCAGTAATAAAACACTAGAGACCTATCCCTTATCTCAGCATGGTTCCTGACTGTTAGGACACTGTACACAGATCAAGAGGCAGTTGTTAGAACAGAAAACGGTGATACCAAGTGGTTCAAAATTGGAAAAGGTGTGTGGCAAGTTTGTATACTTGTATACTTATTCAATGTGTACACTGAACAAATAATTCGAGAAGCAGGAATGTATGAAGAAGAACGGGGTATCAGAATTGGTGGAAGACTCATTAACAACCTATGCAGATGATACAACTTCGCTTGCTGAAAATGAAGAAGACTTGAAGTACTTGCTGATAAAGATCACAGATTGTAGTCAGCAGTACGGACTACACCTGAATGTGAAGAAGACGAAGATTCTCACAAATGGACCAATAAACAATGTCACAATAAATGGAGAAGAAATTGAAGTTGTCAACAATTTCAGTCTACTTGGATCAACGATCAATGTCAAGGGAAGTAGTAATCAAGAAATCAAACGACGTATCGTGCTGGGAAAATCTGCCATCAAAGACCTACAGTATCTAAAGTTTTCAGAAGTAAAGATGTCAGTTTAAAAACAAAAGTCCGTCTGACTTATGCCACGGTCTTCTCAATTGCCACATATGCCTGTGAAAGTTGGACATTAAAAAAGGAAGATAGAAGAAGAATTGATGCATTTGAATTGTGGTGTTGGCGAAGATTATTGAAAATACCATGGACTGCCAGAAGAACAAACAAATCAGGTTTAGAAGAAATGGGAGCAGAATGTTCCCTAGAGGCAAAGATAACTAGGCTTAGATTCTCATACTTTGGGCACATCATCAGGAAAGACCAATCTCTTGAAAAGGACATCATGTTTGCAAAAGTCAAGGGCCAGTGGAAAAGAGGAAGACCTTCAATGCGATGGATTGATGCAATTGCCGCAACAATGGATGCAAACATTGGAACAGCCAGGCATATGGCGCAAGACCGAACAGCATTTTGTTCTGTTATACATAGGGTTGCCATGAGTTGTAAATGACTTGACAGCAACTAACAACAACAACAGCAACATCTGGATGAAAGATTTGTTTACACTTTTGCCATATAAACTGATTTCCTACTGATGAATATGAATATGACTGGTTCTTCTTAAAAAGACCAGCACAGTAAAAGGATAAACTTTTAGCCTTTTTGATACTTTGGATAGATGGCTAGGTTACTTCCATAATTAGGCGACCTTTGCTTAGCACGACACTTAAGCAACCACATTTTTAGAAGCTTGAATTTTTAAAAAATGCTGGCACTTATCTTGAAGCGTGCAAAATTAAAGAATCAAACATTTCTGACATCTCTCCTGTTGGAAACAGTGAATATAAACAAACTTAAAATTAACTAGTTTACAAAGATAGAAATATATTAGAAGATATGTTCCCACCTGCTTAAATTACAGAAAATATATATATATATATATGACAATATATATTTTGTTAAACAAAAATATGGTAATACTAAAATTTTAAATCTTGATATTAACATTTTCCAAAGATCTCATCCTGGATTAATAAGAGTTTAATTCACTGATAACTTCAATAAAAATCATGCAATCTATTCCAATTCTGACCTTTCAGGTTACTGTATAATAAGTATCTAAATTACATTTGTTTCAAGAGTACCCCATAAAATACTTCTAAAAAGAAGCAAGCACTGACAAATAGTGAAACAGAATTATATAGCAACCAAAAGCAAAAATTAGTTCAAATCTTTTCATTTATTTATTTATATTTCAAGTTTCATCACCGTCCATCTTACTCGAGAGTGACTCTGGGTGGTTTACAATAAAACTAAAATAAATACAGGTTAAAATACAATAAAAACATTTTAATTGCACTTATCCAATTATGAAAAGTAGAATACAGTAATGTTTCAAAAGTACCTTGCCCATGTACTGTATATGATTCACATATGATATGGGTGAATTCTCACAGATATCTAACAGATGTGTGAAAAAAAAATGAAGGCTTCTTTTGTTTTCTCTCCTCATTTCTCCTTCCACATAAATGAATGACTGAAGGATGTATTCTCCAAGGACAAACACTTCCACTGGTAGTAGTAATCAGATGAAATGAAGACCTTTTATAAGCAATATTCAGATGATATTATATCCTTGTATTATTGAGAAGAAAAAAGATCAAGTACCACCACAGAAGACATGCATAGATGCATCCATATAAAGCAACTGCACTACATAAATGTAAATGAGACATGACAACCAACCGCACAAGTTTTTCCATGTCTTCTTTGATTTACAGTGATGAAAATACTCAGAGGGACCATGGCCTTGTGGTGGAGCACAAGCTTTGCATGCAGAAGGTTTCTAATTTAATCACTGGGAGAATCTGTATGAAGCCTTGGCGAGCCATTGCCAACCATCCTGGGCTCTAAGGATCAGTTTGGATTGGGTTTTTTTGTGGGGGGGGGGTATAGGGAGCTTTAATTGAAAACCTGGTTCGGCCGCCTTGCTTGGGGTGGGAGAGGCAATAGCTCGTCTTGGGGGTGGCTAGCACCATAGATCTTCCCCACCGAATAAGAACGTTGCCCCTTGGGTTTGGTATTTATCTTATTCTTATTTATTGGTGTATTTATTCTAACTTATATTTTATGATTTTAATCTTGATTTTATTGTAAACCACCCAGAGTCCCCCTTTCTTGGGGGAGATGGGCGGTAATTGAAGTTTGAAGAATAAATAACTAAGAATAATTGTTCTATTAGCTCATCATTTCTGATGTTAGTCACATCTAAGTGTTCCTTGTTAGCTTTTTAAAAAACATCCTGTCTTCTTGCTATAACTCATGTAAAGTTTATAAAAAGCAGAAACAACAGTTAAAGAATACTTCTTTTTTTATATTTCTGTGATGAGTCAGAATAGTGTTGAGGACATAGAACCATCCTGTGGCTCCAGGCAGCCACTATCTTGAAACATGAAAAAGCATATTGCCACGAGCTTTGGGGATACCAAATGGGATGGAAACAGCTGGGAAAATAAGACCTCCTTCATGCAGTGTAGATAACCACACATACCAAAAAAAGATGCAGATAAAGAAAAAGACAAGACAAAATAGCAGTAGTAGTCATAGTACTGACTTCTAATAGTAGTCATCGTCCCTGGGCTACATTATTTCTACTAATACATTCTTCATCTATTTCATTAGCAAGATAGGCAAAAATTACTCATAACTATTTTTCCTATCTAGTTCGTTTCAGCCCTTTCTGCACACATTTGTAAAGTCAGCCCACAAATGGCCATGCCCTTGAATGCATTTTTGCACCCCCTGCCCCATTCCTACTATAAATATTTCTGTACAGTATGCACCTTTGACAGTATGCACACTTTTCCAAACGATTTTTTTTCTTTTCTGCATACATGTCCTCAATATAAAAGACTCTAGTCCATAAGTAAATGACCCAGCAGATTCTTCTCCTATCCCTGATTAGTATGGCCAACCTATTTTAAGTCAAGATTAGGACAACTGTGCCTGTATGACAATATGAAAAATTTTGGTAGGATAGTATAAGAGAGCCAGAGCAATTACTTGTCTGGCACGTAGAGAATCTTTAGTGTAATTCATCATCACCACCATCCCTGCATAGACTTTATTTCACACACACGTCAAGTAAGCTTTTATTGGAAAAAGCATTTCTGGTAAAAGCCAAATCCAGTATCCTTTTCTGCAGTCACTGAATAATATTTAATGAAGTAAAATACAATATGGCATTTGCAATGCATGGATATATGCAGAGATAGATAACAGTAAGACAAACATCCAATTACATCACACTGAACCTACCACTGCCTTATGTTCCGTCCACTGAGTAAGTTCAGTTATAGCTTAGTTTGTTGTTAAGAGTAATTGGATAATCTGAACCAAATAGCAGTTGAACGCTAAGTGTGAATTTGTCTACAATGAATGTCGTTCCAGGATTCTTGACTGGCAGAAGTTGATGCCCATAGAATTAATCAAGCTGTCTGTGGAACAATCAGGCAAGAGACGCTAGCAGAGTGTTATCAGAGTCTCTGTGCAGTGGCCCTATAACAGAACACGAGCCAATGGTGCCTACAGAACACCCACCCTACAAGGGCAGGTTCCTTCTGCAAAAGAATTCTTTCTGAATCTGCCCTCGGTGCTAAAATACCAAACGACATTAGCACAAGAGCCCTGCACAATTGGTGAACCATAAGTTGATCTGATGAAAACAAATCACATGACATAGGCAGGCAGGCGTGTGTGTGAATAAAAACTAGTACGTGATTATGATTCCCCATAAATATGCCTTTTCACAAGAGAACAGGTTGCTATGGGACACCAAATGCCACCAATAATCTTGCTGCGTTTTCCTACTCCAAGTTATGCTGAGCCCTTTTTTTAGTTACACCCCCCTTTGCTTTATCACTCCAAAATAGTTGCTCAGCAGTGAACATCACTAACACAAAAAACATCTCAAACTGCAAAACAAACAAAAAAGTTGTATTTTGAGGACAACGAACTAAATCTCCCCTTTTTCCTCTCAGAAAACATCTTATGGTGCTAGAATCCCATAAATGGCAGTAAACAAAGTATGAGAGATGGTTTAATAAGATAGCTATGGCAATTAGAAACATTATATGTAGGGATACACATATGGCCCTATGCATACATGATTGGCCTCACATATATGGCCACTCCTCTCCACCCACTCTTTCTTCTGATTTTTCCCTTCCAACAGGTCTTGTTTCAGTTGTCCTCCCTGCTCCTGCACCCTGTCACTAAATTATCTGTAAACAGCAGAGTCCTGGCTCGCTTGCAAGTGACTGCCTGCACAAACATACACATGAAGACTTTCTTTATAAGCTGAACAGATAAACGATGGTAGGAAGCTGATGTCATTGGAACAAAGTCAGTGGGGGCAGGGTTTACTGGGGATGCTTACATGTGATCACTCCCAATTTTTGCAGTGCTTGAATAGGTCTAATCTCTCAGATTAATTTCTATCCCAAGCTTTTGTGAAGATAAACTAGATGTAGGGATAGAAACCTGTGTGCCACCTTTCTCTTCTTAAAGAAGGGGTAAGATATAAATAAAATTAAAATCAGTAGCAAAAGAAAGCAGAGAAAAATAGTCTCCATGGATGCAAGCTGTCATTTTATCGTACCATCAAGGCTTTTCTATTTACTCAACAAAAACGACCCTAACCTTTCCTAAATGTCTCTGCCTTTCCAAGTTCTTTATCCCCTTATTCTTGTATCTTGATTGTTAACTTTCACATTGTTTTTAAAAGTATATGGAGGAAGACCAAATGTTAAGAACTATATCCTTAAAAACATTTTTTTTCAGTAATAGGATATCACACTTTGGTTTGCTTGCTTGGGTTAAATCTAAGGGCCTTTCCCCTATGCTGATTTAAAGTACTCTTCACATATCTATAAGTCACAGCACTACATTTGCTATTCTCATTGCCAATCCCTATCCTGCCCCTAAAGCACCTGTTCTGGCTTGCCAACTGATGGTGATGGGCTATAAAGTACACGGGGCACGTTAAACAAAGCCATGGGTTAAACCTGCCCTTCCTCTTTCCCAATATAATTGACCAGCAGGGAACCCTCCTCCTAGCAAAAGACTGCTGTGACTGGTGGATGGTTTGGGCAGATGGCTAGACTCACAAGTTTAGCCCTTGATCAAAACCTGGTACAGAGGTCACTTATCCCAAGGGATGGGCGGAGGCTATCTGTTAAAGCAGGAAAGGGTGGTGGGAGCTGCCTTACTTCTAGTGACACCCCTGGACCTGGCAATTGATCTCCAGGCTGTAGGAGGGCTGGAAGTAGTGACAGGAGAAGGAGTTTGCTTACCCTTTACCTCCTAGCAGCTGTCAGCAAGTTCAGAAAACAGCCAACAGTGCTGGGGGTTGCACAATGAATTGGGAGAGGTCCTGCTTTTCTAAATGGTAGCCCCAGCACATTTCAGCTGCTTTTTCAGGCTACTTTTAAAGGCAAATTTAGCACTGTTCTGAGCAAGCACTAAACCAATGCTCAGCTGCTTTTGAATATTGGTATGTTGCTTTTCTAGATAAGGAGTGAATGTGTATTTAACCTGCATTTAAAAGTAGCCTAACTATCAGCAGACAGGTAGGAGGGGTTGTTGCTTGTTGCAGTGGAAGAGGACCCTTCCATTTCAGCTTGCCATTGGTCCCCACATACCTGTCAGCTGTTAAGTCCAGCTATTTTGAAGTCAGATTCAGCACCCTTCAGAAGAGTGGTAACCCCTTTTTCAGAAGGAGCTTGAACTATAGTTGACAGACATGTAGTAGACCTTCTCCTAGTCATATCATAGTCCTACCACCATTGGTTAGTTGGACATATTCCAGGTCTCCCAGCTAGGTCTTGGGTCAGAGAACCAGTGTGAAAGAGCCAGACTCTCCTGCTGCCCC
Organism: Candoia aspera; assembly: GCF_035149785.1. Classification (NCBI taxonomy): domain Eukaryota; kingdom Metazoa; phylum Chordata; class Lepidosauria; order Squamata; family Candoiidae; genus Candoia; species Candoia aspera. Next base: position 77,434,486 of record NC_086153.1, on the reverse strand, counting down.
CAAAAGAACGGACTTTTGAAACACTGCCCATACCAGCCTGAAGTGGCCAGTAGATACCAGGCTAATCCCAGCTCCATGGTCATTTGACTGCCAAACCAACTGAATAGTTAGTGAAGCATATCATATTGCAGCTCCAGCAAAACTGTCATGGTTGTTGTCTGCTTAAGAGGGAAAACATTATTTTAACTCCAGGACAGTTAAGAACAACTTTAAGTTGCCACAGGCATGAAATGAAGACAATGTCATGAGAACACAGCAGAAAGAATGAGGTTGCTGGCCAGTTTGGTCTAGTAGTTAAGGTTCTGGGCTAGAAACCAGGAGTCTGTGAGTTCTAGTCCCGCCTTAGGCATGAAAGCCGGCTGGGTGACCTTGGGCCAGTCACTTTCTCTCAGCCCAACTCACCCCACAGGTTGTTGTTGTGGGGAAAAGAGGAGGAGGAAGGAGTATTAGGTATGTTCACCATCTTGAGTTATTTATAAAAATAATAAAGGAGGGATAAAAATTAAATTAATAATTATTCATGCCATGGTTAGATGCAAGTGGGGAAAGGCCCTAAATCAATTGACATAGTAATATTTCAGAGTCATTGTGGTGTAGTGGTTAAGGTACCAGGGTAGAAACCAGGAGACCGTGAGTTCTAATTCTGCCTTGGGCACAAAGCCAGCTGGGTGACCTTGGGCCAGTCACTCTTTCTTTGTCCTAGGAAGAAAGCAAGGGTAAACTACTTCTGAAAAACCTTGCCAAGAAAACTGCAGGGACTAATCCAGACTGTCGCCAAGAGTCGACACTGTCTCAAAGGCACCCTCCCAAAAAATCAGATGTAATTCGAAATAAGACAATATTTAATCTAGCTGTTGTCCTCTGTAATTATCTATAGGAACTGGGTAGAATTAATTCAGTTTGCTCTCACTTCCGTACTTTAACTAACAGCAGAAAAACATGTCACAGTAATGCTCACTTAACTGAATATTATCATCCTTGCTATTTCCAGTTTTCTCTTTACATATTTTTTTCCTTTTAACCACTCAGTGGGTTAGGACATATTTTACATATTTTCTCTGATTTTTTTCTAAATATGCAATACATGAAGATCATGCCTTAACTTTCCTAGCAAAATAGGGGGAACCTACTATAAATATTGTTTGCAATGCAATGCACTGCAATCTCCATATTTTGAATGATAGCATATTTGTGCTCCTAAAAACAACTGCAAAATAAAAGTGCAAAAATACTATGTAGAAATAATTGAGATTTTAATACCTCTGACTGCATCAGACCAAAGCAATTTGCCCAAACTTGTATTGTCCCAAGCCAAGCAAGCATATATGCACAAAACCAGAATGAAACATACCTTCTTAAGGAACAATATTTGGAGTTTCCAGTAAGGCCTCTTTATCATTTTTATGCCACACTTAAAAAGATGTCCGTGGGCAAATTTTTGAAACCAATCAAACCATCACGCCAGAAACAGCTACCTTTCATCTTCCCTGGTTCTCTTCCTGCCGCTGCTAAACCCTATTCAACACAGCAGACAACATTCCTCTGAACAGCTGTGGGTTAGAAGCAGATGGTTAGGCTGAGTGTAATCCTGGATTCAGATAAAATGCTGGGAGCCATACAGTGCTCCTCTCTCCAGCTTTGGGTAGTGCCTAGTAGTCCTGGTTATCAGAGGAAAGGGGAAGGTGGTAACCAAGAAGCCTCTTAGTCCTATCTGTATCAAGAGAAACTGCAAAATTATACAAGGAATCCTTAGAAAAGGAAACATGAAGGCGGGAGAGAAGAAGGAAGAGGTGAGCTGGATGATGCTAAAAAAGCCTTTGGAATCTATTTCAGTACACAAAGCTGTAAAATATAACAAGCTACGCTGTTGCCACAGCACACCTGTTAGTGGTGAGAGTTCTGAATGAGTCAGCCAAGCACACTCCAAAATGCTTCTCCATGTGTCCTTTGAATGAACGTGTAAGGGTTATGCAAAGAATACAAATGCAATAAAATGTGGGACGAAAATGAGAAGTCTATAAATGTGAGTACCAACTTGAGAAATCTATCCGCCACAGAAAGGCTGTCATCTTAGAACAAAGAAAATTAATTAAAACTAGATCATAATTACCAATGACTTAAAAGTATTGTTTTTCCTTCATTGTTTAGAATGTTTGTGTTTCTCTCCAAGTATCCTGCAAAAAGAACTAGGGTAAAAGAAGAGAACGTTCAACATTGTATATGCTGAACCAAATTTTTGAGGGATGAAATACTGAATACAAGTGAATTCACTGTGCAGTGTTTCTTTTTGACTTGCTGGCAGCACTGTCAGTGTGTCATTACAATAACCCATTCAGATAGTTTATGTCTCATAAAAGACCTACCTCCTTGAGAACGAATTTACTACCGTGGATCTAGCCAATGATACCTTTAAACCAATTTTTTTGGTTCCCTGGGTGATTCCAAGAAAGCTCTTGAGCTTTCTCTCAGTCCTAAGAAGAGCTGATGCCAGAGGAAGTAGGTTCAGTGTCAGCAAGATATAGAGGCACCAGACTAAGGATTTAAAATAGCCTTTTTCATGAGTAAGGGAAAGCTCTCCTCCTGGATAGGAACTTGACTATAAGAACTTGTCTGACAGCTTCCTGCAACTATCCTTGGGCAGGTTCTCAGAGTTCAGGTTTAAAAGTACAACTATAGGTGGCTGTTTCTTGGGCCAGTTCTCCTGCCTGTTGTGGATTCTCACTTGTGGACTTTCCTTGAACATTGTCCTTGGCTTAATGGTTCATTTTCTGCTTGCAGAATGGTAATAGTCCATGGCTATGTGTGCACATCATACTAATCCAGAGTTTGCTTAGTCACTGTCTATTGAAAAACCATACCTTGCTGAGTTCATGAAACCCATTGTTATAAACCATGATTTATAAATCACACTGGTTGGGTTCACAAATAAGCAACTATACAGCAGCTTAGCATATTTTGTGGGCCCACCCTACAGTTTGCTTTTATTTGAAGAAAAATCAGATCTTTCATATTTCTTCTGTGCTACTGGAACAGATCTCTATCTAGATCCAATTTTACCCTATTTCATATAGCATCACGTTTCTAGATATCAAAAACTGGAAACAAGTATGTATCTGTTAAGTTATGCATTTCAAGAATTGGCTGAGAGTTTGGTTTGTAATCATCCCTATAAATTAAAAAGTACAGACTGCTACGATATAGAGGAGCATCTATGGAGCCAGCAGCAAATAGTGCAGTTTGGATTATTTGTGCTCAGGATTTCAGCAAGCCACGTAGCCCGTTTCTCCCTTCCCCTTATTTCTATTGCCCACCCTCACTTTAACTTCCAACTTTCTATTATGCAATCTTCCAAATCCTATTTCCAGTCACTATGTAAGAGATGCTTGGAATATTTCCAATATTTGGCAATGTTAACTTTGCTGTCATTAGTGCATGCCACTTTATGTCAGTTATTCCACTTTATTTGTCTAATATTCATGATCTTTCCATTAAAGAAAAGTGGAGTAGTCAGAGTAGTGAAGTTAGTTACACCTAGGGTGTTCTCACAAATTTATTTCATTGTTGGACTTCAAGACTACAAAGCTAAACTGATAAAAGACTTTACTAGGACAAAATACCTCTCTTGCATAACAAGAGGGACACCTACTGTCAGTTAAAGTTACTGCAATTTGTTCCCTATTATTTATATAAATAATTTAGGTAGCTCCTTAACTCCTAATCCTTAACTATTATTTACATGAATAATTTATCACTTATTATTTAATTATTTATTAAATTGATATATATGGCCACCCATTTCTCAAATGTGACTGGGTGGTTAATAACACATTAAACACAATATAAAAAAGAGTATCAACAAAAGTGTAAAAACCTACAATGTTCACTGAGAACTAATAACAGTAACAATAACATCTCACAGGCCATCTAACCTCACAGCCTCATGCCCTGGAGCACATCGGGGTCTTTTGAGCTTTGCAAAAGGCTGGCAGGTTTGGGGCCAATCTAATCTGAGGGGTTATGGTTTTCCAGAGGGTAGGCATTGTGACAGAATAGGCCTACTTCCTAGGTACTATTAGATGGCATTCTTTAATTGAGGGGACTAGGAGAATAGCTCTCCTGCTGGACCTAGTGAGATGAGATTCTGCTTCGAGCATTGTGACCCCAGCTGGAAACAAAGATGGAAAAACACTGGATCCAGTGGGCCCTAAAACTCAAAGCCACTCTGTCTTTGCCAGGGTTGAACTAAAGCCTGTTCTTCCCTATCCAGACTCCCACAGCCTTCAGCCACTGAGGCAAAACCTCCACAGCATCACTTAGCCAGCTCTGGGCAGAGATATAGGGCTGGGTATCATCAGTATGCTCACCCCGTGCTGTCAAATGTCTTCAAAGAGAGGCTTCAAGTAGATGTTGAGAGTGGGGAGACCAACAAGCCCCAAGAGATCTCACTGAGAAAGGGCTATGGGCTAGATCTCTGCCCCCCATTAACACCAACTGCAACCAGCCCCAGAAGAAAGAGAACCAGCATAGTATTGTGCCTCCCGCTCCTAGCCTCCAGAGCTCTCCAGAAGGATACCATGATCAATGGTATCGAAAGCCTCCAAGAGATTGAGGAGAGCAAGGACAGACATACTTGCCAGAGGTCATCCACAAGTACAATAAATGTCATTTTGGACCTGTACCCAGGTCTGAAACTCCACTACAAAGGGCCCAGATAATCTGTTTCCTTCAGGATTGTCTAAAGCGACAAGTGCCACCTACCTTCTCAACAACCTTCCCTAAAAAGAGAAGATGGGAGATGGGATGAAAATTATCCAAAATGACTGGATCCAGAAATGGCTTCTGGAGGATGGGGTAAACCACTGCCTCTTTAACCAGCCATGGAACCACCCCCTCTCTCAAGGATGAATTTACCACCACCAGGATCCAACTGCATGACATCTCCTGAAAGCCTTTGCTAACCAGGAGGGACATAGATCCAACATACAGGTGACTGAGCTAACAGTTCCATGAACTCTGTCCACTTCATCAGGACCAACAGAATCAAACTCATCCTAGATAACCAGGCCAGGCTGGGCCTCAGTTACTCCATGGGCTCTTCCTCAAGGCCAGAGTCCAGCCTGGAGTGAATCCAAACAACTTTATCAGACAGATGCCTCACATATTCCTCACAGCAACCTTGAAAAAAATGTTTGTCTGAATTCCCCCCAGACAATCCTGAAGTCACTCTAAACAGAGCAGCTGGGCATTTATCTGCAGATGCAATAAGAATGGAGAAATATTGATGTTTCACCACCCGCATTGTAATGGTATGTGGGAATGACCTTGGGAGACAGGGGGAAGAGCCACAGCCAGGGGAACAGTTGGACAAGAGGCAGCTTAGTCCACAAAAGTAATGTGGGCATGGCAAATGTCTCAGAAAGGACCCTCCCTAGTTTCCTGGGCTGTAAAGCCAATGGGGGAGAAATGTACTTTCAGACTTGCAAGACTGATGTCAGCCCTGCAAAGTAGTCCAGACAGGAAGCATGACCCAATGGACTAATTCTACTTTATTGTAAGTTTACAATAACAGAAACTTGCAAGTCTGAAATATCACCTCTTTGAATCATTTCTTCAAATCAAAACTTTGAATCAGTTTGAGGTGTTGAATTGAATCAGGTACTCTTAAATTTCAAAGAAATTTAAAGATGATTTGGAGATCCAATGAACTTTCTGGCTTTGCAATGTCTCAAACATTGCTAGTACTATATGGACAAAGCTGAAACAAGTGGCATTAAGTGGTATAATGAACTCTTTTATATTGATATGGATATTAATAGTAGGTGGGCATGAGTCAGAATCCTACCTATTAAAGTATTTGGGGAAGGCTGCTGTGCGGGTCTCACTGTTCTGTTAGAAAATTTGTTCAGGAAGGTGAGAGGGAGAAACACTTTTATTCTGCTTTTTAAAAAAATCTTTCCTACATCATGATATTGTACTTTCTCCCAACTTCATACTTCTTTATCCTTAACTTTTCTCGACTCTCATATTGGGGCGGGAGGTGGCGCACCCGTGGCCCTGAGCCCTGCTGCTACTAAAGAGGAGGAGAGCAGCAACAGGCAATGGAGTGGAATTCCCTTCTGATACTCCTGGAAACCACTGAGTCCCTAAGGTGGCAAGAGAGGGAAGCTGAGCACAGCTATGCCTCCACACTGCCCTTCAAGCAGACATATGCCCAGAGGAGGACCACTGCCAGGAAGGCCCCGAGCAGCCATTCACATAATGAATTAGAAAAACATAGGTGGGCTAAGCTCTGACTCTATTTAGAGGAGTTAAAAAGAGCTTGTCCCTTTGGGACCTGAGAGTACTAGATTCTCAAACTTATTTATCTCTCCTACAGTATAGCCCTTGTCTGTATTCAATCTGTCTGTAGTTTTTCAGTTTTTTCATTATCCTTTTTCATTTTCCATACTTTTCCCGAATTTAAAAACAAAACAAAAAAACTTTCCTTGTTTTCTTTTTGAATTATACTTGTCTATCTTTGACTTGTCTTGTGCTTTGTCATCTTTATGTGAGGGAGTTTTTATACGATGTACCACAGTCCTAAGCCACATTTACCAGACTATTGTTAAAACACACTCTTACTCCAGCAGCACATAATGCATACTTTCCAGAAGAGGCTATCCTTGCCAATGAGCCATATTAATAAGCTCACCAGAGATTGGTGAGGACCTTTATCCTTAGTAAGAGCTTACTTTTTAAACATATGAAATGTTCAATTATTTTGAAGTTAGAGAAGCCTTTTCTGCATTGGTTCAGTACAACTGCTGTATAGGCTTTTTGCTAGACAGCATGGAATTTGCTATAATATCCTCTCCTTCTCCTCACTGTATCCTGCCTTAAGAGAGGCCAGGAAAAATATTTTTTTTTAATTATTGTGATCAAACCCTTGATCTGGCTGAAACGTCACAGAATACTATCCTCTAAAGGAGGGTTCCTAAACTTTTTGCCATCACACTTCCCTTTAGTGTAATCTTAATATACACATGTCCCCTAAAAAACTAAACACCATGAAAACAACACCAATGAAAACAGTACAACAGAACTTTGGGAAAGGTAGATTTATTGTAAAAAAGGTAACTAAAAGGAGGTACAACTCACAGTTTGGGAAACCCTGCTCCAAAGAGTCTCCCATCTCTGCTATATTCATTCCATTCTGCCCCCCAAATGAAGCAGCTGCAAGTATTTTGATACTTCCTCAGTATAGCTAATGGTCAATTTTTTTAATCATCAAATCTCGAATAGGTTTGAATCAAATATACTGACTCTGAATCTTGAATCTTAAATTCAGGTTCAATCATGCCACCTCTGAATGTCAAATCTGAATCAGCTCATGGCTGATTTATACATTCCTTTTGTATACACTCCACTTTTCCTGACTCCGTAGAGTTCTGGCTCTTGGTCTTCAGTTTCGTTTCTTTCTTCCTTATTTATATCCCACCTTTTTCTCTGAGGAACCCAAGGCAGTGTACATGGAACCTCCTCTCATTTTCCCTTCAAAACAATGAAGTTTGTTTGTTTTGAATTTGGTTTGAGCTGCTAGAAAGCAGCTGTCCAAAAATTCCCAAGGAGATCCATGATCAAATGGAGACCTGAACCTGGAACTACCGAGTGCCTTCCCAATATTCTAACCACTACATCACAATGGTTCTCATATATATTTCAAGCATCTACACATATAGTCTGCCTACTACCTGTGGTCTGATTATAACAACGTCTTGCTCTGTTTCTGTGGTAGAATACCAAACATGTATCTATAAACACTTAAAGGTTACTTTCCAAATGATGGTTAGTCTATAGTTATATATACACAGACTAAATCTCCTTGACCTCAAGGGTATTTACAGAATGAGCATTTGTGGTGATGTTGTCCATAGTGTTGTTTGGTTTGAAGGAAATTTGATGGAATAACTCCTTCAGTTCAAATGAAATTCGACTGCCGCTCTTCAGATTAAATCATAAATTTGAACTGGACCTCGGGCGATTTGTATATCTCTATTAGATAAGTTTGTACTATTAGATGTTACAGTATGCCTGCATCAGGAATTTGAAATATATAACACCAACCTAATACATTTACTGAGAACAGAAAAGACATTTGTAGTATCACTTATATATCTGTTTGTTTGTTTATCAAATGTGTATGCTGCCCAGCTTCCAGTGACACTGAAATAGGCATGTGAATCATCGTGTCAGAAAACTCACAGTTCCAAATACTTCTGTACTTTTCATAGAAAAGTTCATTTCTAACTAAATTCCACTTGATGGCAGTGTTCCTCACTACACAAGTAAGAATGAGTCAAGAAATAAGTGAGAAAGTGGTTTTCTTTTGGAACAGCAGTAACTGTCCAAATATTACTGAGATTCTCAGAGTTTCTTAACACCCAAGGACAAAAACTCAAGCAAGCCACCACCTGTAAATTAACATCAGTCTTTGTAATCAATCTGGCTGTGTTGTTTGCTTTTTGTTTTGTTTTAAATAATATTTCTGATAATGAGTTTGGAACTGATCCAACAGAATTGCATAATCATGAGGCAAAAGTGGAAGTGAATGCTGGTGGGTATATTCCAACACTACCTGTTGCTTAGGCACAATCAAAATAGCACAGAACTCTGTCCTTCCTCCATGTATCTTTTGGCTGGGCTAAGGCAGAAAGAGAAGAGGACTAGACTAAGCATCGGAGGTACTACGCAACAGCCCATACCATTAGATGAAGGGAGTTATATGCTTTGGATATACTTTTCATGGTCCAGCCTCCTCTTTTTCGCTTGATCAGCTGGATGGCAGAGAACATATTGCAAGTAACAATAGCAGACCAATGACCACCAGAGTCACAAGATACTACTGGGAGAAGCAGCATCCCCCATTCTGGGACCCTCCAGACCAGTGGATTTGACAGATACTTTGAGTCAGAAATTATTCTTCCAATACAGCCATTCCTTGTTTTTCATGCACCATAAGAAAAAAGGCTACAGAATCGAGCAGCAGCCATAGACAACGTAGCCATAGACAACACAGAAACCCCAAGCAAACAAACGAACTTTCAGATGGCCTCTGTATTCCACTGGAACCATAACGCTGAACAGTAAGGTCACCATTTAAATATTGACAGAAAGGAAGGTAATAAAGGGAAAGGAACAAAAATTACAAGGGAATAGTATATAATATGTCCATGTAGTCATCTGGAGTCAAACTTGACCCAATTTTACTGTTTACTCACTGCATCAATCACAAGGAGAAAAAGCTAACTGCATATCCACTAGTGTTCAATTTATTCAGAACCATGTGGGAAACATAACATGATTTATAAATGATAACTTGTATCTGAACAGAGACACGGTTCTACATACAAAGTGAATATTCAATCCATCATGCCAAAGATCTACTTTTCATTTTCTGCAAGCAGTAGGGCAATATTTAGGTGATCAGAATTATTCTAACTATTCAGGTTCCTGTTCTTTCTATTTTTTTCACTACTGTATACAACCAAGTGTTTTAATTGTATAGATTCCTTATACATTTTTATGACTGCAAGATAAACAGCTCCCTGTTGAAGAAGCTAGTTTGCTTCATTGTGTTGCTATTTGGCAATTTATTTCAAATGCTGGGAAAATTTGTTATCATAACATTGCTTTACCAACTGTCAGTGTACGAAAAACATATGTGATGCTTAAAAGGAGAGGAAGTGGAATCAGTGTTAACATTTCTATATAGGTTAAGAATACCTCAGTGTCTATTAATAATAAATCAGATGCTGTATCCAAACATTTGGAGATCAATATTTACATAAGTTACATTATAACTGTGGATCTAGCATATTTGTTTTCCTCCTTGTTTATTAAAGTGGTTGTCTGTTTCCCCAGGAGATTCCTGAAAGTTACAGTATATAGCGCTCCTTCACGGGATTCCAGGCATTTCCCCCCCTTAAATGACAGGACATGGCTGATAGATGCAAGCCAGCTGTTGTGTGTGTGGTGAAATAATTGAAAGCACCTCTTCCAAGTTGATTACTGCTGGAATATTTCTAAAACTAGGAATATATTTTTTTAAGCAAAAATGTTGTTTCATACATTGAATAATATAAGTAGTAGACAAACTTACTTCACTAATAACTCTTACAGATGTCAACTCAGAAACAAGTTCCATCAAGCTTTTAATGGGTAGGAATATAAAAGGGTATAGCTTTAGAGTTCTTTAAATGGTTGACTGTCTTATTTCATATGCACTTTAAAGAGTTAAATGATGTGGTACATTTTTATTAGGAGGGTTCACATATAACATGAAAGCATGATTGTTTTTAATATTTGAATCTAAGCCTGAAACTAACCGAAGTGTTTTTGCAAATTATAGTTTCGGCTAACATAGAATTCACAGATCTATTAAGGCTATCGTTCTATTTTAGAGAATCTCTGGCTGGATTTACATTTGCACTAAGCCATAATGTGTGAACCCAATCACTGTAGCTTATTCAACAAACTGTGGTTAGAACAACTTATGGATTAAAATGATGTGTAAATTAAGGTACAGTATCCTAATACATTTTACCTGTTAAAGAATCTGCTCTTCCATGGAGCAGAGAGCAACCTTACAAAGCTGAATTCTGAGCAAATGTTAAATAAAAGCAGTCAATCATCTTTAAACCATGACTTGCCTGTTCATACCATCTGTTCTTAAATAAAATCAGCATATAATCCATTATGTGTCTTTTGCTGACAGGAATCTCTTTGATCCAGGGGTATCCTTAGGCTGAGATTGATGAACATCACCACCTCATCCATTCACAGGAGCAGGATCAGAGCAGGAGGTGAAGGTAGAGGGGATGTCAAAAAGTCAAGATGGTGACACAACCATGCAGCTGAAGCCACACCCCCTTTTAATGTGCATTGCGCTGCACATAGAAAAGGCAAGGCTTTAATTGCATGGTTTTACAACCATCTTGATTTTTTTTACTTCCTCCCTGCATTCACTCCAGCTCTGATCCTGCTCCTGTAAATGGATGAGGTGGTGATGTTAGCCAGTCTCACCCTTTTTAGGCATTCCTCCTCTCATCTCATCCACAATTCCAAAGGCTCTCCATCTCTTCTCTGAGAAAAAGGGAAAATAAGTAAAAACCAAAACCAAACCAAAACAAAATCTTCTCCTCCTTTTCCTCTCCTGCAAGCTTCTATTCTGTCAAAGGATCTGTTGTCAGAGAGGGGGCACTATGAGTGTTAAATATGAAACCAGTCATAATCTAGCACTTGTGACAATGGCATTTAATGCTGTTTCAATGCATGTTGTATGCATACATGAAACATTGCTAAACACAAAAGCATAATATGCTTAAAAAAAACCCAGAAGGAAAAGAAAATCAATATTCATAAAAGCAGGAGCTCCTGATATAAATATTTTATATTGTCAGGCACACCTCTGCTATGATCCCACCGTATGGTATTGAGAAGAATCAGTTAATTGCTTAAAGTCCTATTAACCTCCCCCATCCCAACATAAAGCAGTAACAGGCAACTTAAAACATAGGTTGGCTTGCACAACACTCTAGACAAGGCTAAAATGCAGTTAGGTAGTTTGGGAACCCAGCCATTATCTCAGTGTGTTGCATGAACCAAATCCCCATGCTAGGCCATTACAGGGTTCATTTGTTTAGATTAGCATTTTTTGAGAACCCAGCCATTCTGGTGCTACCCATATCGCAACACTGTGCTGAGTTGTGCACATTTCCCACTGATACTCAACCTCCTTTTATTGCACACCATTTCCCAGCCTTAAGTAGGCCTGGAATTCCATCTGTACTCTGCAATATGTGTATGTAGAGTATGTATGCATGTGTGTGTGTGTGTGTGTGTGTGTCATGTTTCCCCTTTCAATGTTCTGTTAACATTGTAACGTTTCACATGTCAAATCATTTTCCGTGTATACGCGCTTGGTTCATTCGGGGTTTTTCCATTCCTGCACTCTCCTTTGTTTTGGATCTTTGGAATGTATGTTTGGGTTTGCAATCCTCTCCAAGGTTACTTTCCCAGGCGCGTCTAACGGTTCCTAACACCTGGGAGGGGGTGCGTGCTGACGAGTGCTTGGGGCGGGACTGGATTGAAGGCAAGGTTTTTAAGTTTGTATTTGGCGCGCTTTTGCTCATTCTCAGCTTTCTCTGTATTTGCATACTATTCCTTTAATAAATCAGCTATCTTTAAGCCCGAGCTTGTGAGACTGAGTATTTGGGATTAGGCAACCATTACATAAAGCTGAGAATCATTTAATTACTTTCCGCTAGCCCCATCCAAAGTTGGGTAGAGAGGAGCGCTAGCGATGATCGAACCTCCGCTTCGCGAGAGTGAGGGGAGCGAAGAAGAGCCGGACTCGACGAAGACTCGGGTAGCTCCAACTTCGAGAGCGCAAAGAGCAGCACGTCGGGAGAGGCGAGATGCTCAACTGGATGAGCTATTGTTAGCGGTGCAGGGTGCCACAGGGGGTGTACTCCAACCCCAGCCTGAGGTGGGAGCAGCACAAGGGGGGGGGGATCTCCACAGCCATCCTGGGAACCCGAAATCCCCTTATCACCGAGGGTGGTGGTAACCAACAGACCCTTAGAAGAGCCGGTCACCCCTGCACGTATGAAAGCAATAGAGGACAAGATGGAAATGATAGTGACCTTCATCAAAGATGCCACCAAAAGCTCGGGGTCCCTACAGGAGGACTGGGAAAAGGAGCCCTCTCAGCTGTTTCCCCCCCGACGGAGTTCCCTGTCATTCAGGGGAAGAAGCAAGACTCGAGTTCCCCGGCCCGTAGGGGGAAGGGAGTCAAGGGCGTCCCGAGATCGGCCACCACTGGCGGCTCGACGCACGTTGTTGTTTGCGGAGCCACCACAGCCGGTGGAGCTGGTAAGGACCTTCCCACCCTTTGGGGTGAAGTTTGATGGGGACCCTACCACGCTTTCCTTCTTCATTACCAATGCTAGACATTATATGGAAGATTGGGGTCGGAATTTCCGCTCTGAACAAGGCAAGATTAATTTCATTGCCAATAAGCTGAAGGGGAGGGCAGCTGACTGGTACGTAACATTGTGCCAAGCTGAGGCCACGGAGTTAGAGGACTTTGATGAGTTTCTGTGGGCGCTGAAACAGCACTTTGAAGACCCATTAGGCCAAGAGAGAGCGAAGAACGCCCTAAGAAAACTCTACCAAGGGACCCTCTCTGTCGCAGACTACGCTTTAGAATTTAAAGCCCTGGTGGGGAAGGTGGAAGACTGGTCCCAGTCGACTTTGGTGGAGATGTTCAAGCAAGGGCTGGAGACGGAAATCTTCCGTTGGGCTTTGGGCAGGGACGATCCCAAAACGTTATACGGCTGGATACAGTTGGCAGGCAGTGCGGAAAACGCCCTACAAATGTATGCCCAAAGTAAGGAGCTGAGACAGACCCGAGCCGCGAAGGGGGCTCGGGCTGCTGGATTTTCCAGTCGCCCTAAACCAAAAACCTGGGAGGAAGAAAAGGAACGGCGATTGGCGAAAGGGCAGTGTTTAAGATGCGGGAAAGAGGGGCATCGTGCTACTTCGTGCCCGAGGCGCCGGCCAGAAGAGCGACCCGGGAAAGCGCCGGGAAAATCGCCCTCCCTGCCGCGCAAGATGAAGGCTGCCTGTGCTGAGCTCGACCCTCCAGACCTCCCTTTCGGGGATGAGGACGAGGAATTACAATTTGACCAACCGGCAGGAAACGCTTTCCACCTGTCCTGAAGGGCGCCCTTGGACAGGTGGAGGAAACCGAGCGCGACCACGATTCGGTGAGTGGGAACTTCCCTACAATGACTGTCAAAGTAAAATTGGGCTCTAGAACTAAGACTGTCGAAGTCTGGGCCATGCTGGACTCAGGTTGTTCTCGTTCGCTGATGCATCCTGATGTCGTAGCTGCCCTAGAACTGCCCACATTCCCTCTGCCACGGCCCATGATCTTCACGCAATTGGATGGGACCATGGCGGGGGGGAAGGCAGTTACTCACTTTACTGGACTGGTGGCTTTGCAGATGGGCACTCATTGGGAGAAATTGCCTTTTGTCATAGCTCCAGTGGGGGGCCCTTTGGTGATTCTGGGAATGCCTTGGTTTGTGCAACAAAACCCTTTTATTAATTGGCTACATAGAACTGTAACGTTTGCTGATGGATTTTATAAAGTACCTGAAAAGGACTTGTTAGAGGACATGGAGGGAGGTCGGGTGGCTAACACTACAGTACAAACTCTTTCGCCACTAGAAGGACTGCTCAGCCAATATCAAGATCTGGCTGATGTATTTGGGGAGAAGGAAGCAGATCGCTTGCCACCTCACCGAAAAACAGACTGTGCCATTGAGTTCCTACCTAATGTAAAGTTACCTCACCCAAAGATTTACCCCATGTCTCCCAAAGAGCTAACTACGCTGAGGGAGTTCATTGACAAAAACCTGGCTCGGGGTTTCATTGAGCCGGCGAACTCCCCAGTGGGGGGCCCTGTCCTCTTTAGACCAAAAAAGGATGGCTCACTGATTTCCGCGGGCTCAATGCAGTCTCAATATTAAATAAATATCCTTTACCCCTTATCAAAGATATGTTATCACATCTGGCCAGAGGCAAAATCTTCTCTAAATTGGATCTGAGAGAAGCCTATTTTCGCATTCGCATAAGGGAAGGGGATGAGTGGAAAACAGCGTTTAACTGTCCACTTGGGGCTTTCCAATACAAAGTCTTACCCTTTGGTTTATCGGGTGCACCTGGGGTTTTTATGCAACTGATCAATGAGGTCTTGCACGACCACCTATTTAAAGGAGTACTGGTGTATTTAGATGATGTATTGATTTATACTGAAACCATGTCTGAACATATTCACTTGGTGTGTCAAGTGCTTGCTAAATTGAGAAAAGCGGAGTTGTATGCTAAACTCTCCAAGTGTGCTTTCCATCAATCACAAATCGATTATCTGGGATATAGGATTTCCACTAAGGGCATCGAAATGGACCCTTCAAAAGTGGAAGCTATTGTAGCATGGGAGCCTCCACGTACCAGGAGACAATTACAAAGTTTCCTTGGATTCGCCAATTTCTATCGGGCATTTGCCCAAAATTTTGCTGAAATCGCCCTCCCCCTTACTGAACTGTTAAAAACTAAAGCGCAGGGGGATACGCGGCGCTCAAAAAACCCAGGAGCGCTCCTTAAATGGACTCCAACCTGTCAACAGGCATTCGAAGCGCTCAAACTAATCTTCACTACCGAACCCATCTTGCAGCATCCAGACCCGACCAAACCTTTCGTGGTACAGGTAGATGCATCCGATTTCTCCATCGGAGCACTACTGCTCCAGTCAGACCAGTCTGGCACCTTAAAACCCTGTGCTTACCTCTCTCGCAAATTCACCGAAACAGAGAGACAGTGGCACGTTTGGGAAAAGGAGGCGTTTGCTGTAAAAACGGCTTTAGAGACTTGGCGCCACTTACTAGAAGGGGCTTCAAACCCTTTTGAAGTATGGACTGACCATAAGAACCTAGAGGCCTTAAGCACCAGTCGGAAACTCAGCCCCAAACAACTTCGCTGGGCTGAGTTTTTCAGCCATTTTGACTTCACACTCAAATTCATACCCGGCAAGAAAAACTTTTTAGCCGATGCGCTCTCCCGCAGGGCCCAAGATGCTGGCCCAGGGCCAACAGTTCAAGGTACGGTCTGGACTGAAAAACAATTAAGTTTGGCAGCGGTGACACGCAGCCAAACGCGAGCGCATCAAACGCAGCCTCAAGCCGCTCCGCCTCCCAGCCGCTCGCCGCGCTTGCCAATTCCATCAGATTTGCAACAACAGTTGCTGCTCCACCTTAAAAGTGATACTTGGTTACAAACAAATCTACACACTGTAACTTTCACTGACGGTTTTGCCTGGCGCAACGATCGTCTCTATGTGCCTGACGCTTTGCGAAAAACCATCCTTCAGCGCTGCCACGATGACAAATTAGCAGGGCATTTTGGATATCTAAAAACGCTTCACCTAGTTCGGCGTCAATTCTGGTGGCCAACTTTGCTAAAAGACCTTAAAGCCTATGTCACCGCATGCCCTGTCTGTGCAGCTACAAAACGCAAGACAGGCAAGCCTCAAGGTCTCCTCCAACCAGTTGCCACCCCATCCTTCCTGTGGCAAGACATCTCCATGGACTTTATCGTTGACCTACCACCCAGTCAACGAAAAACCGTCATTTGGGTGGTCAAGGATTTTTTTTCAAAACAAGCCCATTTCATCCCATGCGCCTCTATCCCCACCGCGCAACAACTGGCACGCCTCTTCCTCATTCATGTGTACCGCCTCCACGGTATCCCCGCCCGTTTGGTGAGTGACAGAGGCACACAATTTACATCACAATTTTGGCGGGCATTTTTAAAACTGCTGGGAACCAAGCAAGCCCTGTCCACCGCTTGGCATCCAGAGACGGACGATTCTACTGAGGCTGTTAATTCTACTCTTGAACAATATCTCCGAGCTTTTGTCAATTACCAACAGGACAACTGGGTCGACTTGCTCCCTTTTGCTGAGGTCGCTTATAACAACGCCGTGCATCAGAGCACTGGTCAAGTTCCCTTTAAGGCTGTCTTCGGGCGGGAGTTCGTTCCGATCCCTGAACTCCTGCACCCGCAGCCCCTACCAGCCTCTCTCACTGACTGGGCTGACACTCTCAAAGACTCGTGGCTAAACATTCAGCAAGCTCTGCTCCATGCCCAAACCACTTACAAACGGCATGCCGATGCTAAACGCTCCCCTGAGCCTACTTTTGCTGTGGGAGATAAAGTCTACTTGTCCACCAAGTTCATTAAATCACCACAACCCTCAAAGAAACTTGGCCCTAAATTTGTGGGTCCTTTTCCTATTGTAGCACAAATTAACCCTGTTACCTTTAAACTCAATTTGCCCCATAACCTCAAACGTTTACATCCTGTTTTCCATTGCAGTTTGCTCAAGCCCTACCTACCGTCGGACCGCTGGCATCCCCAACCGGTTCCACCACCTCCTCTCATGATTGATAACCAGCAACACTTCGAGGTTTCGGAAATCCTCGACTCCCACCGCCAGCGTTCCACTTTGCAGTACCTCCTTCGCTGGAAACATTTCCCTCATCCTGAATGGGTTGCCGCTCCCAATGTACACTCGCCCCATCTGGTTGCTCGTTTTCACTCTGCCTACCCTGACAAGCCCGCTCCTTAGCATTGTTTGGGGGGGGGGCAATATGTCATGTTTCCCCTTTCAATGTTCTGTTAACATTGTAACGTTTCACATGTCAAATCATTTTCCGTGTATACGCGCTTGGTTCGTTCGGGGTTTTTCCATTCCTGCGCTCTCCTTTGTTTTGGATCTTTGGAATGTATGTTTGGGTTTGCAATCCTCTCCAAGGTTACTTTCCCAGGCGCGTCTAACGGTTCCTAACACCTGGGAGGGGGTGCGTGCTGACAGGTGCTTGGGGCGGGACTGGATTGAAGGCAAGGTTTTTAAGTTTGTATTTGGCGCGCTTTTGCTCATTCTCAGCTTTCTCTGTATTTGCATACTATTCCTTTAATAAATCAGTTATCTTTAAGCCCGAGCTTGTGAGACTGAGTATTTGGGATTAGGCAACCATTACAGTGTGTGTATGTGTGTGTATGTATGTATGTATGTATGTATGTATGTATGTATGTATGTATGTATATATATATATATATATATATATATAGGCAACCATTACAGTGTGTGTATGTGTGTGTATGTATGTATGTATGTATGTATGTGTGTGTGTATATATATATATATATATATATATATATATATATATATATATATAAATTCTTCAGTCCTAGATCACTTTTAGGTTTCAATCTCACAACCTGGAGTTCTAAATCCCCAAAGTGCCTACACTACCAGCAAGAGGTTCAATAAATTCACTTTCAGATAAAGTTATTTGGAATAATATTCTGCAGACAACTGTACAGAAATACTATGCTCCATCAAAGTTTACACAGCATAAAGTCAATTGAGATTAGAATGGAAATGTCAGCATCTTGCATTATAATGAAAGTGGATAAAAGTCAGCAGACAGTTAATACAACCTGACCTACTTTTGCTGTTTGTACTGAGCTGGGAGGAGGGAAGAAAAGAGGATGAGTATAAACCATCAATTGTTGTCATGTATAATTCTTAAAACAATTTAAAAACAGTCTGCTGAGTTATGGCTAATAAGTAGACATGGGAATTCCCTTAGGTTTATAAATAAAAACTGTCTAAATATTTTATGCTGATCTCTCTATTGTCGATTGAGTTTAATATTATGCAAATACAGAATAGTTTGGAATAGATTATTGTTGGCATGACAACAGAAATGAGAATTATAGGCCTCTGTTCATGAAGGATTGACATGTTATATTACACAACTGGCTAACTTTTTATCTGCTCCTTTGTTTATACAATATACAGAATATACTTCTGGTGCCTACATAGACAAGTACCTGAAGTTTTCTTGGCAAGATTTTTTTGAAGTGGTTTGCCCTTGCCTCCTTCCTAGGGCTGAGAGAGTGACTGGTCACCCAGCTGGCTTTGTGCCTAAGGTAGGACCAGAATTCCCAGTCTCCCAGTTTCTAGCCTGGTGCCTTAACCAAAGTGGTGTGTGTTTGTATGTCTGTGTATACATATGTACACATGCACATACATGCTGTTGATTATACACACACACACACACACTTTTCCTGTCCTTCTCCTTATCTTACTTTTTATTATATGAATCCTATTAAGTGGGTTGTAAATTCTGTGTACTTAAATTTCCATTTTCCCAGAAACCATGTTAACATATGTCGTAAATTATTTGTAGCAGAGTGGTAAAGGTTTACAAATGATTTGCAACCCACAGAGTTCCAACTGCACATAGGAACTTTATACAGAATTAAAGGTATACATAATTTATGCATAAGGCATGCATAATTTAACAAGAAATTCTCATTATGAATGGTAGCCCTGTGACCTGCACTCCTGTTGAATTTCCTGTTCAGATGCTAATGTTGGTGGCTAATGTAAATCCATTGTGGATGTGGTTTTTGATGTTGTGAATGCAGCCTACATGCCAGACTGCAGTCTGACACATATAATGCACATCATCATGAGTGGGAATTGGCTCTTACTCATGTACAGAATCAAATTGCCTCAGCACCTCTACAGTACTGGAAATAGAAATGGTATGATTCTTGTAAAACAAAGGGTGAAAATTGGGAGACAGCCATGGATTAAGGCTGCAATCTTTGATCAAAAATTGGAATCTCCCAGGAAGTTGGAGAATTCATGGTAATTAAAGTAGAGGAACTCCCCCCCCCCAGAAAATGCTTATTTCTTAAAAAAAAAAAAGTAAAATGTCAACTAAGAATTTGTTACATTTTTATTTCCATTTGCTGTGTTGTGATAAGACCAACGGTCTTTATTTCTCTATACAAGTCAGAGAATTGGATCCAGCCTTTTGCCACACTTGCGTTCATACTTTTGTTGTTTTCTTTAGAATTTTGTGTGATCTTGTGTAAGAATTTGAAATCTCTCCAGCATCATTTCATAGATTTTAACAGAAGGACATTCATTTGTAACAGACCAGGGCCATCTTTGGTGTATCCAGAACAGTATATTTTCTTCTAAATTTCTCTTTTTTTAGCCAATTTGGTAACTGCTGTATACCATGATCTGGGAAGTTCTGTAATTTTTCTTCATCAGCACTAAGTGTTTGCATTTTAATATTTAAATTTTTTAAAGGTTATTTACATTAAAACATTTTTAAAATAAAGACAGGTTTTTATCTCCTGTGAGACTAGTTTCTGTCTCAAAGGAAGGACTGAATCCCCTAGTCATCATGCCTTTATACTACCTAGCTAGAAGGTGGCACTGTCAAAATTATTTCAGTTTTTGCATTTTGTCCTCCTAAATGCTAGAAAGGCAACAAAAAGTATGAGATATCTCACACACAACAGGCTCAGGGGTGTATGGCAGCTAAGGCTTCCCAGGAAGATAGGTGCTGGCAGCAGGAACGGCCAAGCTGCTACCATAAAGCAGGAGGTAGGAACAGGATGTGAAGATCTAGATGACATCTGGGAGAGGATGTTTAAGACCTCCAGCATTTCACCCTGTGGGCCTCAGCAATCTGCAGCCCATTTTTAATTTTTTTCTTTCATGTTTTTAAGCCTTGCTGTTTTGCACCTGACATACAAGCAGGTGTATAGTCTAGTGCAGATAGGTGCGTGTGGTTTTTTTCCCCTTTTTTTCTTCTTTTCCCTAAATTATCTGCAGCAGAGTGGTAAAGATTTACACAAGCTTTATTTCTATTTCAAGCTTCTGGGTTTGAACAGAGATTAGTATTAGGGGTCAGAGGCCTCCTGTGTGCTCCTGAAGAGTGGGAAGCTATTTTTGCCTGACCAGCCACCAAAGGATACCCCAAGGGGCAACATGACAGGCTGCAAGCCTGTTGAGCCCAAAGCCAAGGCAGTCACCCCAATCACCTTGATAAGAACAACCCACCCACTACAGCTAAAGAAATTGGAAATCCAATCCCAGAAAGAATGAAAAAGAAGGGAGCTGGAATTCCAGAGGGAGAAGGATAAAAATAAAACTGAAGAAGGGAGATCATCTTTAAAAGGGAACTGGAGGGAAGTTTGAAAAGACTGGAGCTGGAGATGGAGGAGGGGGAGCAAGCTCATTAATTGGAAATGGAGAGGTTGAGGAGCAGAGGACAGGGAGGGCGAGGTTGCAAACGTCCTCCTGGACAACTCTTAAATGCTCTCCATCACCAGTCCTAAACGGTTTCCATGTTTTATGGGCATTTTCACATATGTCACTAATACTGCAACCTTATACTGTACACATCTTCTCAGAAATAATCTTTATTGTACAGTATTAAAAGAAGTTTCTATCTACCTTTCCCAACTATTTGTATGCATGTATGACTCTTAGTACAGGGGATAAAGTAAATCATATTGTTTATAAATTCAGGTAAATATAGGCTTTAGAGTTACTTTACTGAAACAAAATTACAAAAACACATTTTGTTTAGTTATAGTGTAAACTGTTGGGTGTCTCCAGTATATTATACAGTAATTGTAGTATCCACATACATTCCCTCAATAACAAATTCCAAATCCTCCTTATGCTTCTAGGACTCCACCCAGTCCCACATCTTTAATGCAGGTGAAATGAAATATATACTTGTACTTCCTATATCATATATTTATTCTTTACATTTATAATATCTTCGTCATTCTAATCTCTAAATGTACCTTTCTTTTCTATTCTTTCTGGATCCTACTAGGCTCCATATTTATCCTTCTATTGCTAGCTGACCAGAAAAGAGGAACAAAGGGAAGAACAAGGGAAGAGTGCTAAAGAATAGAGACTACAGCATCCACTGGCACCATTTAGAGCTGATAAATCATGACTGCATGATTGGTACTAATAAACAAGCTTTATTTTCTCAAGGAAAGAACTGACATATCAAAGCAAGAAGGGAAGGCCAGAACCAAGTGTGAAAACTTGTTGCGAGAACCAGCACAGATGCCATGACCCATAGTGTGCAAAAGATGGAAGCAGGAGGATTCAGAAACCAAGATCCTTCCACAAAGATCATTTTGGAATCTCCCAACTTCCTTTCATTAATTTGGCCAATGGAGGAAAAGGGTTCTCTCGCTTTATGTTCTGTTTTGTACATTGTGTACATGTGAATGGATGAATGTGTGTGCTTACAGAATATGTTCTAATAGAGTAGAGTTTGTTTGTTTATTTATTTTTATTTATCATATTTTTATTACCGCCCATCTCCCCCACTTGGGGGACCCTGGGCGGTTCACAGTAGAACCGTATAAAATTCAATAAAATCAGAATAATATCAATAAATATAAATATAAAATATAATAAAATCCAAGTGATGGCAGATCTAATTCCACCCAAAGGGGACAAGACCAGTTCCAGCAGGACTAGGGAACCAACCAGCCCCAAGAGTGGCTCTTCCTCTCCCCACTCCAGGCATGGTGACAAAACCAGGTCTTCAATTGTTTCCTGAAGTCCAAAAGAGAGGAGGCCAACCTCACTTCTGGGGGAAGGGCGTTCCAGAGGGCAGCAGCTGCTGCAGAGAAGGCCCACCTCCTGGACCCTGCCAGGTGGAGTTCTCTTGCAGACAGGGTCCGCAGCATGCCCTCTCTGCATGAGCGGGTGGGACGGGTTGATGTAATGGGGATGAGACGGTCCCTTAGGTAACCTAGACCCATGCCAATTGCTGAAAGTCGGGCAGCATGTAAATTTAATAATTTATTATTACTGATTGTTGAATTATTATAAAGTAGTTAGAAAATGATTGATTATGTTCCTGGCTTGTTGCGGGGAGTCTTCACTACCCATGCTGTGACACTGCATATAAGTTCCTACAGTATATAAATTTTGTAACACGTGCCTCCCACATGACTACCCCAATTTTGAGAAAAAGGCATAGGTTATCTGAATTTTTAAACCACATATATTTAAATAAAATATTTACCTGCTGCCTTTCCTTCACAATATCTACAGGGACATTTTTAGTAAAAGTAGCACTAAAGTCTGCATGATAGCGTAGAGCAGAATAAATAACAATGTTAAAAACCATAAGCAAAAGAACTTGTTTTCCCAAAGTCTCAGTGTGAAAGAGGAAAGTTTTAATGCTATCTGAAACTCATCAGAAAGAGAAACAGATTAATTTTGGGAAGGAAGATCCCATAATTTATGTATATAATCAAATGGATAATATACTAATGACTGATTAGAAGGGGAGGACAGGATACAATTCAAAGAGGAAGGAACACATGCTCTATAGTTTGAAATTTTGTTTCTAATAGAAACTGGAAGAATTTTAATCCTGGAAATTATCTCAACCAAGTTATATATCCTCCCTGATAAGAATGCAGTGCTGCTTTCCTCTATTATGTTCTATCTGATTGAGAAATAAATCAAATAATATAAAAGGCCACAATATCATGAAATAAATTCTCTTGGGAAGAAAATTAAAACTGATTCCTGGAATTACTTATAATTACATCTAACTTACAGGTGAGAAGTGAAAAATAACAGCAATATTTGGGAGAGCAGTTGTGTCTTATTCGCAGCATCTGAATTGTGGGATATTCTCCTTGAAAAGAATGGCCCAATTTTAACACTGCTTAAATTTCATCACATAATAAACCACTGACTGTTTCAGGAGGTATTTCAGACAGGAGCACCCAGCTTGGCTGATTGATAGATAGATAGATAGATAGATAGATAGATAGGAAGAAAGGAAGAAAAAGAGAAAAAAAGCAGAATCAGAACCTGTTTAATATTTGGATGCAGACTCTCAGAAAAACTCAGGCTATGGATTAGACTGGGACGTTAAAACAAAACAAAGCAAAGACTTCCTGGAAGAAAACAATGGAGAAACACTTCTGTATGGTCATCAAGAAAACAACACAGGAATATGGATGAGGTACTGAACTCAAAGCCCTCTCAAGAGAGACCCCATCTTCCCCACCTCCATTTAATCTAACAGCACCCCAACAAAATCCTTTTTACAAGTGAGAATGAAAAGTTTTCAGTCCCAGACATCAAAAACAGCATAACACAAATAGAATTACCTCATCTGTAGACTCTTCCAAGCCATCATCTGCTGCTGACTAGTAATTAAAAAGAAAAAAAATATGATATGATGAAAATCATGCAAACCTTTAATGGCAACAAATATATGGATTTATTATTTTTTTTTAAAAATCAAGCATTGTTACACAATTATGTAAAATGTCAGATTTTTTATTAATTAATTTTATTCAGAATGGCTGAGAGATAACAATACTATTATTTTGTTTGTCATGGTATTTTTGCCTTTTCTGCAGCAAGGTCAGAGCAGCATACATGGGGCTATTCCATTATATTCTCAAAATAATCTTGTGAAAACTTACTATCAGAAATTGTAGTTAATCATTGTCAATTTTGTGGCAGGGTTGACTGGCTTACAAATTCAAATCCAAGCCTGCCTGCACCATAGCCAACACTTTATATCCTGCATCATTATAATTCTCAGCACAGAGTGTTAAATTGAAGAATTCATGAGATTGTAAGAAATAACTTGCACCTGGGATATCAGATTGCTATTCATGAAAATATTAGCCAAAATTAAGATTTATAAATCCCCTTGATTTTGAAGGAAGAATAATGCCAACAGAATCAAATGTAATTAGCTGGAGGTTGCCCATTTTTCTCCTGTCTATTCTTTACTTTAAAGAAAAAGTAAAAGCTTCACATGTATGATTAGAATGACAATTTTCTTTGGTGAGTATGCCTTTTTAAAAAATGTAATAGACTATAGCTAAAGCCTCAGAGCAAATCTCACTATTCAGTAATGCTTACTTCTACATAGGCATTATAAGAAAATGTTTTAATTCATATATTCAAAAAATATTCAATTAAAATAAATGAATGGTAGCAGATAAAAATGAAATAGAAAGTAGCACAATGGGGAAAAAGTCAATTTTTAAGCAATTTTGTGAAAATTACTTTCTAAATAAGTATGCCAAGGACTGAGGAATGAATGGTTTGCTTTATTATTAAGGATTAGGGATGAATAATCAAGAGCAGACTTGCTCAATTATGATACAAGATTATGAATAATCTTGCAAAATTGAAATTGAGACAGACTGTATTTTGTACAACTGGAAAAACAAAATCTTTGGATGGAAAAGGAATATAAAATGCAACCAGATTGGGACATGAGTTACACCATTTGGGCTCAAATTTTAAAGGACAAGCTTCTGAAATAATACATACTTCTTGAAGCCCTGTTACAACTTGGTTCCCATTTCTGAGATGCATACATTAAAAAGGTATCACTCATACCTATTTGGCATGCTTGTAGATTTTCTGATGGCACAGAGTGCATGCACACACACCCACATGCTATGCAAATTTCTGTCTTTGGTCAGCAGTGTTTGTCCAACAATCCCACGAAGTATCTCATACAATGTTTTTAGTTCTTCATAAACACAAGGATTGTGTATAGCTGCTACCACCATCGTAGACACATTCTCCCTTTTCTTTCTCATAAAGAGATGACTCCTTCATATTGTGTCTGATATATCCATAAGATATATGGATAAAGTGGCAGCAGGAGAAAGGTTGTAGATTGTAGAAATGTTGAAAGTTGCATTATATTAGTTTATATAAATGTGACTAATATTTATGGAAAAATAAAGCAGTAGTTCAGGCTTCTTTAGACCAAATATTCCTACCATGTACTGTAAACCCATTTTATCACCTCCTTCCAAATGCCCCTATGAGACTCCACTTTTATTCTCCATAGACAGAGATGAACTAGATCATTTGAGCATGTTAAACAACTCATTGTCAATGTGATTACTAGGAAGTATCATGGGATTCTAAGAAATACTTTATTAGAGCAAAGATATAAACATTTAAGTTTGAAAACAACTCTGTAGCGGACAGACATGCTGATTTGTTCATTCACAAATGGGAGAGAGGAAGCAATCCTATTACAGATTGCTGGTCCCATGACCCCCAGACCTTATACCTTTTAAAATGTATCTTGAATGAAGTTCACACTGTTCTCTAAAGGAAAAGGCAGTTAATTCTATTTTTAGCCCGCTCCTAAACAAAGCCTTGCCATCATTTCCCAAGTCAAGTTTGAATCCCTAATATAACATTCAATTCAGCAGCCTTGAAAAGTTAAACCCTCCATCAGAATCGAATGCTTTTCAAGAGTGGATAAAACTGGCCTTGGTGGCTGGCTAAGTGTTATTGAGAGTCTTTACTGCCCTAGGCTTCAGCTAGCAGAGTGCCCTTGGAGCTATCCAGGGTACTGATTCCTGTTCTCAGTAGAGTCCCTCGACTTTGTTGTCTAAATATTTGGCTGACCTATGTTGAATGTGTTTTCCTTCCTGGATCAAACACCATTTGACTTCCAAGAAAGCACCTTCTAGACATTGAGTAAGACTGCTGGATTAGCAACAGGAACCAGTTATCATAGTAGGATGCTGTCTCTGAATTAGTTGAACTGAAGGGCTTCTGGGATTGTAGATGAGGTAGTGGAACCTTCAATGGGCTACTTCTGATGGTACCCTTTCTCTGATTTAGATTTTTCCTTAGATCTGATAAATCAGAACTTGGCCATGTTAATCACTGTCCCACAGTTCCTAATTTATCATTCATTCTTGGCATACCCACCGAAAAAAATCTCAACTATCTTGCTATTGTAGATTATTTTTTCTTTCTCAAAACAAGAAGTCTGCCTGCATTCAGAGAAATTAATGACTTTTAGCTGCCTGACCTAAGTACTTGATCTGCCCAGGCTAATTACTTGTAGTCTATCAGAAACTGGAGCAGGCAAATTAAATCAGCAGTGCTTAAGATACTTTTAGTTTCTCCTCTGTATGTTGTATGAAATATATGGTAGAAGAATTACTATATGTGATTTCAATCTGATGCCATCTGTGCTATACTCTGAGCATCCAATTTCTCTCCTGCATTCTTTTTATATATTCCCATCTCCAAACAAAGTTTTGTTCAAGTTCATGATTCTTGTAATGTGAAAATTTAAACGTAACATCTTTTCCCCTTAGTGCAGCAAATTCCCAGTTTTGAAGACATTCCTATTCTACATTGACTTCTAAATGTTACCTGGTATGACTGTAGACAACATAGTGTGTAACCATATAAAAGAAAAATGCTCAGATGTATTGTAATAGTGCATGCTGCACACATGAATTTAATTACATATTACTATAAAATTCCCAGCTTTAATTAAAAAAAAATTTTGATCTGTACTGATGTCTCAGAAGAATTTCAAGCTTTGTAAATGTGCACAAATTAAAATGTTGCAGCTTGGTATCCTTGCTACATTTAAGGTTTGGGAAGTTAAAATAATTTTAAAATATCAGTCAAACACCTGCAAATGAATTAACCAAGATTAATTGATTAATGATGAAAATTGGCATAATAAAATACAAAGAAAATGTTACTATTACAACATGGTGTTGATAGCCAATAAAGAACCCTGCTTGTTTTAATGCTTGCTGCAAGATTGCCTCAGTCATTTAAGCTCCATCCTTTGTATGTTTATTGACAAGTAAATCTAATTAAGGTCAGTAGAATTTACTTCCTAGTAATATTTTAAAGGTTAAAACCTTGCTTTCACATATTAAAATGTTATACATATGTGAATAAAAATGCATCCCCTCTGTCAAATTGCATACAGTACTTAGAGAATATTGACCTATGAGAGGAAAAAAAAGAAAAAAAAGTATTCAACTATCAGGAAATCAATACTTTAAATTCCACTGGCATCTATTATTGTTTCAATCATTCAAATCAGACCCATGATTTATTTTTTATCCTATATGTATTAATTTCCAGCCTGTGTAAATCAGAATTTTGTAATCATCAAGGTACTTTGAGGACAAAGTAATAATTCTGATAGTTCAGATTTTAAAAAAAGCATTCATTTCACAGAAATTGATGATTTACCAGATCATGTAACTGTGTTATTTTAAAATGAGACACTACTTTCCAAATACCTATTATATTCAAACAAGTGACAGAGAAAAAGAGCCAATTGTTTTCATGCACCCTATAAGAAAGGAACCAGTTGTTGAAATAAATCAGCTAGAAAGTCTGATTACTGATTGTTGAAACAAGTTGGTAATATTTACTGTTAAGAAATAGATGCAAATCAGAAATGACAATGTTCCAAAAACAAGGGAACAATCCTTCAGCTTCTCAGGACAATCAATCAGTAACCTCAAGGTGGCTATCCTGCAGCAAAAGAATTATGAAAAAAAGGTTCACCAACTGAGCTAGTAAGAGATTAAATGTTAATTATGGGGGAGATGGGTGGTGGCTAAATCTGAATAATAATAAATAAATAAATAAATAAATAATTTTCATGGTTTAAACAGAAACTAAGAATTCTTCCTGTACAGCATGTATTAATCAGCTCACCCATTAAAGAAGTAGGTATCACATCTTAAAGTTATGTTGCGAATATCCACTGTCAAGATGCCAATAAATCATGTTCTGCCTTTACGTTCCTCTGCTTTGAGTAGCTAGTATTCACAAACACACAGGTCCACAAACAAGCATGGATATATATTCCTATCTCAGGGCTGTTTTCCACAAAAGCTTAGGTGGAGTAAATGTGTTAATTATTAGAGCGCTATTGCTGTTTTTATTTTAACTTTTGGCACTTCTAGAGAGCTGCATGGCAGCTGTCCACATCCCTCATAAAATGGAGTACCATATAACAAAGGGCACATAGAGCAAGTATCTGCTGAACAGGCAATTATATGCTAATATAGTTCTTCTCCTCTTAAATGTATTCCAGCCTTTGATATCAGTCTTCTGTGGGAGTACTGGACAGGATAAAGGGCCCTGTGGCAACATAGGTACATTTCTACCAGTTTCTCCATATTGGAGTACCTGGGTATGCTGTTGGGGATAATGGGAGTTGTAATCCACCCAATCTGATTAGGGAAAGCTGGAATCCAGAAAGCCAGCTTCAAGGAGCTTGAAGCAGCTGCTAATTATGAGTGAGCATGAAAAGTCAACTTTATACAATGCACAACTCATGCGGTCCCTGCATTGATCCCTGCGCAGAAGGAATGCAACGCGAATGGAAGGCAGCTCCTTTTGCTCGCCGGGAAGGCTGAGAGGCACCGAAACCGTTAAGAGAGGTTATTTACATTGCTCTACTCTGCTGGTCCTCCCCTTGTCGTCGTCTGAAGGGTATCAACAAGTGGAATTTCCGAAGAAACGAGGGAAGACGCAAGGGGCGCTCTGAAGTTCTGCGGAGGGGGGCATTTATCCTTCCGCTTCCCCCCCCCCAACGAAAATCTCATGAAGCGGTTATATAAATTCAAGAAAGCGACCTCCTCGACAGAGACTTATGGCTTCCCTTTCGGCATGCAGGGAACTTGGCGCGACCCTCCGGGATAGCCGCCTCGGCGGGGGGCTCACCTCCGTTTCCATGGGCTCCACTTCCACCTCTATTTTTTTCCATAGTTCCAGCAAGTGGGCAATGGGCATCTCGGCTGGACTTTCTCTTTCCCAAGATTGCTTGGGGGCAAGAGTGAGGGGGAGTCAGCGGTGGTCGCGGAAAACGGGAGAGAAGGGTGGAGCGCGCCGAGGACTCCACGCGGAAGGCGCCTCGGCGCTGGAGGGCGGCTCGGGGGTCGCGGAAAAATGGCTTCCTCTGCGACCACCAGACTCAAGGGGGAGAGTCTGGGAACCGCCAATCGCGCCGCTTCGCCGAGCGCGCTGGAAGGAGAAGGGAGGCGGGAGGAGAGCTAAGTCTGAATTCCAGCCCCGCTACGTAAACCGGCCTGGCGGACTGGAGAAAGGCGGCTCGAGTCGACCGGCCCCCTCGCGCGCGCGCTCTGGTCCACCTGCCGCACTTGTGTTCCTTTTGAGCCCCCTTAATTTGCTGTTACAGTAACGGGGGAAAGTTTAGGCTGAGGAGGGAGACGGCGCAGCGGCGGAGGGTACTATAGCAACCGCAGCCCAGCAGGACTGAGGGGAGGCGTTGCGGAGCAGCTCCTGCTAGTCCCAGGGGCGGCCTCCGTAAGCGGGAGCAGGGCGCGCAGCCGCCTCTCCGGCGAACCTGGAAGGGCGTGGAGGGAGGGGCCGTAAAGCTGGGCTTTCCTGGGGCAGGAAGGGAAAGTGGCTTAGCCGCTTCCCTAAGCTAAGCCGTGAGGTGGTTGGTTTGATTTTGGTTCAGCTTTGTTGGGCGAATCCAGCCCCTGGGTGTGTAAATTTCTTAACATGGCTGAACACGTGCGAAGTCAACTAGAGTGTATTCAGGAAACCATGGTTATTCAGTGCAGTTACTTTATGATAGCTCTCAGACCCGACAAGCGTTTCAGAATAATTACATTAAATACAGTAAGATACAGAGATAAAAGAGGGAAAATACTATATAATAGCGTAAAAACAATATAACGCTCAAGGGCTTTCTACCGTGTTCTACTCTACACAGTACAGCCAATCAACTATGGTTAAATGAATCATGGCTTAATGTTACATGAATCAGGTCAATGACTCCTCCTCTTATGCTTTTTGGAGATCTAGATGTCTTTATTCTCTTATTCCTACAAGTCTGTTGTCTTTGCTTGCTTGAAAACCCTTTTAATGGATCCTGATCAAGGATTCCTCATTAACTGGAATGAGACATCTAATGGAGTGCCCCAGGATGACTTGAGGGAGGAAATGCTTATCAAATCTGAAGAAAACTGGGTAGTATCTATAACACCAAGAAGAAAGAAATATCATTCAAAGTAATCATGATTGTTGTTTTTAATCAATTGTTGTAAACTGCCCAGAGTCCCCTGATTAGATAGATAAATAAATAAATAAATCATGATGAGATAGAGAACTGGCTGAAAATAACAATGAAGTTCAGTGGAGACAAACGTGAAGTTCTTCACATAAGAAGGAGAAAAATCAAATAGTAAATGTGAAGTAGAATTTGGAAGTGTAGTTGACCATAAGCTGAATAAGAGCCAGCAGGGTGATATGGAAGTCAAAATGGCTACATTGATATAGTTTCCAAATCACAGGAAATTATACTGTAGTTCCACTCTATTCTGTATTGGTCAGACCTCATTGAGTTCAGTGAGCACAAGGGCACCATACTTTAAGAAGGACTCTGAGAAATTGGAACAGGCACAAAGAAGTTCAGTATAGATGTTCAGAAGACTAGAAACAAGGCTGAGGGAAGTGGAAACATTTAATTTTGAGACAAGAAGGCTGAGGGAGGAATTAGCTGTATGGGTATCTCACAGAAGGAAACTAAAATCTGTTCTTTAATACTCCAGAGTACAACACATGAAGTAATGAACGTAAGTTACAGGAAGATAAATTCTAATTTAATCTTAGGAAAATGTGTAATTGTAAAAGCAGTATGAGAAGGAAAACAACTAATTGAGGAAGGTGCTGAGTTCTTCATTGTATCTGTTCATGTAGAGGCTGCGTAGACATCTGATGGGGAAGCTTTAATTTGGATTCTTGCACTGGGCAGAGTGTTGGATTCAGTCATGTTGTTCAATTGCTTTGCTTCCAGCTCTTCATTACAAGGAATAAGAGTTCATTAAGATTGTCTTTCCGTAGCTGCTTCTGAGTTGCTGTAAGCTCATGGTATCAGTGATAGCATTTTGCTATCTTGTTTTCTGCTGGGCTCTTTTTCTATTGCCTTTATTTTTCCAAGCATCAGGATGTTTTTCAGTTACTTTTACTTACACATTATGTCTCCAAAACATTTAAGCTTTCTTTCATTATTAGCGTTTATTGTGAGCTGGCTGGTTTTATCTCATCTAGTACTGTATTATTTGTTATTCTTGCTGCCCAAGATATTCACAGCAATTTTCTCCAGTTCCATACTGTAGTTCAAAGGCACTGTTTTTTCTTCATTCAGCCTCTGTGATAGTCCAGTTTTCATAGCCATATATTAAAACTGGGAACATTGAAAGTACTGTATATATATATATTTTATTGGCAAAGTATATGTCTACACTTCACTCTTCTGCCCAGATTAGTCATAGTCTTTCTCCCATGAAGCAGATATCTCTTTATTTCATGGTTACAGTCACCATCCCTGTGGATTTTTGAGCTAAGTAAGGTAAAGTCTGTTACTTAATAGTATCTTCCAGTTCTGTACTGTCTGCTTGTTCCCTTGAAAAATCAGAATACTCAAACCTCTTTCTTGAATATTATCTTGAAGTTATCACAATGTTAATAATTCCCAGGCAGCATGGTGCTGAGGAAGTATCACAATCTGGCAACATTTCCATTTGATACCCTCTTTAAAAAAAATCAAAGGAGCAATGTTCTCCAGTACTGGAGAGGAAAACCACATGATCTTCAGTGATGGAATGAAAAAACAATTTAAATGCCAGAGGATTTAAAGAATTTGCATTACTGTACACATCTCAGGCAACCAAATATCTACAGTATGGAAGAAATTTTTACTATGTCTATAAATCATCCTTCCCCAAGTTAGTGCATTTTGAAATTAAGTTAACTTATTGAAGTTCCAGGTTTCAGGACAAGAAATCTCCACATTCTGCATAAAACCAGCTTTGCATTAGACCACACAAATTTCTGCACTGAGTTTGCTCCATATCTAAATATTTGGAAAGGCACCATCCATATCCAGGCCCAGCTCTTCCTCTATTACACTGCCCTGTGAAGTAGCTGTTGAGGAAAAATGAAGTTCTCTTATCTAGAATCCTTCATAATTTTCAACACTTTTTGTTAGGCACAAATGAAAAATAAAACCCTCACTGAAGAAAACTATTAGTCTAATTGTTTTATTCTTCCTAGAACTGTTAGAAGCAAAATAATTGAACAAATGTAAGAATCAATAGCTTTGCACTGGAAACTGTCCAAGGGTTAACAAGGGATTATGGGAGTTAAACTCATCTGGAAAGTACCAGTTAAGCAAATCTACTCTATAGGCCAATTCTTCTGGGTTGGTCTGTCCCTTCTTATGTTGACACCACCTGCCAAATTCAGTGCCATTGGATGGATGCTTCCATTAAACTATAATAGATATTTAAATGTCTTGAAAGACAGTCTGCACAATGAGTTTTTATATTATTAAACAGAGTTGGTAAGAATAGCTTTATCTTAATATCTATGGCACAGATATAGGGCCTTTGTGATTTTTAATGAACAGAAGAAAAAATACACCTCTAGGTTAGTTATTTAGTGAAATGAAAACCAAATTCGTTTTATGAGCTCTTGGCAAAATACTTTCCTTAGTGACTAATAAATGTTTTCTATCCTGCAGTATCCCTACATAAAGTTACTCAGAGATGAGTACAAGGCAATTAATTCTAATATGTGTTCATTTCTTCTGGAGTAATAAAAGCCCTTGAATGAACCATTTGCATATGTGTTGTTACCAAGACACTAAATTATTTATTTTTCATCTATGACTAATGAAAAGTATCAGTGTAAAGGTATAAAATCATTTAGATACAAATGAATATCTTTTTTTCCCCCTTGATAACTGGTTCAGAATGCACTGCAGTAGAAGAAGCTCTCTCTTTAGCCATGAAGCAAACAGTGTAGGAATGTACGTAAATTTCTGCAAAACCCCATTTATAGATTTTGATTGTCCTGAAAGATGGCATTTCAAAACACTCCCGTAGAACCAAGATATAAACACAGTTCCACGGGTCTTTTATTTCCTTCCTTCCTTTTGGCTTCCTCCATAAGACAGCAATATACAGTGTAGCCAAGACTATGCTTATGTCATGATGGCATTATTTATACTACAGTAGCTGCTGACTGTTGCAGAAGATGGAGAAAAGGTTTAAAGAGGATCCTTGCTTTGCTGTGTCACTGTGACTCTGAAGTTTATGGAAAGCTAATGTACAATAAATTAAATATTAATTGTGTGTTTAAATTGCCATTTCAATTCAAGGAATTACAACATAATTCCAGTGGAGAAAAATAGATGTTACAAAGAAAATGAAGGCTGCATCCCCTTTCTTCCTGTCTTTTGGACATGATCAGAGTCAAATCCAGCTCCTCTCTTTGCCTAATCCTGTCAGACCCAAATTGACCCTCCCTGCCCCTGCAATCCCATCCAAACCAAAGAACAGGAGACTGTAATGATTGCCTATTCCAATAAAATGAGTCTCATCAGTGATTACTAGAGAAAACTAATTTATTGAATGAATAGTATGCAAAGTACGAAGAAAGCTGAGAATGAGCAAAAGCGTGCCAAATACAAACTTAAAAAGCCTTGCTCCTGTTGCGAACCCTCCCCTCAGGCTAGCATAGCAACCACCCACCCCAGATGCTAGCAACCGTTAGAATCGGCCTGAGAAAGTAACCTTGAAACAGCAGAGATAACCCAAACATACATTCCAGAAGATCACAAGTCAGCACAAAGGAAATTTACCAGCATGGCCAGGCAGGCACGCAACTGCAGCTATGACATGTGAAACGTTACGAGGAACCATAAACATTGGAACGTGAACATGACAGAGACTCGCTCACAGTATAGCCCTAATAAAGGAATTGCAAGCAACCAGGTGAGAAACCACAGTATTCCATCCTTAATCAGGCACACTCCAGTGTTCCATCTTGTTAACAATGGACCTCCCCAGCTCTGTTGAAAAGGGCAGTTTTGCCTAGCAATAGTAATAACACAATGTACACTGACAAGAACCTGCCTAGGTTCCCCCAGAGTTGTCATCAGATCTCTAGGATTTCCTGCCCTATAGCCTGGCGTGCTACGTTCCATGGGGTCACGAAGAGTTGGACATGACTTAACGACTGAACAAGCCCTCAACTTCTATAAAAATATTTGGTTTCCCATTGTTTGGGGTTCCTCTTTCTTGTAATTACTTGAATGAATGATTAGTTATTTCTCCTCAGTGTTGTGCTCTGTTCTTCTGAATTTTCCATGTCAATAATGTCTTTATAAGATTTTGAATTTCACATTTTACAGAGAAATTGCTTAATTATTTCCCTTGTGGTTTTTCCATTCTATGTCCCCTTCCTAAGCCTTCTGCTGTAGTAGTTATCTGATGGTGTCTGAACATTATATTTATTGGTTGTTAAATATGTGTATTGCATTATCAGAACTTGGCAACCCTTTTGTCATTCTGATAATAGTGCAAAATGGATCTACTCTATTCCACCAAAAACTCTGAAGGAGATAACAGTATCTAGAATGTACAACACTGTGGGATAGGAAGGGTTGCACTGTTACTGCATCTCATGTATTTCCAGGGCAAGGTTAGGATCTGGTAGGAAAAGAATGGATTTTCTGATTGCTCTGAATAAGCTTCTACTTCATATGGAAGCTACAGTTCCAGCCCAGTTGCCACTAGGAACTGTGCCCTGTCTTTATAATAAGGAATATTATTAGAGTTCATAAACCTAATTGTTACTGCTACCTATTGTAAGTGATGCTGTATCTGATGCTTTGAGAAAATGTAATACTTAAATTTATTCTTTTATGTCTCTAAACAGACTATTTCCTCTTAAGAACTCAATGTGATTTTGGGGTATATTAATTGCACTATACATGTTTCTACAGATTGTTGTGGATACCACTTTGCTGTACAACCCCTTGATTTTCCCTTACATGAGATGTCAACATAGATTGAAGTATGACTATATGATCTTTCATCTTAATGAAATGCTCATTTGTTTTCTGACTTTTAATTGTGAGCAGCATTCAGATTAAAACATTAATAGTATTTTTAAAGTCTATGCACTGATGCAAACGTCCTGAACCAAGTATTCTCCAGATGTATTGGGACTACAATTTCTCTTGAAGAAGTCATCCCTGTAGATGAGCAGCCATTCATATACCATCTGAAGCATCTTTGCTTCTGGAGGCTTGGTGAAGTCTCTTCCCCTAAATCAAAGCCACATAGCCAGGCCCAGGACTTTTGGAGGCACTTCAGGTACATTATGCTTGATAGTTCTGAGCTTTGAGATTCCTGCCTATTAGCTTCCCCTTCTATGGATAAGGGCTCATGACATAAGGCTCTTCAAATTGGAAAGCTGAACTAGTCACCATAAAAGCTGATTATTGAATGAATCACTACCACAGTTTAAATCAAATGGTTTCATCAAGTCATAGACAGTTATTACTGCTGGGAGTCATCAGTCCACATTTTCTCCAAATCAAGGCAACAATTCCATATACATTTCCCTTGAAATAACTTATAGTGAGGTCAGTGGGATGTCATATAAGTAGGCAGGAGATGGACTGCCCAATGAATCTAGTAAGGTTTCCAACACTTAAAACAGACAAGATGTATCCTTGATTTGGTTGGAACAAGGAAGCCAGCCCAGGAATCAGCTTTCTGGGAGCAAATCCTGCTGCAGGTATCCACATTATGCACATAATTACTAGTTGTCTGGCCATCAAGCACTGCTCACTATCCACATGTATTTGACTCTGAGAGATCTCAGCAAAGTCCAGAGAATTTATTAAATGCATGGCTGGATCATTAATGTAGCTTCTGAGGAGTTTACAATAAATAATAAACAGCAACATGAGATATGTATACTAACCAACTGGGCAAGAAGAAAAGCCATCTTTCTTGCAGCTTAAACATACAACTTTCAGCCAATGCCCTCAGAAATAATTCTGCACAACTAGGTTGAAACAGTCCTATAGCCAGCCCCAAAGGTAAGCAAGCGGGGATGGGGTGGGGTGGGGGGTGGGGTGGGGTGAATAAAAGAAAAAGCAGGCAGAAAAGGACCTGCATTTACATACAAAAGTAGGCCAACAAAAAGCAGATCACCTGTCCTGTTCTATGAGGCAGCCAGACAGAATTATTATCAAAACTCTTTATTTTAAACAACTATTTACAACAGTAAAATCCTAATGAATAATTAAGGCAAGCAATTCCAATCAAAACCACCCAGTCAATGACGGATGAACAGGCAAGGCTGCAGGATCAGGCTGTGAAAGAACAGCAAGGCAGGATTCAGCTAACTCTCTGGTTGAAGCTGTCAGGCTTGGCAAAGCTAGAGTGCATGGCAAGGCAGAAGCTGGAGGCAAGGTTCTGTGAGCTGGCACACAGGTAGGACCGGGCTGACACATGGAGGCTAGGCAAGACTGGACTGGAACCTCTGGGCAAGGCTTGGCTCTGGAGGCTAAGCTGGGCTGGACTGGAGAGTCTAGGTGAGGCTGAGATCTGAAAGCAAGACTGGACTGGACTGGACTGGACTGGACTGGACTGGACTGGACTGGACTGGACTGGACTGGAGAGTCTAGGCAAGGCTGCAGACTGGAAGCAAGGCTGGATTGGACTGGAGAGTCTAGGCAAGGCTTGAATCTGGGAGCACACCTGAATTGTGCTAGAGCAAAGTGACGAGGCTTGGAGCTGGACGCGAGGCTGTGCTCAGCAGGACAGCAAGGAGAGGCTCAACTGGAACAGCTTGTGCAGAAGATAATTTCGCTGTGGTAAAAGACGCTGGCGCTGGTTCCACGCTGGCTACAAGCAAGGCTTCCGATGCAGGTAATGGCTCTTCCACAAACGCTGTGAGCTCAAAGGATCAGTTGTCTCTGGCAGCTTGCTCCTTGTGCGCCTGCCTTTTAAAGCGATCCATTCTGCGCCTTTTCTCTCCAGCAGCCAATCAAGCCATGTTCTGGTTCGTGTGCTTCTCAGCTCTCCCAACTCGAGCACTGATTGGAGAATTCAAATCCCCCTCCAGAGTTTATCCAGTCTGCATCTGAAATTCTCCCGCTCTGCTGAGTCACTTCCTGGTTTAGATTCTCCAAGCCCCTCCTGAAAAGTTTGGGTTTTCCCTTCTGACTCCAGATAGGTTTCATTTTTGGAGTCAGAAGCAGGCTCAAACCTCACATCACCTGAGCTATGTGGGAGCTGATGCCAGTCAACAAAGCTTTCAGGCTGTGTCACTGATGACCACAGAGAAAGGGAGAGAACAAGGAAAATAACCGTGCAGAGGCTGCATATTCTATTTGTTTTTCAGATTATCACCCAATGTCACACCAAAAGTTTAAAAAGTAATTGTCCTGACTTCCAGGAAACACTCTGAGACAGGGAACTGGTCTCTAATGTTTTATTGCTAATACATAACAGTAATCCTAACAAACTGAACAAGCGTGGGAAAAACCCAGCCATATAAACCCCGCAGGTTAAGGCGGTCCCAATCTGTGCCTCTTGGAATGGCTCACCAATTCCTCAGTGCTACGCATGCGCTTAACAGTCTGGATGGGAGCCCCCTGCTCACCATCCTTACTCATGACAGTAATATTCCTTTGAAAGCCTACATTACCATTTTTAAAAAAATAAACACTTTATTTCAACTGATTTAAGATAGTTAATGAGCAGTACATTATGCAAATTAAATCTATGCAGTTAGAAGTAAATGTAATCATGTAGAATAGAACTTACTATCCAGGAAATAATGAGAGGATTGCATTTTTCCTGTTCATATTAATTGGATAATATGCTATGTACTGCTATCCTTAATTATGATATAAGTAAGCCTCAACTGTCTTCGATTTGCTGGAGACTCAGTGTAAACCTAAGACAGGACACCCTGGAGAAGATGATGATGCTAGGGAAAGTGGAAAGCAAAAGGAAGAGGGGCTGACCAAGGGCAAGGTGGATGGATGATATTCTAGAAGTGACAGACTGGGGGTGGGGGTGGTGAGAACCGACAGGAAGCTCTGGCCTGGGCTGGTCCATGAAGTCACAAAGAGTCGGAAGTGACTGAATGAATAAAGAACAACAGTGTAAACCTACATCAATTAAGACAAAACACAGTACTTACAAGTGATTCTGTGTCATGACAGATAAGGACAAGGGCACAACAAGTCTGGGAACTGTCAGGACCTCAGGCGGCATATTATTACTCACTAGTGCAGGGTTCCACAAGAGGTCACTAGGGGTTCCCTGGGAGATCACAACTTATTTAAAATATTATTTCAAATTCAGACTTCATATTAAAGAGGAGAGTTTCATTCTTTATTTTTAGATTAAGAACACTGTTAGTGCATATATACAGGCTTACCCATGAAATGAATATAACAATTTTGTAACTTCTGGCCAATATTTAAGCCTGAATGTGCAGGGGTTCCCTGAGACCTGAAAAATATTTCAAAGGTTCCTCCAGGATCAAAGGTTTGAGAAAGTCTGCACTAGTGATTGCATTCTGAATGATCCAGCAAACTAAGAAGAGCCTTGGTTTGTAGGTAGCAACCTTCTTGGACAAGATCCCATCTTTATGATAGCTGATTGTCATCCCCTGCCTTTTTTCTTTTTACGCATTAAAACCCATTTTTAAAAAATCCATATTGGCCTCACTGGGGTCAGAGTCAACATAAAAAAGATGGAGAAAAATGTCACCTTTCCTCATCCCCGTTTTTGTCCAGTAGTTTCATACCCAGTGGGTCTAAAGTTGGATCTGTAAATAAAAAAGGAAAGTGATGGAGGGTTGAAAAAGCTCCATTTAGCAGATGCTGTAATTGGCCATCCTGGATCCAAAGACCAGAATGGAGATTTAACCTCAAAGAAGTATTTTATATGGGATTTAGATGAAATGGGAATATCCTATTACTAAGCTAATATATCCAACATCTAAACCTTGGGTAATGTCATGTCCCCCATTGCGATGTATACATACATCACAATGGGGAACATGCCTTCCCGGGGAAGGAGAGGAAGGAGGAAGGAATCAGTGATAATCTCACAAACACTTAAAGACAAATACAAATAAAGGACAAAGGAGCCATACCTTTGTCCTGACCTGAAAAGCCATCACCCTATCTCCCTGACATCTCTGCATTACCATGGGGGACACACCTGCTCCGGACACAGGAAGAGGACAGAGGCAATCAACGCTAATCCCCCTGATCGCCCATCGAGACTCCGGAATCGCCCCCTGATCGCCCATCAAGACTCCGGATCAGGACTTTGGGACAATAGGGGGTGGGGAAGGATCAGGTCCGCACCGCGGGTATTTACCGGATACCTCGCACGCTATGTCTCATTCCCGTCTTTTTTCGTGTATGCATTCTATTCCCAATAAACCAGAAATCCTTAGCCCTAACTAGTGAGTCTGTGTTTCTTTGGGAATAAGGCAACCATCACAGGTAAAAGGAGTGAATAATCAGCCTATTCCACCCCTTGGGTTTCCAATTTTGGATCACTTGAATTGTCATTGACCTTTTTAAGCATGTGATGCCAATGCAGCCATTGGCCTGAAAATTTTCTTCCAAGTGTTGCATCTAGCCAAACCATTAAGAAGGCCCCTAGTCCTTTAATGGTGCCACCCTTGTTAAGTATTGACTATAGTTTTTAAATGTTACATGTCAGTTTTTGTAAACCCATGCTCCTGTATAAAGGAGGCAAAACAAAAGCTGTGGGAAGGTCATTTTAAAACATTTTATTTTTCCAATCATGTCACTATATTTCACTATAGATGAAAAATGACTAAGGGAACCAGGCAGGGCCTTCCTAGACTTAATATGTAAGAATTCCCATGGGTATAGGCCCCAAGACAAAGCAACTTATCTGGAAAAATCCTGACAAACAGACCCTTACTTCACCACTTCCTTTAGAAAGCGATCAGGAATCTGATCATGGGCCAATCTTCAGCAAAAACATGTTTCCACCAGATACTGAATTCCAGTTTGTTTGAGCCTTGAGTACTTGGTTGGGTGGAAAAATGGGATAGCAAATAATTGATCAATTACTTAAGTTATACCATTTAAGAAATGCCACAGGTAGTAAAACTTCTCCATGGAATTATAGATACCGTAATCTTCTCAAGGCCTCTGAGAAACAGAGTAAGAATTGGTAGCATATTGTACTTACTATGTGATGAATCACCATGCTATGAGCAGCTGTTTTTCAAAGAATAGAAATGGAGAAACTCCCAGTGTGATGCTGCCGATCATGTGTCTATATGCATAATGCCCCAGTACATGTCCTTGAGTGTACAAGCACATGTGCAAGCAGGAAGGAGTACTAATCACAGGGGTATGTAATTACTAGACCAGACAGGAGTCTTAAAAAACAAAACAAAGCTGGTAGAAATCTGTAGGTGAATCTTGATATATGTTCAGGGTACTGAGTTCACATAAGATGAAGAAAATTAAACTGAAATTAGATTGAAATAAATATATACACTCAAATAACTGAACAGCCCACAGAATATATCTAAGGATATTTATTCACTCATGTTAGTGACAAGAACCCCATTTATATAGTGAATCTAGTGTCCTAAAACAGGATCTTTACCACTATCCAAAAGCACATTTTAGAAGCACATTAAGATTTTGTTTCATTTACAATTTTCTAAATAGCAGTTAAAAAACCATCTTTTCACTCCTACAAGGTAAGCAAGTGCTGTACAATATTATGACTAATTAAAATACAATTAAACATTTATTTTTGAAATCAAACGTATTTTTGGAACATAGCAGATGAATGTGCTTCAAGTTAGCAAGGCAGGAACCAGCAGTTCTCAGGCTAAAGAGAACCACTGTGTCAATACAGAACAGGTACTTTCCAGGACCTGCAAGAAAATGGCCAAATATTTTTGACTCAGGATGTTGGGAAGAAAAAGCCTAAAGAATACAGTCATTTTCTTGGGCTCTGACTTATATCTATCTGTTATTATTAGAAAGCTTTACATGTATTTTATTCTGAGGCCCATTTACCCATTTTTCTGAGAGTAAAGTTCATCTTATTTTTGACTACTCATCCATAGTAATTGCACTGGTTTAATTAACTCTCATATTAATCTACCTTACCAAACTGATGTGATGATTAAGTGCACAGTGAGATTATGTATTTCCCTCCTGCGGTCCTCCAAAGAAGAATAAGGTAAAATAAAATGTAACAAAATAACACTAAATAATAGCCTTTATCAATTTGTTTTATTAACTAAAGTCAGATTGGAAAAATCCAGGAATGAGCTCCCCCAAAAGGTCCCACATCAAACCTTAAGATAAATGGGACTACTTTTAAACAGCTCAATTTCAAGGAAGCTTGAAATTTAAGAAAATTATTGCTACATGGACCATTTTTCTCTCTGGAAAATGATGTGGCCTTGGGCTCAATTATGTAATGCCCAATAATTTCATATGAATAGAAGTTATGTAAGTAGAATAGTATATGGCTGATTAAATATCAACTCAATAGTAAAGCCCAGAACCTGAATCACACTGCATCAGTGAATAATATTCTTAGGAAAGGTTCCTAGAAAAAAAAATCAACAAAAGAGTAGGTAAAGTTCTACCACCCTTTTCTTTCTATAGCATTTTAATCTTACAACATGCATATTATAACATAACAGTTACTTTGATGTTGAACTATAATACTTTACCATTTGTTTTGGGCTTTTTTCAATATGATATAATATACACCTGCTCTGGGTCCTAATTAATATAATGAACTTCATAGATACATTTTTCTCTACATACCCATCATGCTATTAGTTTGGGGATAGGCAGTATTATGAGAAGTGCAAAAATAGGAAAAAGCAAGCAATAAAAATTGAGATAAGAAAAAATAGTTATATCTAGTTTACACACCATTCAGTATCTTACTCCACAACTGTTTATCCTTTGCAATCATCCATCCAAACTATCCATGCCACTTCATACAATAGCTTTTGTTCTTTAAACTTCTCATCTCTATCTTTTTGAGAATCTCATCAATTTCATCCAACCATGATTCATTCTCTGTAGATAACTAAACCACTCAAATGTCCTTCTTATATACAGTATTGATCACCATGTTTGTATTCAATCCACATTAATTTGGCACCAATTCCTCACTATTACCACAGACACTTAAGAACCCCATTCCCACTGTATTCAACTTTTTTTCTTCCTGATGTATCTGGCTTCCACGTAAAATTTCCCTACACCTAACAAAACGGGTAGAAGCATGCTGTTACACACAGCCGTTTTCATGTCTTTTGACAAGTACTCATTCCTCACAAGAGTCCACATGCTTACTACCTACTAATTGCTACTAACATTTGCATGTCTTAAAAATTATCTATTTTCTCTTTTTAATAAACATTTTGTCAAGATTCAGAAATTAATCTACTCACTTTAACGTTTCCCCATTTATGTATAATGCTAGTCAGAAATTTTCTGGAAGGGTCATGCTTGGGAAAATTTTTCTCCCCAAAGACATTGGGGTAATTCAAGTCTATCTCAATAACTTCATGCCTCTTTGAAAAAGTTGCAGTCTGCTTTTGGAAAGTATCACCCACATTTTCTCCTTGATTGTGGTGTGTGTGTGTGTGTGTGAGAAAATAGACACCAAAAGCGGTGCTACTTTTGTTCTCCCATTTATTTTAATCCTTTCTATAACTTTGTCAAGTTAATTTATTCATGGGTATTTTTAATATACAGTACAATTCCCCCTCTCTTTCTATTACCTCTCTTCCTTCTAACAATTGTAACCTTTAATTCCTGTATTCCATCCCACCAAAATTATACCTGTTAAATCATATTTGCCTACTACTAAGAGTTCAAGTGCATCTTGTTAATTCCTGTACTTTGAGCATTACTTTAATAGACAGGAAGGCCATGAATGTTAAGAGTCAAAGTCTTTCTGATTATCCACCAAATAGTTCAAGAAGTTTCATTTCAGTAATACTTCATCTTCTATGGTGCATAAATCTTTATCTTAAGTCCTTTCTTCAAGACTTTCTTTTCTAAGCTCCAAAAGATTCAATTTAAAGCCCTCCTAATGAAGCTTGCTATACCTTGGCCGAAACATTTTTACCAGTACTTGTGAGAGGCAATCCTTCCCATGCTAGAAATCCATCATTCAACATGGTCTCGGAAACCAAATCCCTTCTATCAACTGCATTTGAATAGCTAATCATTCACTTATAGTATTCTTTCCCTTTCTGGCCCTTTTCCAAAGACTTGAAGGATTCATGAGAATAACGTCCATGCTAGCATGGTTCTAGTTTTTTGCAGCATAATTTGTCCACACATACAGTATATTAGAAGGAAAGGATCACTGTCAGTGAACTTACTGTAAGTCTAGGAAGTTCTGTCATTATCATTATGAGCCACCAACTAGCATAATTCTTATCTTCTTATAGCACATAATTGCATCTTCTCTGCCTCTTGGGAATATATTTGTCATGTTCACCGTTTCAATGTGCTTGGTACATCGTAACGTTTCGCATGTCATTTGCCTGATACGTGTTTGATCTCGGGAGGGAGGAAGATTCCTCTTCGGGGAGTTCTTATCTGTTGGCTGCTGGGTTGGAATGTGTTTGGGTTATCTCATGTGTTCAAGGTTGCTTTCCCAGGATGTGTGGAAAACGGTTACCAGCACCTGGGAGGGGGGTGGTTGCTATGG
This sequence comes from Candoia aspera, assembly GCF_035149785.1. NCBI lineage: Eukaryota > Metazoa > Chordata > Lepidosauria > Squamata > Candoiidae > Candoia > Candoia aspera. The sequence goes on along the minus strand of NC_086153.1, from coordinate 77,390,557 downwards.
CCGGTAGGGGGGAGGGATCACGTTTGGAGCCGAGGGTTTTTAGTTTGTATTTGGCGTGCTTTTAGACATTCTCAGCTTTCTCTGTATCTGCCATAATTTCCCTAATAAATCAGATTTCATTTAAGTAACCTCTTGTGAGTCTGAGTGTTTGGGGTAGGCAAACATTACATAAAGCTGAGAATTCAAAACTTCAAATCCCGCTGGCCCCTATCCAGGAAAAGACAGGTTCTTTCGATCCTGTGAGGGAGAGTGCTGGCGATGACAGATCCAAATGTGCTACTCGTGGAGAGTGATGGGTCGATTGAGGGAGAGCCCGACTCTACCATGATGTGCCCCGACAGAGCCCCCCTGGGAGAACTCTCAGCGATTCGGGAGGAGGCGAGTTCGGGGTCTGAAGGCAAAGCTGCGGGCATGAAGACCGCGCCAGAGACCACGGTCACGACCCCGGGCGAACTGGTCACCTAGGACGACAGTTGTGGGGACTTCTCGGAGGCGAGGGGCTCGTCCTGGAGGCAGAGATACCCGCTGTCCCCAACGGTGGTACAGGTGCCGCCGAGGGGGGATTCCCCCACTCCAGACCGAATTCGGGTGCTAGATGGACTCTTTAGAGCTCATTCTGCAAAAAATGAGCATGGACCTGAGTTCACTGAAAGAGGTGCAGGAGGGGTCAAGCCAGCGGCATTCGACCCCTTCCTCCCAGGCACAGTCTCTGGAACGGAGAAGGGGAGCTCGCCCGAGAGAGGGGGACTGGGCTCCCAGGGTGGAACTAGTGTCGCCGCTGGTCCCTGAGCGGAGGCAGCCGGGAGCTGTCAAAGCAGCTGAACCGCCAGTGGGGGGGCGCGGCCTGCCGGGCGGAGGACTGAGGGACTTCTCTGTCAAGTTCGATGGAGACTCGACAAAACTCTCGTTCTTTCTGACGAATGCCAAGGCGTACATGGAAGAGTGGGGGTTGCTCTTTAGCTTGGAAAAAGCGAAAATCATCATCATTGCCACCAAGCTTAAGGGGAGGGCAGCGGACTGGTATGTACAGATGTGCCAGTCGGAAGCCCCTGAACTGGAGAAATTTGACGAATTCCTCTGGGCCCTACAGCACCATTTCGAAGATCCACTAGCTAAGGAGCGGGCAAAGCGTGTCTTGAAAGAACTCAAGCAGGGATTGAGAACCGTGGCTGACTACGCACTGGAGTTTAAAGCGCTAGCGGGGAAGGTGGAAGACTGGTCGCAGGCAACTGTAATAGAGTTGTTCAAGGATGGTTTAAACACCGAAGTGCTGCGGTGGTCGCTGGGACGAGATGATCCTGACAGCTTGTATGGGTGGATCCAGCTCGCTGGAAAGGCTGAGCATGCCCACGAGGTGTTCGTGCAGAGACGGGCGACGAAGTCGGGGCGAGATGGAAAACCCACCCACCCTTCAGGCTCCTTTGGAAGATCCGGACAACATTCGTGGGAAGAGGAGAAGGAGCGCCGTTACGCGAAGGGGCAGTGCCTGCGCTGCGGCAAGGAGGGGCACCGCGCGGCGGCGTGCCCTAGGGTTAAGGGTGAGGACCGGCAGGGAAAGTCGACTGCGAAGTCCCCCTCTCTGCCGAGGAAAATGAAAGCAGCAGTGGCTGACAGCGAGCTGGAAAGCGTGCCGTTCTACGAGGACGAGGGTGAACCGGAATTGCTGCAGCTGGCAGGAAATGCCAGCCACCTGCTCTAAAGGGTGCCGCAGGGCAGGTGGTAGAGGAGGGGTGCGAGCCTGTGTCGGTGAGTGGCAACTATCACATTCTCACTGTGAAAATAAAGTTGGGATCCCGCTCGAAGACGATAGAAGTGTGGGCGATGATTGATTCTGGGTGCTCACGGTGCTTAATGCATCCCGACGTGGTAGCTGCCTTGGAGTTGCCCACCTTTCCGTTGCAACGACCCATAGCTTTCACCCAATTGGATGGATCCATGGCAGGGGGCAAACAGTCACGCATTTCACCGGTTTGGTAGCCTTGCAAATGGGTAGACACCGGGAAGGGTTGTCATTTGTAGTAGCTCCGGTGGGGGGTCCGTTGGTGGTTTTGGGTGTCCCATGGTTGGTCCAACAAAATCCTCAGATAAATTGGGTCTATCAAACTGTAACCTTTAGGGACGGATTTTATCAAGCACCAGAGGGGAATGAAGCCCCAGAGGAGGTGGTGGGGGTAGCGGCAGCTGCGACTCCGCAGTACCCAACCCCTCCTCTTGAGGGTCTACCGGAGGAATACCAGGCATTTGCTGATGTGTTTGGGGAGAAAGAAGCGGATCAACTTCCCCCCCATCGGAAAACTGACTGTGCCATTGAGCTGGTGCCTATCACCCAATTGCCTAAGCCAAAGATTTACTCAATGACTCAGAAGGAACTAACTTTGTTACGGGAGTTTGTGGACAAAAACTTGGCAAGAGGGTTCATTGAACCAGCTAGCTCGCCAGTGGGGGCACCGGTTCTCTTCCGCCCGAAGAAAGATGGAACATTAAGACTCTGTACCGATTTCCGTGGGCTCAATGCAGTCTCAATATCAAATAAATATCCTTTGCCTTTGATAAAAAATATGTTATCACATCTGGCTAAGGGGAAAATCTTCTCGAAACTGGATTTAAGGGAAGCCTATTAACGTGTGAGGATCCGGGAGGGGGATGAATGGAAAACGGCATTCAATTGCCCATTGGGAGCTTTTCAATATAAGGTTTTGCCGTTTGGTTTGGCTGGGGCCCCTGGGGTGTTTATGCAATTGATCAATGAAGTGTTACATGAACATCTGTTTAAAGGGGTATTGGTCTACTTGGATGATGTATTGATTTATACTGAAACTCTGGAAGAACATGTACAGTTGGTTAAGCAGGTGCTTCGCAAGCTAAGGAAAGCTGAGTTGTATGCCAAACTGTCCAAATGTGCATTCCATCAAACACAAATTGATTATCTGGGGTACAGGATCTCAGATAAAGGCATAGAGATGGATCCTGCTAAAGTCCAGGCCATCTTGGAATGGGAGAGACCCCGCACCCACAGGCAACTTCAAAGTTTCCTGGGGTTCAGCAATTACTACCGGTTGTTCATAAAGGGGTTCTCAGAAATAACTTTGCCCCTGACAGATTTGCTTCGGACGAAGGGGGTGGGAGAAACCCGCTGGGTAAAAAACCCAGGCGCGCTGCTTAGATGGACTCCGGCTTGTCAGACAGCGTTCGATAAGCTGAAGGAGTCTTTCACACAGGAGCCTATTTTACAACACCCTGACCCCTCCAAGCCTTTTGTTGTTCAGGTGGATGCCTCTGATTATTCTATTGGAGCCCTGTTGCTGCAAGCAGATGGGGCGGGTTGTTTAAAGCCATGTGCCTACCTGTCCTGCAAATTCTCTGAGACGGAGAGACGTTGGCATGTGTGGGAAAAGGAAGCTTTTGCAGTCAAAGCGGCTTTGGACTCTTGGCGCCACTTGCTGGAAGGGGCTAATCATCCATTTGAGGTGTGGACTGACCATGAGAACTTGGAAGCCCTTAGTACCCCCCGCAAGCTGAGCCCTAAACAAGTTCGCTGGGCTCAGTTCTTTAACCGGTTCAACTTCAAACTGAAGTTTATCCCAGGGAAAAAGAACTTCTTAGCAGACACGCTGTCCAGGCAACCCCAGGACTCCAGCTCAGCGCCAGAGGTGGTCAGTACGCTGTGGACACAGCCACAACTGGGAATGCCGGCTGTGACCCGCAGTCAAGCCCGTGCGCAGCAGCCTGCCGGCAGTGATTCTGCTCCGCAGGGCACCTTGTCCATTTCATCTCAATTGCAACAAAAATTTCTAAAGGAGCTAAAAACTGACACTTGGTTGCTAGCAAATAGAGACAGTGTTACTTTTGACCGGGGATTCGCTTGGAACTCCAATCGTCTCTATGTCCCTGACAGCTTGCGAAAGGAGGTTTTACTTCGTTCGCACGATGATAAAGTGGCTGGGCATTTTGGCTTCGTAAAAACTTTGCACCTGGTTCGCAGTTTTGGTGGCCTGCGTTGCGCAAAGATGTAAAGGATTATGTTGCGTCCTGTTCTGTTTGTGCTATGTCTAAATGCAAGGTGGGGAAGCCTCAAGGCTTGTTGCAACCCGTGGCCAGTCCCGCTTGCCCCTGGGAGGAGGTTTCCATGGATTTCATAGTGGAGTTGCCTCCCAGCCAACGAAAAACGGTTATTTGGGTAGTAAAAGACTATTTCTCCAAGCAAGCTCATTTCATCCCATGTGTCTCCATTCCTTCGGCAAGACAGTTAGCCCTATTCCTTGTACACGTGTACAGGTTACACGGATGTCCCTCCCGCTTAATCTCTGACAGGGGCACACAGTTCACCTCTCAGTTTTGGCGGGCATTTTTAAAACTTTTGGGCACTAAACAGGCATTGTCCACGTCGTGGCATCCTGAGACTGACGGGGCCACAGAGGCGCTGAATTTGACCCTAGAGCAATATTTGCGTGCTTTCGTGAATTATCAACAAGACGACTGGGTTGACCTCCTTCTCTTTGCTGAGGTTGCCTACAACAACGCCGTTCATCAAAGCACTGGTCAAACCCTGTTCCGCACCATTCACGGCAGGGATTTTGTCCCAATCCCTGACTTGCCGCAGCCATCTATCCCATCTGCTTCACCATCCGAATGGGCAACGCAGCTGGCGGACTCTTGGCCGGTCATCCAGCAGGCACTAGCGGACGCACAGTCTGCTTACAAACAGCACGCTGATAAAAAGCGTGCCCCTCACCCTTCGTTTCAAGTGGGTGACATGGTGTACCTGTCTACCAAGTTCATCAAGTCCTCTCAACCATCGAAAAAATTAGCTCCTAAATTTGTGGGTCCATTTCCTATTGTGGCACAAATTAACCCAGTGACTTTTAAACTTGATTTGCCGCATAATTTGAAATGCTTACACCCTGTCTTTCATTGCAGTTTGCTCAAACCCCTTACTCACTCTGATCGCTGGCATGATCAACCTCCGGCGCCTCCTCCCATCATGATTGACGGGCAACAGCATTTTGAAGTAAAAGACATTCTTGACTCTCACTGGCTTCGCAACACACTGCAGTACCTAGTTCGCTGGAAACATTTCCCCCACCCAGAATGGGTGGCCGCTCATGATGTGGCTTCCCCTATTCTTGTTCGATTCCATAATGCTTACCCCTCCAAACCGGGCCCTTAGCTATTTTTTTTGGGGGGGGCAGTATGTCACGTTCACCGTTTCAATGTGCTTGGTACATCGTAACGTTTCGCATGTCATTTGCCTGATACGTGTTTGGTCTCGGGAGGGAGGAAGATTCCTCTTCGGGGAGTTATCTGTTGGCCTCTGGATTGGAATGTGTTTGGGTTATCTCATGTGTTCAAGGTTGCTTTCCCAGGATGTGTGGAAAACGGTTACCAGCACCTGGGAGGGGGGTGGTTGCTATGGCCGGGCGAGGGGAGGGATTCCGTTTGGAGCCGAGGGTTTTTAGTTTGTATTTGGCGTGCTTTTAGTCATTCTCAGCTTTCTCTGTATCTGCCATAATTTCCCTAATAAATCAGATTTCATTTAAGTAACCTCTTGTGAGTCTGAGTGTTTGGGGTAGGCAAACATTACAATATTGTCCTGTCTCTCCTTCTGCAGTTTCTCCTTTCCTTCTCCTGAATGTTCAGAGCCTGGCCCCATAAACTGTTTCTGAGTTCCAAAAGTGCAGAACATCTTGTCTATCTGCCACCTCAATTGTATGCCAAGGTATCTCTAGGTGGCTTACATGTTAGGATTACCAACCGCAGAATAGTACAAATAACAAAAACAGACCATAATACATACCACACATGATAATTATAACAAAATACATTTCTTGCTTCTGCTCATTGCTCTCATCCACTCTGTTTCACTGTCTTCCTAACAGAGAATCACTTCCACTGTCAGTTTCTGTTAAAGAGTGTCTTGTTTTTGAACTGATAAATCCTGGCCCTTTCACATCAGCCTAAGTATGGCTATTTATTGCTCTAGCCCTTTGATTTTTTTCTTGAACTGCTACAATTGCAACCATGAACACTGCAGATCACAGATTGCAGTAATTTTGTAACTGATGCTGATTTGAAAATAACACCCAGTAAACGTGGGAAAAAGGAAAATGAACCAATTTTATTGAAGAAAAATTAAATTATATATGGACAGCAATTTTATTGAAACAAGCAATCACCAAATACAAAGAAAGCATTTAATACTAGCTTACAGAGATGGCTTTGCTGTCTAAATCCAATGCATAATTGTTTCCTACCAGAACTTTAAAAAGTTCACTTTGCTAAATTTCAGCAACATTTACAACAAAATGTTTCTAAGTATGCATATGTGAAGGGTAGTAAGTCAGAGTATCATTGCAAATTGACAGATCTTCTGTACTGAAGTTGTTGTCTTCATGTGCAGAAGATAAATCAAATGGTGGCTCTGTACAATTTCTCAGAGTAAACTCCTTGGTAAGACAGAATTTCATCTGGCCTATTACTTGTAGCCGTCCCTGGGGAAGGAAAATAAAACAACACTGTAGAAAAAGTAGTATAGGAAAATTTATACAGGTATTATTAATGTCTCAGTTGTTGACAGTTCAGCACAATGAATTTAATAATCTTCAGAAGTTAACAGTTGCATCTAGGTTGAGATAGATATACTGCATTTATAGTTACCAAACAACACAATAAAATTAATATCCAGTGTTTAGAATAATACTGAGCAGATTTTTATCAGAATAAAAACTAGATGGCCAAGTGATAAATTAAGCCTATACTGAAATATAGCAATAAACTCTGTCAACTATTTTGCTGAAAACTCTGCTCCCAGCAGTAGAAAAGAAAAATATGTGCACAATTTGAAGTCAGCAACCTTTTACAGAAACAAGCTGTACTTGAAAATGTATATTGATTTCTTAACTATTTAAGTCTTTAATTCTGTGTTATTTGAGAGTTTAGAGAAGGGAAAATATTAAAGAAACCAATCTATTTTTTTAACTCTATAAAAAAGATTATATTTTACTGCTGATAAATAGAATTAAAAGTTGGGTCTAGTGGTTAAGGCACCAGGCCAGAAACCAGGAGACCGAGAGTTCTAGGCCCGCCTTAGGCATGAAAGCTGACTGGGTGACCTTGGGCCAGTCACTCTCTCTCAGCCCAACCCACCTCACAGGGTGGTTGTTGTGGGGAAAATAGGAGGAGAAAGGAGTGTTAGGTATGTTCACCACCTTGAGTTATTTATAAAAATAATAAAGGTGGGATAGAAAATAAATAAAATAAAATAAAATAAATAATTCAGTAGGAAACTGTTCCTTGGTTATGTTTTAGAAACCATACATTTAAAATAGATCTCATAAAAAATTATAGTCTCACCCAACCCATCCAGAAAGCTGTGCACCCCAGCTAAACTCCGAAAATGTTTTCTCAAGCAGTGTCCCTTCATCAGATATACCACTACTGAGAAATGCCAGAGTCAGTTTTTCAAATGGCACTGGCTGGCAAACAAAGTACCCAAAATGTCAGTGGATGAAGTCCAAAAAAGCTCTCAGAACAACAGTTCATACTTTCTGGATCATCCAAAGGTTTTTTAAACCAACTGATCTGCAATATAATCATGCAAAGGTACAAAGGTTTCATCAATTTGTTTCCATAAACCTAAACCATATGAGAATTAGCTACCTGCAATCTTAACTTTCTTTCACTTTTACATCCTGTTTAAAGCCTAAATCTGGACAGATGGAGTGACGAGGAGAGAGATTTTCATCATTATTGACGACAGACTGATGAGTCTGTATTGTATACATATCCGGAAGAATGGCTAAATAACTAGATGTATTCAATCTTCAATATTCCAAATATTGAAAACAATCTTTTTAGAAAGTAGATATTAGAGGTTAACTAGGAAATCACTATGAGAAAGATGTACCTCTTCAGCAGGAAGACACTGGATCTTTGGTGTTATACTGTAAACACTTTCAAGAGCTTCTTTGATGGCTGCCAGCTGAAGTTTTAAACATGAAATAGTTAAAAAGGATCAATACAACTATTAGAATAATACTGAGCAAGATTTTTATCAGAATAAAAATTACATGGCCAAGAGATAAATTAAGCCTATTTATTTATTTAATTTATCAAATTTGTCACTCCCCATATCCTCCCACCAGAGGGACTCTGGGCGGTTTACAATAAAAATAGTCAATTAAAACAATAGGCATAAAATATAAATACAATATATAAAATGTAATTACAATTAACAATAAAAATAAAAATAAAATCCAAGTGGCAGAAGGTCTAATTCAGTCCATGTGTATGAGGAGCGCTCTGAGGCACTAGCCATCCCCAAGCATAACTACTCCTCTCTCCGCCCTAAGTGAGGTGGCAGAGCCAAGTCTTCAGGTTCCTCCGGAAGGCCAGGAGTGATGGGGCTAGACTCACCTCTGGGGGTAAGATGTTCCAGAGGGTGGGAGCTACTGCAGAGAAGACCCGCCTCCTGGACCCCGCCAAATGGAATTTTCTTACTGACGAGGTCCACAACATGCCCTCTCTGCATGATCGGGTGGGATGTGTTAATGTCAAGGGGAAGAGGCGGTCCCTCAGGTAACCTGGCCCCATGCCATGTAGAGCTTTAAAGGTGATAACCAACACCTTGAACTGGACCTGGAAGCAAACTGGTACCCAATGCAGCTCGCGCAGCAAAGGTGTTACATGTGCCCTTTTAGGGGCACCAAAGATAGCCCACGCAGCTGCATTCTGGACCATCTGTAACTTCCGGATACTCTTCAAGGGTAGCCCCATGTAGAGAGCATTGCAATAGTCTATATAGGACATAACAAGGGCATGAGTGACTGTTCGAAGGGCTTCCTGATCCAGGAAAGGGCATAACTGGTGCACAATATGAAGCTGTGCAAAGGTCCTCCTGGCCACGACTGCCACCTGCTCTTCAAGGAGGAGCCGTGAGTCCAGGAGGACCCCCAGATTACTCACTGGGTCTGTCTGGGGCAGTGCAACCCCATCCAGAACCAAAGATTACAATGTCCTGGATACGGAAAAGCCACTGTCATGTCCCCTGTTGCGATGTATACATACATCACAACGGGGAACATGCCTTCCCGGGAATGGGAGGAAGGAGGAAGGAATCAGTGATAATCTTATAAGCACTGAGAGTCAAATGCAAATAAAGGACAAAGGAGACATACCTTTGCCCTGACCTGAAAAGCCATCACCCTATCTCCCTGACATCTCTGCATTACCATGGGGGACACACCTGCTCCGGACACAGGAAGAGGACAGAGGCAATCAGCGCTAATCCCCCTGATCACCCATCAAGACTCCAGATCAGGACTCTGGGACAATAGGGGGTGGGGAAGGATCAGGTCCGCACCGCGGGTATTTACCGGCTACCTCGCACGCCATGTGCTCATTCCCGTCTTTTTCCGTGTATGCATTCTATTCCTAATAAACCAGAAATCCTTAGCCCCGACTAAGTGAGTCTGCGTCTCTTTGGGAATAAGGCAACCATCACAGCCACTAACCCACAGCCACTCCATCTTAACAGGGTTCAGCTGAAGCCTGTTGTCCCCCATCCAGACCCCTACAGCCCCCAGGCACCGAGAGAGGGCGGTCACAGCATCACTTACCTCACCCGGGATGGAGATATACAATTGGGTATCATCAGCGTATTGATGATACTTCATCCCATAGTGATGGATGATCTCACTTTGTGTAGATGTGTAGATGCTTCGTGTAGATGTTGAATAGGAATGGAAAGAGAACCGAACCCTGCGGCACCCCACAAAGGAGGGGTCAAGGGCCAGATCTCTCCTCTCCTATCACCACCAATTGGGACTGGCCCTGGAGGAAGGAGGTGAACCAGTGCAAAACCGTGCCACCCACCTGCAACTCCCTGAACTGCCCCAAAAGGATACCACGGTCGATGAGAGGTCTGAGAGATCAAGGAGAGCAAGGATGAATGCACTGCCCCCATCCCGCTCCTGCCAGAGGTCATCCATTAAGTGCGACCAATGTTGTTTCCATCCCATATCCGGGCCTGAAACCTGACTGAAAGGGGTCTAGATAATCCGTTTCATCCAGAACCCTCTGGAGCTGCAACGCCACCACTTTCTCAACCACTTTCCCCAAAAAGGGGAGGTGGGAGACTGGACAAAAATTGTCCAGCACAATGGGGTCCAGTGATGGTTCTTGAGGAGGGGATGTACCAGCGCCTCCTTAAAGGCAGTTGGAAACACCCCTCCCTCAAGGATGTATTAACCATCACCTGGACCCAACCACATGTCACCTCCTGAGCTGCTTTTATCAGACAGGAGGGACATGGATCTAGATGATAAGTGGTGGCATTTACTGTCCGTAGGATCCTGTCCACTTCCTCAGGTCCAACAGGATCAAACTGTTCCCAGATAACTGAGTAAGTACGCTCCCCTGGTATCTTCACAGGCCATGCCTCAGGCTTGGAGTCTAATTTGGAGCGGATCCGAGCGATTTTATCCTGCAGGTGCTCAGCAAACTCCTCTGCATGGCCCTGTAGGTGGGTCACTGGGCCTACCTTCCCCAAAAAGGATCGAGTAATTTTATATTGTTAAAAAGGATAAATACATCTTAAGATGTATTTTCCTGGTCTAGAATTATGAAATCTGTATGCAAATAAGAAAAATAGTAACCCACAAGTTATAAGATTCTTATAATTTGCGTAATAAAAAATAAATAAAGTCTGCATGTGTAATAGAATTTTCTCCTTTCATCCTTCCTCCCAAAATCTGCTTTGGAGAGCCCTTCAATACTCAGAAATGAATTTTGATTAGATATGTTTGTACCACTAATGGAATTACTTCTTCAGTGGAAGGGCTTAATTAGATTCTACTCACCACTGTGTATTATACAACAACAATTAAAGGCTACAGTTTTGCAAATGCAATGCAGAATGAACTTTTCTCTCACCTGATAGTAGGTAGAACCTGGCTTTATCCCAACTTTCAAGAGAAAACTGAAAGAGAAAGAACTTTTATCTAGCATTAAAAAGACAGAATTTACCTCATACAATTACACTACAGATTCATCATTATTCTTCCACATGTAAAAGGTTAGAGAGAAAAGACACATAGAACTTCAAGAAGCCTAGTGTGCTTCAGCTACGTAGTACATCTAACATGGTTTTACTTGTAGTTCATTTTTGTTGCTCATTTCCTCTTAAAATTGTTATAATGCCTATTGCACATACCTGAAACATTGGGGGTTGTAATGCTGGATTGATAATCCATAGAATAAGTGAAGGCTTATAATGTTCACAAAGTAATCCACTCATTTTAGGGCTACTTATACATTGCATACATACAAAGATTATATGATATCCACTGTTTTATCAATTTTCTAAAGATAGATTGAAAATTACTGATCTGTATTTCAGGGAATGCTAGAATCCCTGAAACTCTCTTATTGATACTTCGTTAAGAAAACATGTAGTGGCAGAGCGGCTTCTAGACAGCAGCTTATCTAGTCTGATAAAATGCTGGTGTTGGTAGAAGAATTGTGCATGTTTTATGGTGCTCTGGCAGTATAGGTGAGAGATGAAATTCAAAAGGAGTAGCTAACAACCTACAAGAACTGAGTGTGTACAAAACATTTCAGCTGAGACTGTTTTTCCAAGGTGCCCTATTCCTTATCTCTGCTCTTCATCATCATCTGTCTCAGACATGGGCACAGATACAACAGCTTCTTGACTTTTTATGACTGTTTTGAAGAATGGCATTTCATTTACTGACCCACAGTATCTAAATTTCTTGTGTTCATTTAATACTTCTACTTGATAACCACATACAGAAGAAATGCTTTCAGTAACACTTGCCTTGGACTGGCACTTAGTGATGCCTTTTTCTATCCTTTACTGGATCTAAGCTTCATCGATGCTTAAGTTCGAATTTACATTGAAGAGAACATAAACATATACCATAGTTCCTAGAGCTGGGATCTTCCATACAACACTAAGAGTCACGAGAGATCTCAGCAACACAGTCCAACAACACTGATGAATTCAAGACTAAGTGCCATCTTAATATTATGCTGCTATAATGCTTTTGTTGTGCAAGAATAACTTCCCCCTTTAAACAACCATTTTTGAACTTCTAACCTTTACAGAAGCATTATGTCTGTCAATAGCAAGCAAACTCAGGAAACAAGGACCACTTGGATTTCTGTAAAGATCTTTAACTCAGATAAGGTAGGGTAACAGAATCTGGAAAAGCTGTCAAAGCAATTCTCCATCTCAACGTGTACCTAACCTATGGAGTTACTCCAAGTCTCTTTCTCGTGTTTCCCCCTCCCCCTCAGGAATCTTTTTTGTAACAGCCCTGCTTCCTCCTGTAACAGCTGTGCTCCCTCCACCATGCTCCCAGGGTCTGTTAGACAGTCTATCAAAGCCAATGAAATACTGTATAATTGCTATTAGAGAGCCTTACATGTTGTAGAAGCCTCTGAGAAAATAAATTTCCCCACCTGTTAAGCTTAATTTTTCTATAGAGTTCCAGGGTCTTCTCAAAGTACTTTTTTTGTGAATTAAGAGTTTCTAATTCAGCTGCACATGTCCCATGTTTTTCCCATTCATGTTTCCTATATAAAGAAACAACAAAATATTAACTAGTATCTTCAAGCACCAATGTATTCAGAGAGCTACACAAAAGTTCTCTAATGTCTAATATTTATTTGAAAAGAAAACCTCAGTTGTGAGTCCAGTTAAGATTTTACCACTTCCTCTACTGCATGGAAAATCTAGAAACTTCAGGCATAAAGCCAACTTAAGTAACTGTTCTTCCTAAGAGATGCCATTAGATAAAACAGAAAGAATATCCTCACATTTCTCTATGATAATGCAGTATTTTGCAGCTGTAATATATTCTCTAGATTATTTATTTATTTATTTAAATTTATTGGCTGCCCAACTCCAGTGGACTCTGGGGGACTCACAAAACTTAAAAAGACATAAAAACAGCTAAAAATACAGGTATATAGCAATATTCGAAAAAATAAGTGGACAGTACTGTATTTCACAAACTCCTATAACCTTTGTATATAAAATACATATTATCTCCTTAGTATATATAAAATATTCATATATAAAAAGTCTCTTGGGTGTAAGGTCTCTCTTCTGCTGAGAAAAGGATTTCTTTTGATGAATGATTTAAATTAAGTGACAAGAGAAGTGAAGATAGAAGACACCTGAAATAGTTTGTAGTCTTGTTTTTCAGAAGCAAGAAAACTTAGCACTTGAGAGAAGACTTGCCGTAGTCATGCTTCATGTGAACTTGGAAACTATGGAAACCACAAAGTGTAAAGAAAATCTATCTTTGTTTTTGTCAAATGAAAAGAAAATCATCTTGTCCTTGTACATAACAAATATTCACTTTGTTGCCATCACTTTGTGGCATGATGTTACCAACTAGACTGAATCACAGAATAACAAAGGTTAATTGCTGAATACTCTTCTTCAGTAAGCACTATCAGTACTGAAACTTTGCACAGATTTTACTTCCCATCAAGGTTACAAATTAGAAAAATAGAGGCAGCTCTAGTAGAGAAAATAGTTTGCATGTTCAACTCATAAAGCATTCATTTTTTTCAACTGGGGTGTATTCGTGAGACAAAGACCTTAGTGAAACCTATAGCATCTTACAATTAATTACATTCTATCTTTTTCATTCATCATTCCTCAATTTTTACACAGTGCTCATATATTTTTGTTTTATAACACCATGGTTTCTGCCTTACGTTCCCAATATGAAATTGCATTTGGACTGCACATGGGCCACATTGCTGCAGCAAAAACTCAGGTAACTTGTAAACTATTCTAGAGTCCAGCCAAACTGAGGTGATGTGTATGTTTCATAAACAAATAATATTTATTTAGTAATTTAGTTGCCATTGCAAGATATGCAGCTATATAAATCAGGTAAAGGTAAAGGTTTCCCTTGACGTAAAGTCCAGTCGAGTCCGACTCTAGGGGGCGGTGCTCATCTCCGTTTCTAAGCCTTGGAGCTGGCGTTGTCCACAGGACACTTCCGGGTCATGTGGCCAGCATGACGACACGGAACGCCGATATAAATCAAGATAATAAGTAAGTCGCCATTTCTCAAGAATTCTTTGCTTAATTAATTGTTATTTCATGTTAGGGCTGTGTAGTGCTTCGGAAATAATTTGGAAAATGTGCTTTGCAGCTTACAGGAGTATGAACGTAGTACCTGTCTGCAGTGCTTAAAGCAGCTTCAGTAAGTTGGAAATAGGTGTTAGCTTTACACTCCTGTGCGCTACACAGCACATGCTCCAGGGATTGCATGACTGTCCTCTGTACTGACTCTGATTCCGGGAAAAGTTGTGGCTGCTTTAAAGAGTTACATATTAGTGCTCTATATATGTACCTGCATGCTCCAAAGCATTACACAGTCCTGCTTTGAGCACACTGATGTTTCATTTCACTTTGTTCCAAACATTAGCACAGAGATATAGGTTATAACAGCATCATATTCCTTTAATGCCTAGTTTGGGCCTTTGTAATACTTCCATTTTGAACAGAAAAACTAAAGACAGTCCAAACAATGCAGCAAGTTGGGGTTAAGGATCTGAATGGCGATGCAGTCAAGTTATTTGTTAACTGAAGATCCTGAAGGGCTTAAAAAATCACAACTATTAGTACAATATATTTGTTCCTTTTTTAAAAAATAAGCACAAAAAGATATAGTCAGAACTGTAGTCACAGAAGACATCCTACATGGATGTGTTCATGGAGTATCCTAAGGTCAAGCTTGACTTGAGGAAGCTTTCACCTTTCTTTACTGGGAATCAATGGATATTACATGTTAGAGCTATGAAACGCTTCAGAGTTGATTCCAAAATGGTGCTTTGTAGAGTACAGGAATATGAGCACAGCACTGTCTCTGAAACATTTTAAAGCAGCTATATCTTTTTCTGGAATTGTGCAGTAGCTGCAGAGAGCAGCATACAATCCTAGGTAAAGGCGCAGCTACTTTAATGTGCCAAGATAATATTTCACATGCTCCAAAGTAGTGTTTTGGAACTGAAGCCAAAGTACTCACAGCCCTATTGCACATAATACAAGCTTAATGGATTTCTTTTAGCAATCAATACATTGGATGCTTTATAAAATAATGTAACAAGAAATAATTACTAAGCCAAAAACTTGTAATTGAATATTCTAAAGATGACATTCACTGAAAACATTAAAACTGAAATCTAGTCTTGAATTCCTCTGAGGAACAGAAAATGCCATCTATGCTACATACCTAAATTCAATATTTTATGGAGTCCTTGGTGCTCTTTGAGCTTGGTTGTTTGTTTGCAGACATTTCATTGCCCGATTAAGCAACATCTTCAGTGCTAGAAGGGAGTGGGTTCCTGAAACAACAGCCTAATCAAGGAACTACCAAGGAGAGAACAACACCCCCACCAACACTGTCAGGGCAAGCTGCTGTAAACAGAGAGCAAACCCCGCTCCCTTCTAGCACTGAAGATGTTGCCTAACTGGGCAACAAAACGTCTGCAAGCAAACTACAAGCTCAGAGAGCACCAAGGACTCCACAGTTCAACCCTGAGCTACAGATATTCTCTTCTATTGGCACAGTGTTTTATTTAAGAAAGCATTAATGCAGAAGCAAAATAATTGACAGAATCCATACTTTATATTATCTGCATATCTGCCTCCTGTTGTTACCTAGGGTGTGTCATGTTCACTGATTCAATGTAGTTTATACATCGTAACGTTTCATGTGCCATGGCGCTGACGCGCGTTTCTGTTTGGGAGAGAGCTGCTGTGAGACCTTGTACCAAACTCTGTATGTGAAATCAGTACAATGGAATGTGTTTGGGTTATGTTATCTGTTCAAGGCCTTTTCCTGCAGACCATCAGAAACCGTTAGGAGCACCTGGGATTGTGGACTTGAGAAGACTCTACGGGGGGAGGGATTTCATTTGCACTGAGGGTTTTTAGTTTGTATTTGGTGCGCTTTTATCATTCTCAGCTTTCTCTGTGATCCTGCATACTATTCTTTAATAAATCAGATATCTTTGAATTCCTGCTCATGAGTCTGATGGTATTTTGGAATAGGCAACCATTACAGGGTGTTTCATTTGGAAAGACAACTGAAAATAAGCATTTTTGTAAAACTATCAATATAGGACCCAACTCACCAGAAATTGGTACGGTTTGTATGAAGTATATCAGGCCAATATTCTCTCATGTCACCCATGAAATCCTAGCAATATAAAAAAAATCCTGTAAAATTAAAAAGCAAGGATACAATGCAAATTCCACCCAGATTTCCTCACTGATTATAAAATACCTCATATAACAGTTCTTGATAATATGTGATTATGATAATAGCTCTTTTGGGCAACTCAGCAAGTAGTTTAGAAAGGGAACTCAAGGATGAAACCAATCATCCTCCTCTTAAAGCCTGGTTTGGTCATACTGAGCTATGTATAAACTTTTCCACTGACGGAGCTATGCTGGCTGGGGAATTTTGGGAGTTGAAGTCCACACATTTTAAAGTTGCTGAGGTTGAGAAACACTGCTCTAAAGCATCCCTGGGTCCAGTCAAATTCTTGAATTAATCACCATTAGAGTTTTTTCAAGTATTCAGTACCTACATTTTTATTTGGTTCATACCTTAAGCTCAGATACGTTGAAGTGCCAACTTTTATTACATTCTTCAGCTCTATCAGGCCTGTGGAAGATGCAGAACAAAAGAGTACAGAGGATGAAAACCAACTGTTCTGAATAGCAGTGGAATGCATTCTCCTTCTCTGACGTGTATCTTGCAAATGGGGAGTTATCACAGGGGTGTCTTGAGGAGTGTTAGGGTGTCAGCCTTACCTGGTAGGCCAGACAGGAAACATGACCTGATAAGCTAATTCTACTTTATTAAAGCTACATTAATAGAACCTAGGGAGGGTCCCTTCTGAGTCGCTTGCCCCACCTACTATCCAGCTGCAGGCTATGCTGTCTCTTATCTGACTGTTCCCTAGGCAGCATCTCTTCGCCCCGTCTCCCAAAGTCTTCCCCACATACCATTACATAGGGTTAGGTAATCTGTATTGCCTTACTGGGTATTATAAAGGTAAAAAAATAGGGAAAATAAAAAAAAGTTCTATAATGTAACCTCATGGCAAGTTAGCATAGAAATGCATGATTGGAGGTCCCAGAACTTCCTCCCTTTCTTGGGAGACAAACAAATCCCACTAAAGATTTAAAATATGAAATTTTATTTATAAAGATGAAAAAATACTAAAAATTAAATACTGTAGTCAATGTTGGCAATGACAAATGACACAGCTGTTCCATTCAGAGAAAACAATTTAAAAAAGAATTTTAGAAGCCAAAACTAATTCTTCAGGTAGACCAGGTGGTGGTTCTAATCTATTACAATTAGTGACCCCAGGCAAATCCTTGAACGAGAGGTTACACCCAAGCTACTTCTGTTCATAATGAGGAGAAAACTACATTCTCTTCAATACAACCTATATATACAGGTAGTCCTCGCCTTGCCACACTTGTGGTGCACCCAGCTGGCCTTACGGCACTCACACCACACCTCCAGCCTCGCTGCTCTTGCACTGCACCGTGCACCCCCCAGCCTTGCCACACTTGCACTATGTTGTGGTACCATTTCCCTGCCCACTGGCCTGCTTGCAAGCCACCTAAAGAAAGGCTTGTTGTGACCGGCTTCTTGCAACTTCCTGCTGACTTCCCCACTGACTTTGGTTGTTGGAAGCTGGCAGGAAGTCACAAGTCCCAGTCACATGAGGTGCTCACTTAATGACCTGCGATCCTTGCTTAACGACAGCAACAGAGACTGCCGGGATTGCCCTCACTAAGCAATGCAGTCAGGTGACATTGTGCTTTATGACCATGTCACTTAGTGATGGCAATTCTGATCCCAATTACTGTCATTAAGTGAGGCCTACTGGTATATATTCTGCCTCCAAGTCAGTGTTGACTCCTGGACAAGTCCCTGTAGTTTTCTTGGCAATGTTTTTGGAAGTGGTTTGCCATTGCCTGCTTCCTAGAGGCAAGAGAGACTGACTGGCCCAAAGTCACTGGCTGCATGCCTAATGTGGAACTAGAACTCATGGTCTCCCAGTTTCTAGCCTGGTGCCTTAATGTAAGGGTTGAATCTGACTCTGAAGCTGAGGAAGGGGAAATTGAAACCCATGCTAGGCAAAACGGAGAAATCGAAACTGAGAGTGACTCAGCAGAGTGGGAAAGTCCTGAGTAGTTCATTGGGCAAAATCAGGAGCTGGATTCAAAGCTGCCAATCAGCGTAAGGGAAAGGCGAGCCAATAAGCACGCCAAGCAAAAGGAAGCTCGATTGGCTCCGTAGGAAAAACGGTACAAAGGAACAGCTTAAAAAGGAGCAGGCACAAGGACTGGACCGCCGGAGACAAACATTCTACTGAGCGAACAGCTTCTCACGGAGAAGGAAAGCTGGAACCATTCTCAGAGGCCTGCCCTGTAGCCGCTATGGAACCAGAGACTTTCCAGCTTCCCGATCCTTGCCTTGCTACCTTGCAGCGGGCTCAGCCTTGCCTTGCCTTGCCGTCTCGCCATGAGATCCAGTCGAGCCCTTCTGCCTGGCATCAATTGTATATAGTGGTATTGTAAATAAAGAATTCCTTTCTACTTTCCTCTGGTCGTCTCATAGTCTGACCAGAACACTTAACCACTGCAGCAAACTGGCCCTCAGATTATATTTTAAAAAGTTATTTTAGTCATTCAAAAAGTGCTGTGAGCCTGCATGTTAACAAAAAATTGAATAAACTATGTTTACCATCAAAAAAATGGGAAAAGTTTTTCTATAGCTCTCAATATATGCTGAAATTTAAGAGAATATATTAATCTACAAGCACTTATTGGTCCTTCATTCATGTTAAAAAATCCTGTCACATAAGTTTTCCTTTAAAGGACAAATTTAGTGAGTTAAGAAAATGTAAAGCAACACATTAATTTAAAAAAATGAAACTGAATATGCCAGCTAAAATTGATGTGTACTTTGATCGTTTAATTATAGGATGGGTGAATATTGCAAATCAGACAATAAGTGCTAATAATATTTGCTGCCCATATATGAAATTAACTGACACCTATTATGTGAATAGAAGAAAATACCTTAGTTGCCAAACATCTAGAAATTCTGTTATTTTCATATAAGTATTCTGATTCAGGGACTACACAAGGGATTGTTTATCTAATATAATACTTTGTTCTTCTATGGGTATCACACCAGGATATTTCAAATATAAGATACCATGGGCTTAGAAAGAACATGTATATATTAACTAGGCCAAACTCTTACAACTAACACCACAAGATTTTTTTTTCTCACAAATTTGTATCTTACCAGAGTCCATGGATTGTCCAGTACATTGGTGGATCTTTGCATTGATTGCTATTCATCTAGAGAAAATAAGTCTTTTGGATTATTAAAGAAAACCAATTTTTACACAGAATGGAAAAAATAGGGGTGTAATTCAGCTGTGAATCAAATTATTAATTCTGATTGTCATTTCAAATTGTTTCAAATTTGACTGAAGCATCTAACAATCCAGCATCAATTCAATTAATGTTTTGAATCAGAACTTGGAATCAAAATTTTGCACAACCCTAGAATGTGCATGTTTTCAAGGAAATAAGCAGAAATGATCAACATCCAATTGGGCTAATGGTCACTCTCACCACATCGGCTATAGCAGGGCTTCCTATTCACAAAATAAATATTATGGTGGGAAAGACCACTCCAAACTGCAAACTCCAAAATGGTGCCGGTTTGTCCAGAAGAAAAAACAGAAAGTAAACTAAGCTAGTAGAGAGATTCCTGATGGATTAGAAAGATTTGTGGGGAGCAGTTTCCTCCTGGAATGATCTTGTCCAGCATGGTGGCTGTATTTTTATTTATCATAATGCCTACAGAGCCTTGATGTAGTTCACAGGGCTCAAATAAAATAAATAAAAATGATGTGGAAGAATAATGCTTTATTTGGAACATGTCAGTGTTTCTCTTCGACGTATTCAATCAAAAGACTCTTAATAAACATCAGTGAGGTAGTAAAAGTCACCAGGGAAAGTTCCCTATGTCTTTCTTAGGTAACTTGAACTTACATTGTGCAGGGTTTTGTGGATAAATGTTTATTATTTTGTCCCGAAACAAACTGGCAGCCAGCAGAATAAAGTCTGATGTTTCTTTGGGCTACCTTGGTGAACAGTCTGACAAGTTCTATACAATCCTTGTGAATTATCTATGAAAATATCCCCACTTGCATAAATTGAACGTAGAAGTTATAAGCATATGCACCATGGTTTTTAGATTATTTCCTCCCATAAATAGATGCAAATGGCCTAACAGCTGGAGGTGATAAACTGTGCTCATGCCATTTACAATTATTCGTGGGCCATATTGTAACTGCGGGAAAGAACCAACGATACGACTAGCATCTTGATGCAATTTCTCCCATGAGGAAGGCTGAGAGAAGGAAGATCGATGCTTTGGAACTGTGGTGTGGGAGGAAAATTCTGAGAGTGCCTTGGACTGCAAGAAGATCCAACCAGTCCATCCTCCAGGAAATAAAGCCAGACTGCTCACTTGAGGGAATGATATTAAAGGCAAAACTGAAATACTTTGGCCACATAATGAGAAGACAGGACACCCTGGAGAAGATGCTGATGCTAGGGAGAGTGGAGGGCAAAAGGAAGAGGGGCCGACCAAGGGCAAGATGGATGGATGATATTCTAGAGGTGGCGGACTCGTCCCTGGGGGAGCTGGGGGTGTTGACGACCGACAGGAAGCTCTGGCGTGGGCTGGTCCATGAAGTCATGAAGAGTCAGAAGCGACTAAACGAATAAACAACAAACAAACCAAGCTTTCTGGCATGTTATGCCGAATGTGTATTGAGATTATCCTACAGTGTTCAAAGCATTTGATCCTCCACCTGCAGTCTGCTGTGCTATAATCCCAAACCAGACAAATTATATGGAGATATTATTAGCGTGCTTCATTTCATCAAGAAGTATTTTCACCAGAAACCCCACAAGGTTGGTCTCATTTTCACGAAAAGCAAAACACTGGTAAACTGTTTGAAAATAGTCTCTTTAGAATACTCAGTATTAGAAAAAATAGTTGATTTAAAAAATCAAAATAAACTGAATGTTAAACTTTGCTAATGAATTTATCTTAAATATTTACCTTTTCAATTAATGCTCTGTCATATTAATTGCCCCACTTAATGACCAAATGGGTTAATAAGCCATTGGTGTTTGAAACCAGCTACGTATCTCTGGCTTCAAGAAAAGAACATTGGGTTATTGTGACATGTTCCCTATTTGTCAAGGTTTTCATTCCGTTCTTCTATACCTTTTAGAAGCATCTAGCTTATCACTAGGAGACGTGGAATATTTTACTTATTCATTATATTAAAAATGAATTTGCACACCATCTTTTTCTTTCATTCCCGTTAGCCTCACAAACTTTTTCTGATCACATCCACTTTCAGTGTAATGTTCAGGGTAATGTTAAGATGATATCTGTGCCCAGATGAAAGTTAACCACCCTTACCATATTTGTTCTGAAGGAAGGTTTGGAATTGGGCAGGTGGATGCCTTTGAATGTTTTCTAATTATTATTTTGAAGTTGTCAATTTTGTTTATATTATTGGGAAGGTAATTATTAGTTTTGAGATGGCTGATTTTTATTTTATGCTAATGTTGACTGCTAGCCACCCAGAGCCTTCAGCAATGGGCAGGATACAGATACAATAAGTAAATAAATAAATGCTTTGAAATTGTATGCTTTTTTCTATGAATTTATTAGATCAGTTCAAAAAAAGTTTTTTTCCCTGAACATAAAGGTTTTTTTGTTTAGAAAATGGCTGTAGCTGATTTAGTGAGAGAGCATCACGTAAGACAAATTAACTGAAATCCAGAAACGGAGAACATGTAGGCCCAAACCATTTTGGTGATGGTGGTGGGGAGGGGACTAGAATCCCCTCTAGGCCAAGAAGTACATAAAAATTGCAATGTAATTTTTTAAAACCCTCCCAAAAGAGAAAATCCTGACCTCTCCTAGTCCAGGATGTGGCACCCCTTACTTAGCATCATCAACTCCATTCCTCCACTCATTGCAACCCTTATCCTTTCAAAGCATTAAGTGCAGCACCTGGCTATCAAAAACCCACTCTTGCATTATGATTTAAGTAGTTCAGAATATGGCAATATTTAAATAAAAGCTATGGCTTAAAAGTAAACAGTTCTGTTACTTGACTTCAGGGAAGGCAATACTCCCATGTTAGAAATGTAGATTGCTACAAAAAAGTATTAATTGCTTAACAAAACCCTATAGAAGACAATTTTTCATATGACAAAAAGAAAGTGTAGATTTGTCATTCCTATCACAACTTTTTTTCCCAAACATTCTGACAGGCTACCTTAAATGTGAATCACAAAAAGCTTGCCATTTTTTGTATTCACCAATCTTTCATCGAAGTAGCAGAATACCCTTCGTTAAAAACAAACTCAAATCCATTTACTGCCAACAGCAAGTGTTAGATTTATCTTGGCAAGAGATGAGCAGGAACTCTGCCAATTTTGCAATAGAAACAAGCGGAAAAATTCACTGCTTTCAAGAGCTTCCAAAGTTCAGTCCTTGACTGTGGTGTCAGAAACACTTAAAAGCAGAAAATCTTCATGCTGTTTCCAAGTATCTCTGACCATCAGTAGAATTCAGAGAAGCAGCCATGAAGCAATGGCATTTAGCTTTACAAAAAGCCTGATGGAGGAGATTTGCCCACAATAGCCAGTGAAGAGAGATTTCAGATTGGCTTTTCCACAAAGTAACCAATATCGCCATGCGGTACCTTGTAGGTGTTGTGGACGTCAACACCTATCGGCTCTGAACAATACAGCAGGGCAAATGTCAAAGTACAGCAGGAGTTTTATTCCAAAACATTTGGATAATACAAAGATTCTACTCTTGTTCAAGCCTTGTATTATGCTGGTTGGTATATGGTATCATTATAATGAAGATTCTGGCAAATACGAATTCCCTATTGAAATACTTTGCTGTTGCAGAACATCGATAATTATTTCAGCTCTTAATATCAGCAATCCCTAAGCTGTACCTATTATTTTCTGCTCACCTGAAATTCACTTCTATTTTTTCAATTGCTTGCAAATCTTCCAGCAAGAGAGAAAGACGCACTAGATGACTGAATCTTAACTTATTAATCCAGGATGTTGGGATTTTCCCTTTATATGCTTTTCCTTTTCTGATGGAAACAAACCAAGAAGATTCTAACAGCCCTTGTTTTCTATTTCAGCCACCAGTAAAATGGATAGGAGCTTTGTTTCACTCGAGGATATCATACCGGTTTATAGTCTGAGCCTGAAAACTAGACTTTCCTAGGAAAGAGGTAACTTGAACCTGGTTAGACTGCTCATGTCACAAGCAAGGAATGAAGGGGCTCTACGCAGTGTCAATAGATTTAGTCACTGAATGGAACCATTTAGGCCATACCCACACAGCTTCCACAAGATACCCCACTATTTCCAGTGGACATATCTTCAGGGCAGTACCCATGTCTTGTCAACCCACAACTGAGGCAGCCAAAAGATGGCTTAACTCCTGAGCCCCACCTCAGGAACTTCCATCCAGATAACCCATGGAAGGTGATGCAGTAAATAGCAGCAATCTGCTCAGCCCCAATTTATCTAGTAGGTCTGTTGTAGGACCACTTCCTTCAATCTAACGGCTGGTAGTACCTGTTCTGCAGTATTGGTTTAGCTGCAAGAGATACTGGAGTTCCAGCTTCTGCAGCCTCCTTTTCCCTTTTCCTAAACAGGATAGTTGAATGGTGAACCTTGTTGTTGTTTATTCGTTTAGTCGCTTCCGACTCTTCGTGACTTCATGGACCAGCCCACGCCAGAGCTTCCTGTTGGTCGTCAACACCCCCAGCTCCCCCAGGGACGAGTCCGTCACCTCTAGAATATCATCCATCCATCTTGCCCTTGGTCGGCCCCTCTTCCTTTTGCCTTCCACTCTCCCCAGCATCAGCATCTTCTCCAGGGTGTCCTGTCTTCTCATTATGTGGCCAAAGTATTTCAGTTTTGCCTTTAATATCATTCCCTCAAGTGAGCAGTCTGGCTTTATTTCCTGGAGGATGGACTGGTTTGATCTTCTTGCAGTCCAAGGCACTCTCAGAATTTTCCTCCAACACCACAGTTCAAAAGCATCGATCTTCCTTCGCTCAGCCTTCCTTATGGTCCAGCTCTCACAGCCATATGTTACTACAGGGAACACCATTGCTTTAACTATGCGGGCCTTTGTTGTCAGTGTGATGTCTCTGCTCTTAACTATTTTATCGAGATTTGTCATTGCTCTTCTCCCAAGGATTAAGCGTCTTCTGATTTCCTGACTGCAGTCAGCATCTGCAGTAATCTTTGCACCTAGGAATACAAAGTCTTTCACTGCTTCTACATTTTCTCCCTTTATTTGCCAGTTATCAATCAAGCTGGTTGCCATAATCTTGGTTTTTTTGAGGTTTAGCTGCAAGCCAGCTTTTGCACTTTCTTCTTTCACCTTCATCATAAGGCTCCTCAGTTCCTCTTCGCTTTCAGCCATCAAAGTGGTATCATCTGCATATCTGAGATTGTTAATGTTTCTTCCAGAGATTTTAACTCCAGCCTTGGACTCCTCAAGGCCAGCTTGTCGCATACAAGTTGAATAGGTAGGGTGAGAGGATACAGCCCTGCCGTACTCCTTTCCCAATCTTAAACCAGTCCGTTGTTCCGTGGTCTGTTCTTACTGTTGCTACTTGGTCGTTATACAGATTCTTCAGGAGGCATACAAGATGACTTGGTATCCCCATACCGCTAAGAACTTGCCACAATTTGTTATGGTCCACACAGTCAAAGGCTTTAGAATAGTCAATAAAACAGAAATAGATGTTTTTCTGAAACTCCCTGGCTTTTTCCATTATCCAGCGGATATTGGCAATTTGGTCTCTAGTTCCTCTGCCTTTTCTAAACCCAGATTGTACATCTGGCAATTCTCGCTCCATGAATTGCTGAAGTCTACCTTGCAGGATCTTGAGCATTACCTTACTGGCATGTGAAATGAGTGCCACTGTTCGATAGTTTGAACATTCTTTAGTGTTTCCCTTTTTTGGTATGGGGATATAAATTGATTTTTTCCAATCTGATGGCCATTCTTGTGTTTTCCAAATTTGCTGGCATATAGCATGCATTACCTTGACAGCATCATCTTGCAAGATTTTGAACAGTTCAGCTGGGATGCCGTCGTCTCCTGCTGCCTTGTTATTAGCAATGCTTCTTAAGGCCCACTCAACCTCACTCTTCAGGATGTCTGGCTCTAGCTCACTGACCACACCGTCAAAGCTATCCCCGATATTGTTATCCTTCCTATACAGGTCTTCTGTATATTCTTGCCACCTTTTCTTGATCTCTTCTTCTTCTGTTAGGTCCTTGCCATCTTTGTTTTTGATCATACCCATTTTGGCCTGGAATTTACCTCCAATGTTTCTAATTTTCTGGAAGAGGTCTCTTGTCCTTCCTATTCTATTGTCTTCTTCCACTTCCGCGCATTGCTTGTTTAAAAATAATTCCTTATCTCTTCTGGCTAATCTCTGGAATTTTGCATTTAATTGGGCATATCTCCCCCTATCACTGTTGCCTTTTGCTTTCCTTCTTTCTTGGGCTACTTCTAGTGTCTCAGCAGACAGCCATTTTGCCTTCTTGGTTTTCTCTTTCTTTGGGATGTATTTTGTTGCCGCCTCCTGAACAATGCTGCCAACTTCTGTCCATAGTTCTTCTGGGACCCTATCTACTAAGTCCAGTCCCTTAAATCGATTCCTCACCTCCACTGCATATTCGTTAGGAATATTAGTGAGCTCATATCTAGCTGATCTGTGGGTCTTCCGTAATCTCTTTAGTCTGATCCTAAATTGTGCAAGAAGAAGTTCGTGATCTGAACTACAGTCAGCTCCAGGCCTTGTTTTTACCGACTGTACAGATGTCCGCCACCTTTGGCTGCAAAGGATGTAATCAATCTGATTTCGGTGTTGTCCATCTCGGGAAGTCCATTTATAAAGCCGTCTCTTAGGTTGTTGGAAGAGAGTGTTTGTTATGCAGAGTGAGTTGTCTTGGCAAAATTCTATCAGCCTATGTCCTGCTTCATTTTGTTCCCCCAGGCCATACTTACCTGTAATTCGAGGTGTCACTTGACTGCCCACCTTAGCATTCCAGTCTCCTGTGATGAAAATAACATCTCTTTTAGGCGTGTTGTCCAGTAGGTGCTGCAGATCCTCATAGAACTGCTCTACTTCAGCTTCTTCAGCATTTGTGGTTGGGGCGTATATTTGGATCACTGTGATGTTAGATGGCTTGCCCTGAATTCGAATTGAGATCATTCTGTTGTTTTTTGGGTTGTATCCAAGCACTGCTTTAGCCACTTTACTATTAATTATGAAGGCTACTCCATTTCTTCTGTGATCCTCTTGTCCACAGTAGTAGATCTGGTGGTCATTTGATGTGAAGTTGCCCATTCCAGTCCATTTCAGTTCACTGACACCCAGGATGTCTATCTTTAATCTTGACATCTCACCAATAACCACATCCAATTTGCCCTGGCTCATAGATCTTACATTCCAGGTTCCAATGGTGTGTTGATCCTTAGAACATCGGATTCGCCGTTCACCACCAGCACCGTCGTCCGCTAGCCGTCCTTTCGGCTTTGAGCTAGCTGCGTCATCACGTCTGGGGCTAGTTGAGCTCATCCCCTGTTCCTCCCCAGTAGCATTTTGACCATTTTCCGACCTGGGGGTCTCATCTTCCGATGGTATACCGACATATCTCTGGTTGTACTGATCCATTTAGTTTTCACGGCAAGAATACTGGGGTGGGTTGCCATTACCTTCCCCAGGGATCGCATTTGGTCTGACCTCTCTGTCATGACCTTCCCGTCTTGGGTGGCCCTTCACGGTTTAGCTCATGGCATCATTGAGGTGCTCAAGCTCCAGCACCACGACAAGGTAACGATCCTTTGCTGAAGATGGTGAACCTAAGGGGTTATAAAGCCCTGAAACTGACTAGTCTGTCCTGGACTTAACACATGTACAGTAATTGAAAACTTTTGGTTATAAGGACTCAGCTGTTGTGCGTCTGTAACCTGGTGTGGTGAAAACTAACTATCCAGTGGGAATCCAGACAACCACTAGATGGCAGTCAGGAGATACACAAACTCTTTTTTTTCTCTCCCTTAGTGGTCCACAGGTCAGTCAACTGGTTTACCCACAGTTATAAGGAAAAAAAAAAAAGAGTTAAATTGGCCAACTTTGTGACAGCAATGAAAAAGGAAAAAAACTGCAGTAAGAAGACCAACCACCGTGTTGTGTATACTTTGTGTGTGTGCTGTGTATACCTTGTGTGTGTGCATGCCTTCACGTCAGTGTTGACTTCTGGCAACTGCCTGTACTAGTCCCTACAGTTTTCTTGGCAAGATTTCAGAAGTGGTTTGCCATTGCCTGCTTCCTAGGGGTGAGAGAGGGTGATAGGCCCAAGGTCACCCAGCTGGCTTTGTGCCTAAGGTGGGACTGGAAGTCACAGTCTCCTGGTTTCTAGCCTGGAGCCTTAACCACTAGACCAAACTGGCTCTCGTGTACTAACTGGAGGAGGCTTTTCATGTAGTAGATGATGTTTGGCAGAGCTGGAATTTCAGTCAAGGGAACCACAAATCACATCCTCTAAAATGCCATGTGCATTAAATCTGTATGGACAGCAGTGCAGCAGGGACCTTTCTGGGTTTGCAGTAAGGACATGCTTAAGGTTAGCAAGATTTAGGGTGGAAGATTTCCTGCTGGCTCTGGGATGGGAGCATAGTAAAGGAGTTCTATGGATTTGCTGTTACTTTTGCTTTGGTTATATCTGTGAATAATCTGCTTTCACATATAGCATTAAAAGGACAGCTGAGTCACTGTCATGCCATTTATACATGGGAATATTCTTGCTTCAGGACAGAAGTGAAAGTACATAAATAAATACTTTAAATACAATAAACACTTTAAATAAATAAAAATATACACTCTGCCCAAACATTTTCCTCTTTATTGAAGGAAAAATAAAAGATGCATTTTAGTTAAATGAATACATCTAATGTATCTTCCCTGAAGCTCATTTAAGCAATGCTCGGTTAGAATGTATTCCTATGACTCTAATATAATTCTCCACAGACTCAACTGCTTATGACAGTTCTTGGCTTTTTAAGAGCAAATTATTAGAGTGGGAAGAACAGACCTAATTCCCTTTGACAGCTGTCCCAAAGGGTTTAAAATGGGGCAAAAAAATCTCTACACTATGCTGCTACACTGGGCAGTGGGGAGCATGATGAACATGGACGATTCCACAAAATGAAACCTTCCAGGGTGTTTTGGGAATGGAAGCAACTTTTAGTTGCTGGAGCAAAGCTTTCCATTCTCCCATACCAGCCTCCCTTTAACTAGGTATGCCCTTTAACTGCCAATGGTTTTGAAAGGAATATGTTTTAAAAGAACTGGGGTGGGGTGGGGCAGTGAGAACTATCCACATACATATGCTACTCCCCTGTCACCCACATGCTAGAAGTGTCATTGTGACTGCAGTGAACCTTCTTTTCTGCCCTTCTTACACTATACAGTTCTTGCAAATTGTGTTTCCAAAGTAAAGATGCTAGGCATCTTTATCTTGTGCCTGACTGGCCTCTGCTATAAGGGTTGACCAGAGTGCTCCTACAGGTAAATAGCATTGGTGCCTCTAGTGGATGACCTTTCTTTAGAACTGAATGCAGGCAGTCCACCCCTCCAGGCCCATTCAGACCTTTCAGCGGTGTTCAATACCATCCACTCACTGCTGGACTGTCTGC
Organism: Candoia aspera; assembly: GCF_035149785.1. NCBI lineage: Eukaryota > Metazoa > Chordata > Lepidosauria > Squamata > Candoiidae > Candoia > Candoia aspera. The sequence goes on along the minus strand of NC_086153.1, from coordinate 77,361,605 downwards.
AAGGGGTAGGTGCACAGTTTTATGCTGGTTCCACTTCTAAATGAGTGGATGTTTTCACTTATAAGTTGTGAGGGAGGAATGATCAAACATGAAAGAATGTGATTGCTCCAATGTAGAGTACTCCAGGCCTTGGCTCTCCTCTTAGTGCTATTTAACATCTGTCATTTGTTGGTTTGAGATGAAGTACCATCAGTATTCTGGTGATGCTGTTGAGGTCCTGTGTCTGGAGGCTACGAAGGACTGGATAGGGTGAAAAAAGATTAATATCCAGGAAGATGAAGATACTGTTCATCTGTAAATATCTGGGCTGTCCAGATAGATGGGTTTCAGTAATCATTTTAAATGAGGTCTCCTAAAGGAGCAGGTCTGTGGCAAACTGCAACATACTCTACATGGGATTCCTTTGAAGATTACTTGTAAACTACAATTGATGCAGAACACGGTGGCTGGAGGTGAGACTACTTCAGTGTAACACCGATTTGGTTGCTACATTACAAATAGGTTTCTAGAGCCAATTCAAAACACTCAATATTACCTCTAAAACACGTGTCATCTAGGTAGGGACTGCTTATGGTCCCACCTAATCTTAAGAGTGAGGGGGTTGCAGGCCACAAGGTAGGCCTTTTCTATGGTAGCCCTGATACTCTGAAATACCTTATCCCCAAAGGTGCATCTGGCACCCTGATTACTGACATTCTGCAAGGCTGTAAAAACAATTTTATTCAGATGGGCTTTGGAAGATTAACAGTGACTGGGCTGCTGCTGTTTCTTGCCTTATGTATTTTTAGGGGATTTATTTTGCTCTGAGTTGGGGACAGGTTTTATTATCTATATATTGATTGTTTTTATGAGTTGTACACCACCCAAGAACCTGATAAGGGCACTATAAAAATATTAGCGTAACTATTATTAATAACATTATGTGATCCCTCCCTACGGAAATAATACTAGAAAAGTATAATAATAAAAATATAATATTGTTTGTGCTATAATATTAGGCCATTGCTTTTTCTTAGGTCTGAAACAATTGAAATAAAGAATGGAAACATAACACATTTCCTCCAGCTTCAGAAGAGGATATTCTGAGACGCCCCTCCTCTCAGATTATTTCACTCATAAGTGAATAATTTTATTTGAATTTGTGTAAGTCAATGATAGGGAAACTGTAGTATAGTTGAAAAGCATAGTGACCCTACCCTGCTAATTCGGCAAACATAAGACAGCAGTAGCTTATAATATGGAATAACATTGTTTCTGCTGGAGTATTTAAGATTTTGCTTCTCAAATCTAAAAGGAATATAATATGAACCAATGCAAGACATATTTTCCTACCATCAGAAGATATCCTGACAGTCTTTATTTTGTGTGAATTATCTGAGCAGGAAATCCAGTTGTACAATAGCTTTCACCATTTTTACAGCTAACAATATATACCAAAACAACTTAGGAGCTGATTACCAACCCACAAAAACATTAGCCTTCTGCAATAATTAGCAGGGACTTGTTTAAAGGTATACGTATCACTTTGAGATTGAGAAAAAGTGGCATCTAGTTTTAATAAATAATACATTAAAAAGAATAGTCTTAAACATTACCTTCTATACATGATCTGCTTTTAATTATTTGAAAATTCAGCACAATTTCTCATATTTAAACATAGATCTTCTTACCCATGTACAATGGCCAAATGATTAAGATAACTCACTAATACTTTCCATCTCTTTTGAAACTGTATATCCCCTTTCAGGATACAGTGAAACAAATATTTCAATACAGGCATACACATACAGGTAGCAAAATAACTATATCCATTTAAGAAGATCTTACCATGCATACAGTCACTGGCCATTGATGAACTAAGTATAATTTTTCCCACTTATGAGGATGATGATCACTGAAACATAAAATTTTAAAAAACCCTTAACATTCCAAAGGCATCATAACACCTCATTAGAAGCAAACTGCCCCTGCATTTTTCTTGGTGTGGTTCACAAATTATGTTGAATCAGGATTTTTGTTTTGGCCTAACTGTGATTTGTTTGAACGAACTATGCAGTTTGGCAGAATACTTCAAATTAAAGTCATATTTCAACTTGGTTTACAAATACTGGCTTACAAAAATCAAAGCTTTTGCCTGAACCCAGAATACTGGTTTGTCTCTATAACCTGCTCAAACCTCTGAGATGCAACAACATAAAATACAGAAAGCAAACAATTTTTTTTCTCCAGACTCCTAAACTCTTTCTGGGAATAGTATTATTTCAACACCTGATTCATCTCTGAGCAAAAGACAATAGTGGGGCTGTGACTTTTAAAAGCCAAATCACATAAATCTGTAAAATACCAGGAAACTAATTGTGCTCAGAAGAAATGCAGACAAACTTTACTCCCATGGAAAATCCCCTACCTCCCATCATCGCAAGGCAACTTAAACATATATTTCCCACTAAAATCCAAAACTTCCCTTGCACAGCAGCCCCACCCCTGAAAAACTGCTAGGCAGATATGAAATAACAGCTGGATACTGGTAGAAGCTTCAGCAAAGGATCGTTACCTTGTCGTGGTGCTGGAGCTTGAGCACCTCAATGATGCCATGAGCTAAACCGTGAAGGGCCACCCAAGATGGGAAGGTCATGACAGAGAGGTCAGACTAAATGCGATCCCTGGGGAAGGTAATGGCAACCCACCCCAGTATTCTTGCCGTGAAAACTAAATGGATCAGTACAACCAGAGATATGTTGGTATACCATCGGAAGATGAGACCCCCAGGTCAGAAGATGGTCAAAATGCTACTGGGGAGGAACAGAGGATGAGCTCAACTAGCCCCAGACGTGATGACGCAGCTAGCTCAAAGCCGAGAGGACGGCTAGCAGCCGACGGTGCTGGTGGTGAACGGCGAATCCGATGTTCTAAGGATCAACACACCATTAGAACCTGGAATGTAAGATCTATGAGCCAGGGCAAATTGGATGTGGTTATTGGTGAGATGTCAAGATTAAAGATAGACATTTTGGGCATCAGTGAACTGAAATGGACTGGAATGGGCCACTTCACATCAAATGACCACCAGATCTACTACTGTGGACAAGAGGACCACAGAAGAAATGGAGTAGCCTTCATAATTAATAGTAAAGTGGCTAAAGCAGTGCTTGGATACAATCCAAAAAAACGACAGTATGATCTCAATTCGAATTCAGGGCAAGCCATCTAACATCACAGTGATCCAAATATATGCCCCAAGCACAGATGCTGAAGAAGCTGAAGTAGAGGAGTTCTATGAGGATCTGCAGCACCTACTGGACAACACGCCTAAAAGAGATGTTATTTTCATCACAGGAGACTGGAAAGCTAAGGTGGGCAGTCAGATGACACCTGGAATTACAGGTAAGCATGGCCTGGGAGAACAAAATGAAGCAGGACATAGGCTGATAGAATTTTGCCAAGACAACTCACTCTGCATAACAAACACTCTCTTCCAGCAACCTAAGAGACGGCTTTATAAATGGACTTCACCAGATGGACAACACCGAAATCAGATTGACTACATCCTTTGCAGCCAAAGGTGGCGGACATCTATACAGTCGGTAAAAACAAGACCTGGAGCTGACTGTAGTTCAGATCACGAACGTCTTCTTGCACAATTTAGGATCAGGCTAAAGAGATTAGGGAAGACCCACAGATCAGCTAGATATGAGCTCACTAATATTCCTAAGGAATATGCAGTGGAGATGAAGAATCGATTTAAGGGACTGGACTTAGTAGATAGGGTCCCGGAAGAACTATGGACAGAAGTTCGCAACATTGTTCAGGAGGCGGCAACAAAATACATCCCAAAGAAAGAGAAAACCAAGAAGGCAAAATGGCTGTCTGCTGAGACACTAGAAGTAGCCCAAGAAAGAAGGAAAGCAAAAGGCAACAGTGATAGGGGGAGATATGCCCAATTAAATGCAAAATTCCAGAGGTTAGCCAGAAGAGATAAGGAATTATTTTTAAACAAGCAATGTGCGGAAGTGGAAGAAGACAATAGAATAGGAAGGACAAGAGACCTCTTCCAGAAAATTAGAAACATCGGAGGTAAATTCCAGGCAAAAATGGGCATGATCAAAAACAAAGAATGTTCAAACTATCAAACAGTGGCACTCATTTCACATGCCAGTAAGGTAATGCTCAAGATCCTGCAAGGTAGACTTCAGCAATTCATGGAGCGAGAATTGCCAGATGTACAAGCTGGGTTTAGAAAAGGCAGAGGAACTAGGGACCAAATTGCCAATATCCGCTGGATAATGGAAAAAGCCAGGGAGTTTCAGAAAAACATCTATTTCTGTTTTATTGACTATTCTAAAGCCTTTCACTGTGTGGACCATAACAAATTGTGGCAAGTTCTTAGTGGTATGGGGATACCAAGTCATCTTGTATGCCTCCTGAAGAATCTGTATAACAACCAAGTAGCAACAGTAAGAACAGACCACGGAACAATGGACTGGTTTAAGATTGGGAAAGAAGTACGGCAGGGCTGTATACTCTCACCCTACCTATTCAACTTGTATGCAGAACACATCATGTGACATGCTGGGCTTGAGGAATCCAAGGCTGGAGTTAAAATCGCTGGAGGAAACATTAACAATCTCAGATATGCAGATGATACCACTTTGATGGCTGAAAGCGAAGAGGAACTGAGGAGCCTTATGATGAAGGTGAAAGAAGAAAGTGCAAAAGCTGGCTTGCAGCTAAACCTCAAAAAAACCAAGATTATGGCAACCAGCTTGATTGATAACTGGCAAATAGAGGGAGAAAATGTAGAAGCAGTGAAAGACTTTGTATTTCTAGGTGCAAAGATTACTGCAGATGCTGACTGCAGTCAGGAAATCAGAAGACGCCTAATCCTTGGGAGAAGAGCAATGACAAATCTTGATAAAATAGTTAAGAGCAGAGACATCACACTGACAACAAAGGTCCGCATAGTTAAAGCAATGGTGTTCCCCGTAGTAACATATGGCTGCGAGAGCTGGGCCATAAGGAAGGCTGAGAGAAGGAAGATTGATGCTTTGGAACTGTGGTGTTGGAGGAAAATTCTGAGAGTGCCTTGGACTGCAAGAAGATCAAACCAGTCCATCCTCCAGGAAATAAAGCCAGACTGCTCACTTGAGGGAATGATATTAAAGGCAAAACTGAAATACTTTGGCCACATAATGAGAAGACAGGACAGCCTGGAGAAGATGCTGATGCTAGGGAGAGTGGAAGGCAAAAGGAAGAGGGGCCGACCAAGGGCAAGATGGATGGATGATATTCTAGAGGTGACGGACTCGTCCCTGGGGGAGCTCTGGGTGTTGACAACCAACAGGAAGCTCTGGCGTGGGCTGGTCCATGAAGTCACAAAGAGTCGGAAGCGACTAAATGAATAAACAACGAACTGGTAGAAGTGGAAGAAAACAATCAATTTGATTGCTTTGTTTCACTACAAGTCTTATTCTGGCTTGTTGAACAAATTTTAGTTAAAACAAATCATGGAATAGCAGAAAGTGTAAAAGCAATCACTATCAGCTTTAGCAAATATTCTATGTTAGAATAGCACATGTAACCTTACAATGCAGTTTGTTTTTTCTATTGTTATGCAGATACTGTTACACTGAACAGACATAACTACATTATTAGGAAATCACTCAAATCACCCACTTTCTTGTGGATCTGTCTGTTCAATAACAAAAATCAAGACTGAAGTTCATCTTGATTATAACTGCTTACACTGCTGAAAATATAAACCATCTCTTCATATTCAGTCTCCAACAGTGTTCATATTTACAGTGGAAACCACGAAGATGCAGCTGAAGATGCAGCTCACTCAGCATGAATCAATAGGGTTGAATTTACTCACTATACTAAGCCATAATGAGTTTTACATCATATGTTTTGCTTTGGCTTAGCTCATAGGTAAACCCTCCACAGTAGCTTATAAACCATGTTTAACTGTTTCATGTTGTATGAATTATCCTACTGTAGTTTATTAAGCAAACTGCTCTATGAGTTAGCAAGTTGCATGATCACAGACTAACTGCCAGACCATGCCACAAGCATTTATTGTTATATTCATATTGAGAAAATCCTGAGGTACTTCATTTTATCATGGACAAAAACGTAACACAACTCAATAAACACATCTTTCAATTCTACATGAGCCTTATTCATAAAACAGTAATTATGGCATCTATGATACTCTAGACAGCTTCTTGACTTGACATTAACACTGCATTTCTAAACAAAGTATTATTTATATTATTATATAGTGTTAAAGAGTGTTAAATAACTTTAACAATAATCCCTTATACAATTGCAAATACCCCTTACTAGAGGTCCCACAAGCAATGTATCAGAAAGTTAAGTGTAAACTGGATACACATAGAGTAGACACTTTAGTTTTACAGCCAATTGTTTTGACCACAAAGAGCAATTAATTCCTCCTTCAAGGCCTCTTGAAGGAATAAGTAACATACAGCCTTCAGATATTGTCAAACTATAACTTCCACAAGCATACCTAAGAACATATTAGCTTAATCCTATAACATCTGACCAGCCACCTCTGCTGTATATATACTGTAGGTCCCTGGTTCACTTGGTGAGACAGATAGAAGGCTGAACTGTTTTACTGATTTCATGGTCTTTGGAGGGTGCCTTTTAAATTTTTATTATTTTTTCCTTTGCATCTTGCTACAAGAAAATAAGTCTTGCTTTCTGATGCTGGAGTACAGCAGCTAACTTTAACCTTTTCCTATGGGAGGGAAAAGCCCACGATGCAGACTTGCTTAGTTGAAATAGCAGGCAGAAGCACAGGACTGCTACCAGTTAACTCCTCCTGTTGACAGAACCACTTCCATTAGTAGAACAGGAAGATGCCCTCTTCAATGCCTCATAATTACTATGGAGGGTATGTATTACGATGGGAAATGTATTCCCTGGAATACATTTAAGGAAAAGTCAGAGGGAAAGGAGAGCTAATTTCCACAATTGGGCAAACTATATGGAAATTAAGTGTTATGGATTAGTTTGGTTACTTGATAAAAATTTTCAGGACTGCTTGTAAAATTAAATGCTATTGTCTTTATAGCTTTCTTTACAGGTGACTTACCTATCAGCCAATAAACGCGTAGCAGATCCACAAAAAAGGGCAAGCCAAAAACACTCAACAAGCAAACCATAAGTAGTCACTGATTTCATTTTTATTTACAATGTATCTGTGAAGAAAGAAAAGAAAAACAAATGTAACACTTTTTGTTATTTTCTCATTCATCAAGAATTTAACTACTGGAAAGCAAGTAGCTTGTTTCTCTATCAACAAAATCTATATATGCAGAAATACTTTACCTCAAATATGTGATGTGATTATTACTGTTTTTTAATAAAATATCTGAAAAGGTGAAAAAGTTATATAAGGTAAAGTTACATGTCTTCAGCTTCCAACTGGAAGCACTGGTAATTAAGGTTATACATTAGAAATCAGAAGGAGGCAGCACCTTTTTCAACTAACAGATTTTATTAAAAGGTGCAGGTAGTCCTTGCTTAACAACGGTAATTGGAACCAGAATTTCTATCACTAAGCGATGCTGTTGTAAAGTGTGATGTATTGTGACCACACCACTTAGTGATGGTAGTTCCTGGGTACCATCATTAAGCGAGGACTGTGTGGGTCATTAAGTGAGGACCTGTCATGAGCACTGATGGTGAGCAGGAGGGGGCCCCTATCTAGGGGGGAAAACACATGCGTAGTACTGAGGAGTTAAGCAGCCATTCAAAGAGACACAGAACAGACCCGCCTTGACTTTTGGGGTTTATCTGTCTGGGTTTTTCCCACGCTTCTTCAATTTGTTAGGATTTTCTGTCTTATGTAGCAGTAATAAACACTAGAGACCTATTCCTCGTCTCAGCGTGGTTTCCTGACTGTTAGGACTTCCTGCAGCTTCACCACTGACTTTGCTTGCAAGAAGTTCGCAGATTGCGATTATGTGACCTTGTGTCACTGCGATGGTCGGAAATCCAAGCCAGTTGCCGAGCGCCTGGATCATGATCATGTAACTGTGGGGGCGCTGCAATGGACAGGTCATAACTACCACTTGTTCAGTGCCATTGCAAATTTGAATGGTTGCTGTATGAGTGGTCATTAAACAAGGACCACCTGTATAAGTGTTCATGAGCAGTTCACTTCATCAGATGCAGAGTGGCTGGACTGAAAGAATATTTAAACTGGAGGTGGGGGAGATGGGAAGATAAATTGGTTATGCTGATACAGACTACATGTGAGACAGATTACAAGTATCTTATCAATTAACAACTGTAATGTGTTGAAAATCTATTGTGTTTACTGAGTCCTTCTGAAACTCCTGAAAACTTGTGATGTGAGTTCAACAATTTATCACCTGATGGTGCTGTTAAAGTCCTGCTTTTCCCCTTTGAGTTCTGCCATGGAATATCCTGTGAGGTTGAAATGCTCTGATATTACTTTGTTTTTGAGTCCTGATGTCAAATTTGTGTCTATTCTTTTGCACAAAGATCTATCTATCTATCTATCTATCTATCTATCTAATTTATTTATTTATTTTATTTTATCAAATTTATCACCACCCATCTCCCCAAGGAGGGACTCTGGGCGGTTCAGAATAAGTCAGTCAGTCTGTCTGTCTATCTATCACACATATCACATTGGCGGAAGATCACGTGAAGACACTTTTCTTGTGTATTTGTTGGGGCCTGTAACAGTGCTGTTGGTGTAGATGTGGGGGCAAAGTAGACATCTGATGAAGTGAGCTGTAGCTCATGACAGATTATGCCTTTGAATAAAATGTGTTAGTTGGAAAAGGTGCTATCAGATGACTCCAGATTTTTTTTTTTTTTTGCTGCCATAGACTAACACAGCTCTACTCCTACAATGAATATGTTAAATTAACTTAAATCACTGACATAAGCAAGTCTAATTCTCTGCTAACCCAGAATTAGAATGCCTTGGGCAGCTTATGCAAGGACATCTTGAAACTTTACCATAATTATCTGAGCACATAAGTATTTAAAAAGAACACCGATAAATAAGGAAAAGAATAATCTACATCACTACTTATATCAACCTATAATAGACATAGATTAAGCAGCAAGTTTGTCTCATAAAGTATATTAACAGTAAGATCAACTTAAGGATGTTTATTAGAAATATCTTACATGCAATGCCTTTCTTCCTCTAAAAGTTTCCTTGGAAATTCAGACACTCAAAAATGTCAAAATGCTGTTATTTCAGCATCATTGTATTGGTACTCATTCCAATCCTATACAGAGATATCATGGAATATAACAGGCTTCTAATTTTCCTTCACTTTGCAGGATATGGACCACTACATGAAAAGAAAAACTACACACATCTTCAATTCCTTTGCCCAGATAGGGGCTAAGGAAGGTATGACATTACAGAATTGCAGTGTTTGACTAGGTATTGGAGATATGAGTGGCATGGTTGGGTTATGGTATAAAGGCTCTCATCATCTGACATAATCTGGGAAAATATCCCAAACCAATAGAAAGGAGAAAGCACTATAATGGATATCAGATATCACACCTGTATGATCAATGGCTGGAAGAATAATTTGGTCTGTGTAGAACACTGTGGCTATGTAGCCTTCAGATGAAATGCAGGGAATTTATCAGGGTTCCAGTGCTGTATGGGCAGCAGACTGTTCAGAGAGCTTATCTATACTGGAGTTGTGTATATGGAACAGATTTAACGTATCTGTGATCAAGATTGTGGGTGAGGACAAATAAAAGTTTAAATGAAAGGATGTAGACAAAAGTGGTAAATCTGCTGGGTATTGGCAGACTTCACTTAAATAACAAGTCCATGCCAACAAATACAGATACCAATTATAACAGATGTTCTATTTGTTTTGTTTAACAGTCAACCTCTGATCAGAAAATATGCTGGAACAGAATTATTTTCAAATGCAATGAAACATATTAAGCAGAAAAAATTCTTCTTAGTCATCACTTATTTCTGTGCTGTTTGCAGTTTTTTACATTCTTCTGTTCTCTATTAATCTGACTATACTGTAATTGGACAGTTTTTTTTTTAATGCTATTTTAGTACATTGGCTATTCAGAAACTAGTGTCCCCAAAATATTAGTATCATCAACTTGATCCAGCAAATAGCCTCTCACAGAGAGAAGAGCATGAGCTATTGATATATTAGAGTTTTCTATGGGTTGAAGAGAGGAGGAACTGATTCTTGATCAGTGTTTCCAGAAGTATACATATACTGAAATGCTGAGGTATGCATTCAGTATTGTTTTGCTGATCCTTGAAAAATGTAACAGAAAAGTTTTAACTTCCCTTTCTTATGTAAAGAAGTTCTCCTTGATAATTTTAGCACTGTTTCCTCTCTTTCCCTCTATGAGATGCGTGTAACAATGTAGTTCTTGTCTTACATTGTAAAAAAAACAAACTTTTGTCCAAAATTATTAGTGCACTGTCTCAGACAGGGCCTTTGAATAAATGCTACAGACTTTTTAAGGATGTTCAAACAGTCCCTGATTTGTCAAGAAGTTCAATAATTATTTAGGGTCGCTGCTCTTACACCAAACCTCATCCAAGATCTCATTTTGCTTCTACAAGATGCCCGTTCTGCAAAATGTTTTGTCTTTTATTTTGGTTGTATTTTTTACTTTTACCTCATTATTATTTATATTCTTCTATATTGTTTACGGTTTTAATTTTAATGTTTACCATTGACATTGTAATTGTATGTTTAACTAGATTGCTGTAAACCACTATGAATCCTTTTGATTCAGTGACATACAAACAGAACAAAATAAACAATTGCTTACAAAATTCATCAGGCTGAATGGAACAAGCCCCCCATCTGGAGGGGGACCCCAACTAATTAAGAAGAACTGAAAAAGCTCCATGGGTATGGAATATTGACTGCCTGTTAGAAGAGGCTAGGACAGGGCCAGAGAACTAGGAACAAGAGGAAATGGAATGAAGTAGTCTGGAAAATGACACAACTGATACAGAGTGGTATTGTGCAACATTTTGTTGCAGATCTGACTTCTGTAGCTAAAAAGGACAAAAAGTTGACATGCTGTGTTAAGCAAATGACTTTAAAATCATGGTTTATTGAATTAGCTATGGTTTGTGTGTAATGCAAAGCATAATAGCTTGGTTCATAGACTGTAAACATAACATAATGTTACATTTGAACCAAATCGTTACTTTTCAGCTCCAACTTTGGAGCCTGTCAAGGGGAGGCTAGATTTGTTTTGCTACTAGTTGGCCAAGGTATTCTGATAAATGGAAAAGCCAGTCTCATCATTCCAAAGGAAAAGTCTGGGGTTTATTCCGCTCCTGAATAGCTAAGATACTCCATATAGAAGCATTATACATCTTGGCAGTGAGCTGGCATCAGCAAGGCAATATCAGATGCTCACTGTTGCAATGATCAGCTCTAATCTATCTTCTAGAAGGAAATTTTGATTTCTGCCAATCAACAGACAAGACAGCCCCCAATCACTCCCAGAGCCATTGCAGTACAGTAAGCGTGATGAAGGGAATCATCCTTATGGCACTGAACCCTCCCAAGCATAACAAATCTGTGCAGATAATCCCTATTTCCTCCCCTTTTATTCTCACTAGATGGTTTTGGCTGTACCTGCAGGTCACACAGAGCAATAAACGAGTTGGCCACATTTTAGCTAGGTGTATGATACAAGCCCACTTTGTATGGTTAGTTTAGGGTTCAGTGCATTGTATAAACCCCCACAATTAGGATTAGTAAATCATGGCTCCCTTAGCTGTGGGCAAGTGCTGTGATATAGCCACTGACATGCTTGCCCCAGTGTACATGGTGCAATAATCTTTCAAAGCTAACTTGGTTTAGCTACACTCAATGCCTAGATGAAGGCAGCCAGGGATCTCATGGACTGTACCATATATTTTATGGAAGTACATCTATAGTTATGGCATACATCTAACAAACTAATTTATTATTTATTTAGACATCTAATAATCTAATTTATACACTAATTCTTATCCAGGTTTCAGTGAGACAAAACAACACAGAAGAGTTCTGTCAAATTATACAAAACAAAAACTTCAGATGATACATATTCAGAAGAATATCCTGCATATTTTAAAAACACATCATGAAAATTAATTTCCTTAAAACATTGAAGTGCAGATTGAAGTAGCAAATTCTCAAATATAATTCAAAGATCTGCTTTCTGCTTTTAGTTTATATTCATATTTTTTTTTGCTTCAAATGAAAGTAATAACAAGTCATGCTGAAGCAACTGGGTAATTGCCCAATCCAAGGCAGCCTTACTCATTTTAAAAAAGCACCCATGAGAAACCCCAATTCCTTTTACCGAGGCTTATTCAGAAGTCGTATCTGTCAAGTAAAGCACTGGCCCTCTCTTACCTCCGAAATGATTTCAAGGAAAAACCAAAATACAAATCCTTAAGGACCCATTTCTTACAGCCTCTACCGGATAGTCCGCCGTATTTCTCGATGGACATATTCTAGGACAACGTACCATCGTAATTTTTTTCAACACAAAGCTACAGTCTTACATTGTGATTAACCAATCCCTACTCCGATTTGCTTTGAAACAAAAGCGCACGCCCCAAACAGCTGGAGTTATGCCTACTTACTTAGAAATCCACTTCAAAAGTAATACTATCCAGTATGCAAACTTCAAGAGCCGAAGCTTTTATCAAAAAGTTAAATGCCTCGCGACTTTGTTTTGCATCGCTTACGAAAACCAACCAGGAAAACTCGTATCCGCGCTTTCGCTTCCCTGTAGGGGCCAGCACTTCCGCCGCGGCATTAAATCCCGCCCATATAACTTCTTTTAGGTGCTGGGTGGAAGAGAGCGAAAATGCGGCTTGTGGTGCAAACTGCATCACTTCATTGCGTAGACTCTAATCGCTTGCCTTCCGTACGATGTATGTTGTACATATGTGCATACATATATGTAAGACTATACCTATGTAACTTTTCAGATGTTCTATATCCCTGCTATAGAAGGTAGAGAGCACCATAAAATAATACCGTTATACACTGATAGAGTTTGTGATTTTTAAAACACTGATAATTCAGTGTTACACCAGTGTCACACAGGTGAATAAGGGCATTTTTAACTCCAAAGTGGTTGTGTATCTGATGTGCTAGGAAATAATCTCCCTTAAATTTAGTGAAACTTTCAAGCAAGCATACTTAAACAGACTGATTATATGTAGTTAATTAGCATGCACTAACTGTAATCAATGGGCTTTACTGAGTCTGATTCATAAATGTGCCTTTTGGTAATTTGTGAAGCATTTAAAGATTCTAGGTTTAATCTGTAGAATGCTGTATTGGAAAAGTGGTAATATAATCTTTAAATCTTTAAATAACCAAATAAAGGGAAGACAAATGCATTGTAACCAGATGTGTTATTCAATGCCAGCCAGTGTGATTAGTTGAGGGTTCAGCATTATGCACACCCAGAAAACTGGATTGAGCAAACCCGGGTTAACCATAAATATATTGTGTGGATACAAACTGTTTCTGATTAGTTGCAAACTCACATAAATAAGAATGAACCATACTGAAGGTTAATTCGTATGTTATAATGGAGATCCTTTTGTCACAGAAATGCTGAATTCCTTCAGCAATAACTGTGATTTTCAAGATGCTTCTTAAATATTTTGAGAAATGTATTCAGCCTTATCTTTTACAAGTTACTGTTGCAAACAAAACAGCTAAATACCTATATGAATTACCTCTAAGGCATGGCCACAGTCTTCACAGTCCTCAATGTTTTATTATTTTCTTTTACTGTGTAATATTAAGGCTGCTTGGACATGCAGTAAATCCTGATTTATCCTCTGAGGAAATAAGCAGAAGATGCCACTGGAACATACTTGCAGAATCAGGATCATTAGATGCAATCTATTGACAGTTCAAAAGAAAGAAAAATATAAACTAGCAATACCTTGGCCTCAGATAAAAAGTAATACAAAAAAAAGTTTTGTTTTCTCAGAAAGTTTCAGCTGGTATATAACCTTTGCAGTCAAATTTCTTTGGCAGGCTACTTTGAAGATTTGCTTTTAAAGATCAGAACATGTATTTTTAGTGCCACCTGCAGCATGATTCTAGAAGCAATAAATGCTACATGTTAGTCTACTATGCTAGTAGATAAAAGTGGACTGCAAATATGTATTGGTTTGAATTTAATACTTCAGCAATTTATTTATTTATTTAGGGAGAGTTTCCTTTACATTGTATCCTTTAAGACATCTACCATGGACAACAGTAGTTCCAGATGAGAGCTGGTCAAAGTACTCCAGAAAAAAAAGGTTGATACATCTATTGAGTACCACAATCCCTGCTGTAGCGTGGATTGTGACATAAACTTTGAAGACGCATAGAGCTAAGAAACAGGGAGGGCAAACAATCAACTTGCACATCTGCTTTCTACACTTCTATGTAAGGTTTAGAAAAGGTAAATGTTCTCTATGCATACAGACATTGGCGTAACTTTATTGGCAATAATGTGGAAACAGTTTGCTATTATCTTTTGTTTCCCCCTTTGACTCCCAGTTGCCTACAGCTGTGTACTGTAATGCCCTGGTCTCCCTTCCAAACTACTAACCAGATCCAGCTCTGCTCCCCATTTTTGAGATCACAAGATTACCTAAGAACTGGATAACGAGCTCTGCTTTCCTCCCTCTCTTTTTCTCTTTTTTAGAGAAAGATCACAAGATTATCCAGGAACTGGATAACCAGATCCAGCTGTTTTCCTTTTTTTCTTTTTCTTTTAAGATCACAAGGTTACCCAGGAACTGCTACTTGCTATCTACTTGTCTGTCTGTCTCTCTGTCCATCTAATCACTGGAGCTACTTCAGTTCCTGTGAAGGCGACACCACCAGGACAAGAGAAAAAAGGCGTTATCCCTTCCACCCTTCTATTTCTGAGAAGGGATTGTTCTTTTGCAGGAAAAAAAGCCAACCACCGTAGGCTTAATATTAATACACTCATATTCCACTTCTTCCAGCGGGCGGGACTCCCATGGGGGAGTCTGAGAAACTTCATTCGCTCGGGCAAACCCAAACCGAACTCCATCGAAATTCCCCGCCTTGTAAACCTCGCGCCTCTCCAGCCAATCGCAGAGCTGGGTCGGAAGTTGCCCGTTCGCGTTCGCACACTCGAGGCGCCTAGAAGCGCGGCTGCCCGGACAGGTCGCGCGGGAGTCGCTTCACCTGCTTCTTCGGGCAAGTGGGAGGCCTGTTGGTCACATGCTCCGCCTCTCCCCGGCGAAGCCCCTCCCCGTCCTAGAGGAACGAATCTGCGAGGCTTGGCCGATCGCTCCTTCAGTTTACGCGGTTGTCAGGGAGAAACAAGATGGCGGCGGCGGAGGAAGATACGGAGCTGAGAGACCTCCTCGTGCAGACGTTGGAGACGAGCGGGGTGCTCAACAAAATCAAGGTGAAGGGTGCGAAGGGCGGGGCTAAGTATTAGATTTGAAGAGGAGGAAGAAGGGACGGGCGAAGCGCATGCTGCACGCTCATGTGAGAACGGGAGCACCCTGGAGCGAAGCTGCCGGTTGCGCGGCCTGCACGGGAGAACAAGGAGACGTCAACCGCACCAACCGTCTGCTAGAATGATTCCCGCTTTCAGGGAGGCGAGCGGGGCAAGAACGCTATGCGCCGCCCTCGCCCTAAAGGCGCATGCGTAGAACTTTGGCTGGGGGAGGGATTGGGGGGGTGGAAGGTGAATGATCGTTAAGAAAGCCGGACTGGAACAGATAAAGGCCTCTGAAGTCCAACGTTCTGTTTCCGTGGTTTCCAAGGGGTGGTCGCGCGTGACTGGCCATTGGCGCCAGGCCGCTATTTCTGGTCCTACAAATTGGCTATAGCCGTCGGGTCGGGAATGATAATCGTTAATAGTCTTATTCTCTACAACGTTTAAAATGTCTTTTAAAGTTGTGAAGTTGGTGGCAATACACTGGAAGAACGACTGATCCTTATGTGTTACGTGAGAAAGTGCTTTTTTTCGTCTGTCTTGCTGCCCAGCTTCATTACATAATAGACGGTCATTCTACTCTGTCCTGGCCTCTGGATGTGTTGGACAAAACCAGGCTTGTTAGGATTAGGGGAGCTGGAGCCCTCCACGTTTGCGAGGGCATCAGGATAAGAACGCCTGCCTCAGGTTCACAATTAAAGAATAATCCTGCTTCTGGTATTTATACCCAGTTATTCTTCTAAGGAAGCCAAGGTAGCCTACTTGGTTACGCTTCTCCCCTACTTACCTCTGTTCTCACAACGATCTTATGATGTAGGTTAAGCTGAAAAATAGTGACTATCACAAAATCATCTGCTAAACTTTCTGTCACAGAGGAGATTAAAAGACAAGTGTCTTTTCTGTCACTATTTCCCCAGCATGTATAATTTTACATACATGGCTGCAGGGTAATTACAAGAAAAAAAAACCAAAGAAGAAAATGTCCTATGAGAAGACAGGTAGTTTTTGTGGCTGTGCTGCCACAAAAGCTACATAGACACTGACATGAAGCCATCAGGAATTGTACTTGACTCCAATGAGATTTTATACTAGCCACCTTTATTTTTCTTTTTTTGTGCTGTTCTTAAATAAAAAGGATCAGACCTTGTATCTTCTTTCTCTTGGACAGCTCTTTGATAACCTTTATAAAAGATGTAATTAGATTGGGAACATATTACATCCTGTATGCTGTGGAAAAGTAGATAATGCTACTTTCTCTTTCATAATGTTAGAAACTGGTTTCAGTAAATCTAGATGCAAGGAGATCCAAGATCAATAAAAAGAAGTATTTCTTTATAGAGTAGCACACATAGTTAAATGCGGAATTCATGGCAATCAGTTCTTTTAAGGGTCACCCATTGTTAAGGGGAATTTGATACATTCATGGAGGCTAGGACTATCATTGGTAACTAGTCTTAATTGTTATATACCAGCCTTTCAATCTTTTGACCATGGAGGAACCCTTTAAATATTTTTCAGGCCTTGGGGAGCCCCTGCACATTCAGGCTCAAATATAGGCCAGAAGTTACATAATTATATTTATTTCATGTGTAGGCCTGTATATATGCATTAACAGTGTTCTTAAACTAAAAACAAAGAATGAAACTTACCTCTTTAATGTGAAGTTGCCAGAATTTGAAATAAGTTTTTAAATAAATCATGTTCTCCCAGGGAACCCCTAGTGACCTCTTGTGGAACCCTAGGGTTCCTTGGAACCGTGGTTGAGAAACCCTGGTTATATACTATCTCCAGAATTGAAGACAGAATGTGCTGAATAAAGTTGCTAAGGAGCAGTCACAGAAGATATTCATCACCTTCATGAATTGGCTTGCAGGCTTCCCAGATGCATCTGGATGACCACTGTGTGACAGAATATTGAAATAAAGAGGCTTTTGACCTTGTGTACCAGGATTCTTTCTGTGTTCTTAGTCTATATAGGAAATTAGTTCTCTTTTTCATGAGTACCACTTCATGTTTAATGCTATATTGTAACTCTTACTGTGGAAGAGATTCTTAGAGGTTTTAGTGATGTTTTTGTTTTCATTTGTATGAATAAATAGAGATGCTGACAAATATGGTTACTTCTCTGATTAGCCATTTAGATTATTTATAACATTTTTTTTAAAAAAGCTTTGTATAGGATCCTGTAAGAGATCCAGTTTCTTACATATTTCGAACATAATGCCTTTCAGTTTAGTTTTATACTCACTTCATGTTCTTTCACTCCTTCCCAGTCCTAAAGTGACCTGTTCTCTCATGTCTAAGTTTACTCAAGAGTCTTGTTGAAGAGCTTTGTCAAAACAAAATCTTTTTGATGGGCAAGTGTATATCAGGCCAGATCACTTCTACTCTAAAATAACTACCATAACATAATGAAGTAGCAGGACGCAATTTCCTCTGCTGGATTCTTTTTCAGCAAGTTTTTTTTTCCTTTTCGATGTTTGATAGTTTTAATATATTCCATAAATTTGCCAGAACAAAGTTTCCAGAATCCCTCTGATGTTGTAGAACTTGCCATTGTGCTATTTCTTTTTCCAGTCTAGTGGTATAGAGGTCACTCTTGGAACAAATTATTAATACTTATTAAAAGATCAGCAATTTCACATTTGAGTCCTTTGGCATTCTCCTTTGGACATAGTTACAACTATTTGATTGATTGATTGATTGATTGATTGATTGATTGATATAGTGGCCCAGCTCACATGAACAAGCATGGGCAGTTTATATATGGTAAATGTATAGAAACAAACCCAGAACAAAACACACCCAATACCTGACACCCAATACATAATGACCAAGGCCAACCACAGCATTCCCATTCAAGTCATATCTGGATGAGCTCATTCAATGCTCTGGGCCAATGCCTGGCCCAGAGAATGCCAGGAGAATGCTATTCCACAAGGCAGGTGCTGCAACAGATAAGGCACAGTTCTTGGGTCCTGCTAGATGACATTGTTTCATAGAACGGACCTGAAGTATGCCCAGTTTGCTGGGTCTCATGGGACAAGCAGAGACAGTTGACAATAGACAGCCCTGTAAATAGCCTAGTCCTGTGTCATGAAGAGCTTTATAGCTGATAACCAGCACCCTGAATTGCATTCAGAAGCCCTAGGGAGCCAGTATAGCCTGTGAAGTAAGGGGGTTACATGGATGTACCATGGGGCATCCATAACTATATCACTGCTGCATTTTGGATTAATTGCAGTTTCTGCATGGTCTTCAGGGCAGAGTACAGTGCAATAGTCCAAATGAAAGGTGATCAAGACATGGATAACCATTAGTGGGCCTTCCAATCAGGAATGGGAACTTTAGATACATAAGATGAATTTGTGCACAGGCCCTCTTGGTCAAGGCTGCCACCTGCTCTTACAGCAGAAGTCAAGAATTCAAGAAGATCCCCAAATAGTGCACCAGTTCTGTTTGGGGGAATGCAACCCCAACCTGTACTAAGGAAGGAGAGTACCCAGAACCAGAGCACCTCAAAACTCACAACCACTTGGTCTTGCTTGGGTTAAGCCGAAGAGTATTGTTCCCCATCCAGAGCCTTTTAGCCTCCAGACACTAGGTAAGAACCTTGGCTGCATCACTTGGTGAGCCCAGGGTGGAAATGTATAACTGGACATCATTAGCATATTGGTGATACCTAATTTCTTAATAATGGATGTTCTCACCCAATGGTTTCATATAGATGTTAAATCGGAGCAGATTAAGAATAGAACTCTGATGATCCCCACAAAGCAGGGTCTCAGGCTAGATCTCTCTTCTCCCACCAGCATTGATTGGAACTGGCCCCAGAGAAAAGAGAAGAACCTATTCAACACTGTGCCTCCCACTCCTAATCCTCAAAGCTGATCTAGAAGGATACCATAATTGATGGTATTGACAACTGCTGAGAGATCAAGGATAGCTAGGTTGCATGATACACCCCCCCATCCCAGCCCTACCAAAGGTTATCTACAAGTGCAATCAATGCCATCTCAGTATTGTAACCCATTCTGAAACCCAACTGAGGGATCCAAATAATTTGTTTCCTCCAGAGCACTCTGGAGCTGCAAACTGACTACCTTTTCAACATCTTCCCTAAAAATGGGAGATTTTTAGATCAGATGCAAATTATCCAGTATTGTTGGATCCAGGAAGAGCTTCTTGAGGAGGGGTAGACCGCTGCCTCTTTAAGAGCTGGCAAAACCATCCCATCCCTCAAGAATGATTTACCACCATCAGGATCCAACAACATGTCTCCTGGGAGGCCTTAACCAACAAGGAGGGATATGGATCTAAATTACAGGGGGCTGCATCCACAGCCCCAACGACCCTGTCTATTTTCTCAGTACCAACAGATTTCAAACTCTTTCCAGGTAACTACGTCAGACCATGCCTCAGTCAACTGCAAAGGATTTGCATAGCCAGAATTCAACTCAGAGCAAATCTGAGTGACTTTAGCTGATAAATGCCTACAGTATCTTCACGTTGGTCCTACAGATGTTTCTCCAGCTCAGAAGGGACTGAGTCACTTAAACAAGGCCACTGGATACTATCTGCAGATGCAATAAGAGCAAGAAAATACTTTTGTTTTATCACAAGGTAATCCTTAAGAAAGAAAGGCTCTTACCTGTGCTTGTTCAGACTCACTCTTTGTCTTCCTCCAGCAGTGCTCTAAGCATCTCTTCTTCCACTTCATCTCCCAGACTTCCTCTAAAAGAAAGCTTGCCAGGTTCCACTGAAAAAAAGAGTCTGCCCAGGCATGATCCAATCCAAGGTTATCACTGCCTCTCATTCCAGGTAGTGACCAGGACCTTGGTCAAACCATGCATCAGAGCCTCAGGAGCATCTCCAAGTTACCCCCGAAACCCAGCCAGGTCCACTAGGCACCTGAGGTAGACTGATCAAATAGGTCCTTTCTCCCTATGGTGAAGAATGGCTACAGAGAACTTCAAGCTTATCAGAGAGTGATCTGACCATGACAAGGACTGATGGTGACATCCCCCAAATCCAAATCACACTGCTGCTGCTCCAAGGCAAAAACCAGTTCTGGAGTATGACCACTTCTGTGAGTCAAGCCCACAGCAACCTGGGTCAGGTATATGGATACCGTAGTGGCCATGGACTTCTGAGTCATCTTTGAATCTGTGCCCAGAA
The DNA here is from genome assembly GCF_035149785.1 of Candoia aspera. Taxonomy (NCBI): domain Eukaryota; kingdom Metazoa; phylum Chordata; class Lepidosauria; order Squamata; family Candoiidae; genus Candoia; species Candoia aspera. The sequence goes on along the minus strand of NC_086153.1, from coordinate 77,340,896 downwards.
AAGGCAGATTAAAGTCCCCCTGCACCATTAACTCCAACACTAATTGAGCCACAACCTCAAGCATCTTGAGTAATGAGGCCAGTATGTAACAGGGAGGCTAGTACAGTAGCAGCAATCCCATCTGAACCAGTTATCTGCAGAATAGTGCCTCTGAAGCCTAATTTCCTGATACTCTATTTGTAGCTTTCCCTTCTAAAAAAAAAAGCACCTCTGCAGGTCTCTTTTACTTAAAAAAAAGTATTAATCACATCTTAGTGCCCTGCATTTCTTACAGTGAAAGCAAACATGAAACAATTCATTGGATACACATGCATTTTAGCAGATACTTACCTTTTTTTCTATGAACCCTAAACCAGCAGTTCTCAAACTGGGCCATGATCCTCTACCAAGGGAGGATAGCAATCAAATTTAAAGGGGGTAGCAAATTGGGGTGAGAGGGAGGCTTGCAACCACACAAAGTATGATTGCTGCCAGAACTTGCTTTGTCTGGGCAAGCAGGCTGTTGACTTGTCCCAAGAAAGTGGAGAGCAGAGGTCAGAGAATATTCTGACAGGGCTCTGGCGTTGCATGTTGAAACCTGGATCTCTCAGAACTTGCTTGTGCTCTGTCTCAACAAGTCAGAATTTTCTGTAGTTGCTGCTATAAAGAGCAAATATCAGTCCAAAATATATGTGGAACAAGAAATGAGCGTAGCTGCCTCAAAATAAAAGCCAGATTTCAGATTTCATGCAAAACTAAGCAAGGTCATGTCTCCCAGCAGAAAGTTTGGTTTTAAATGTGATTGTTTTAGTGGTAATTTCCAGTGAAAACTTTTATAAAGTTACAGTGTTCTATGATTGTTTTATTTGATGTATAGATTAAAGTTTAATTAAATTGTTTGATAATAAAATTATTATTTTATTTATTTTAATTATAATTGTATAATAATTGTAATTATAATTATAATAAAAGTATAATTATTTCTTGCTCAAAGCTGATTGTTTGATTGTGTACCATCAAGTTGGTGTTGACTCTTAGTGACAACATAGATGGAGTTTCTCCTTGATGATCTGTCCCTAACCTGGTCCTTCAGGTCTTCCAGTGATGCATCTGTAGCTACTATAACTGAGTCCTTCCACCTTGCTGCTGGTCATCTTCTTCTTCTCTTTCCTTCTACCTTTCCCAGCGCTAGAGCTTTAGAGCTTTCTCCAGAGAGCTAGGTCTTTGCATAATATGTCTGAAGTATGATAATTTGGTTCAAGTGAGACCTGTATGTATTTAAAACATTTTAATCTTATTCTTTAGCCAAAAGGTTCCCAAAGCACTTTACAAATAAGATTAGCAGGCTAGTCCCTGCCCACAGGCTTACAGTCTCATTAAAGACATAATATACAAAGGGGATAAAAAGGTAGAGGAAAGGCACCAGTTTTTAAAATTACACTTCATATCTCACATAGTGGTGATGATAACAGGTCAGGATGTACAATAGAGTAGCTAATGGGTAACAGGCAACCAACCTGTGGAAGATCAGGTAGAAATCCTGTTTGTCTTTTCTCCCTCTGTCACTTCTGCATGTGGCTTGCTTGTTATCTAATTTTCTTAATATGCATAGTTTACAAATATATAAGCTTAAACAAAATTTTTATTACAGGCAGAATTGCGGGCAGCTGTATTTTTAGCACTTGAAGAGCAAGAAAAAGTAGAGGTAAGGAACCAAAGTAATAAATGTTTAATTTAGTTGTTATAGTATATGTTATTTGTTTTCTTGATGTTCTTGAATAAAGGAACCTTAGGTATTTGAGTATGCTTAAATCTGGCTGTTTCTGGTCCCCAGGTAATATTAGGTGCCAACTCTTAAAGGGAGGGGGAAGACAGTGGGTTTTCTCTTTGCTTGATGATTTGTAACATATGAAAAAGCTAAATGCTTCAGGTGAACACAGTATTGTTTCCCAAGATGTCAGCAATATCAACCCACCCTGCACTTGCTGTGGGACCATCACTGCACAAATAAAAGTTGTGCTGCTGTTTTTATCTCTAAGGAAGCCAGTCTTGTTTTCAGGTTGTTAGAGTGCCTTTGGACAGCAGTAAAACAAGTATACTATTGACTATTATTATTTAATATTTATCTAGTTCTGATGCTTGTTGAGCACTCAGTATTTCTACTAACCATCAACTGCTCTTTGATTCTGATGATGGACCATAAAGATGTTCAATTCAATTCAAGCAGAGTGCTCAGTGAATATATATAAATCTATCTTAATAGATAATAAACAAAATAAAATTTAAGACAAAGTTAAAATCCATTTATAAAACAACCAAACTAATATCTATGAGTGAGGTCCGGGGTGCAGTCTATATTTAAATTATAAAATAGACACTAAAATTATGTAAGTATAATATCTAAAACTACAAAGAAGTGATAATATCTAAAATTTAAATGAAAGAAAGGTCCCATTGGAGTGTGCATTTGCGATCCACAAATTTTTTGTAAGTGTCTTTAGCATCTTGTAAGGTTTGAAGCATGAGGGGCCAGTTACATCAGATGTGTGCAATCCAGTCATCAACCATGAGAGGCTGCTCAAGAGTTTGGGGTAATTCTGGAATAGGAACAAAGTCTTGTCCAGATGCAACGCGAAAAGGGGAGAATCCAGTGCTCTGGTAGATTGGGTTATTATAAGCGACCTCAGCAAAAGGCAGTAGCTCCACCCAGTTATCCTGCTGATGACTGAGATAACATCTAAGATATAGTTCCAGCGCAGCATTCAGTCTTTCAGTCAATCTGTCCGTTTGAGGATGAAAGGAGGAGCTTAAGGCTTGCTCTGCCCCTGTGAGCTTAAGAAAAGCTTTCCAAAATTTGGAGGTGAATTGGGACCCACAATTGGAAATGACATGTGAGGGCACCCTGTGGAGACGGTAGATATGTTGAGCAAAAAGCCTAGCCAGTTGGGGTGCCATTGGCAACGTGGAGCAGGAAATGAAATGTGCTTGTTTGGAAAATAAGTCAGTCACAACCCAGATAACGGTTTTCTTTTTGCTCTTGGGTAAATCAACAATGAAATCCATGGCAATTTGTTCCCAGGGTCGGGTGGGATTGGCCATAGACTGCAGTAACCTGGTAGGCTTACCCCCTTTACATTTAAAGACAGCACAAACAGGACAAGTGGAGATACAGTCTTGGACGTCTTTTCGTAAAGACATTTTCGTACACCATTGTCTGCGAATCAAATGTAGAGCCTTTGTAAAGCCAAAATGGCCAGCAGGTTTGAAATCATGGCAGTGCTATAGAATTTTCTTTCGTAAAGTGTCAGGGACATAGATTTGAGCTCCATGCCACCAAACTCCATTGTGCTCTGTGAGATTAGTTTTGTTTTGCAGCAGCCACATATCTCATTGCTGGGCAACAGTCAGCCCTTGTTGCAAGTCAGCTGGTGGGGAAGGTGGGGTAGTAGTTTTATCGCCTCGAGTGACAGCAACCAATCCCAGTGAAGGAGGGATGACGGAGTCCGCAATCTCCTCCCTGTTGCTCTTGTGCTGAGGCTGGCAAGATAAGGCATCCGCCAAGAAATCTTTTCCCCTGGGGAGATATTTTAAAGTGAAATTAAAACGGCTGAAAAACTGCCCAATGAATGTGTTTGGGATTCAATTTCCTAGGAGACTGGAGTGCTTGGAGATTTTTATGATCTGTCCACACCGCAAATGGGTGGGGCGCTTCCTCTAATAGGTGGCACCAAATTAGGACCTCATAACGGACAGCAAAGGCTTCCTTCTCCCAAACATACCAATGCCATTCAGTACTGGAGAAGTTATATGAAATGTAAGCACAAAGGCATAAAATCCCCCTGATCGTCTTTCTCTAACAGTATACAACCAATAGCAACTTTGGAAGCATCAGCTTGGATGACCAGGGGTAAGGAAGGGTTGGGATGTTTTAAAATAAGTTCTGCTGTGGATAGAGCTTTTAGATGATCAAAAGCCTGTTGGCATTCTGCAGTACAATTGATTGCTGCCCTGGGTTTCTTAGCTTTCTTTTCATTCCCCTTCTCCTTGGTAAAAGTCACAGAAGTGCGGCACCCGTTGTGTCAGGTTACTGCTGCCTGTCCTTGGGCACCAGTCAGGACAGGCAGTTCCAGTTTTCCTCCATTTGGAATTCTTAATCCGCCAAGTTTTCTTCGACATCAGAAAATTCTGTAGGCACAAGCTCAGCGCCTTCTTTGCCAGGTGTGAGCTCAGCATCGATGGAGCCGCTACTGGAGACTTTTTTAGGTGGTGGTTTAGGCTTAGTGCTGGATGGTTTCTTCCGTGGTGCTGCATTAACCAAGGGACACTCAGCAATGCGAGGGTCTTCTTTGTCGCGTTTAAAACAACTTCCACTTCAGGTATGCCATTCCTTTTCCTCCTCCCAGTCTCAGCGGGTCTCTCTCTGCCCGGCTCCCATGGTAGCAGTAGGGTGGCGCTTCTCAGGTGTACGCCCGTGTTGCTGCAGTTCCACTTGCGCTTGGGTTTCCTTTATTTGTCCAGCCAGGCAGATCCAACCTTGCAGGGTGGTTGGCTTCTCACGCACCAGAGCCCACTCCAAGATCTCTGATTTTAAGCCGGTTCTAAAATACTCAGTTTTCAGTGATTCTGGCCAATCAGTCATTTTGCTTCCCCGTCTAAGGGTTTGTAGACTGATTCTGGCCCTCATTGCAATGAGGGGGTCTTCAAATCAAGTACGCAGTGCTAACATAAACTCATCAAAATCTTCCAGCTCTGGGGCTCCAGCTTCAAACAGGTCCACAGCCCAGTTGGCTGCTTCCTCTTCTAGGTGGGCTGTCATGTACTGGATCTTAGCTTCATCATCTGGAAAGTCTCTTCCCCATTCATTCATGAACCCTTGCACCTGATTCATGAACCAAGCGAGATGCTTTGGGTTTCCCCCAGATTTCACTTTTAAGTCTCATATTCCCCAGCCTCTGCCACCAACTTGCTGTCCCAGCCCTGGTAAGTAATTTACAGGCTGGGGCCCAAAAGAGGTGGCACTTCGCCTGCCAGGAAAATATTCTTCTTGTGGGCCTCTTGAAGCTCTCTGGCCAGTAACTGCCATGGCTATCTGATGCATTTGTTGGCTCATCTCTTTGAATGCACCTTGCAAACCTGACATACGGTCACCTATTTCTGACATCTCACGCACCACTCTTCCGATGCGCTGCTCAGATTCAGACCGAAACCCTCTCTCCATTGAAGCATGTTGTCCGGTTTCTGGTTCTACACCATGTCCAATCTTGCAGGACCATTTGTCTTTTGGATCCCGCAGCAAGGGGTTCGGGCAAAAATTCATTTCTGCAAATCAGGTTTTAACTCTGGCTCCTTCAGCCTGTGCTCTTTTCGAATTGGGCGTCATTTCTCCTGCCAGTAAATCCATCATGGTGGTATTGCCCACCTTTGGGTGCTGTAAATCCTCAGTTTCAGGGAAGTACTGCTGGGAAAGTTTCCTTCTTCCCAAAGGAACATCTCCATCAGTACTCACTCTGTCTGCTTCCTCTGTCTCAGCCGACATCAGTAAGCGATCTGTCATGGATGGCAGGGAAAGTCTCACTCCTGTCAAGGAGGCACCTCCAGCCATCTTGATGAGTTCTTTGTCTTGCCACTCATCCAGGACGGTTAGTTCTCCAAGATTGGTCGACAACCTGAAATCCACAGAAGGAACTACTTCCTCAGGGAGATCAGTGTCCTCAGGGCAGGTTGCCATTCCTTTGTGACTTGGAGCTTTCTGTGATGATCCCAGTACCAAGATCCTAACTTAGAAATTCTCCAGACGGTCCATCAGAAAACTTAAAGAATTCTTTATTAAGGATCAAATTAACACAGGATAGTAATCAAAGCTCCTAGTGAGATTTTGGCGCCAAGACATTCAAAGTGATTCTTTCCCTCCTCTGATCTCATCCCTCCTCTCTGTCTCACAAACAAGCTGTTTCTCACTCCTGAGTTCCCTCCTTCCATCTTGTCAGTTCGTTAGAGTGATTAACAGGTGCCTTAGCAGCAAAGCATCCTTGATTGAAAAGCCTGAGGCAAAGGAATGTGAAGCTAACACGGGTTGGTTCTTTGGGAATGCGGTGAATGCATGAAGTCAGCTAATGCATGTAGAAACCTCTAATGGCAGGCGAACCAAGAGAAGGGAGTCTGACATACAGCTACATAGAATGTGTTTGGCTAGTGGAAAATTGGCCCATCATGGTCCAGCAGATCTTTTGTGCTGCTGCACAAAACCTAGCCACATGTACTGTAATAAAAGGTAGTTCGTCTGTGCGTAGCATCTGGGCACAGGCTAAGTCTGAGTGACCAGGATATCTACTAATGAGAGGTAGGATGAATCTGATTCAAATGTCTCCATAAAAGGGGAAACAAAGAAGAACGTATTCAGTAGTTTCCATCTCTGGAATCACAGGGGCAAAGCCTTTCAGCCAGTGGTACTTTTTGTAATATTTACCATCCAATCCTGCAGAGGGGAATGCATGACATCGGGCAAGAGAGAAAGCTCTCTGATGGCTGGGTGTTTCTACCGGTGTAAGATAGCTGGCAGCAATGACAATATATCTGTTTCGTGCTGGTGACAGGAAGGTCGAGGCCTTCCCTAGATCTGCTTGCTGCTCTGTATCCTTTATCCTTTGCTTCAGAGTTTGTTTCACCTGATCAGATTTCATCTTAAGAACCGAGGAGGGAGAGTAGCCTAAATTTGAAAGTTTAGATTCTACAGCCTTGATCCATGTGGATTGGAAATTGTTCTGAAGAATTAATGGTGCTAGGCCTTGAGGATAAAAGTTGAGCTTTAACCTAAGGTTTATAGAAGCTAGACACACTCTTGACTCAACTTTTATCATAGCTGTCTCCAGTCATAAATGTGCGTTAGAGACACAACAAGGTATTTGGAGAGCTGCTCTGATGAATTTAGATTGTACTCTCTCCAGGGAGGTGAAACAAGAAGCTGGGGAACCAAAGTCCCATAAAGAAGCTGGGCTAGTGGCTTCGCCCGAAAGAGCTTAAGTGCAGCTGGAACATAGCCTCCCTTGGAGCAGAAAATTTTGAGGATGACATTAGCAGATCTTCGTCCAGTAGCAGCAGCAGCAGCATATTCACAGTGGGCTCTCCTCAAGCCAGTGGCATGCGTGACTACTCCTAAAGACTTAAAACAAGTCACTTGTTCTATTCTATGGCCATTAATGCTCCATGAATGGAGCTTCGGCGAATGCCATAATCTTGGTTTTTTGATAGTTTATTTCCAGATGATCATTATTTCAGTATTGGACCAGAGTTCTCAGAGCCCTTTTAAGGCCTATTGGTGTTCTGGAAAGAGCTACAGTGTCATCTGTATAAAGCAGCAGGGCAATTATTTCCTTCCTACTACTATTTATTTATTTATCAAATTTTTATCACCCCCCATCTCCCCCACACAGGGGACCCTGGGCGGTTCACAATAAAAACAATTAAAATTTCAATAAAATCATAAATACCACTATGTATTATTCTGTACATTCCTGTCTATTATAATAAAGATCAAACTAAAAAACATATAAATTGCCATTGTACTTGATAATAAATAATAAATGTGGGATAAAAATAAATAAATAAATAATATAACAATTGTAATAATCATATTAAACCCAAAACCAGACATTTTTTAAAATTATACCTTAATAAACTTAGTCTAAATCATTAAATGAAATCAGCCAAATCCTAAGAGCAATCCAGATAAATATTCTTAAACCCTTATCCCACTTCAAAATAAACCAGAGCATTTACATATCCCCACAATGCGCACAGAGCATTTTTCTTAAAAAAAAATCGAACGGCCCAGCTGCCCCCCTCAAAAACTCCGACTTCTCTTCAGGAGCCCTCCCGTACACAATAACCCCTTTGTTTCCATGCTGTTTTATTAGAAGATCAATTTCACTTATGGCTTGCAACTCGATTTCTCCCTTTAATTTCTTCAACTCAAGTATCCAATTTTCATCCAGCATTTCAACAGAAGTCCCGATCTCACTCTTAGAAGAGACATTTCTGTCGTTGTTAAATTCCTCAGTTTCATCCATGATATACCCAACCAGATGACACATTTTAGACCTCATATTTTCCACAATGTCCTGAAAGCTTTGCATAAAAACTTGGTAGGAATCAGAAAGAATCTGTTTAAAATCTCAGTGGAAGTCAGAGAAAGTCTGTTTAAAATCCTCCATGTCTCAAGCAGTAGATTATGGCGCCCCCTGGGAGCTTAACCAGTGAAAGCTTAAGATATGAAAGGATTCTGGAATGTGTTTACGCAAGTGAAAGTGAGATATGCAGACAGTTCCCAAGGAAAAGTGGAAGCAGAAAGCTGAAGGTTCAAAACAGCCAATTCAACGTGTAGGAAAATGCGAATATCTTCAAATTTAGTACAAAAATAATAACAGGGAGACAGTTATTTACTCTCAATCCTCCTTAATATTTGTATGGAAAACGAAGTCCAAAGCATAAAAAGAATTTTTTTTAAAAAAATTGATCCCAAAAATAATGATAAGCACCAAGAGAACCTGCTTCTCCTTGCTGTAGAAAGCCTCTCTTAGGGTATGCATACTTGGGTGATCGGGTGATAATTGGGTGATTTAGAAATGGGGTAACCAGTCTTAGTGTCCCTTTAAGGCTACAGTGTGGTTTGGAAATGGTGATGTCCCAGCCTCCCAGTCAAGCACGAACACTGTTTGCGATCTTCTGGCTGCAAGCAGCTGTCCAGAGGACAGATGGGATGATTCCAGGTGTTTAACTTTTTCTGGTAAAACACTCCTGGGCTTCAGGAAAAACCTGTCTGAGCCCGAAAAAACTGCCGCATTGTCAATTATGCCCACTGAGCCTGTGGGCAAAGCTGTTCAGTCTGCCATATCCCCACCAGAAGTCAAGATTAAGATTATTTAGACATCTCACCATACCATTGATATAAAAATTGAAAAGCAGGGGGGCCAAAATGCATCCCTGTTTTACTCCCTTTTGAGTTTTAACTGGCTCCAAGAGAAACCCCTTGCATATTGCACCTGACCTTCAGAGTCATATTAGTATCTAGAGCTCAGATTAAATAGTGAAACCTATGGTCGATGATGAGGCTTCCAGCTTCCCCCATAATTTGGTCCTGGATACCGAATCAAAGGCTGCCTTAAGATCTATAAAAGCAGCATACAGTGATATCACATTGTTGGTTGAATATTTTTCAATCAAATACTATAAGACCAAACATTGATCAGTGGTGCCTCTAACCTTCTCTAAAACTGGCTTGCTCTTCCGCTATCACATTTTCCCGATCCAGCCAGTCCTTAAGTTTATCGTGGAGGGCTTAGCATAAAGTTTGCTGATTGTATTGTTGCTGTTGTTAGTTGCCATCGAGTCGTTTATGACTCAAGGCGACCCTATGTATAACAGAACGAAATGCTGTTCGGTCTTGCGCCATATGCCTGGCTGTTTGCATCCATTGTTGCGGCAATTGTATCAATCCATCGCATTGAAGGTCTTCCTCTTTTCTGCTGGCCCTCAACTTTACCAAACATGATGTCCTTTTCAAGCGATCGGTCTTTCCTGACGACATGCTCGAAGTATGAGAGTCAAAGCCTAGTTATCTTCACCTCTAGGGAACATTCTGGTTGTATTTCTTCTAAAACTGATTTGTTTGTTCTTCGGCTGTTACTTCTCATTTTGAGTCGTGCCACATCAGCAAATAAAGATCCCGGAGGTTTTACTCCATCCATGTCACAGAACTCGGCTCTGCTTTGAGAAGGCAGCTCTTCCCCAGTAGCATACAGTGTTGCGTGCCTTCCGACCTAAGGGGCTCATTTTTCAGCCCTATATCGCAAAACGTTCTGTCGTAATCCATTATATAATCTGTTGTAATCCATAGGTTTTTCATTGGCACGCTTTCGGGAGTAGATCGCCAGGCCTTGCTCCCTAGTCTGTTCTTTGGAAGTTCTGCTGAAACCTGTCCATTATGGGTAACCCTTTTGGTAGTAGAACGACTGGTGGCAGAGCTTCCAGCATCACAGCAACACACAAGCCACCACAGTACGACAAACTGACAGATGGTTGGTGGGCTGATTATGTTAAGCAGGCTAATTTGCCTGTAGTTAGCAGGGTCACCTCTCTTTCCCTTCTTAAAGATTGGAACTATAATTGCCAGGCCCCAATCCTCCAGGACACATCCAGTGGTATCAGTATAGATCAGCCTTTCTCAACCTTTTGACATTTGGGGAACCCCTGCACATTCAAGCTCAAATACAGGCTAGAAGTTACAAAATTATTATATTCATTTCATGGGTAGGCCTGTATATATGCATTAACAGTGTTCTTAAACTAAAGATAACAAATGAAACTGACCTCTTTAATGTGAAGTTGCCTGAATTTTAAATAGTTTTCTAAATAAATCGTGATCTCCCAGGGAGCCCTTACTGACCTCTCATGGAACCCTAGGGTTCCACAGAACCCTGGTTGAGAAACCCTGATATAGATGAGGAGGGAAGCTGGGATTGCAGCCCACCTATATGTTATTTTTCAGTAGTTCTGGGGGAATAAGGTCAGTTCCAGGAGCCTTCCCCCTTCTAAGTTGACCAATGAGGGACTTAATTTCAGACACAGATACCGGGAGCCATTCAGGTAAGTCCTCCATCTTTTGTATTGGGGACTCACTGGATGGATCTTCATACATCCTCTGAAGATACACTTCCAGGGCTTCAGGAGGTTATAAGAATCCAGTGGGGTAGAAGCTCTGGAAACTTGGTGAGATACTAAGTGCCAGAAAAGAGTAGAGTTCTTTTCTTTCACTGCCTGAATAAGTTGTTCCCAGGTGGTCCTTATGTCTTTCTTCTTCTTGAAAGTCTCTAGTTGCTTATATTGTTTTTTAAGGGCAAGAAGTTATTCAAGGGTCATTGTGTTATTGTCCCCTGTCTCAGATTTATAAAGATGGTAAGCTGAGGTAAGGGCTTTCTTAGCTTCAACATAATCCTTATCAGACCATAGCTTTGATGAAATTGAAGGCCACTTAACTGAGAAGTTGAGGTCGCAAGACAATAAAGGTTCTAGCTTTTGCACTGGAGTTTTGTATAGTTTCAAAGGATCCTGAGTAAGTATACTATTGACTGTTATTATATAATACTTATCTAATTCTGATGCTTGTTGAGCACTCAGATCAGCCTGGTATTTCTACTAACCATTGACTGCTCTCTGATTCTGATGGTGAACCATAAAGATGTTTGTTTAAGTTAACAGAAATATCAATAACTGTTACATGTGCCTTTTCAGTTTAACTCCCATCATTATATTGCTTTGCAGTACTGTATTGTTTTGCAGTGTAGGAAAATCTTTTAACTGCTCTCTCTCTCTCTCAGAATAAAACCCCTCTGGTAAATGAAAGTTTGAAAAAGTTTTTAAGCACAAAAGATGGTAAGCCCTTTTTCTGTTCATTAAAGCTACAATATGTATTTTACAAATATGAGAATGTGATGGTGAAAGGGAGACTATAGAGAGCAAGGAAATGACTATTAGGGAAATATTGCAACAACCAGTTTCTAAGCGAAAGGAGAAGAAACATTTTTTAAGTCCAGAGAAATGAGATAACATTTTGAAATGGCTCAGGCAGACTCCGCTATAATTCATTGGCGTATAAGAAGGGGGAGGAAGTATAGCACAATTAGATTTGCAAGATTATGTTGTTATAGCCAATCTCAAAGAGGTTTTAGTCTTCCTGCGGAGTTGATTTTCTGGATTTTCTGGTGTGGTCTACCTAGTGGGGCTGGCAGAATGAGAGCTTATGAGTGAATTACTGTTGTACTTGGACTAACAGAATTATTTCATTTTTTCTTGGATGAGCCCAGAATAAAAATCTCACCTTTTCCAGACTTATTTTGGGTCCTTGAACAAGCTATTATTCACATTCTTTTCACATGAAGAATGAAAATAATAGTAATTTATCCATAGGTGTTCAATAGAATCCATGAGGGTTGTCATAATAATGCACACAATATTATTTATTTATTTTATTTGACTTAGATGTTGCCTGATTCCAATGGGTGGCTCACGTGACATAATGATGTCATGATGCACATGATGTCATTTGTCTTCCCTGCAGATATCCATAAATATATCCTACAGGATTGCTGGAAGAAAGAACAAAGATTGTAATATTACTTGGGAAGATTTTCTTCATAAACAACTAATAATAAAAATTAAATTAAATTTAAAAACTAAATGCCAAGTTTCTGTATTAAAAATCAATTTCAACAAAACAAATCTGCTGACAATCTTTATAGGCTTTACCATTTAAAAAGAATTTGGGAAGAAAGGAGCTCAATGAAGATATAAAAAATCAATATATATTCCTTTATGCTTGTAAAATAGTAATATTTATATTTTATATTTATAACATTTAGCACTTCAGATACTCCAGATTCTTCACATGTTAATCATACAAAGTTGTAAGGATTTCAGTAACATAAAGTACTCTATTAAGATTTCTGGATGAGAAGTACAAATTGGGCTTACCTAAATCATCCCAGGAAATATATAACATATTTCAGTGACATTCAAACTGAGAAGTCCTGATTTGCAACTCAGGCTGCAATCTTTCTACTTACCAAGTAATAGCCATTGAATTCAGTCAGGATTGTGATGTTATCCTCTTAAGTGCTAAGGTACATCAGTTTAAAAATGTACAGGCCAATAAGAAAATGTAAACTTGCAGATTTATTTATTTATTTAGATGGTTTATGTACAGTAGCTGCTCAGCTCAAGCAATACGACTCTGTGTAGTATACAAAAATCTCCAACCAAAATGCAAAAGAAAAACAGAACATGGCTCTAAAACAAAACAGTTAAATGATGATCAGAAACTAAGATTTGTTGTATCCCATCAAATGGGAACTCTGCTCATCTTGACCCAGGGGCCTGGGGAAAGAGCCAGGTCTTAACTGCTTTTGTAAAGGCCTGCAAGGTCAGGACCAATCATATATTGAGTGAGAGGTTGTTCCAAAGGACAGAAGACATCATCAAGAAGGCATAACTCCTGGGTCTCACAAGGTAACATTGTTTCAAAGATGGGACCTGGAGCATGCCCTCCCTATTGGAGCATGTAAGATGGGCAGATAACATTGGAAAAGGCAGTCCTGCAAATAACCTGATTGTGTGCTATGCAGGGCTTTATCGATAATAACTTTGAATTAAATTTATGTTATTTAATGCATCCTGGAGGTACTTAGATCTAGGTCAGACTAGGAAACATGGTGCCCAACAGATCTACCATTGGTGCTTATCATACTTCCTATCTTGACTTTTTAAAATACTATTTTAAGTAAAAATTAATTAGGAAGATATCATGTTATAAAGCAAAACTCCAGGCCCTTGCATTATATTTATTTATAGAAATGCCTAGATACTTCCCCACCCCCCAATAATTTCCACTGGAATGATATCATGGAGTTTAACTTCTGGAATATGGATACTTTGTGAATGGCCATGTCTATTATGATAAGTATTTTGCAAATGACAGTGATTTGATGAACATACCACAATGTATTCTCAAAATTCCAAATGCACTTCTGTCCATACTGTAGAGCATTATCGAACTTGGAAATGCTTTTCTTTTATATTAAAAATCCAAAGTAACTTTTGAGCATTAAAATCTTGCTTTCATTTTTTAATCCAAAATGTATTTGTTAGGTTAAATTATGTTTAATGATTAGTGATTGTAATTAAAGGACATTTAATGTGCTTTTTTTTAAAAGGCCGATTGGTGGCTAGTCTTGTTGCTGAATTTCTTCAGTTCTTCAATCTTGATTTTACTTTAGCTGTATTTCAACCTGAATCAAGCACAGTAAGCATTTTTAACATTTTTATTTCAACATTATACTCTGATATCATGCTGGTTTAATGGAACTTGAATTTATTTGTATGCTTAATTTGTATGCTTTGTATTGCTGTTTTGGGGTATCCCTGAAAGGGAATATAGTCATGCTCACAATAGATTAAAGGCAAGAGAAGTTGGGTTTGGATGTTTCAGTGTCTTATTTATGCCAGGATGCCATAATTAAATTATATATTTCGGAGTTTTGGTTTATTTCGCTTAGACCAAGCTAACAGCTAGGGAATATTCAGTTAAAACAGCCTGAAATACATTGGGGCAAAAAAGAAATGAAAACATATAAAAATGACCAATGATAGTCTTAAAGTAATCATAGATATTGTTGTTACTACTGATTCCATTTTAAAAATGCTTTTATTTGATATATATAGATGTTACTTCCCACAAAATGAAGTGATTTACAATGAAAGTATTAAAATAGTAAAAATATAAATAATACATTTATATATTTTTAATATCATTACATAAATTGCGAGTGGGGAGAGAAAACTAAACTCAAAACAGAAGTATTCATACAGGGAAGACCTAGGTGAAGACAGAGGTCTTCAGCGGGTGCCTAAAATATTTAATAATAAGCATTTCATGAATTTCATTGCAGAAAATAGTCCTAATTGTGGGTGGTGCTACCATTAGAGAAAGTCATCCTGTGAATAAGCAGAAGATGGCACTCTGTCAGTCTTGGTGCACACAGCAGAACTTCCTTGATGGTATTGGATATGGCTCAGATCTCTAACAGCAAAGATAGTCTGTCAGATATCCTTGTCCCAAGTTGTTTAGGGACATATACATCATAAGAAAAACTTTGAACCTGGCTTAATAGTGAATTGGGAGTCTCAGCAACAATATAATATGGGGACAGGCCGGTTGTCCCCTCAGCAACTCTTGAAGAGTTGTCGTACGCGTGATGGATGACAGAGAAACCAGTCAATCAATCAAATAAATAAGCATATTTTTCTCAAGTTGATCAGAAACCTGAAAAAAGATGGCTCATTTAATGAATAGCAGAGATGCTATGCTCGTGCTTGCACAAGGTCCAAAACAATCATTTAAGTGTACCTAGCCATTCTATCTGTATTGCTGTAATTCCATTTTAACAATCTCTAGCCCAACCAGTAACATCTGAGGCTATCCATTGTCAAGCCTGGTTTTTCATAATTCAAAAGCAAGCCTTTAGGTATAGAAAACAATTTGCATTTTCAGTACCACAAACTTTGGTTGCTGTAGAAACACCAAGTAAATCTCTAACACCTATATAATATTTACTACGGATATTTTTTGTTTTTGTTCATTTGGATTACTAGCTAAAATAGTTACTTAACTTGCATGACAGAATTTGAGGGGTTAATTAGTGGTTAACATTTTTAATAACAACAATGCATGGCTCTTGCTTTTATTTTCTGTATGCATTCAAAACTTAGTTTTATACATCTGAAGTGAGGACAGTTTAAAATAGATTTAGCTTACAAGCAACATTATAAATTGGGGTAAAAATAGGTTTTATGCCCTGTGATCTCTTGTGGAAAATTCTGGACAGATAATATTTGAATTTACTAGAGCTGAACAAGAAAAAAATCTACTGTTTTTCTTATCTATCCTCTGACACTGACAAAATGGTTTGTACGTTTGCTGCCTTAAGTACATAAAACATGTAGAACTTCCAGTTCCCCTGAACATTTTCCAGCTTCCACATTTGAGATTATAGAAAGTTTCTGTGCCTCTGGGTTATTTCCCTGATTATTTTCTTCCCTAATTTTAATATTAAAAATGAATTTTAAGATTAATTATATTTATTTTTATTCTTTGTAAGCTGCCCAGAGTTGTGTATGAGATAGGCAGCAGAGAAAATAAAGGGAAGGGAAGGGAAGGGAAGGAAGGAAGGAGGTCCCCATACATAAAAAGCAAAACCTTTTTTCTGTATGTATTTTATAAATATATATGCAGCCCACTTCTGAATGGTTCTGGGTGATGTGACATAACGTAATGTAACATAACATAGTGTAGTATAATAAAGATATTTATTTACTTACTATAATAGGAATCCATATTATACCATAGTATTAACCACAACACAATTACATTGCAAAGCATAAATGAACTTTTTTTTTTCCTTTTCCAGTCCAACCCTGGTTACAATAAAGCTTTCCCCTTTATCCTGAATTATATACATACACACACACACACACACACACATTATTTTAGTACATATAATGAATTTGGGTTTGGTGTGTCCAATGAAGAGCTCATTCACTTAGCTTAAAATTCAAGCTGGAGAAGAACTTGGGAGGTGAGAGAGCGTAATACCTGTCCCACATCATGTTCTCAGATTTGTATACAGGCCATAGAACAATTCTATAGGACCAATTAAAAATTGGGAGGTGCAACTTAGAAGAAGACATACATGGCATGGATATCTGTATGCTGTAAAAGGGAAGTTATTGCTATGAATTTTGACATGCAAATGTTTTGTATTCAATTTGTTGTAAAACGGGAAAAAATAGAGAACTACTGAATTATCCTATGGCTTAGAGTTGGATATATGTATACATGTGTGTGTTTGTATTTTTGCAGTTAAATGGACTTGAACCTCGAGAAAGTTTAGCTCAAGACTTGGGTATCTTAGAACCTAAAGCCCCAGTAGATGGGCCCTTGCTACTGGAAGTGGTCAGAAGATGTCAGCAGAAAAAAGGCATTTCTAACAGTGTAGACGTAAGACTGTTATCATCCTAACTAAGTTAATGAATTCTTCATTTTGATGTAGGTACTTTGAAGAGCAAATTACTGTTGAAATAGTGGTATTTATTTAAATTAATGTTTTGTATTGCTTCCTTTGGAGAGAGTATGTCCATAGCACTTTTTGTATGCGTGACCAAGTCAGTCTTGATGCCTAGTGACTAAGCAAACAAACCCATTAAGTTTTCTTGGCAACATTTTCAGAAGCGGTTTGCCATTGCCTTCTTCCTAGGACTGAGAGAGAATGACTGGCCCAAAATTGCCCATCTGGCTTAAGGCAGGACTAAATTTCCCTACTCCTAGTCCAGCATCTTATCCACTAGATTATACTGGCCATTATATCCATACTGCTTAATGGTATTCTAATAAAATCATGCTTTATATTAATTGTTTTTCTACATTTCTGTTTAGGTAGCTCCAGTAGTATCTGAAAATGTACATTCACCTCCAAAATCATTAGATGAAAGGTCTAATATACTCTCAGTGCCAAGTAAGGTAAGTTGGAATAGTAAAATAAAGAATATCTTTAAGAGTGATATCTCTAGAATCTTGCATGATTTAGTCTTCACCACCTAGTCTACAAATACTTTTTGTATTTGTAGGGTACTTACAGGGGAACATAGATATTACCATAGCAGCAATATCACAAATATGTGTATATATTAGAGCTAGAAATGTGCTAGTATACAAATTATACACATTATTTTTAAATGCATTGGACAGACCGATTTTAAGTGGGAAGAGCACAGTGGGTCCTTCACTGTTTTCAAAGACCTGCTGACTTGTAGTTGACAACACTGGAGATGAGGATGCCTTTGCATGCTTTTCAGCCTAGCAAATCTTTGTTTTAAATTATTTGAACTATTCTACTGCTGAAAGCTATTTTGAGGCCTAATCACTGGCAGCTTATGGAGATTTTCATGGTTGTAATAGGGGTTCCACCTTCAGTTGAATACCCCCCTCCCCCTGTTTAATCCTAACTGCCTGACCTGTTCCCCCCCCCCCTCGCAGAGCAGATAGGTTGGAGAGGAAGGAATTATAAGAGAGTAAGCAGGCACACAATGAGAAATACACTGGACGATTTGCGTAGCGCACTTGCAGCTGCCAGTGCCAGCACATTTGTTTTGATGTATATTCCCCATTATGTGCTGCTAACTCTCTTGTTAATTCTAACTCTCTTGTGTAATTCTTCCTTTCCAAGGAATGTAAATGCAAACATTAATTCCCTTCTTGTTAATTATCCCAGCATTGGGGTGAGCATTCCAAAGGGTGGGGGAGTGTTAGGAGGCAAACAAAAGCGGAAGGTGTCAAACTGATTTGTCTTGTCAGTTTTGAGCCAGCTATCCCAGTGCTGCTGGGATGAGTATTCCAAAGGGTGGGGGAGTGGGGGGGAAAAAGCACAATCACAGTCACGTGATTTCCCACTTAGCAACCACTTCACTTAGCGACAGAGTTGCCAGTCCCAATTGTAGCTAAGCAATGACAGCCTGTATTTGTGGTTTTTGATAATACCTTGTGAAATTTGGGGATATTATCTTGCAGTGTTGTCTTCTGCGTCTGGCCATAAATATTCATAAGGTGGTGCTGTGAGGCTGCTGTTTGACATCTAGGTCATTGGCCTGTAGTATCCTACAAGATTTCATCTTGTCCTCATGCTGTATCTACATGAAATTGCGAAGAGAGGTCATCTAGAATGAAAGATCTTGGCAACAATCCATTCTCTATTTTGAAGAAAAAAGGAATAGAAATAATGTTGATTTAAATACAGGTTTAAAAGAATATAGAAAATATAGAAAAAAGAAAGAAAGGAAAAAAATTGATATAAGCAATAAAATACAGGTGGATAACTAACAATCAGTTTTACTAACGTTTACCATCTGGCTCCAAGGATGTAATCAATATTATTGCGGAGGTTCAGGGGTGATATGGATGAGGGGAAACAAGTTCAAATGAAATCCAGACGAGATGAATGGTCACAAATTGTTATACATGGGGTTGCATTCCTCCTGGAAAAGCAGATCAGGAATGCTTCTCAATTTCCAGCTATTGACCGTTAAGGTTTATATATCAGACTAATCCCATCTGTATAACAACCAAGTAGCAACAGTAAGAACAGACCACGGAACAACAGACTGGTTTAAGATTGGGAAAAGAGTACAGCAGGGCTGTATACTCTCACCCTACCTATTCAACTTGTACGCAGAACACATCATGCGACATGCTGGGCTTGAAGAATCCAAGGCTGGAGTTAAAATCGCTGGAAGAAACATGAACAATCTCAGATATGCAGATGATACCACTTTGATGGCTGACAGCGAAGAGGAACTGAGGAGCCTTATGATGAAGGTGAAAGAAGAAAGTGCAAAAGCTGGCTTGCAGCTAAACCTCAATAAACCAAGATTATGGCAACCAGCTTGATTGATAACTGGCAAATAGAGGGAGAAAACGTAGAGGCAGTGAAAGACTTTGTATTTCTAGCTGCGAAGATTACTGCAGATGCTGACTGCAGTCAGGAAATCAGAAGATGCTTAATCCTTGGGAGAAGAGCAATGACAAATCTCGATAAAACAGTTAAGAGCAGAGACATCACACTGACAACAAAGGTCCGATTGTTAAAGCAATGGTGTTCCCTGTAATAACATATGGCTGCGAGAGCTGGACCATAAGGAAGGCTGAGAGAAGGAAGATCGATGCTTTTGAACTGTGGTGTTGGAGGAAAATTCTGAGAGTGCCTTGGACTGCAAAAATATCAAACCAGTCCATCCTCCAGGAAATAAAGCCAGACTGCTCACTTGAGGAAATGATATTAAAGGCAAAACTGAAGTACTTTGGCCACATAATGAGAAGACTGGACACCCTGGAGAAGTCTAGAGGTGACGGACTCGTCCCTTGGGGAGCTGGGGGTGCTGACGACCGACAGGAAGCTCTGGCGTGGGCTGGTCCATGAAGTCATGAAGAGTCAGAAGCGACTGAACAAATAAACAAAAAAAAAATCCAATATGCTGTCTGTGGGAGTGCCTTGAAGAGTGTCCAAAAGCTTCAGATAGTGCAGAATATGATAGCTGAGCTGCTCACTACTGCATAATAACAGGAATCATGCTTGTGTTGAAAGACCAGCTTTAATTGCTTTTCTGGCCATTGATTTTAATCTGTACAGTTCTAAATTGTTTAGGACCTACCTATCTGAGGGACTTAGTGTGAATTTGTATAGAAACTTAAGTTTGGCAAGAGAGATGTTCTTGGAGATACTGAACTTTCATTGTTTGGAGGATACATAGAAGTATCTCTGTACATAATTCTCAAGCTATAGAATGTACTCTCTTGGCAGTTGGTTAGTTCTTCAGGCAACTGCTTCAGGAAAAATCCTCTTCTTTAGTGAGGTCTTTTAAGTTTGACTACTAATAGCTTTATTTCCTTTTATTTTAAACTCTTAGCCATCTAGAATTACCTCTAATAGAAAGAGTATTAAATTGATATAACATTTATATAATATTATAATAAAAAGGGTTATACCTCTTTTTTTGCTGCCATTCAATCGTGTCCGATTCTTGGTGACTGCCTGGACTAGTCACTGCAGTTTTCTTGGCAAGATTTCAGAAGTGGTTTGCCGTTGCCTCCTTCCTAGGGCTGAGAGAGAGTGACTGGCCCAGGGTTACCCAGCTGGCTTTGTGCCTAAGGCGGGACTAGAACTCATGGTTTCCTGGTTTCTAGCCTGATGCCTTACCCACTGCACCAAACTGGCTCTCCGTACCTCATTATAGTTATAGACTTTTCAAAAGAATATTGAAAATAGTCCATCTTTTGGGATATGGGAAGAAGAGGTCATTTGTTATATTTTAAAAGAAGGTGATAAGTTACTAAAATGGTTTATACTTACTGTGATGAAGGGGGAAGTCATTTTTTATATATTTTTTCTGCTTTACTATATTCTTATTTTTTCTTTCTTTTCTAGTTTTCTATTTTTTCTTTTCTGCACTTTCTGTTTTTTCGTTTTCTTTTATTTTTTAGTTTGTATTAGTTTTTATCTTTGTAATTTTTAGTAAAGTTACTATTAAAAATTAGTCCATCCTTTTTGATCTTGATTGCAATACATTTTAAGACAAAGTGATAAACATGGTCTGTTGTTCTAATGTATTTTCAATCTCTTTATTTTTCCATGTCTCTGGAGATTGCATCATGTTTCTTAACATGTTTCTTTTTCGTTTTAGTATAATTGGATCTACGGTGCTGTCGCATTCATTTGAAGTAAACTAGTTATGAGATTATAGACACGCTGAGTAAACCATGAATATTTTCTGGAAGATTCTGTTTGACTACATGAGATTGTTATGAGTTATGAGATTTTGCAACATGTGAGGCAGAATTTAAGAAACCAAAGACAAGGAAAGAAGGATTTGCAGAACCAGAGGAATGAACAATCTAATCCAGATAGGACTGCAAATCTGAGATATTTTACATTCATTTCAGGAACCGTGGCAGTTTTGAGTGTGTGTGTGTGTGTGAGAGAGAGAGAGAGAGAAGGTTATCACGTTGGCTATGAAATCTAGAAATGTTGTTGGAAGAATAATATTCCATTGTGGAGTGGAGAAGAGTCTGTACTGGATGAAATACTTGCAGCTGTGGCTGCAACAGAGAGAATCTATTCAGTGTAGCTAACATCTCTACTAAAGAGATGAAGGATAACAAATGATACCTTGTTTTAGCCTGAATATAGTGTTTTGGGAATGGAGAACATAGATCCCAATGACTATATGTAGAAGCAGTATGCTAGATCAGAATTTGCCACTAGTCTGTTAAGTAAGATTATGCTGTATAACTGCAGATCCAGCAATACTCTGCAGCACGGAACAGCCAAACTTGATTTCTTGTAATTTTTTTTAATACCCCATAATAGCCTGACTGTGTATTCTTTTCCCTCCAACTTATACTCCAGGTAGTTAGAGTGGAGCTGATTTGAGCTTCTTTTTTATACTTTCCTCATTTCCCATACTTAAAGCATGTTTTTAAATTCTCCAGCCCCTTTCTGTATTGTGGAAAGGGAAGGGAAATTCATGGGAGGCATTTTTTCCCCTTCAGTCTACATGGAGAACATCTTTTCTACAAAGAGGTCTTGAGTAATCAGAATAGGTTAAAATCATGATAGTATCTGTTTCCATTTTCTAGTAAGTCAGATGTTGCAGAGAAGATACTGAAAGCAAGATGGCACTGTATGCTATAAAAATACACTGTGAAATACAGCCCAGTTGTTTTTCACCAGCTGCTTGTTTCAGTTTTTCAGAAGACCTCTAAATTTTAAAACAAAATGTTTTAATAAAAGAGAAGTCTCTTCCATTGCTTGGAGAGTTATGCAGCAACTTTCGTATTGCCCAGCATGGTTGTAATGTTTTTCCACATATAAAATGGTGTGATGTTATTGTGATGGCAACACTGCCAATGATGGTTGACAGAAGACCCTTTGGATTTCAGGCTACATGACTCATAGTTTTTCACACTTTCTTTGGTTGATAAATTATTGGAAGATACTGAATGCTTTAAAAATGAAGTCTACTAGAACTGCTCTAAATAATCAGTGATAAAAAAGGGGTATTTATATTTTAATATAATAATATAACCATGATACAGTCTGAATTAAAGCTAAAGCTACATATGCTGTTTTAAGCAGATGAATGGTGCTTTTAATGTGTATAGCACTTCATAATTAATTATGAATATGTTTTATTCAAATCATGTTGATTAGCTTGGATGTTCTGTCTGAATTTTCAACTCAAGATGCATATCATTATGTTAATTTTAAACATAATTTTGTAAATAGTAATAGAAACTACATAACCAAAGACATTTAAAATACTGCATCATGAAGTGGTACGTTTTCTATGGAAGAAAAATAGACATTCTCTATTTCAGAGGTTGAAACCTTTCTTCTTTTCAAGGCTGCAGTTTACTGTAGAATTGCACACTGAAAACTGTACTCAGAAAGTGGGTGAGGTCAGGGTAGAAAAGTAAACTCAGACAAGAAAAATTGGTGGACCCAGGACATTTTAAACAGTTTAAAAAAGCCCTAGCAAAACAAAACAAAACAAATCATATACTTAAACAAACACTCTCAGACCAGCAGTACAGTTCTTAAAACTGTTTTGCCAGAAATGTCAGCAATATTATAAAGGTCTGGGATAATAAAAGGGTACAGAGATCACAGATTAACATTTTTACTTTATTTAGAAGATAAATTATCAGTATCGTTAATGTTTAATTGGAAGTAACATCCAGTTTGCATAATGGATTTATTTCCTGGTAAATGGCTAAAGGATTGTTGAAGTCTTAATAATGAAATGCAAAAATATGTGTGCTTTAAATGGAGAAAGGTCAATTACTCTTTAGTAATACTGGATTTAATTCCATTTTTGCTCAGAGAAGGGCACCCTAGATAGGCATGATACTGTCTAATATAAATGCTGAAGTGCTCTGGACAGAAAAATAAAACATAGAATGCTTACTATATAAGAGACTATCACCAGCCTGATTAGATTGCATGATTCATTCTTCATCTAATGTGTTTTCATCTGAAGAAGTCAATTATTTTTTTCAAGTGGCAGGGAATTTACATGGTGGTGTTCATTTACAGTGAATGTGTTACTCCACAAACCAAATCAATATTTTTAATAGGATTTTAAAAGGTTTTTTTTTAGTAAACACAGTATAATTTTGTCACACTAATATTTAGTTTTACATGACATAACCCACATACAATTTAATTTCATTTTTATACCATTATTTTATTCTTATGTTCAGATACCAAGGTATAAAGGACATCGTAAACAGAAAAGGTGGTTGAACACAGCTGAGCAGGTAAAATGCATGAGCAGAAGAACCTGGCAGGTGCTTCTGTTTCTAACTTGAGTAAAGGAGCAGCTTGCACTAAAAAGTAAATGGAACTGGCTCAATTGCATTTTGGTAAACTAACTTCACAAATGTACAGGAGTAACAAGTACTTTGAGACACACAATATTCATGATTTTATGTACATTTAAGGAAATGTATGTAATTAAATTAGGTTTACAAATACTTATGAAGTATCCATTTGCCTGGTTCCCTAATGACTTAATAAGTTAAGTGTTTCCACATGCTGATGCTTTGTATCAAAAAGTTTTACATTTGAATCCTCTAAATTTAATATATACATATACTTACATAATTTAATTGGCAACGTTCATGAATACTATCAGTTCTTGATTTTTGTAAACTAATCCCTACATGACATTTCCTACGAAAAAATGCAGAGAAACCTGGAAACGCTTGAAGCACTTCCCCAATCTTATTTGCAGGTTGGCCTAGAAATGAGATACGAAACCTCCAAGCTGTGGAGGGCCCTGGATGAAGTGGATTATGTAGACTCTTTTCAGTCAGGATTCAAGCTGGGCTATAGTACCGAGGCAGCATTGGTTGCACTTGTAGATGACTGTAGGAGGGCTTGGGATGAGGGTGGTATATCTGTCCTGGCCCTCCTGGGCTTTTGATACATCAAGCGTGGTATCTTGCTGGACTGGCTCCAGGGATTAGGAAGCACTGTTTTGCGGTGGTTTTCCTTTCTCTGTGGCCAGTACCAGTCAATTGTGGTGTGGGAGGAGAGGTCCAGCCCTAGGCCCCTGTTAGATGGGGTGCCTCAGAGCTCGGGTCTCTCTCCCTTCCTATTTAACATCAAAGCTGATGGGAGAGATCATCAGTACGCTGATGATACCCAGTTACACATCTCTAACCCATGCTGGACAAGTGATGCTGTTCAGGTGCTGGCTCAGTGCCTAGAGGCTGTAAGGGCCTGGATGGGGAGAAATTGGCTGCCCTTCAACCCTAGCAAGATGGAGTGGTTGTGGGTCTTTGGCAGATCTGGTGTGCAATTTGGGGACCCTCCTGGACTCGCAGCTCCTGCTAAAACAGCAGTTGGCAGCCGTGGCCTGGGGACCTTTGCACAAATTCATCTTGTGCACCAATTGCGCCCATTTCGGGACCAGGAGGCCTTGCTCACAGTCACTCATGCCTTAGTCACCTCCTGTTTGGATTACTGCAATGTGTTCTAAGGGTTGTGCCTTTGGAGACCATCTGAAAGCTGCAACTGCAAGATGCAGTGGCACACGCAGTTTTGGATGCCCAGTGGTTCACCTGAGTTACATCACTGCTGCATGAGCTGCACTGGCTCTCAGTTGCTTTCCAGGTGCAATTCAAGGTGATGGTTATCACCTTTAAAGCCCTGAATGGCACAGGTCTAGGTTATTTGGGGTATTGCCTTTCCCTGAGGGTATCTGCTGGTTCTACTAGCTTAGATAGGGTGGACATGCTCCAGGTCCCCTTTCTTAAATGTTGTCACCTGATGGGACCTTGAAGGTGTGCCTTCTTGGAGGCCTCCCCAGCCCTTTGGAATAGCCTTCCACCTGAGATCTGAGGGATCCCTACCCTTTTAGCCTTCCAGAAGGCCATGAAGACTTGGCTCTTCCCCCAAGCATTGGGCTAGGATGGGGGTTGAGCTGGAAAGTTGCTGGTCTGGTGCCTGGGGGGAAGGGTGGTTTTGTTTTTATCCTGTTTTTATTACTTGTGCACTGCCTAGAATCATTCTATTAGGTGGGTGGCCAGACAAGTTCTGTAAATATTTATTTATTTATTTATTTAATCTTGTTGTGTATGAGATGGGCGGCAGAGAAATTTGACAAATAAATAAATTTTCTCTGTGGTGTGGTGTTGCTTTTCTATGATATAACAACCAGGTAGCAGTTTTAGCCATTTCTCTTTGTCACAGGATAATTACTATCTTTGGGCTTGTCCTTTGGCTAGTAGGATAGGGAAGTAAGAAACAGATGATTCAGCAGTGTTTTATTTATTGCTGTATTTGATCACAAGTTGATAGATGCCAGTTTTTTTTAAAAAAGTATATAGTAAAAAATAGAATAAAAAGCAACAAATAATAATACACCTATTAAGATGGGGAACTAGTTGTATCAGAGTACAAAGAAGAAAAAAAACTCAATTTGAATCAATATAAACTGAAAGCTAGAGGGTAACTCCGAAGAGTATGAATTGCCACCTGATTAAATGACTTGGAAAATAAAGCATATTTTTACCAGGTGCAGGAAGAACTTTAAAGTAAATGCGAAGCAAACCTTTGATGAGAGAATATTATACAATCAGGGGGCAATTCCTGAAAAGGACATTATTCATAGCCACTTACCATATCTCACAAATCAGGATTAGTCAGTGCTTGAGAGACTATTTCAAGATTTGGATAGGTAGAATCCCCCAGTTAACGAAGTTCTAGATCATGGTGATTTTAAAGATCAAACCCAACACTTTAAATTGTTGGGCAACTGACTGGGAAAACTAACAGGAATAAAATTATTAGTTGTATGTTTGTAATGCTTATTTTAATGGTCATCTTAAGCAACAGCTGAAGTTTCCAAACCTTTTTCAAAAACAGCCCTGTTGCTATACTGTAAGTACCATCCATTAAGCAGTGTCACCTGAAGGAACTTGGGAAGCATGTTTTCTCTGTTACAACACCATCCCCCTCAACATACATCTGGCCCACATCCTGGTGGTGGTTAACGTAGCTCTGAGGACCTGGTTCTTTTTCCAGGCCTTGGGTTAGAGTGGGTGGCGGGTCCTGTGTATTTGTCTTTTAATGGTTGTTTTTTTCTGCTGTTTGGGTGCTTTTTTAATTGTATTGTATGATTGTTTTTACTGTACCCTGCTCTGACGTCTATCTCACATCCTCTGTAAAGAACTATCATGGTTAATGATATAAAAACTACTCAAATGCCCAGCTTGCAATATTTAGCCTGCATACATTTTTGCAGGTAGTAGCTGTCAGGGATTGCATATCAGGATTGTTTCTTTGTTACTTGGTCACGGTTGGTAACTAGGGTTGAGTGTTGCTTGATCACACCCAATAGCAAAGCTGGAAGGCCCTACTGTATCAAAACCAGATTTAACTCTTGCAGGAATGAACCTGTAATACCACCTTTTTCCTACAGTGAGTGGAGTTGATCAGGAACTGATCACTGAAGCTCAGGAAGAGAATGTTGGTGATTAACTTGTCCTAATCCTTGCTTCTCCCCAAAAGACATTTCTTCAAAAATGTTTGTAATGCCATCTTCTTAAGACCAGCTTCTAAAACAAAAATGTACTACTTTCATATTTATCCAGTCATTCTGTTGCGTCTAGATGTAATAAGCCAAGAAGCTGAACACATGGTTAGCTGGATCTCATGCTGTTCTTGTCCTCAGATATTAATATTAACATCCATCCAACAAAATAAATTCAGAAGCTACCTGAGTATTTTCACTGACCAGTGTCTACTAATTGGAGAATCTCAGTTATGGTGGATATGCATCATTTTATATGATAGAATATCTCACCAGTATCTTAGAACATGGAATTGGGAAATTTAAAGTATAACAGAAATTGATATTAGTTGCTAGCTCCACCTTCATTCTCTCTGCACCCTTTAAAAAAGCAGCAGGAAGGAAAAAAAAGCAGTCTTGGAAAAGGTATTAGTAAAGAGATGTGATATGAAAATACACAAGCATTTTTCCTTATTCCTGACCTATTAAGGATTATTATTCTCCCTTAACAGAAGAGCTAGACAAATGGCGATTTCTAGCTGCCACTCAGTTCAGTCAAGACTTAGCTGATACTTTATTTTCACCAAAACTGGTTGATAACTGATTTAAAAATAAAAAATTATCTTCGCTGGCAGTGGATTATTTTTGTGCTAATGTATCTTTAGCAGAATTAAATAGGGAACTCTGGTTTTATTTTCTGGGCAGTTAGTTGAGATTTCAATGTCCTGTCATTTGTTTGCCACTTCTTTAATGCCAGAAATCATTTATGTTTGAACTGACAAGGTATTCTTTTTAGTAGATGGTTTTGAATAACTTCCTTTACATAAAATATATAATTTATATTAAATAGACATTTTGATCCATATTAGTTACTGATACAGAAGTGTTAGCGAGTGTGTTATTAAAAGTTGAACCCATTTTGGGATGAAAAATAATTCTTCATGGGCTAGTGATAGGGTGAAACTACATGTTATATGTAATTCCATTTTTTTTTAAAGGTTCCATTCAAATTGTATAGAAAAAATATAATTTGGTATTGAAGTTGCAATTTGAAGGAGAGATTTCTTGATCTTTTACTATTGAGATTTTTTAATTTAATAAAAATATTCCTGTTTCTGTGTGTATAAGTTGGAAACATTGATATATTTAGCAGGTGTATGATTATGGATCTTATTTTTTAACTTATTTATTATTTATTTATACTTTCCATATCTGTAATCACTTCATTCTCACACAATTCTGGGTGGTTTATAAGCTAATGTTTCCCTCCTTTTTTCCTTGCTGTAAATTATGTATTTTAGATGTTGAATGTGGCAATTTAACAATGGAGACTTGACAACTTGTAGAAATAATTGAACATGACGTCTAGCGCTGCTATGACTGACTATAGTCAAGTTATAATTTTACATCTTTGATATTCTTGAGCAAAAAATAGGAAATACATCAAGTAATTCTAGTTTCTCATACCCTTTGCAAAGAAAAAGTAAGACCATGTGTGATTATTTTTGAACTTTAGATCTTTTTAAGGATATTTACTGGTCTTGTTTATGAAGTGATTGCGTGACAACAGGTGTTCAGTGGTTAATTTTTTGCCTTAACTAGAAATAGCTTTTTCTATTCATCGTACTCAGACTCTGCAGTATTCAGAGTGGAAATACACATTTTACAACATCATGTTTACCACTTGAGTGTCTCAGGGGGAAAAAATTAACAAGGGAGTGGGAAAGAGTGCTTAACCTCTTCTTAACCTCTTATTCTTTTATTAATTTGGGTTTTTTTATTTTTTTATTTTACATGTCAATTTATTTAGCATTACATACTGCTAATTAAATTCATTGTGGGAGTATTTGGTACTTTAAACTAATAACAATAAGTAGAAAACTATTTTTAACTTTACAAGGCTCTGGAATTGGGATCTCTGATTACACCTGCAGTATATTGCAGCATATATCTGAAGAGGCTATTAATGTGATACCATAGTCACAATAATCATATAAATTATTGATCCATTGTTCTGTGTTCTCCTATTATTAAAACTAGATCACAAAGGAAACAGATTCTGTGGCTTTATTTAAGTGAATGTGTAATTTCTTTAAGGTTATTGAAACCAGTCATAGTGATACAAGCATCTTGTCTGGAGAAGCAAAGAGCAAAGGCAGCATTCACTTCTTACCAAATGAAATAAAACTAATTTCTGAACCAAACAAAGAAATAGATACCAAAGAAAAAACTAATCTAGCAACAGAAGAAGATGCAGGGGGAGATTCTTTCTTTGATGATCCATTACCAAAATCAGAACGATCGTATGGTTGGTAAGTTAAATATACTGATCTAATGTATTTATTAGTTTTTTTTTAATTTGAAAGATGCTGTATTTAATTTTATAGTAAATAAAGGGTAGTCTTTAGAAGCTTTTCTTTTGCACAAAAGAATTGATGAGTAGTTTGCTGTACTTCCTATTTAGCACTACAAAACCTTTTC
Source organism: Candoia aspera (assembly GCF_035149785.1). Classification (NCBI taxonomy): domain Eukaryota; kingdom Metazoa; phylum Chordata; class Lepidosauria; order Squamata; family Candoiidae; genus Candoia; species Candoia aspera. Next base: position 77,311,700 of record NC_086153.1, on the reverse strand, counting down.
TTGAATTTTCCAACCTATCGGTTGTACTGCTAAAACCTTTCTAGTGTTTTCCTGCCTGAATAAACCATGGAAGAGAAATATTTTTAAAAAGAAAAATAGAAAATACGTTTCCTATTTTCAGTAGAACCTTTTGATGTAAATAATATTTACATTATTTATGGAAATGCATTTGACCATAATGAAGCCATGATTCCTTGATATGTCTGCAAAAGATGACAATGCCAGAACATTAGTGTTCCAGCTTGGAGGATCCTATAGTAAGCTCTGTGCATGCAAGGCATCTTTGTAATATGTGATATATAAAACTGACTTTTTAAGCTCTTCTAGAAATGCATTTTTGCACTAGGAGCAGCTGCCTACATGGTATAAAAATGTGTTCAGAATGATAAGTCATGAAATATGCTTAAGCCTTTTCATATGCTAAAATGTCATTTCATTTTTCGGTCTCTTACTGTGGTACTTCCATTATGTATGCATTTTTTTTTCAATTTCAGCTAAGAATTGAAACAGTTAAAAGCCTGTTAGTAAAATGTAATAGTTAGTGAAAATTATTTTTTACAGGTTCAAAGAATTAATCTCTCTATAAACCATGTCCCTTCAGAATTGCCTTCTATGCTGAAGAAAATGTTTAACTAAATCCAGAATTCTAGCTTAGTTGTATACAGATTATATTACAATCAAATCTCTTTTTTCACAGAACTATTGATGTTGGTGCTCAATAGTTCTGTGACATAAATATTACAAAGAATCTTCCTATAAGTGAAAGCAGGCAGAAGTCTTAGATTAAGTAAGAAACCAGTACAGAACTTTACATTCAACCCTTTGAGCAGGAGTTACTATTCATTTTGCTAGATGCAATATTTTATTAATAAGTGAATGGTAAAGTAGTTCGAAGATGACTGCTTTTCCCACCCCTTTTTATTAAAGGAAAAATGACTACAACAAAGCAGCAAATGTTGCATCTCTTTCTGATTCATTACCTGTAAAGAGTGGTCTGAATTCTTTGAGTGGAGTACCTCCATTAAAGGAGTCTGACAGTAAGTATTGATGTAGATCTCTTTACTGTATTGAACAGAATGTAATGGAAATTGGCACTCCCACGTCCTAAATTTCATGATTAGCTTGTGTTACATGATCAGAGATTTAATCCATTTGTCATTCTATTGTATAAGGAAAGTAAGAGAATAGACACTTACTGGCTGTGATGGCTAATGCATTGCAAGAATACAGAACTGATAGCTGGCAACAAGATGTACTGTTTCATTACTGAAGTAGCATTTCTCCAAAAACCAAGTTAAGTGTTATCCTGGGAAAGCAAAAATGTACCATTTGTCTTTTAGATGTACCCAAAGGCATGTGAGTGGATTTTTACTTGCGCAGTAGGGCTTTACTTTCTCTCCCATTCCCACTACATTCCCCTCCAAAATCAATTTCAGAAAGTGCTAAATTTGCTATATAAGTAACTTGGCATGGCTATTCCATCAGTAGAGCAGGGATGGATAGTTTTGACTCAATTGCCAAATCAGTTCTAAGCCAGCAAGTTTGAGTCTGCGTTCGTTCGTTCATTCCTTGGCAATCACTCATAGCCTAGTAAGATTGTCTTCCAGGATTAAAATCTTAACAGGGATCCGTAAGTGGCTGTAAAGGCCAATTCTGGATCTGCACAACCTCCCACGTTGAGGGCCTAAGTTTCCAGATGGAAGACAGTCATGATGAGGATTTGCTTGGCATGCCTTCCTCTTAGCTCGCTTCTCCTTTTCGCCCTGTTCTTGTGCTTTTTCAAAGTCTGTAGCACCTTTAATAAGGGCTGATCTCCAATTTAAACTCTCAAGAGTTAGGACTTCCCAGTTCTCAGTGCTGATATTAAACTTTTTAAAATCAGCTTTGAGAACATCTTTGAATCTCTTTTGCTGTCCAATATTCCGTTTTCCATTCTTAAGTTGGGAGTAAAGTAGCTGCTTTGGAAGACGATGATCAGGCATTGGAACAACATGGCCAGTCCAGTGAAGTTGATGTTGGATGATCATTGTCTCAACTCAGGTGGTCTTTGTTTCTTCCAATATGCTAACATTAGTCCACCTATCTTCCCAAGAAATTTGCAGAATTTTATGGAGGCAGCATTGATGGAATCTTTCAAGAAGTTGGAGGTGGTGTTTGTAGAAAGTCCATGTTTCACAGGCTTACAATGGGGTTGGTAGTACAGTGGCTTTGTAAACAAGCATTTTGGCCTCCCTGCGAATATCACTGGTGGTATGAGTCCACATACCACCAGTGGGAAGAGACACCCCACTGGGAGAATGTTGATCCAATACAATTTCACTTCTGTTTACCCAATGCTAATTCCCCAGTTTCCATTCATGCACTCTCCATTTACGCAGGCACGTATTCTCTCAGTTCACATATAAACTCTTTTTTTCCTATGTCTTTGTAAATATAAAATGTCCCTTTTCTAGGCCAGGTTTTTCAAACTGTGTTCTACAGAATACTAGGGTTCCATGAGAATTTGTTGGGGTTCCATGAGAGACTTAAGGAGGAAAAAAAATCACTCAAATGCAACTCTGTCATTAGAGCTTTGCCATGATTAAAGGTTCCAGGATTTTTTTTTCTTTTGACTTACGTTCTGCAGCCTGAAAAAGTTTGAAAACCCCTGTTGTAAGATGATGGTTTAAGTTTATGGGCAGGATTAGGTCCATGAGGAAAAATTCCCCTGGCTTTAATATACTGTAGAGATTGGGGAAATGGGCAGCTCCTTGTGTGGCTAATTTTTCCCTTCCTTTCCTATCATATATAACTCTCTGCACTCAAAAACCTCAGGTGGTTAAGAACAAGCAAAGATCACTGTGTCCCATTTGGACAATTGCCACTGTTTAGGAAGATTCCCAAAATCTTCTGGAAGAGATTTTTCACAAATACAGAGAAAAGGAAACAGAAAGGTAGATTGCTGTATCCATTATAATAGCAATATACCAACCTAAAGATAGGATTTAATACTAATAATATTTTCAAACTGTTATTTTGATTAAGAGATTTTATATAAACTGCATGCACCATTTTAATTTGAATAATTTCTATTTTACAGATGCAGACTCACTTTTGAAAGATGTAAAGATGGTGAATTCTAAACTTGGATCACTTGAACTGGGCAAGTAGCTTATCTGCAGAAGGACGGTTAAAAATGTTTGTATGTATGTAGTTGCAGTATGGCTTTTCTAGGAATTAATATGTTTTGCCATTGGGTGGTACATTTTGCACATATTTAAAACTGTGTTATTCTCAAACTTGACTTTTTTCTCAAAAATAGCTAAATTTCATAATATAATAATAATGAAATATTAAATTTATATGCTGACCTTCTCCCAGTGACTCTGGGCAGTTTACAGTTGTTAAAAATATTTAAAAACTAAGAACAATACAAATGAAAACAGTACGAAATAAAAGAGCAAAGATGGTAGAGAAAAGAAACCCGGAGGGGAACAAGGAAAAGGAAGAACAAGGAGTCAGCCATCTTCACCAAAGGCCTGAGCCACATCTTCAGGGCCCGTTAGCAGTTGATGCTGGTGTCAGATAAACCTGTATGGTAAAAGATACAATTTCAAATTTTCTAATTCTTCATTTAATTATTTACAAACAGGAGATGAAGATGAATATGTTGATGATTTCAACAGGTAAGAGAAAAATATTAAAATTCCTAGGCTGTTGTTTTTCAGGAAGACAGGCATTCTTCTAAGTATGATAAAAGATAGAAGTATATCAAACGGTTTCATAGAACAATAGAATAAGAGCTGGAAGTGTCCTTAGAGATCATCGAACCCAATTCCCTGCCTGGTACTGAAGTCACTGCTACAGTATTCACATCCAGCCTTAGTTTAAACAACTCCAGTGAAGGATTGTCCTCACCTCCTGAGGCACCATTGGCTCAGGTTTAGCTTGTGATCCACCAGACATCCAGACTCTTTTGCATGGTCTCCTCCCACCCCATCTCCTGCCCCCAATCCTATGCTAATTCTCTGATGTTTCCTACCCAAATGTAGAACTTTGTATTTGTCTCTGAACGCCATCTTTCTGGATTTTGCCCACTGTTCCAGCTTGTCAAAGTCTTCCTGAATCTTGATCTTAGAGAAGTCCTCTAAGGTGGCTGCTATTGTCCCATCTTTCTGTTATATGCAGATTTGATAATCATTTTTATAAATGTTATTTTGCCACAGTAAGAAGTGGGAAAAAAGTCCATGGCTTCAAATGAAAATGAATACTCACATGAGGTAGAAACCAAGATAATGTATTGAGCAAAGCAAAAGTGTAACTTTAGTCAGGCAAGGTGTTAGAATAAGATGTAGTATATTCAGTAGAGGAGTGTACATATAGGACAGAATCTCACATTCCTCAGCTGTTGGAAACTCCTTCCTTTTCAAAGGCAACAGAAAGAATTTCCCATATTCCAGCTAATGCATAATTGCAGGATAGGCATATACTGAAGTTGCTCCCTAGGAGGATTTTCCCAGCTTATACTGTATAGTACAGGTATTCTGTTGCAATTTTGCATACTTCTAATTAAGCTTACATTGTTTATATTTTCTTGTCTGGTAATCAAAAGTTTTATGTGAGATAGAACCAGCTTACCTATCCGGCCCTCCAAGGTGGCTACCTTGACTGAGCATTTCTAAAGGAGAAAGATAAGACTCTTGAGCTACACTGAATGGGGAAATAGCTAATTAAGAGAAGCAGTGGAGGGGGGGAGTACAGAGGATTGCTTTTAAAAATCTAAGCTCTTAGCTATGCTATGCACAGGAATACAAAAGAGAAACTATTTTTTTTAGAACAGCACAGTACTCACCTAAACCTCTTCATTATTATAATTGTCTTCTGAGTTTGTTGTTGTTTATTCGTTCAGTCGCTTCCAACTCTTCGTGACTTCATGGACCAGCCCACGCCAGAGCTTCCTGTCAGTCGTCACCACCCCCAGCTCCCCCAAGGACAAGTTTGTCACCTCTAGAATGTCATTTATCCATCTTGCCGTCATCTCCTGCTGCCTTGTTATTAGCAATGCTTCCTAAGGCCCATTCAACCTCACTCTTCAGGATGTCTGGCTCTAGCTCACTGACCACACCGTCAAAGCTATCCCCGATGTTGTTATCCTTCCTATACAGGTCTTCCGTATATTCTTGCCACCTTTTCTTGATCTCTTCTTCTTCTGTTAGGTCCTTGCCATCTTTGTTTTTGATCATGCCCATTTTTGCCTGGAATTTACCCCCAATGTTTCTAATTTTCTGGAAGAGGTCTGTTGTCCTTCCTATTCTGTTGTCTTCTTCCACTTCCGCACATTGCTTGTTTAAAAATAATTCCTTGTCTCTTCTGGCTAACCTCTGGAATTTTGCATTTAATTGGGCATATCTCTCCCTATCGTTGCCTTTTGCTTTCTTTCTTTCTTGGGCTACTTCTAGTGTCTCAGCGGACAGCCATTTTGCCTTCTTGGTTTTCTCTTTCTTTGGGATGTATTTTGTTGCCGCCTCCTGAACAATGTTGCGAACTTCTGTCCAGAGTTCTTCCCGGACCCTATCTACTAAGTCCAGTCCCTTAAATCTATTCTTCACTTCCACTGCATATTCCTTAGGAATATTAGTGAGCTCATATCTAGCTGATCTCTGGGTCTTCCCTAATCTCTTTAGTCTGATCCTAAATTGTGCAAGAAGAAGTTCGTGGTCTGAACTACAGTCAGCTCCAGGTCTTGTTTTTACCGACTATAGATGTCCGCCACCTTTGGCTGCAAAGGATGTAGTCAATCTGATTTTGGTGTTGTCCATCTGGGGACGTCCATGTATAAAGCCGTCTCTTAGGTTGCTGGAAGAGAGTGTATGTTATGCAGAGTGAGTTGTCTTGGCAAAATCAGCCTATGTCCTGCTTCGTTTTGTTCTCCCAGGCCATGCTTACCTGTAATTCCAGGTGTCATCTGACTGCTCACCTTAGCATTCCAGTCTCCTGTGATGAAAATAACGTCTCTTTTAGGCGTGTTGTCCAGTAGGTGCTGCAGATCCTCATAGAACTGCTCTACTTCAGCTTCTTCAGCACTATGATGTTAGATGGCTTGCCCTGAATTTGAATTGAGATCATTCTGTCGTTTTTTGGATTGTATCCAAGCAGTCCTCTGCAGTAGCACTACTCAATCCATTCTAAGAGTGCTTTGCCCTTAAAAAAGCAGTGCTGGCAGATCATATATGGCCTCCAACCTGCATTTTTTAGATCCCTTCTTTATATACTCTGGATGTTTTATGTACACCTAATATGTTAAAATGTTTTGTAGAGTTACAAGTTTAGTTGCTTTTATCAGTTCCTTGATATCCAGCAGTTCACATGTGATAACTGTGAAGTCAGTTAAAATTGCATCTGCTTAGATGAGTTTTTAGGAGCAAACTATTTGTAAATCAATATCAAACTGGATTTGAGATGCCAAGTTATGAACGTTGTTTAAACTAGTCCATGTATTATTTTATATGCAGATTATTCTATGTAGGAATAAATCCTTTATGATTTCATTGCAAATGTGCTAAAGAATCATTTCAAAAGGAAATCAAGCTATATGTATTGTGTAATAAATGCATCTGGTGTTTTATTTCTAAGAATCCAATATTAGATACTTACAGATTTTTCTTGTAGAGTTTTCAAGATAGAAAACAGATGGAACCAAATGTTTAGTTTTTTCCCCTCACTTTTATTGTAGTGTTATAAATCTTGATACATTGTATTATTTCAGTGCAAATTTCAATGCAGTAATATTTATGTAATATGATTAAAGATTATGAACATTTTATCTTAGTATTTTAACTTTTCCTTTTGTTAGCACCAGTCATAGGTCAGAGAAAAGTGAAGTCAGCATTGGTGAAGAAATAGATGATATTTCTATGGAATTAGAAGACTTTATTACTGGCGAAAAAGTATGATTTATTTTAATTTAACATTCTAATTGGGGTTGGGGATGTATCTATGTAGTATATAGCAGAATAAACCATTGCAGGGAAAGAACTTAAAATCGCAAATTGAAATATTTATGTTATTCTATATATTGATTTTGATCCAAAACTGTTCTCAGTAAAGTATAATTGAGCTGGCTATAGCATATCAGCATATCTGAATATGAGATCACATTTTAGCATAATGTTAAAAAATGTTTTAATAAGCCCAGACAATCTTGTGGTAAAGAAAAGGGAAGGAAGATGAGATTTGTATAGTTGGGTTGAGCATATTACCCCAAGATAAGTGAACAAGTCCCACACCTGTACAAACAGGTCCCCAGTTTGTACAGAATAATAAAGCAGGAATTGTGCAAACACTAGCTTGTTACAAAGTCTGCATATAGACTGTTTGCTTCTGTGTAGCCCTTCCCACTAGTGCAAGCTGCACTAAATACTCAGAAATTCAAAGATTAATGTGATGCACAGGTCTAGGATCCTAGCTAGTTACACTTCTTTCAGTCCAGGATTTATAAGCAAAAAGCAAATCCTTATTTATGATCTTGAATGTAATAACTCAGGTGTGATACCACCATAGGTTTTTCATCTTTGATTGGGAGGAGCCAAGTAAAAGGGAACAGAACGCATGCACTGTTTTTCACAGTAATCTGTATAATTGCAGCTTTTAATAAAGCTTAATACTATGGGTGTGCATAAACCACGAAATCCAGTTCCAATTCGGAAGTACTTCGGGCTTTCGTAGCCTAAATACTTCTGATGAACCACAGTTACTCCAGCTAATTCTTAGCAGAATTGGATGAAATTAGCAGACACAGTAGACTGTAATAATATGATGAGGCCTTCCATATTCTAAATTCTGTTGTAGGGATTTGTGAATTACTGCTTTAAAATAAAATTCATTTTTCCAATATTATTATAAAATATGTTAGTTTCATTTTATATTTAAGCATTTTAATGTTCTAATTACGGGATATAATTTGCTGTTGAATATTACAGAAATCATAGTCCCTTGTTTAATCATGTCAAATTTTAGACAGATGATAGAATTTTGTGCAAAGAAAAGCTATTACATAGAAAGTCTAAACACTGTGGGACATGTAGCTTGAATTTAATCGAAAAAGTGGTGCCTAACATAGTGTCCATTCCTAACCACAGTGATGGCAAACTGGTAAATAAGTGTTGCGATGTCATTATGCAGCCTCTCCTCTTTCAAATTTATATTACAGCATCACAAACAAGTACCAAAGGAGTGGAGTTTGTATTGTGATGCACATTTTGTCACTTCTCACCATATATGTTTAGCATGGGATGCCCTGTTGGCAATCACACAAACCATGCCATCTCCAGTAATGGTTTCTGATCCCTTTGCCCACTAAAAGTTATCCCACCCACATATTTATTGGCTATATGAAATTAGTTATTTCCTGTTTTGTTTTTGCAGTTAATAGCAAGTGCAAGGTAATCCAATCTAGATTGTGACTACTGCACACTGGATGAGGAGATATTTCATCCTTCTTCCCATCCATTTTGTTTTGAATTGCAGAGGATTAAAAAAACATACGAACAGCAAAAGCCATAATTTAAAGAGTTGTATTATTTAGTGGCCACTTCTCCAGCCCAACTCTGTACCTGAATGGACGTTTTGGGATAATAATTATAGAAATCATAAGCTAACCCAGTCTTATGTGCTTGGAGCAAGAAGAATGAAACATTAAACCACAGTGGTAAGCCCATGAGAACTGATGTAGAAATCTTCAAACCAAACTAGAGCTAATCTTTTGTTATTGTATCATGTGGACACATCAGTTGTTTCCTTCCACATTATCATCCAACCTGCTCTAGATGGAGCTCTGATTTATTAATCAAATTTATCATCGCCCATCTCCCAAAAGGGACTCTGGGCAGTTTACAATAAAAGATAGATAAAAATATAAAACTATAAAACCCTATAATGCAAATACAATAAATATAATAAAAACCTTGATGGTTAAAAGTTCTTTATGATTTGCAGGCAGAGCTGGGTCCTTCTAAGAAACTAACCATTCCCAGAAATGGCTACTCTCCCTCCCGCCCCAGGCATAATTACAGAACCAGGTCTTTAGCTGTTTCCTAAAGTCCAGGAGGGAGGGAGCTAATCTCACTTCCGGGGGAAGGATATTCCAAAGGGCAGGTGCTATTGCAGAGAAGGCCTGCCTCCTGGACCCCGCCAGATGGAATTCTCTTGCAGACGGGGTCCGTAGCATGCCCTCTCTACATGACCGGGTGGGACAGGCTGATGTGATGGGGAGGAGACGGTCCCTTAGGTAACCTGGACCCATGCCATGTAGGGCTTTAAAGGTGATAACCAACACCTTGAATTGGACTCGGAAGCATACTAGCAACCAATGCAGCTCGCGGAGCAAAGGAGTGACGTGCTGATCTTGGGAAACCCAAGATTGCCCGCGCAGCTGCATTTTGCTACCTAGATTAGTACTTAAGTGAAGGAAACTGAGGAGGTAGGAGAGGTAAAAATGGGCAAATGGAAGAAAAATGTGCATACGGTCACCAAAATTTTTGTTGTTAAATCAAATAAAATTAAACAATATCACCAGATTGCAAGGAAAATGGAACTGTACAGAGTAAGGACATTCCTCCTCCCCAATTGAGCCTAGAATTTTACGGAGATACACATCCAAATTAAAACAAAGGACATTATGTCTGCTTAACTCCAGGTTGGCAAATCCTTTGCTTTGATTCTGAATTTGGAGTTCATCTAAATCCAATATACATCATTACTAAACATCAATGGTTTTTCATGCCTATAATTCAGATAATGGAATCTTCTGTAGCTCAGTGCCTTGGCTGTATATGTAACAATGTAATTTAATTCTGTCTTTTATAGAAGCAAATAACGTGTAAATTTGTAAATATTTTATTTTTAACCTTCTCTTAAAATTAATAAATCATTTTCGTTATATGGGAGTTCTGTCTCCTTCTAGCTAGTTATTTTAAAACCTTGAGCAATATAGCTTGGGATTGTCAAGTAAAATAGCCTTAGAGAAATGCATCTTTTTCAAACTGCTCACAAACGTAATAAAATCGACCAGAGCTTTAGAAGATATAATAAAATATTTAATACAAGTAAGCAGTAACAAAGGCTCTTAAGACAGTTAAGGAGTATTTTGTTAATGTCTATGTATTTGTCCTTCATTATTTACTGTAAAATTTAAGCTTCTGTGATTGCAGTCCTGTGAATATTCATTTGGAAATAGGTCTTCTGGCAAAAGAAAATGCTTAAAAATCAGAATAAGAATTATGAACTGTGTATGGTTAGTCTGATAGTGGTTTCTAAGATATTTGCAGAATGTGGATTTAAGATTTTTGAAGAAAAAAGAAGGAACTGAGGAAAAAAAACAGTTAAGTGAAAGAATCTTACAACAGGATCTCAGTAACAAAATGAGGGGTGGGGGAAAGGTTGATGAGAACAATGACCATGCTTAATCTCTCTCTCATCTGGATGCTCACATGAAAAAGAAAACCTGCTGCTTTAGAAGAGATGGGAGGGCAGGGGTGAGGTTGGGGGACAAACACAACAAAATCCAGCCATAGTTCTTCCATTGACCAAGCAGGGAAAGGCTGCACTGAAAAACTCAAATACAGCACTGGGTTAAAAAAAAGGCAAATTCTTCAAGCAGTTACATAGTAGATATTAAAGTGGTGGAGAAAAGACCAGAAGATTGGACAGCTTTAGAATGATACCTTCTTTATTCTGGAGAACAGTGGGCAATCTGGGGTTTTGAAGGAAGAAAGACCACTGTTAGTGATAATAATATGAATCAGGCAAGCCCCAAGTCCATCTTAAAACTTGATGGAAATCTGTTTTTGTTTTTATTACTGTTTTTAATGTTTTGCATTTTAATTACTATATTATATTGTATATTTTAATTATTTGAGAATGCTACAGTCTGATTTAGTCTATTCTAAGCAGTTCTGGGAAAAGCTGGTTCTGAAGAGTGGTATACAAATTTTTAAAAAATAATAACCAAAGCAAGGATAGTTACATCTTACCAAACACAAATTCCAAAACACTAGCTGTATTTGGGTTTGAGATGGAAGAGTATATAATAAGTATACCTTTATCACTGAACAGAAGAATTGAGTTATTTGATGCCTGAAGGGCAAGAGATCATAAACAAAAGGGATTGATTAACATTACTCCTGTGACTTCACTACAAGCTTTTAGATGACATGACCATAAGTGACAATATTTCATAATTTGATTATCTGTGCCCCAGATTCTGGAATAATTTATTTGAAATGGTTGGTGGCCAGGTATTCAAGTTATGCAGGGCGCTATAAACTTACTTGGAGAATAGGCATAAGCATTTTAGTTTAGTTTATTTCTGGCTGCCTGTTCCAGAACAAAATTAAGCTTAATCTGAAACTTTGGGGAGGGACGCGGTGGCGCTGCGGGTTAAACCGCTGAGCTGTCGATCGGAAGGTCGGCGTTTCGAAACCGCGCGGCGGGGTGAGCTCCCGTTGCTCGTCCCAGCTTCTGCACACCAAGCAGTTCGAAAACATGCAAATGTGAGTAGATTAATTGGTACCGCTTCGGCGGGAAGGTAACGGCGTTCCGTGAGTCATACTGGCCACATGACCCGGAAGTGTCTATGACAACGCCGGCTCCAAGGCTTTGAAACGGAGATGAGCACCGCCCCCTAGAGTCGGACACGACTGGACTTTACGTCGTCTGAAACTTTGAATCAAGGGGTGGGTCATGCCACTCTTCTGAACAGGAATGCCTCTTCAGTAACAGGCATATGTTTTATACTGTATGCTGTCTTAAAGTTATGCTGATAGAGCCTTTTTAAAGGAAAGTAATATATTTAACATTATAATATAGCCTGAATTTCAGCTAATTTTTCCCCATTTTTCCTTCCTAGCTTGAAGACCTCACACAAGACTTCACTGTTTCTCAGTTAAGCGCTGAAGCAGATTACCTAGAGGATGTTGCATGAGTAGAGAGAAGAAATCTTAAATGGTGGGACTGATGACCTTTGTAGGCTGTATTTTAAGACAATCAATCTACTGAAATATCCCCTCCAAAATTGTGCCTTGTATTTCAAGAGAAAAAAAATGAAAACCAACAAAGCTGGAGAGGGGAAAGATTTTAAGCTGACAAAGAATGGAGTATAATACTGCTGTCTAGTTCAATTAAGGTAGCAGTTAGGTCCCAGAAAGATGTCTGTTGCAGGCGACAGACACGCCACCATTGATTTACAAACATTCATAAGGGAAGAAATTCATAAAGCAAATGAAGAATGGCAGACATGGTCTAATGTTATGGCAACTGTCTAGTTTTTTAGCTGAAAAAAGTAAAATTCAGCGAGGTTGCTGTTTTGTTGACTCAGTTATAATCAGTTTTCTGTATAATTTATCTTTTAGCTACTGAAGTTATTTTAGTTGACAGGACATACATGACAAGATTCTGAAAATGGCAATAGAATGCCTAACTTGAGGCATATTACAATACTAGTTCTGAATTATAAATCCCTCAGGATTTGTAGCCAGTTGACCTTTTTTGCAACTTAACCGTTTAGTTCTGTGTGGCCAAGATTGCTAAGTACTTCTGAATATTGCCGCTGGAATATGAGCCTTAACTTTAAACCTATTTTTTATATATATTAAAACATTGTTACCTTTTTGTTAAATTTAATGAAAGTTATAAATGATTATTAGCATGTTTTTTTTCTTTGAAACACAGCTGAATGCAAAATAAAAATACTTCTAAAAACACTTTAAAGCTCTGTGATGAGAATCCTTTATTTAAAATACAGTAATCCTCTTTGTGATCCATGTTTTTTTTTTAACAGAGGATATGAACAGTCTTCAGCCTGCTTCTAGGAACTTTTAAGTTACACTGTAGTTCACAGCACTTAAGATAGTTTTATCACATTTACAGATATGCTTATGATTAAATGCATATGGAAACAATGTTTACACATAGGCTTTGTGAAGTGTTTTAATTACATTGAAATTATATACTCCATTGAAAGGGGCAGGTTTTTTGTTTCGGGGAGGTTTTAAAGGGTAGGAAAGAAAAAGGCCTCCAGAAAGTAAACCACTCTCTCTCAAGAAAAAGAATATGCTACCCAAATTTTGTCGCCAGATTTCAGCAGTCCAATCTTGGGAGGCCACTAACCTACTACTATTCCAAGTCATAGTAAGTTTGGTTTAGCATAGCATGTTGTATGAACCCATCAAGTAAATTAACTCACTGATTTTAAGTATTTCTGGTATTTGCACTGTACTTCACATATGCTCCAGGCAACATGATGGGGATGAAGTGTCACTGAGGTTGTGGTCCAGGCTTTCTAGAGGGTACTGAGCTGATACGTCCTATTGAGTTCAGTAAGTGGGACTTACTTTTGAGTACACACATAGGATTGCATCTCAAGTCTGTGAGGCAATGTGACTTGCACTGTAGCTACATGTATCTATAAGCAGAAGATAGAATTTTTTCAAATAAAGAGTAAATTCCTTATTTCTGTTTCCTATTAAGTGTAAATTGAATAGTTATTTAAAATACTTGCAGCATAAACCTGCAGCTTTATTCAGAAATGTGGCAATTCATTTGGGGCTTAAATGACCTGTCTTGGAAACTGGTAATTCTGTCATATCCTGGGTGACTTATTTCTCATCCACTCCAGTCTTACCGGATCAACAAGATGACAAGATTCTGCAAGAGAATAAAGATAAATTCTGATTTTACCACCATATAAACTAAATGTGATGATATAGCCAGAACATATGGAAAGTCAGTGTGTACCTGGAAGCCCTTTCCTCAGTGGGAAGCAGAAAATCAAGCAATCTTTCTGATAACTCATTTTCTAACAGCTATTTCTCATTCTAAGAAAAATAGCCAAGTGATGATATGTAGTAGACATTTTTCCATACCAACAAGAAATGTGCTAAAGGCACCCAGCTGTTGAAGCTAGGATAAGTACTAAGAAAAGACAATGACTACAGATAAGAAACTGAATAATGGCTTATTCTGCACAGTGTGAATGAATGTAAGTACCACTGGCTGATAACACAGTTTGGCTAAGACTATGGGAAAATAATTGCATGTTAACTTCTTTTTCTGCTCTAGCAGCTTCATTTTGAAGGACAAGTTTCTTGTTTTTGAGATTCTTTGCTAATCTCAGCTCATTTCAACAATTACAGGCTACCTTTTTGCGGTTCTCTCTTAATTAGCAGGAGCCTCTACAAAGATGTCTGCCAATGCTAGAATTGTAAATAAACTGTGATTAATACTTTATGTACCTGAAGGAAGATTAGACATACAAAAAACTCATCTGCCTTGATTATTGTATTCTCAGCAAATCTCAGATGATTCTCTCATTTTAAAAAATAGCATTGGGAGAAAATGTGGCTTTTTCAGATAAGCACAGTATTTATCTGAACTACTGTGTTTACAAGAGAAAGGAGGATCACACAGGTGTTTTTTTTTTTTTCCTGCCACTGCCACAATAATGGGCCCAAAGGGACTCAGGACAAAGAAGAAGAAGAAATGGCCAAGGCCACTGTGGGCTCTGCTCTGGTACTTAATTCAGCTCACCCCTTTCTGCCACTTCTGGTAGCGATACTTTGCTCAGCGGCCTGAGAAGGAAGGTGCAGCAGCAGGTCATGGTGAACATGAGGCTCTTGGACTGGAGCAGCACAATTTAGAAACATCTGTGGGCTTCCACTTGCCATCTGGGCCCTCTGCATTTGCCAACCACTTCCCCTGCCCCTGCTATATTTTATGTCACTGTGCATTTTCCTTCCTTCAGTTGCAAGTGCTGGAGGAGGCAAAGGAAGCATCACAGTCGCTTCTCACTTTAAAAAGTGTAAGTGTGGGGTTGCTTTGTGAAGCAACCTAGAGTGGGTGACTTCGTGCTTTGCTTGAACTTGCATGGAAGTGCCTCTTTGAAAATCACAGCTGTGGAAAAAGATCAGGCATACTGTATGTACTTGGAACACAATTAAAGAACATTTGGCCCTCCAGATGTTGAGCCCTCAGCATTCCTTATTGTTGTCCATGCTGGCTTGATCTGGGTTGTAATTCAGCAACATCTGGAGGATTAATCTGATTTAGGATTAAGACCCTTTAGTAGAAGGGATCTAGTGCTATGACAAAGATTCTGGCTTACAATAAAGTGGTATGTTTGGCTGTGTGATATTGTCAGTTGTAACCTCAAGTTCTGCTTTTCTGTTCAGTTAAAGTTACACATACAATTCACCCCAGTTCTTTCATTATTACCATTTATTGGAACATAACATCAAGTATCATCAGCCTATAATATCTATTTTTTTTAAAATGCACCTGCAAGCAAGCTGAATTTGGCAAACATTTTAAATCTTTTATTTATATTAAACCTACATCTTCATTTCCCAGCATTTACTGTATTGTGCTCGATCTATCTATCTATACATTGTCATTTCTGTTTTCATTAGGGTTTTAAATTGTATGGATTAGAGGTACTGTAGAGGCTTTAATTGTTACTAAATTATGTATCCTGTAAACTGTCAGGGTACCAGTTTAATAACAAACAAACATCAACTCCACTCCACAAGATCAGACCACTTTCAATCAAAAATATTACATCCTCTTTCTTCTTTTCATTCCATTTTTTAATCCATGCTGTTCATCATTTACTCATCTATGCTCTCTGTTGCAGTCTTCTGTATATCACAGTTGGGCCCACAGATATTGACCTGAGTTGCCCATCATGGCTTTGGTGAACCAAGACTTTCACACAACACTTTTCAGTGATATAGAGGAGGTGTGGAATGGTTACAAACTGAGTCCCATCCATGCCACAGACAGCATTTCCTGAAAACTGTAAGAGCAGGACCAGTTTGGGCACATTTGGGCCAATCTGCCCCAAGTGCTATCAAATACATACATATAATTATGTATTTCTGAACTGACAAGCTGATTATCTACAGAGGGGGCTTCTTGGGTACACACAAGTCACACCTGTAGCATTTATGTTGTCTGCATGACCTCGTGGCAAAATTGAAGCAGAGGCATTCAGCATAGCTGTGACTAGGCAGCAAGCAGCATCTCAAAAGAAAGATTTTGTTTGTGCTTTTCACACAGTGTACTGTATCCATTTAAGAAAATGCCCTGCCACCGTCTATTTCTATCATCCCAAGAAGCTGCAACTGAAAGTAAACAATTTACCACAACTCTGCAGTGTAGTTCATGATTATCCCCCCTGCAGAACAGAGATAGGGAACTGAGAAACAATAGTTGATGACAGTTAATATCTTGGCGGTCCTCCAGACCGGAGCTCACAATTGCTCTTGCAGGATATAATTGCCAGTAAGGTCTTTATCTTATCCCCCACTTTGACCAACCATCAGGCCGGGTGTTCGATGCGGCAGCAGCACCGCGTGGGAAGAGGGATTTTACAACCGAGTTCACCCCAAGCCTTTAAAAGAAAAGGTCGTCGCTGCCGTTCCCGCGAGCTTCATAGTGCTCCAGCTCAAAAGCACGCTTTCAATTGAAATGCAGCCTTCGAACCCCCCGTTATTTCCTATTACGGCTGTTTCGCCGTTCCAACAGCCTTTACACCTGAAAGCCAATGAAGGAATGCTAGTTATAAGCTG
Organism: Candoia aspera; assembly: GCF_035149785.1. Lineage (NCBI taxonomy): Eukaryota > Metazoa > Chordata > Lepidosauria > Squamata > Candoiidae > Candoia > Candoia aspera. The sequence continues at coordinate 77,295,099 of NC_086153.1, read as the reverse complement.
CCTCCACAAAACCAGCGTCAACTAAGGGACCGTTGTCGCTTTTCGCTTCCCCACCAGGGCTTGGAGCTTCCCTCCCTCATTCGGCGCAAAACGAAAACCGCCGCTCTCGAGTCGGCCCGTAGCCGCAAGGCAGGGAGAACCCCGCCCCGCCCTCCATAGTTTCCCCCTGCATTGCTGCTGTCCCCGCTTTGGAACGGCGGTGCGGCTTAACTTCGACGCCCCGCCCCCCACGCGGTAGCGGGGGTTCTAACGGAGGGCTCGACCTGACACGTCACAAGCCATTCTTTTCCTTCCCTTTAAAGAACTGGAGCGTGGCCTTCTCTGTGGTCAGCGTCCTCCGCTGGGGGATTTGGAGGCTGGGCTGGGGGAAGGGAATGTAAATGTGGGCAGAGGGGGACCTGGGCTTCGCGGGAAAGGCGCTGGAGGGCTCCGTCCCATAGCAGCAGGGCGTCCTATCCTTGCCCTAGGCTAACTATTGGGAAAAGGAGGAAAGAATACTTAATGGCTCAAAAGAAGGAGGCAGCTCAACTCCTCTACTGGGGAAGGAAAAGAGAGGGAAAAGGTTGACAGCCAAACATGGAGGTCACCTAACAGTGGCATTGTCATAGGGTACAATGAAAAGAAAGAGGTATTGATACGCATACAACATGGGAGGAAGAACTGGACGTGAGGTTAATTGGATTTTGCGTGATACTGTCTCGCTGGATTAATTTACTTCTGCTGAAGCCCATTTATTGAAGAACACAACGGTTGAACTGGTTTACCTCAGGGCTTTTGGCACTTATTTAAACGTTTGTTACTTAAGAAGTCCTATTGATAATGCTTGTGAAAGATTTCTTTAAAAAAAAAAAGAATTATTGGATATTCCTAAAGCAGTACCTTTATGAGAAATGGAAAGAAGTAGGTTAAATTAACATATCATTTGAAATACTGTTAGAAGGCCATATCCTTTTAAATTGGAAGCAGATTATTAAGAAAACTTTGAAACAAGATGCTTTTGAGCTCAACATGGTTACAAAATGCATTCATTAGGCAAATCAGAGAATGTGATTATGATTTTATTGTTATGCGACTGCAGTTGGAATATTAATTCAAAATGTTTGTCCTATAATTGCTAATTTTTGGCATGATAGTCATAGGATTGTCAATATGACTTTCCAGTAATAATAATAAATTGTAGCCCATGTATAGGAACTTACCTGGAATGATGGTTATTTTGTTTGGGGGTGAGGAATACGGGTAGACAAAATAATTTGTTTACCGTACTGCTTTGGAAGGACTAAGCTATGCGTGACATGAAACAGTGGACAGTATAAGCATTTCAATCTGTGATCAGGCATCCTAGGTTTAAGCCTGCCAGTACTCTTTGTTTTCCATGTGTCACTTGGAACAGGAGGGAATGGAAGGTAACATTACCAGGTGCTGCATAAAATTAGACCACAGATTAAATATAGGTGGTGGCCCATTTTGTTTTTAAACAAATAATAAGCTGTTACCATATTTACTATAAAGTTGTGTAGATCTTTCATTTAAAGAATCTGCAGGGTGTGAATGTAGCAACTCTGTGCACCTCCTCAAATGAAATGTATCTATGTGCAGCGGCTGTGTGATTCCAGGATAAGGCGTAGCTGTTTTAAGGAGTTGCAGACCAATGCTGCATTAGTGGCCCTTTGCCCCTTGGCATGTTCTAGAGCATTTCTTTTATCTTCTTTATCTGCATAGCCATACTATTTCTACTTTATATGAGCATAACATTATTTACTGCAACTTTCTAGAGTAGGACAATAAGATAATGAAATGTGTGCACTTTTTTTTAAAGAAGTAAGAGCTATTCCCTGAATGATTTCTTTTTATTTCTACTTTTAGGCAAAAAGAATAAACTTTTAAGAAAAACAAGGAACCAAACCTTGCACTAGAATGATTTCACAGTCTCTGTATTTTTCCAGTTTGTACAGCTATTCTCTATATAATCAAGTTAAATTATTTTTCTGTAGATAAGCTGTGTCAGGTAGGTGCTTTGATATACTAACACAATAACTCTATTTTGTATATTGAGTATGTGTGTATAAAACCTCCCATTTAGTATACTGTATTGATCCATAGATTTTAGGGAAAAAAAGTACCAGAATGAAAAGAATTCTTAAGGGATAGCTTTCTATCAGAATTACATTCTCTGCTTTTATCAAAAACTGATTTATAGTTTTAAGGTATTTATTTGAGTGTGAAGTTAGCAAATTGAAGTAGAAGATATTTTAACTAGATCCTGTATAGTATATGCTTCTTAAGAGCATGTGTCTGGTATTAAAAATGCTAGCAGAAACAAGGCATATGGGGAAAAAATCCTCTTACATCAGGCATCTCTCTAACAGTCAAATGTTTGTGGATCAGTAAAATTACTTTTATAGTCTTATAAAATTAATTGTGATGCTATGCTTCTAGGAATTGTCCATGTGTAGAGTTCTGGTGTCGTAGAGTTCTCCCTATCGAATGTAATCTCCGCCACTTGGATTTTATGTTTATTACTTTATTACTTGGTGGTTTGTTTGGTAATTTATATATGGATGGTTTCAAATGGTTTATTTAATTGTAAACAGCCCAGAGTCCCCCCTTTTTGGGGGGAGATGGGCGGTGATAGAAATTTGAATAATAAATAAATAAATGTGTAACATATTTCAGACAATTTCTGAAAAGTTGTAAATGGTCAAGTCAACTTTGGCAGGGACAGTACAGGTAGTTCTTGGATTACAATGGCAGTTGGAACTGGAATTGCCATTGCTAAACAATGCAGTGGTAAAGTGCGACATCATGTGACCACACTGCTTAGCAATGGCAGTTCCAGCAGTCCCATTCCTGTTGTTAAGTGAGGACCGCATGAGTCATTAAGCAAGGACCCTACCTGACAGTGACTTCTGACTTCCTGCCAGTTTCCCTGTTGACTTTGCTTGTGGGAAGCTGGCAGGGAACGTCAGAAATTGCAATCACATGACAGCAGCTCACTGCAGTGTTGTAATCATGAGCCAGGTGCCAGGCGACCGGATTGCAATCACGTGACTGTGGGGCTGCTGCGATGGCCGGACCTCTGCGGACCAGTTGTAAGTCCCCCTCGTTCAGCACCATCGCAAGTTTGAACAGTTGCTGAATGAGTGGTTGTAACCCAAGGACCACCTGTAAATGCATGCTGCTTTAGTAAGAAAATTCTGGTTATTGAAGGGGTGTGCTGAGGCTTTTCTACTTGAAAGAATAATAATCCTAATAATCCTTTTTTTTCTATAGTTCTCTGTTCTCAGTCATGGCTACGTTAGAAAAATTCCGTTCTGTGATGTATATGACTAAGCGCAGATTAAGAAGAACGTGTACCCTGGATGAGATCAAGAAAGATACCTCTTTTTTACTTCCCCCTCCAGACGGGGGTTGGGGTTGGGTTGTAGTCGCAGCTGCTGCTACTCATTGCTTGCTTGTCAGTGGATTTCATAGTGCCTTTGGTGTTTACATGCTGCCCCTTCTTGACACTTTTAAATCAAGTAACTCGGAGATAGGTAGGTCATTGTCACATGCTACATTATTTCCAGCATAGCTTTGATATATTCATACTGCAGTTTTATTTTTCAATTATATCTTGCTTAACAGCCTGTAAGCAAGCAGTTTAACCTGTATGTCAGTGCTCTCGAAGACCACAAGAATTAGAATAATTTATATCAGTGAAACATACAGTAATTATTTCGATCTTATTACTACTTTTTGTATTTTTAATTAAATGTATTTGTCTTTCTAAGCCTGGATTGGATCTGTCAGCTATGCTTTCATTATGATTTTTGGTCCTGTTTCTGGAAAACTTCTGGTGAAATATGGAGCTATAAAAGTGGCGATAATTGGAGATCTGGTAGTCATATGTGGTCTAGTGTGTTCATCCTATACTCACAATTTACGTTTGCTGTTTTTCACTCATGGAATCATTGTTGGTGTGGGATCAAGTATGGCTTACACTCCAGGTAATGCTTTACACTAAAATCAGATCTAGTCACATGTTTGTTCTGTTTTTGAAAACATTATATTTTTGTTTTGCTTTTCTTTTGTGAAAGAAAAAATAAGGTCATAATGTAGACAGCACTTTTTCATGAGAAAATAATAACTGAGCATTTTTTGTTTCAATAAGATGAATAATTCGTAACAGTACCAATGTAGAACAAGGTATCATTTATATATTTTAGTTTCCTAAAATAATTTACAAAGTATTGGAAGTTGTAAAGAACTGAAAAATGTACTGTTTAAAAAACACTAAAACAATAGAAGAAAATAAGATCTTGTATCTTGTACAATCTCACTGTCTCTGATATTAGCTATTTTTGTACAGTTCAATTAAAAACTTGCAGTCTAAAACAAATTTTGAACACACCTTCACATTTTTGCAAATCATTATATAAATCATTTCACTTTAATAAATAAACTGCAGCACAAATAGAATACTTGATTTTAAAAAGTTTTATAAATGGCTGCTTTGCTAAACTGTGACATTTTCTTCCTCAGAAAGCTGTATCACATCCATTAGGAGGGAATGCATACAAAGGATATATGCATTTTTAAAAATATATCCTAAATAGTATAGAAAGTTATTGAAAATTCCATTTCTAATTTGCAGTGGAAGAACACTTAATTTGGTAGGGCTAGAAAGTCATTTCTACCTGGAGGTGCCCTTACTATTCTACTGATTATGTCTTCTTTTAATCAGATGTGTGGATTCAGGTTGATGCAAATCAAAGTCATCCTATAGGATGTACATTTTAGGAAATATATAGTTCCAGTAAAGAAAATACAACAAGAACTATTATCTTAACTCATACTGGCCACTGTTGTTTCATTGTGATCTACACCAGAAGTTCATAGCCTCTGTTGACAGGTCTCTCAGAGATTTGCAAAAAGTTGTTACCATGTAGTTTTTAATGGGAGCGAAAAAATTAAATAAATGACTGAAGTGTAGTAAGTATAATACACTGTATTAGTTTTTAATTAAATGTAAATGAAATCAAATTTAGTTTGTCCTAACTGGAACTATTGTTTTTTGGAGTGTCCCGTCCAGCAGGCTACTCAAGGCTAAATTGGCTCTTCATCCAAGAAACGCTGTACAGCCATAACCTACAATAGGCTTTGGGAAATTCTACTCATGGCTTCTTTCTGTATCTCCAGAATGCCCTCCCCATCATACTGTTAGAGAAGGAGGCAAAATGCCAGAATTTAAGGCAATAGGCTGAGCAATTTTTTTTGAGTTGAAATAAATGTAGTAAGTCTGTTAAGTCTATTTTATGCCTATTTTAGCCCTTTTCGGTTTATCTGTGTTTGCCTTCTTGCTATAGCTACCTAAGTTGCATTGGGGGGCTGATCAAGGAATTCTCCAGACTTCTGGAGTGATTTCTAAGGGGACTTGAAGGGCTAGGACGTGGTCCCACAAACCTTGCACACTTATAAAATCTCATCCTGCCCAACACAGAGGCAGTAAATTTCAGTTATTCCATTCATCCGGTTTAAAATTAGTTTGGTGTGCAAATGACCCCAGCATATGTATTTTTCGTGCAGTGCAACTGAGAGCAAGCCTCACTGACTACAAATAGTACCATCATTTTTAATTGGGGCCAATGCAAAGAAATGGCTGTACACGCAAGCTCTCTCCTTTCACAGATCTGTTTCTCATGCTTAATAAGACTAATGCAGTGAGAAGTAACTGGACTTCAATATAAAACAACTGCTTTACATTACTGTATTTCTTTATAGGCCTGATCATGGTTAGCCTTTACTTTACTACAAAGCGCTCATTTGCCACTGGATTTGTGATGGCTGGAGGGGCTGCAGGAACTTTTGTACAGAATAAACTTCATCATTATCTCATTCAGGAACTTGGATGGAGAGAGAGTTTACGTGTATATAGTGGAATTGTATCCATATGTATTTTTGCTGGATTTGCATACAAGCCTCTTCAAAAACGTATGTAACTGGTTTGGGCATTTTTAATTAAATATATCCTTTTCCATGGGGGGGGGGCGAAATCCATGTTTGGTAAGACAATAATACAAAATAACACAAAAAAGAGACCTCTGCAGTCTTTTGAATTCCCCCAAACAGTGACTCAGACAAAATAGCACATCCCCCAATTAATAAATAAGTAACAAAATGGGAATAAAAAGAAATAATAAAATCTAACGTTCAGGATAAATATTACAACCATGAGGTTTGCAATTTGATCTCAATCTGGGATGCAGTTCTTAGACTAAATGTCCCAGTGGACAGTGTCATATAGGAAATGCAAATTATGTAAGAGGTACATGATTCTTCTCAGTAGGGCTCCTTGTTGACTTTTGTTCCATTTAGTAGAAGGGAAAAAATTGGCAGATGTCATTTTTCCCTCAAGAATAAATCTTGCTCTTGCTTAAATTAAAAGGTGACTCTGCTTTACCTTAGCACCCTTTCATAGACAGCTTTCCAAAGTCCCTTTCTCATTTCATTTAAATAATGTGTTGGTAATATTGGGACAAATCTTGTGATAAGATAATATATAACCATTGACTACAGGCGGAATTATAGATTATAGACATCATGGGTCTTTAAGAAGGTAGATATATCCATCCATCTGTTCAGTTGTGTCCAATTCTTGGCGACTGCCTGGACTAGTCCCTGCAGTTTTCTTGGCAAGGTTTTTCAGAAGTGGTTTGTCCTTGCCTCCTTCCTAGGGCTGAGAGAGAGTGACTGGCCCAAGGTCACCCAGCTGGCTTGGTGCCTCAGGCAGGACTGGAACTCACAGTCTCCCAGTTTCTAGCCTGGTGCCTTAACCACTACACCAAACTGGCTCTCAGCTATATGTTTAGTTTCCCTCAACTTGTAATATCTAATTCAACTTTTCTGTATCTTGATGTGAGTATGATGTGCGTAGCAGCCAATAATGTGGAACAGAGCAGAAAATGTACATTAATTCATTGTGCATGTGGATAGAAAAGAACTTGACATGCCTTAAGTGTGCAGAAGTAGGTTGCACAATCATGTTTTTAATTAAATTCAAATTCTGATCAATGATTGTAGTAAAGTTTATCTGCCAAGGATTATTTCAAGAGGCTGAATACAATTGTATATGGCCTTGCAATAGCTAGAAGGAGGAAGTCAGCATGTTTGCCCCTTATTATTATTATTTTTTTTGGTTTCCCAGACCTCAAAGGTATTCCACTATAGGTTTTTGGTATTCTACTCTTCCTAAACTACCTATTCCCTATCACCTGCCCTCATTTATGATTTTGTCTCCAATCTAAGTTGGGTTCTCAGCTAATAAATTCAGGAGAGGATTATGTAAATGGATACCTGCAAGCCATTATCAATAAAGAGACCTGCCTCTTTGACTGATTTATTTATTTATTTAATAAATGTATATGGCAGCTTTTCTGTGAACAGAAAAGCTGTCACAAATTAGGAAAGACGCTGCCATAAAATGCTTTAGAAGATAAATCCATTCTACTGGGAAATAATTTAGTTCCTGAAATTTATGTTCCCTATTTCTTTCATTTCAGTAAGATTATGGGTGACATGTACCTGGAAAAAAGATGGTTTTCAGTTTGAGTGAATACCCCAGAGCTTGATATCCAGGACTGCACCTAAGCAACCTGACCCATTTATTAAATCATCCATGCTGTTTGCTTTTAGGAATGCAAATTACTAATTCAAGTAGTTGCTTCAAATATCTAGAACAAACGTCCTTAACCTTGGGAAAACGTAGCTGAACTGCAGCTCCTATTATCCTGTCAGCGCTGTAAAGTAGACAGGCTAAGAAAACAGTGCTATGTAGGTCTAAAACTTACTGGAACAGTTATAATAACAGAACCTTGCAAACCTGAATGTGCTTTCCCCCTTCCTCTCTTTATCTTTGTGTGAACTAGGGAGGGGCCTGTCTGAGATGTTTACTCAAATTAGTTTTTGGAATGGACTTGAGCTGCACTTGTCTGATTGTTGCCTTTGTAGCAGCTATTCCTTGTGTCGTTCAAGGCCATTCCTTATGCCCTTTACACATCCTAGCAGGTTGGCTGGATTATGGGAATTGTAGGCACCAGGATAGGAGAAGGCTGGTGTGGTGTCTATGCATGATAAAGGAAAATTGTTCCTGCCACAAGGAACCCATTCTCCCTAATGGCCCTACCTGCTCCAGCATGTCCATCAAGAAATGTTTGCATACGTTCTCATGGTATATGAAATCATTCTTTGCAATCATCAGCCTCAAAATAATTGGTTAAACATCACACAAATATGTCCTGTGCACATTTGTCATATGTTCTTTATGTGATTCGGGTTACATATAACTGTTGTATTTATTGCTTTCTGATGACGAACTTCATCAGAATTATTCTATAACATTGTGTAAATAATAGGAATAATTTGTTTTATTTTTACTTTATATTTTAAAGATAGAACTCATCCAAGTGTAGTTGAAAAATTTAAAACATCACCACTAAGAGGTTTTATAGTTGATTTAGGTTTGTGGAAAGATCGTATTTTTGAGGTATGGGTCATTTCTCTTGGATTAGCAAAATTTGGATTCTACATACCTTTTGTGCATATGGTAAGTTGTAGTTACCTTTGTTTTTTTTTGCTTTTCTGTTATAACTTAGAATGCTCCATATTTTTATAGCATATGTAAAACCTGTATATTCTAAACATGTTAAGACATGTGGCTAGCATTCAGTCTTTTTCAATCTTTTAATCCTTACTAAGTTTTGGAGAAGAAATTGAGACGCAAAAGTGGGCTACATCAACCTGGGCCAAGTTGATTTATTTTGAGTAGCAGTAAGATTACAACTTGTGCATAATAGGTGGATGGTCACTGCTAACAAAGGTAACTTTATTTCAGTAGTGTCAGATAGACCAACTGCAGTCTTGTTTGCAGTAACTTTCCAGACTTGAATAATACTTAGTGGCTTACCTTTGAGGAATGTTTTTTGTAAGAAAACATGGTGTCATTGCCTCAGTATCTAAATTTGATGTCCTCTTTATCAAATCCCATAGTCCCCTCTCAGTATGAGCCAATTATGGAGGCACCAGATTGGAGAATACTGATGTAGGCAATGAAGGTAGAAGTCTGGAACAAAAGATTGGATTGTCAGTTAATCACATCTATTTCTTTTTGCTGACTGCTTGCACGAACCTTTTATTTTTATTTTTATTTATTTTTTTCTATCCCACACTTAAGATTTTTATTTCCATAAATAAGTCAAGGCGGCGAACATACCTAACGCTCCTTCCTCCTCCTCTTTTCCCCACAACAACAGCCCTGTGAGGTGAGTTGGGCTGAGAGAGAGTGACTGGCCCAAGGTCACCCAGCCGGCTTTCATGCCTAAGGCGGGACTAGAACTCTCATAACACACCTGATTGGCTCTTGGGCTGAGAGAGAGGGACAGGCCCAAGCTCACCCAGCCGGCTTTCATGCCTAAGGCGGGACTAGAACTCTCATAACACACCTGATTGGCTCTTGGGCTGAGAGAGAGGGACTGGCCCAAGGTCACCCAGCTGGCTTTCATGTCTCAGGCGGGACTAGAACTCTCATAACACACCTGATTGGCTCTTGGGCTGAGAGAGAGGGACTGGCCCAAGATCACCCAGCCGGCTTTCATGCCTAAGGCGGGACTAGAACTCTCATAACACACCTGATTGGCTCTTGGGCTGAGAGAGAGGGACTGGCCCAAGATCACCCAGCCGGCTTTCATGCCTAAGGCGGGACTAGAACTCTCATAACACACCTGATTGGCTCTTGGGCTGAGAGAGAGGGACTGGCCCAAGGTCACCCAGCCGGCTTTCATGCCTCAGGCAGGACTAGAACTCTCAGTCTCCTGGTTTCTAGCCTGTTGCCTTAATCACTAGACCAAACTGGCTCTCAAGTATTGCTCAAACTGTTGCTATACTTAATTACTATGTTACTATGTTATAACTAGTGTTTACCAAACAGAGTACTTTTGAAAAATGCAACCTAACATGTTCAAATAGCTGTTGCTTTTCTTACAGATGAAATTTGCAGGTGATTTGGGTATTCCTTTGGAAAAAGCATCCTACATTATGGTGGGACTTGGAGTAAGCAGCATGATTAGTTGTCTTCTGTTTGGAAAAATTTGTGATATTGAAAATATCGACCGACTTTATATTAATCAGGCATCCATATTATCTGTTGGTAAGTTTCAAAGTAAGCTTCTGGATGTGTTTTGTCTGAGAAATCAAAAAGTTTTAATAGAGCATTATGATTCTAGAAGCACCTACAGTATCACTTCTAGCAGATGTCAATTATGTCAGCACAGTTGCAGGTTAAAGCTGTGCCTTAAGTTAATTGTTGTCCAGTCTTCTTGAGGCCGTACTTGAGATGGGTTGAATTCCACTTCCCACAGTCAGTGATCAACATAACTGGGAACTAGAGAAATGGAATCTGACACTTGAGGTAGGTAGAAGGTTGAGAAAACCTGACTTCCTTATGCTACCCCAGCAGGGGGCACTAGGTGTGTGGAACCAATGCATGGATTCCTCAATATGTAGCATGAAGGACAACTCACTTCTGCTTGAGAAACAGAAAATCCTTGGCAAGCAGAACTAAATTATTGGAAATTAGCAGTGGCAAAGCCTGATGATCATTGTTCTATCTCAGTTTCCATTACAGGGTTAAAAAACTTGTTTTGTTCATACAGAAGCACATCTCCTTCATGTTTTGTTTCATTTTTCAGGTGTGGTCTACTTCATTATTCCTCATTGTACATCTTATGCCTCTCTCGTAGGCATTTGCTCCCTTTTGGGATTTTTTGATGCAGGAAACTATGTTCTCCTACCTGTCCTTACATTTGATTTGATGGGAGCAGAGAGAATGCCTGTTGCATGGGGATTTATGATGACTGTCAATGCAATTAGCTGTTTTGGTCCACCCTTTGCAGGTAAACCAGTTAGTGTGATTGTGTGGTTTTTCTGTACAGATACAACTGAGCATTGTTAGCCTAGATTAAACTTTATTGCTAATCTGTCCAAGAACTGACTTTTCCTATGGCTTTCCCGTTTCTTTTTACAGGTGGTCCTTGTTTAACGACAACTTGTTCAGTGACCATTCAAACTTACAATGGCGCCGAACAAGTGGTAGTTGCGACGGGACCTTGTTTTACAGCCGTTACAGTGTCCCGCAGCCATGTGATCACAGTTTGCCACCTTCCCTTCTGGCTTCCCACAAACAAAGTCAGTGGGGAAGCCAGCAGGAAGTGGGAAGTCACAGTTATGTGAAGCCCTCGCTTAACGACCTGCATAGTCCTCACTTAACAATGGCAACTGGGGACTGCCGGAACAGCCATTACTAAATGGCAGGGTCACATTTTTTTTGACTTAACGATGGAGTTTCCAGTCCCAATTAGCATAGTTAAACAAGAACTATTTGTATAGCTTTTGGATCAGGAAGATGTGTGCTGTGATTACTTAAATCTATTTGATACTGAAGCATGTGGTATCATTTAAAATAAAGTTCTGTTTTGGGAAAGGAGGCACAGAAAGTAAACAATGTATTTGTGTTTCAGGTGCAATGTATGACACATATGGCAGTTATACCATTGGCTTTGTAGTAACCGGGATTTGCAATATTGCAGCAGCTAGCATACTCGCTTTAATACCCTGGTTGCAAAGAGAAGCAGTTCAGTCAACGAAAAACTACATTAATGCTTCTGTATGTATATTAACCAATACCATAGTGCCTTGGCAATCACCAAGTCCTTCATTAGGGGTAAGGAGTATTTGTTGATATTTCTTTCTCTAAAAGGAGATTCAGCCTTTTATTTTTGTAGTGTGAATTCTGTGCCAGGCTGGTCTTGGGCAAGCATTTTATCATGATGTCCCTTTCACATTACCACCATTTCTGTTGAAAGGTGGTAGAGAAATTAATATTAAATCTTCATCATGGTCTTTGTGATTTGCACAGATAGGATGTGCTAGCTACACAAAGACTCATTTAAACATCTCAAGAGTTTAGAGATTTTGGCATTAATCCCTGCCCTTCGTGTGGTTCCAACTAATTTTTTAAAACTGCCTCAGTAGCAACATGTTTAGTTAATTTTTCCACAGATTTTTTTCCCAATTGTGTTATTTTCTTTTCTTTTTTTGTCATTTTATTCATTTTTGTTTATTTGTTCCCGGACAAGCACAAAAGATACGGTTTCCTTAGGGTCTGCCTTTAAGGTCCTTAAAGGCCCTTTTGGTAAATCCCAATGGTGGGGGAGCAACCCACCCTGAACATAGCTTATGCCCCTTTTGTCTGGGAAAAGGGTATATTACACAGTCTGGCCAACAATATCAGATATTCATAAAGGAGGCCTGATACAATTACTCTTCCTGTCAGCAACTCATTGGAAACAGTACTTAAAAGCTGTTGAATCCATAGCATCTGAATGTACAGATTGGGGCCTCAGCGCCTGTCTGTCTGCCTCGAATACTGTACAGGTAGTCCTCATTTAGTGACCACAGTTGGGAGCGGCAACTTGGTCATTAAGTGAAGCAGTTGCTAAGTGAAGAATCACGTGACCGCAACTATGCTTACGATTTTACTTCAGCTTACCTTTGTGTTACAGTGTCAGAAGGATACGACGCCAAACAGCTGGGTGAGCCCAAACAGTGAGAAATGTTTCCGGAACTCAACTTACAAGGAAGCTGGGTAAAAGGGCAAATCTTATAGCCCTTTTCCCCTATTCCCCCACCCTTTGGAATGCTCACTCTCATACTGGGATAATTAGCAAGGAGGAAATTAATGTTGGTATTTACAATCATTGGAGAGGAAGGGATTACAAGAGGGTTAGCAGGCACACAGTGCGGAATACAGGAATGCTCTAGTGCTGGCTGTTTGCTTAGAGTGCTGGGGTCCTTAGGAGGCAAACAAAAGCTGAAGGTGTGAAACTGATTAAAGTCTCGTCAGTTACAGGCAGCAGCTGTAAGCCTGGTCACAGAACTGAGCTTGTTATCTTGGTCTGTAGAGAAAAGCAGCTCAGGAAGAGATGGCTTGTTTAGGCAATCTCTCTGCTCTGCAAGGTAGGGAGGAAAAAATGGTTCAGGCACAGGACAACGTGTATTAACTAACTGTAATGGCAAACACGTGACTGAAAGAGAGATGCTGTGAAGCTCATAAATGAGGGCATTGGTCGCAGAGTTACTTTTTCATCAATGTCACACCTGGGAACAGTCGCTGTCTGAGGCAGTCACTAAACGAGGACTACCTGTATATAATCTATCTGCATTATTGTTATTCCATTATTGGGTGTTCTAGTACTTTAATCCATGATTCATAAATGGATAATGCTGACCTTAAAAACATTCTTTAGTTTTTGATACAAAAATGGATGTGGGTTTAATTTCAGACATCAACTCAATATTAACACCTCATGTTTCTTAATGCAGCCAAAGCATCTGGTCCATATTGAAATATTAAAACATGTTTTAGGTGATTACATTGCCACTGTTGTGAATTAGGAAGACAAAATTCTACTTGAAGTCAAGAAAAAAATTTAAAATTGTTGTTACAAAGCACTTGATTTAAAGTAGGTATTCCAGATTCCACTAACAGTTTCCAGAAGAACATTTTGCACCCTATTTTTAGAGTAGAGTTTTTCCATATGGTTAAATATTCATGAGCCTCAACATCAAAACCCAATCTACAACTCAGGCAAACATGTCTGGCTGCTCGTAAATCTGGAACTGAAATACCCTGTCTACTGTATACTATATCAACCCTTGCAATTGCCAGGACCTTAATGGAAATACATAAAAAATTTCCAACAGAGCCCACAAAGTTTGATGTTCTAGATGTTTATTCCAGACAGATATAGTTATATAAAATATAAACCCATTACTAATTAACTTGCTTAAAAAATCAATTTGAATGCTATGAAAAACTTTTTCAGCCTCTAAAGATAACAGTACAGTAGAGTCAGTTATATCTCAAGCTATCTCTGTGTGTGTGTGTGTGTGTGTGTGTGTGTCCATCCCTCTGAGTCAGTTTTGACTCTGGTGAATGCTTGGACGAGTCCCTGCAGTTTTCTTGGCAAGGTTTTTTGGAAGTGGCTTGCCATTGCCTCCTTCTTGGCTGAGAGAGAAGGACTGGCCCAAGGTCACTCAGCTGGCTTCATGCCTCAGGCGGGACGAGAACTCATGGTCTCCAGATTTCTAGCCTGGTACCAAACTGGCTCTGTATTCAAATACCAATTAATCAACATAAATGCTTATCTATTTTTAATAAATCCAGACTAAGAGGGATGAAATATATCTAGTAAAACCTTCTGCGGTCACTTAGCCAATAAAGCAATTAATATTTTTGTATCAACATTAATTAATGAAATAGGTCTATAACTTGTACAAAATTTAGAATCTTTATCAGGTTTTAAAATCACTGTTATATAAGCCTCATAGAATGATAAGGTTGGTTTACCTGACTTAAAGGATTCATTATACATCTCTAACAATATAGGAGCCAATACATCTATAAAGAATGTATACCATTAAATTGGGAAATCATCTGGACCTGGGGCTTTCCCATATTTCATCAATTAAATAGGATTTAATATCTCTTGGAGTGACAAAGGCATTCTTAAAATATCAGTATGATCCTGTGATAAACTTGAATATTAATTTGACTTAAAAATGTATTAATGTCTTGTTGACCAACCTTATCCTCCAATGTATATAATGACTTATAAAACTGAAAAAAAAAAACTGTTAATAGAATGAGAATCCATAATTCTCTGACCATCTTCTGTTTCTATTTCAGAGATTATATTATATTGGCTCTTTTGCTTTAGGCAATTTGCCAGCTCTTTCACCTGATTCCCAAAACTTCAACTTCAATCTTGTCAAAGAAAATTGAACCAAAACTTTGCTTTGATTCTGACATTCCAATCTTTGCAGCATCAAAATTCCCATTTGCTTCTGGGCATATCAGCAGCTGGATGTCCTTTTGGCTTTAATCTAGTTACTCATAAACCCCAGTGCTATTCATATTTGCCCTTTGCTGTTCCCCAGTACTCATTGGATACCTTATGATTCTGATCCTCCAATATCACATTGATACTGTCTGGGTTGTAAACATCCATTTGGTTTCCTTGGCAGAATACTAGAAGGAATTGCTGTTCCTTCTCCAGTGAACTGTAGTTAGTCTGGCCTCTCTTTTGTGACCTCCTCATTATAGCAGTGCATTCTCTCAACTGTAAAGCTCTTAGAGTCACTACAGAGTGCATTCCATGGGGGAGAAATTCCCACCTACATTCTGTTTTCATACCATAGGGCATCTGCTGACTTTGTGGCCTTCCACACTGTGTTAGGAGCTGAAAGAAAGAAAAAATAGCAGGAACCACATTTAGAGCATATATGGCAGGGGGAGGGGGCAGAATTCCTGCCAAAGACTCTGGAGTATTCTGAATAAGGTTCTGATTAAGCAGAGAACTCATTTGTTTGAACTTAAGATGATTACTTGAATTACAGTTTCAGATAAGTAACCATTTCTTACAGGCTGGTTTGGGATGTCAAACATTTTCATTGTCCCAAAGCAGAGATTGAGGACTATGTGGAAGGATGGTTTATAGCCAATTAATATTATTTGGAGATTATTTCACTTAATAGATTTCAAAAAGAATTTGAACCATGATCATGAAAATAGTTACGATAGACTTTTAAAATTAGACACACATGAATGTAATTGTTTTTACCTCAAATACTTAGTGTGAATTCAGTTTATGCAAGAGGAAATGTGTTCAATATGAACTTCCTCCTTACTCATTCTCTCTCAAAATCTGCCTCAATGTTTTTTTAGTGGGGAGAAGGGGGTGATTATTCCCTTTATCCACGGAATGAAAGTATGCTGTTGGACTCCCATTGTTAATATCATCTTTCATAATAATTTCATTTGTTTTCTTATAGAGTATTTCTTCCTCATACACAAAATCTATGGTATCTCCTGAACAAAGTATATCAGGCCATTCAAAAGGATTCAGCATAAAGTCCTTTAAGAGCATACTAAAGTCAGATGCAACATCATTTAAAAGTGGGTCACTGACTCCACAAATGACCTCAGACAAAAGGGATTCTGTGGGTACTGTAGAATATACCAGTGATTTTCAAGAGCAAGGTGAGGGTACAGCTGAGTGGAAGCCAGACCTAGGCAAAACAGAATTAGTATCTCTTCAAAGTCAAACTTCAGTCTCCATGATCCAGGCAGAACCCCTTCTCCCCAGAAGAGAAGAAATTGCATCCTTTTTGGATGAGTACAAGGGAGATGAAGAACAAGCTGAGACGACAACCGAGGGAAGGCCTATGCAGGAGCTAGCAGTGCCAGAAACAATATGTGTGAAAAGGGAAAGGTCTGACTCTAAACAGATGGAGCGCATTCCCCACAGAAAAGAAGATGGAGTGGCCTTCTTGGATGAGTATGAGGGAGATGAAGAAGAACAAGCTGAGACTACAACCGAGGGAAGGCCTACGCAGGAGCTAACGGTGCCAGAAACAATATTTGTGAAAAGGGAAAGGTCCGACTCTAGACAGATGGAGCGCATTCCCCACAGAAAAGAAGATGGAGTGGCCTTCTTGGATGAGTATGAGGGAGATGAAGAAGAACAAGCTGAGATTACAGCTGTGGTAAGACCTGTGTCAGAGCTAACAGTGCCAGAAACAACGTTCGTGAAAAGGGAAAGGTCAGACTCTAGACAGATGGAGCGCGCTCTTCACAGAAAAGAAGATGGAGTCGCTTTTTTAGATGACTTTATTAGTGGTGAGGAAGAGCCTTTAGATGACTTTATTAGTGGTGAGGAAGAGCCTTTAGATGACTTTATTAGTGGTGAGGAAGAGCCTTTAGATGACTTTATTAGTGGTGAGGAAGAGCCTTTAGATGACTTTATTAGTGGTGAGGAAGAGCCTTTAGATGACTTTATTAGTGGTGAGGAAGAGCATTGAGATACATGCCTTCTGCTTCTGATAGAAAAGAAGACAGGATGGCATTTTTAGAGGATATTGATGACCCTAATAGTTATCAGGAGCATCTTAAGAGCGCAGCTGCATTGAGGCCAATGGAAGATGTAACAAAATCAGAAATGACATCCAAAGAAAATGAAACTTCCGCATCATTGAAAGACTCTGAACACACTTCCCCACAGAAAAAGCAGTGATGTGATATTTGCTGAAGATGAAGTTAGCAATTTACTATCACAAGAGAAGAAATCATTAGTAATATTAATGAAATTTGATCTACAACTGTATGACTTACTGATAGCAACTTCCTTGTGTTATACTGTATACTTTTTTATGGCTGATTACATACCTTTTACAAATAATTGTTTCTAAAATAATTAAGAAAATAATTGTTTTTAATTTTTCATTATTTTATAACTTAGGTGTACAAACAGTTTGAAAAGAACTGGATTCCCGGCAGATGTTAAAACCTTTTTGCCATTTTGCTGCTTTTGAAAAATAAATGAGCCCTTAAGTTGTTTGTGCTTTGTAGTTAGGTTGGGTTGAGACTAACCACCTATGCAAGAAGATAAAATATGTAGCTCTCCAAGTTTTTCTGCTGCTGCAAAATAGGGCTGTATATTCTAAGTGAAACGTTTTGTTCATCACACC
The DNA here is from genome assembly GCF_035149785.1 of Candoia aspera. NCBI lineage: Eukaryota > Metazoa > Chordata > Lepidosauria > Squamata > Candoiidae > Candoia > Candoia aspera. Next base: position 77,277,477 of record NC_086153.1, on the reverse strand, counting down.
GTCCACATGTCCAGCTATTTGTTCTTAATGCTGAGAGATTAGATGAGACAATATAGTGACAGAGCAATATAAAGGGACTGAATAGTACTGCATAGCAGATAGTTTAGAATGTATTTTTCTAATCTGGTCTAGCATGTTAGATTGGCCACCTGATAATATACTGTATATTTAAAGAAGTGATGTAGTATGTTTGGCTACTAGCAGTTCTTTATTAACAGAACCGATCAGGGGAAAGGCATACTACTGTAGGTATTACCCTTTACAAAAGCATGAATGTTCATGAAGAGGGAATTTCCTGCAAATAAACAGAACTGGATCGTATCTGCATGGGAGATAGTTGCACAGTGCCCTGAATTTTGGGGAAGAAAGGTTTGATAGTCATGAATTAGATAAATGGCATACATGCTTAATCTAAACAGAAACAAGACTGCTATTTCAATTCTTCAGAAACATGAAAGATATCAGAATGAGCTTACAGGAACAATCTCCTAGATCTTCATGTAGTTATTCTTAGAGAGGAATGGTTACATTAAAACTTTTGATATATATAAGGGACTGAGATGTTGAGAAGTGATCTGTATTGTGGTTATATGTATAGCTAATCAAAAATAAGTCCTGGTGTTTCCAGGAATGTTTATAAGAAATATACTACAGGTAGTCCTTGCTTAGCGACCACAGTTGGGACTGGCAACTTGGTCATTAAGCGAAGCGGTTCCTAAGTGAAACTGCAACTGTGCTTATGACCTTACTTCAGCTTTCCTTTGCTTTACAGACCTGCGAAGGTCATAAATGTGAGGATTGGTCATAAAGTTTCAGCACCGTTGTACAGTCACTAAATGAGGACAACTTGTATAAGAAATCAAATTTTACCCTACTTAATTTTCCTCCTTTTCAAGGCTCTTTCCCTCACTTTCTGCTTGTAATTTATAACAGCTTCTCCTCCTCCTCTTATCAAAATTACTGATACTGGAATGTCTATGAGAATGTCTCCCAGCTATTTTGCGGCCAAACAAAGCCTTTAACTCACCACTGTCCAGCAACTGAATATCTATACACCCAGCACAGTCCATCCTCACAGTCTTTCCACACTTGCAAGCTGCTCCAGGCTTTTCCTCCTAGACTTCCTCCTATCCCAGAGCTGGGAATCTCTGGACTTGGCAGAATGGGTCATTGCTCCACTTCCCTTGAAGTTAACCAGGCAGTGTCCTCTCCAGCAGCATGTCTTGCAGCATCTGGAATATAAAAACCCCTCTCTCTGCTTTTTCTTACTCTCTTTATATTCTATATCTAAGGCATGTATGTGCCACTTAACAGGTGCCTTCTAGCATTTCCTCCTTTTCTACCTGTGTGCTCTTAGTCTTGTGCTGAGTCAGCTGCCTTCCCTAAAAAAATCCAGGACCTTGGCATAGACCCAACCACTTTTCTCCAGCTAGGCACTTCACCCTGCCACACAGATGCTTTAAGGAACTGCCGACAGATGCTACTTACACGCCCCAATGTGCTCCAAAGCACCTTTTTGCCTTTGTATTCAAAACTTAGCACAGTCTAATAACGTTTATCAGTCTTACCCTTTTTCCAAGGATAAACCAAGTGTCTATTCTGATATTGTTTGTCTATTCACTTTAATGAGGTACATATATGACTTGCAAAATAATACATCTCTTAATGTTAGATGCCTTCCTAATGCTTTCATTTCTGATGAGAATTGGTGAGGAATGATTTCGGGCAGCTATCCGTGAAAAGATCTTTTCCTGCCTCCCGTTAGCCACAGTGCTGGAGAGAGTTCCAAGGAGACACCCAATCTAGTCATTACTATAGCAACAACAAGCTGCAATGACAAGTGACCAAGCTGTGGAAAGCTTTCATTGCAGCTACTGATTTCATATTTCTGTAACTTTCTGAAGTATAATACTTTTCATAAGAGGTTCTTCAGAATGTTTGAATAAGGTCTTAAAAGTATTGAGTGATGAGTGGCGTATCTCCTGATCTGAACCAGCCATTTGCTTCCTGTCCATAAAATATGATCACTAACAAGGCTGTCTCAAGAAAGTGGGTATGGAGATAAATAAAATATTGCTATTTCTATCCAATTGATTACACACACATACATACATACATACATAATCTATCCTGGAAGGAAATATAAGAAATATATTAGATAAATATAAGAAATATATATTAGAATAATCTTTCCATGTCATACAGATATCTTCAATTTTAAATGCAATTCTAACTAGCACTGCTTTGGGACCCCATATGTAGAGGATGGTGTTTTGAGGTTGGTTTGTTTTTTGGATGAATGCAATCTAGAAGTAAAAGGTACTCTGTTGGATTACATGAATTGGTAGGGTGGGAATGAGATGAGTATGGAAAAAGGGACTGGGTGATTTGGAGATGGAAGTATGAATGAACATAGTATCTGCTAGGAAATACATCTGTTTGTTTCAAACATGAGCTTTAAGTATCAGTCTGTGGCAGAATAATGAATCTAAAAACCTGGACTGGTTTGATTATAATGAATGACAGAAATAGTGAAGGATAATGAAAGCTTCTGAATGTGGGACAGACCATTTGTCATACTTATTTACTGCCCATCTCATGTACAACTCTGGGCGGTTAGTATAGTGTCAAGAATGGATCTTGGGAGGAGAGACTTAGAAGAAGAAAAAGGTGAAAGTAGAATGACTGCAGAAAGAGGAACCAAGAGTTCTATTTGCAAAAGTATTAAAAGATTAACAAAATGCATGGAAAGTAGATGTAAAAAAAGAGGATGTAGAAGTTGCCTGGAAGAGTATGAAAGGTGAATGAATTGTGTTAAAAAATGCCTCTGAAATGCATGGAGTTCTGTTAATAAGAGCAACAAAGAAGAGCACTTGGTGGAATTATGAAGTGGAAGAAACTGGATGAGGGGAAAAAACAACAAAAGAGAAAATTTAGAGAGACATGTTATAATACACAAAGAGAAAGATGGAGATTAATTGCAAAGAATGTAGTAAAAGCAGAAAATAATAAAAGAGGAAGAGAAAATGCAGAGCAATTTTGATTGAAATAAAATTATTTTGGAAGGAGGTAAAAAGGGCTAAACAGGGACACCGCAGCAGAGTGAATGGAATCAATAAGTGATTAAAAGATTGAGGATGAAGCTGAAATGATGGAATACTAGAATGAGTAGTTAAGGAAACAAATGGTATATCATCGAGTACAATTGAAATGAACAGTGTCCAAGAAGAAAAAAAGATGAAAAGGAAATTCAAATTCTTTGAAAATGTTGAAAAATGTTAAGGCTGCAGATGTAGACAGTTGTAATGGTTGCCTACTCCAAAATACTCAGTCTCACAAGCCAGTTCTTAAAGATAACTGATTTATTATAGGAATAGTGTGCAAATACAGAGAAAGCTGAGAATGAGCAAAAGCACGCCAAATACAAACTAAATACCCTCGCTTCAAACCCAATCCCGCCCCTCACCCCACCATAGCAACCACCCCCTCCCAGGTGTTGGCAACCGTCGCACATCGGCCTGGGAAAGCAACCTTGAATACATGTCATAACCCAAACATACATTCCTGCAGAACAGCAAGGAGATTACAGCCCGGCACGGCTGAAATTCCCCTCCCAGCAAATGACAGACACAGAACAGGAAATTGACATGTGAAACATTACGATGTATTCAAACCATTGGAACAATGAACATGACAACAGTACAGTTGGGGAAATGTTAAAATATGGATGTGGTTTGCTTATCAAGTGATTGTGCAACTTTTTAACGTGTGCAGCCTGTATTCCTGATGATTGGAAGAATGTTCTGTTAAATAAGAGGATACAAGAAGTGTTTGGGGGAGGGCAGTTCTGAACGAAAGGGAATAAGGTGACAATGAGTAACATTTGGGAAGTGTGCTTGGCTTTATGCTAGGCAGAGATTATACTGACTAGGTTTATTTATCATTTACTGGTCATTGAAAAAGTTGATTCATCTTTCTTGATTTAGGGAAAACATAAATTAATACGTTTGAAATATGGATAATTTTTTGACAACTACAAAATTGAATTATTGGTTGTTAAATATTATAAGAGTAGTATATGATGGAAATGTGGCACTGCGGGTTAAACCGCTGAGCTGCTGAGCTTGCCGATCGGAAGGTTGGCGGTTCGAATCCACGTGACGGGGTGAGCTCCCGTTGCTAGTCCCAGCTCCTGCCAACCTAGCAGTTCGAAAACATGCAAATGTGAGTAGATTAATAGGTACCGCTTCGGCGGGCAGGTAATGGCGTTCCGTGTAGTCATGCTGGCCACATGACCACGGAAGTGTCTATGGACAAACGCCGGTTCTTCGGCTTTGAAACGGAGATGAGCACCGCCCCCTAGAGTCGGACATGACTGGACTTAATGTCAAGGGAAACCTTTACCTTTACCTTGAAGACAAGGATATATGATATTCCCTTATTAATCTATTTAAGGACATATGTGTAAATAATGCTTTTGGTGATGTTATAAGTGTGGACATCAGCGTGCATCTTGTGTATACACATGATGCCAGTTTGTTGGCTGGGAATTGAAATGATTTCCAGTGAGGGTTAGCTTCTATGATACAAGACGGCGTGTCAAAACACCAAGTTAGTTTCAGTTCACAGGATTAGAGACAGGCGACAGCGATAGCTGGGTAAAGAAGACGCTAGAATTCAATAGCCTTATATAAATCCTTCAACAAAACAGGTTGAAACTACCAACCAGCAAACAGGCTACCCTTCTATTTCCCAGGAAGGCGAGCTGGTCCCTCACCTTTCGGCTTAGCGCAAAGCCACGCGGCACCGGGGAGGCGCCAGGTCATTGCAGTTGGCCGAGGAGCGGGGCTCGAAGGTGTGTCTGCGCTGATCCGCTCTACCGCCAGTAAACCTCCAGTCGTCCCGTTAGCAACTTCAAGGACCGAGGCCCTGCTCCCCCGCCGCCAAGCAAACAGCAGCGCTCGCGCTTCTCTTCGGAACGGGCGCAGTTAGTCGGCTCGCCCCGTTGCTGCGGAACAACCCTTCCTTCCTCCTCCTCAGGCCCGCTCTTGCACGCCGCCGCTCCAGCCTTCCCTGTTTACGGTTGCTGTAGCTACCGCAACAGCCTCTCGGCGTCTTCAACTTCCTTGCTTTTTAGCCGTTTCGTTCCAGTACAGGGTGGCTTGGCTCCCCCACATAGAAATCCTGAAGAAGCCCCGGAGAAGGACGGTAAAAAGGGTGTTGCACGGGTGTGTATGACGCTCGCGGCTTTTTTTTTTTCTTTCTCCCGTCACACTCCCCCCTTTTCTTCCGGAGCTCGTTAATACACCTTTCTACTATAGTGCAACCAAAGGATGAGCGCAGAGGGATGGGTACAAACAGGATGAGCGCAGTGGCTGCAAATAACACTGTCACCTAGTGTTTCTGAGAGTCCGGGCAAACCTGATCGTTCATGACTAATTGGGTGTACAGTATTCATACGATAAACGGGTGAAGTGGTTAATCTTGTTCAAACCAGATGCTAAAGCAAAACAATCGTCTTGCGGCTTTCAGGGTTGATGGCTCACACTTTCAGAGACTACCTACATTGCTCGGATTTGATTAGCCTTTGAACTTTGGAAACTCTCTTGTATTTCAGTTGAATTGAATTGAACGGAATTCTTAAATTGCAGCAGATGCTTAGACCAGGGCTGCAGATAAAGCTGTCTGTTGATTGGCAAGTAGGGAAGAAGTTGTACTGCTGTAATTTGTAATCTATCAACATGGTCACCTCTAACAGCAACTGTTTGCTCAGAGTGACCCACCGTTTTCAGAAAAGCTTTGGTGCTTTGTAAAAGGCATAATCTAGGTGAGTGTTTCTCAACCTTGGCAACTTTAAGAGGGGTGCACTTCAACTCCCAGAATTCCTCAGCCAGCATGGGGCTGGGGAATTCTGGGAGTTGAAGTCCTCCCTGCTTAAAGTTGCCAAGGTTGAGAAACACTATCTAGAAAGCAGCCACAAACAATGACCCCATTTCTGTGTATTTCAGGGTAGAAGACCTATGGCTCTGAGATGCTTATGAATAAAACAGAGGGAAAAAATATTACTCTAAATTGCATACAAAGGGCTTATTTATTGAAAGTAATAAGATAACTGCTTTTGGCTGGTTTTCCTTTTCATTATTTGATTTCTGTTTCATTATTTGACTCCTTGCTTCATTGTGCTTGCCATCTTTTATCTTTATGTTTTTATGTTTTATTGATTTTATTATAATTTCTTTCTTTGATTGCTGTGAGCCACCCAGAGTTGTTGAGAGTCTGGCAGCATACAAGATTAATATATTATTATTATTATTATTATTATTAGACATTTCAATTGATCCCTCAAATGCAAAATCATGGTTTGACAGGTGTTACAACATAACTGTCAGGTATTCTTAATGTGTTGAGCTTTGCAGTATATTATTATTATTATTATTATTATTGTGGATGATCCATAGGCATCTGTAAGTAGTTCCCAAAGATGAAGACCAGACCTTTTGTATGTGGTGACATCATAACACAACCCCTGCCCTTTGGTACCTGCATCCTGTTATTGGACCCAAGTACATAAATCACATGGGCTATGTCATGATGTAATCATATGCATGTTATCACTTGCATGCCATGCCCCCGCCCCCATGCCTGTTGGGTGGTTGCAAATGGGAGGATAGGTTAAACACTGAAATCTTGACCTATTGATGTTTTATATAAAGGAAGAATCTTTGGGGCTGTTTTAGGCTATCCTAAAACAAGATGGGGGTTTAGATAAAATGGTCCAACCCACAAACTCTTTTGATTCTAGGCCAGAATAGCTTGTGACAATATGAGTGTTTTAAGCATGCTATACCAAGCAGTCTGCTTAACCGGAGCATATTTTCACTGTCACCTTTCATCAAACGGAGCCTTTTAATTAAGATTCCAGACTAATATAAGTTGGAATGGCCACAATTTCTCATTGTATTGACGTCTGTGTTTCTCTCGTACTTTTCACTCTTTAAGCTTCCTCTTTTCTACTACCTTTGATATGCTTTAGGTTCTAGATCTAGATTCTGGATTCTGGATCCTCTGGTTTAAATTCATCATTCTAGTCATCGGAATCCAGTAATTCTCCACTGGACAGTCAGCAAAATCACCGCATTCCAGTAGAGGTAATAATGAACTTTTATACCTGAATTACATGTATTTCACCTCTTTCGAAAATGTGTTGCCTCTTAACTTACCTGAGACAGGAAATTGATTCTCATGGGAGGTATTGCAAGGATGATTATAAATGTTCTGTGTATCAGAAGTATCTATACACCTATGTGAAATATTTAATCTTTGCTATTTAAGTGTTCCTGATGGGACTGTTGTATGTTTCTCCAGTTCTTATGAAAGAAAGAGCTTTTTCTTTCAGTGTAGAAGAGCTTTCCTTCTAACTCAGAAGGACCTTAGGATCCGTTTTAGAGTAATTCCCTTGATCTCTATTGCGCTTACTGTCTATTCTTAACAAATGTTTCGAGGGTTGGGAAATGGAAGCCTGTAGGCTTGAGAATAAAAAATGTGCATCTCCCTCGATTTCAAAAGACTCACTGGGGAAAGTATTACCTCCTGGAACAACTGATGAGAAGGAGAGACCATCTTCAGGAAACAGCGCCGGTGACCTTTTCACTGAACAGTTTACACTCCTCAATTCTGACAACAGTTACATGCTGGGAAGAGAAGTTGCTGTATCTGAGGACCTAGGTCATGCTTCACCCTCTCTGGATATCAAGCCTTTCGGGAATTTGTTCAGCTGCATTTCTCCCCAACATTTCATGCCACCAACTGCAGCTGGATTTCTTCCTTCTGTGAAGAATAGTGAAACTTTGGGAAGTTCCAATTCTGCTGCTGCAACTTCCCTTTTGAGAACTCAAGAAGCGATATCTCCTAAGGAACAGGTGAGTTTCTATTTTGTCTAAAGTAAGTTACATTTATTATCACTCAATCATTCAACGTGGATAATTATTATGCAAGGTATAACAGAATGCAGACCTAAACGTGAAGGTATTTTTGTATTTTTAATTATTTCTTGGCCTTTGTTTTTCTGTATAGGTGCAAACTAACACTTTCTTGAAAACTGTTGTTATTAATTGCAGACACCCAAGCAAAAAAGTTGAGCCGGCATGCACACAGCCTTTCTCTGCAGCTTCTTAAACCAAGAGTGTGTTTTCTTGCAGGGATGCCTGTAGGGGGACAGGTGTCAAAAAGTTATTCAACTTTTATCCCCCTTGGGATAACCTCATCCTCTTCCAATACCAGAATAAAGATGTGAGAAATGATGACTGAAAGTGACTGTTTTTGTATAACACATTAAACCAAGAGTCCTTAACCATAGTTTCCTGGATAAGGCGCACTTGGCTGGATTCATAGAATGCAGTAAGCTATAAACTATTGGCTGAGTTCACATCATGAAAGACACTAAGCCGCAAGCAAGCAAACTACTTTTTGACTTTGAGGTTGGGTTCCCACAACACTTAAAGAGAGAGCTTGCTTTTCTTGGTTGTAAATATAAAAAGGTCTATATTAATGCAGTGATGGCTGTGTACTTTAAAGGAAGCTCCACTGAATACAAGGAATTTACTGCCCTATAAACATCCACATCCAGGGACGCGGTGGCGCTGCGGGTTAAACCGCTGAGCTGCCGATCGGAAGGTCGGCGGTTCGAAACCGCGCGGCGGGGTGAGCTCCCGTTGCTCGTCCCAGCTCCTGCACACCAAGCGGTTCGAAAACATGCAAATGTGAGTAGATTAATTGGTACCGCTTCGGCGGGAAGGTAACGGCGTTCCGTGAGTCATGCCGGCCACATGACCACGGACGGGTCCTTAGGGACAACGCCGGCTCCAAGGCTTAGAAACGGAGATGAGCACCGCCCCCTAGAGTCGGACACGACTGGACTTTACGTCAAGGGAAACCTTTACCTTTACCTAAACATCCACAGCATTGTAGCCCTGCTTATCTCACGATTAACCTAAGTTCTAGCATTTTCAGGGCTGGTTACTCTTGTCTACCTTATGATAGATTATTATTTTCTGTTTTCAGAGTCCAGGAGAGCAAGAACAGCTCACGATACACCAGCTGGAGCCTGTGCACCAGCCAGTGCCTGAGCAACAGAAAAGCATTACATTCTATAACGCAGGTACTACAACGAACACCAGTTATTTGCATTTTTTCAGTACCAGCTTCCAAATTTAGTATTCTTTCATGGTGTCATGCGCTGCCTACCTCCGAGTAACACACAGACACTGATTCCGTTGAAGCAGGCTCTAGTTTATTCGTAGTGTAGATACAGTGGTAGAAAAAAGCTGAGAGTGACAGGAGCGCGCCGGTGCGGGGTATAAATACCCCGCGCCGGTCAGCGCCCCCTCACTCGAGGTTACGTCACCCCCCCTTTGTCCAACATGCTGTCTTGCCGGTAGGTGAGGGGTTGCGAGGCCCCGCTGGCGCTCCGGGATCGCCCATCATCGGTTTCCCTATTCCTCCGGTGATTGCTGTCAGCTGGGCGATCTCCATTGCGCTAGCGCTAACAGCTTGGGTGTGCCTCGCGATCCGTTTAGCCATTGTATCTTGTTCTTTCGTCTTTGTGAGTTGATGGCTGCTTATCTTGAGCCCCTTCCCCTGTTTCCTTGTTATTGTCATGTGTGCCATTGCGCTGATGTCTTCAGCTCAACGGCACTCATGACACATGGTCATGCTAAAAATAAGCACTGGTGTCTATATCATCTTGACTAAGAATGTCACTTCTTAAAAAACAGTGTTAGGAAAAATGAATAATTGACAGTCTTTTTCAAAGAGTGCCTAAAAATAATTCAAGGTTTTACTATTGAAAATGCAAGTGTAAAATATATTTTTCTACTGACTGGAGGTTCACATACACATTTCCATTATGGTTTGTTTCTGAATGCTTTTATTAATGATGTTAAGAAAACTCCTTCCACAGAGGTCCCCACTGTTTTAGGCCCCATGGATAGTGTGTTGTTGCTGCTGTGCCTGCCATTGGGGTCAGGCTTACCCATTCATAAAATAACTGCCATGTTCGTTTGTGTGTGTAGTCACAAAACAAAAAAGGTTGAATAGGCATAGGAGTCATTCCTAACTAGGATGATGCAAAAGAAATGTGTGTTGTGATATCTCCACAATCTCTGCTCCTTGTATTTGTGCCATGACATTGCATGCAGGCATGTAAGGGCAAGGTTTATGCCACTTGTACCCCATTGTTCCCGCCTAGGGATGGCTGTGTGAATCTGGCAGATGCCAAAGGAAGTATATATGGGCATATTAGTGCCCATATCTTAGACCACAGATATGGAGTGAAACTATATATCTTACTTGATTTTGCAGGTTAGGAGGGAGCTGTTGCTACTGTGTGAACAACAGTTTCCCACAAATTTCTACAGCTAAAAGTGCTCACAGCTTTTCAACTTGGAAAGAAGCCCTTCAGACTGAGCCCTTCCCACTCAATCCTTGTTATCTGCGGGGGTTACGTTCTTGAAAACCCCTGCAGAAATGGAAACCACAGTTACTGAAGCATTGTTCCTAGTGAGATTGTGTGATCTATTATCAGAATGACGTGGAGACCTCCTAACACAACAAACATGAGAACAAGAATGAGGTTTCCCTTACTGTAGTTCATGTCGGTGCTGCGTGGTGAGGCTCTCAGACTTTTTTCCCTACTGTGCATGGCCACATATAGCCACGTTGAGACCGTGTTTGAAGAAAAACGTGTTACACTTTTATAGACGTGTACTGTATAAGTGAATCCACGGAAACAGAATGCGCAGATAACAAGGATTGAGTGTATCTCAGAATGTTTCCAGCACACTCAGCTACCATCCTTAACTGTACCCATATTGCACGTTCTGTTCCCTGCTAATAGTAAGGATAGTGTCTGTTAATTTGGCACAATTTGGCCAGGATGCCACAAGCACAATCAAAAACTCACTTCTGCCCCTATTTCTTACCTCCTCTTCTTGGTACTGTGTTAAGCAATGAATCAAGCATACTTTGGCTTGTTTTTCATATAATACAAAATAAATGTGTTCCTTTACTTTAGGTTTAAAGTGATTTGTGAACAATTCATTGTGGCTTAGTATTAGGCATGAACCAGGCTACTATGGATTGTTCAACTAGCAGTGATGAAAAATCCTGGCTTCTTTTTATATGTAAACCAGATCTGTCTGTTTCCTAGCTGTTGACACTCTGTTAGATGAGGCATAGGTGAGGAATTGCAGTGTGACAGAGGTAGCAGGTTGGAAGATAACAGTAACATGGAGTTTTTTATACTGGCATTTTTGGTGCATGTGGAGAAATTTTGGGAAAACTGGGAAACTATATCCATGTAGTAGCGGTGTTGGATGACATATCCCATCAGACAATCTGTTGATGCATAGTATGTACCTGAGTAGGGCCTATATGTAGTGTTTAAAAAAAGAACACCAAGATTGGGGCAAAGTGTGTGGTTAAACCCAGTTTTCCCCGTGTATACAGTTACATGTCATGCAAGTTGTTCTGCAAGTAAATGGGCTTTTTCCATGTGTGAGTTTCCTTCCAATTTTGCAGTAGAACTTCTGAAAATTGGAAAGATCCCCAAGCCATTCAGAATATTACCTCAGCTATTTCTGATTATTATATTTTTATTGTAAACATTTTACATATATAGAAACAAACATGGACTCATTACCTCAAAGTTATGAGACCAACACAGAAAATGCTTCTAGACATAACCTTGAAGAACAGAAAAATGGTGCAATCAAAGGTAAATACAGGCATATTTTATATAATGTGCATGTATGTGCTTTTCTCTGGAATTGCTTTTTTGTTGTTGTTGTTGTTTCCTGTTTATGGAGAATCTGATATGGTCACTTCCAAATTACTGATTTCCGTTATTTTCTGATTCCTGTTCTGTGGTTTCTTTCAACCTGATCTCTGATTACTTTTCTTTTATTAATAGGAGCTGAAGTGCGAGCATAGCTAACCCCAAATAGTTGGGAAAAGTATTGTGAGTATAGTTGCAAGCACGCATTTTGGAAAAAAATAGGTTTCTGTGGATTCCCCCCCCCCCAGTAAAGCAAATAATAGGATCAAATTGGTGGAAGTCTTTATGGAATAGCAAAATCTGTGAGCTGTGGTGGATGGCTGTGGATGCTCACTCAACTGGTAGGGTTTTTTTTGTCTAAGGCACTCAGCAGGAGCTGAGAAAGCACAGAACCTATGTGGGACAATTGCCCTTTTTGGCAGACTCATGTGTCTGAGAGGGATTGGAAGAGCCAACAGAAGTCCCCTTTGAGAGCAGAAGCAACAACTATATAGTGGGACCACTAGCTACTTTCCTATCTTATAGGGGCTCCTTTGAGCTCAGTTATATCTGCAAAGAATCTATCGTTAGGCAGAGTGGGGTATCTGTCTCAGGCAGCTGTCAATTTTTAGGAAAAAAGCTGCAGCCTGTTTGTTCAATTGATTGCTATAGTGCCAGGGAAGAGGATGGGTGCTTGTGATAGTCTCTGCTTTGGGACCAAAATGACTTGGTCAAGTTTTACATGCTATGCTCTTAGATACAGAGAAGAGGGAGCGTGCCATTTGCGATTCATACAGCACAGGTTTTTCTGCCCTGAGGATTCTCAGAGCCCTCTGGATCAGAGAAGGCTAAGAAGAATGGAAGGAAGCCATCTTGAGATCCAAACTTTCTGCTTTAGGAAATTTCTCTCTCCCCCTTTGTTTGCAAGGAAGTCTTATGAAAGAGGCATTTTCTTAACAAATATAGCAAGGAAATTCCTAATAAAAGAAGAGTGGTTCCTTTCCTCTTTATTTCTCAGTTGCCAACGTTTCTCCCTCTCCACTACTACTTTCGATACCATAAAGTCAGAGGCAAAAAGTCAGAGGCAAACAAGACTACTTTAAGTGCCCTGCAGAATCACCCTTTTAATGTAGCTGACAGCTGTGAATGGAAAACCAATGCCTTTGCACTGTTGAAGGCCCAGTATGGAAGCATCTTTTGCTACCAGGCCCATGAGATGTTTATGAGGGCCCTGAGCAAGGCAGCCTGCTACTGCCCACGTCCTTTCTGGATGCCAACCTTGGCATTCATCCCCAGCTGCTCCCACCAGAATAGGTCCTGATGCAGGAACTGTCTGCCTTAACTGAATCTTTGCAGTTGCTAAAGGAAAGGAATTTAGAGTTGAAATATACAATGTGGAAAATGAGTAAGAAATATTTTTTAAAGTCTTTTTCTTTTTTGTCATGCAATTTATAATTAATCTCTTTGCACTACCACCCCTTTATAAAAAAATGACTGACATCTTTCTCCTTCTGCTTCCTTACTGAAGAATCTTGGCCTGAATGCTTGCCATGTATTACAGAAGAAAGGGAAGAACAATCAATAGAGGAGAATGCTCCTTCGTCGCCCTTGGGATTAAGAATGAATGTGAAGACTCAAGTTGTGGACAGGTGGGAGCACAACCAAATCTTATGCACAGCTGTAAAATGAAGCTATAATTTTAAATGTGGTATGCATGCTCTTGTCAAAGAAAAAATGAAGAAGTTGCCCTTGGAGGGTTAGGAGGCATTCCTGTTATCTCCATAACTGTTGTAGTAGCGATGTCAGAATTGCATCTAAAGCATCCAATAATTAATTTTATGTTAAAAAGTTTTAAAATGTCTAACGCTATAGGTTATTCAACTGTGGACCTAATTTAGCATCCTTGCCTTCTTGCTGCCCAACAACCGGGTGGAACAAAATAAGCTTGTTTTCTGACTGAAGCTTTCTCTAAAGCAGGGATGAGGAACTTGTCTGTAGGCCTAATTTGACCTACCAGGCGAGCTCTTCTCTCTCCCAAGACATCAAGCAACACTCCTTTTCTGGAGAGTCTCAGTGAAGAAGACGGCAGAGAAAAGTATAACATGCTTGAAATTAATTGGTAATCAGAAAACTGCCCATTCTTTTCGTTCAGATATGCTTTGTTATTCCTGTCCTAGATCAATCAGACCTGGAGTTGGAAAAAGACAGAAAAACAAGGAGGAATTTGTTGAAGAATTGAAAGAAGATTCACCAAGAACCGAGATGCAGTACCAGGTACGCATAGCAGGAGCTAGGTAAATGAGAATGCTGTGGAGGATTTAATAGTAGGAAATGAATTATGTTTTCTTAATTGTTATTGAGCAACACCCTTTGCTTTACCAAAACATGTTATATCTATATGCTGCACAAATAATAATTTTCCTGCTTTTTGTCCATCTCTGCTACAATGAAACATTTTGCTCTTGCATTTCCTGTAATACAGGAGGGGTTTAATGGATCCCCCAAATTAAGCTGTTTGGGTGACAAGGAAGGAAGGGGAAATGATCTCTCTACAGAATGTCAGCATGTTGATCAAGACAGGTAGAAGAAAGAGACAGTGGGACTTCAGTTCAAAATCACTAGCTAGACAGAGGCAGGAGAAATGCAGATTTTGTTGGAAATTAAAAACAAACGAACTAACATGGAAATGGATGAAAAGAGCTAAACAAGGAGCTGCTGGTGGAGTGAATGGGATTAAAAAGAAAAACATTGAATTCTAAAAGGATTATTTGAGGTATGGGAGTAGTATTGTTATGAAGACGAGTACAATTGAAACAAATGCTATAAATGTTAGTGTCCAAGAAAAATTGATGGAAAGGAGATTGTAAATGCTGTGAGGATGATGAAAAATTGTGAGACTGTAGGTGTAGATGGTGTAATGTTAAAATATGGATGTTGTTTATTTATGGAGTGGTTGTGTGAAGTTTATATACAAATATAAAAAGGGAAAGATAGTAAGAATGAATGCGAAAACTACAGGGGGATGAGACTGGTAAAGGTGTCTGGGAAAGGCAGACTTCTAAAGGTTTTAAGAGGAAGCAAGTACCAAAATTTGAGAAATGCAGTGAGGCTTTATTCCATGCAGGCAATGTGCCAACCAGATATTTGTTCTTCAGAAGTTCATTGAGAACTGTATGAATATGAAAAAAAAACACTTGATTGTATATCCCTTGATTGTGAATAGGCTTGAATTTGCAGGCAAATGTTAGATTGTAAGAGGCAACAAGAAGTATGGATCTGAAAATCAGTCTATCTAAGATCAAGATTTGTACCTTGGTAGAATGATTACTAAAGATGGGAAAATCAGCAGGGACACTTTAAGACTTGTAAATGCTGGTGGTAAAGTCTGTTGTAAGGAACGATTGTTGTTGTTAGTTGCCGTAACGTAGAAAAGACAGCTTCTGCCCACTTCAGTCTATGAAAATGGATGTTGGGTATGTCAGGAGAAACATTTAAAAAAACAGAATGCAGTCTAAATGGGTAGTTAAGATATATGTGGTAAAACAAGGAGAGGCTCAAGAATGAATGGCTGCTGAATGAACACGGATTGAATACAAAAGTGAGTGACCAGTATGAAAGAAGTATGCTCAGGTGGTTTGGTCATATAGACAGAATGAATATGGATCAAATTACAGAATAAAAAGTAAATGGGGCTAGAGAAAAAAAAATGAAAAAAAGTTGTGGTTGGATGGTACTGATCAAAAAAGAGAGGTGAGAAGCTCAAAGAACAGAATCAGTGGATGGCCATGGTGAAAGCAAGAATGGTTTCCCAGGATAGAAAGATCTGGAAAGACATTGTGAATGCTGTTGATGTGAACTACATTTAGCTATATTTCTATTTCCTTTCTTCTCTCATACCTTTAATTTCTTTGGCTTAATGTTTGTCACTCCCTTTTCTGTGCTTTGCATTATGCTGGTTACTCTGAAAGGGAATACCATGATGTGAAGGTGTCTATCATCCAAGAAGAAAGTAAGAAAGGGGAAAAAGTCTTTGGACACCCAGAGCACTGAATAACATCCTATATCTAGAAGTAAAGTTTTAGATGCATAACATAAATGAATAAAATGAAATGAAAATGAGATTAGCTGTTCACTCTGGAATCAGATTTTCTCTCTTTAAGATTTCATGTCTTAATAACAATTAGTACTAGCTAAATTTTTGGCTTATATATCATTACATTATTTATATTGCCATATTACTTGCAGAATTCCAGTGACACAGAAATGATGGATCCAAAGTCATTTCTGGAGTATCCAGAAGGCATTGTGAAGTGTGAACAGAATAGAGAAAGGGTTGGCAAGAATCCTACCAAGCTGCTGCAAAGAGTCAACTTTGATTGCCATAATTTCTCATCTCCCGATCGGTGGGAAATAGGAAAACAACTGGGAAAATGCCTGCAATTAGAAAGGAAGGTTAATAGTCACACTGTTATGTTCCTGGATGATAAAAAGACAAATCGTTTTATTTCCAATGGTGATGTTAAATGTCAGCATAATAAATGTGAATCAAGGTCAGAAAGCAGAAAAGAAAGTTATCTTGGTTATGATGATGAAGAGGTGGTAAGTGAAAAAGAATCTGAACTGCCATTTAATTGGTCCAAATGTTCACAGCAATGGCATGAACAACTATGTGAAGTTAAGGCACAAATGGCTGAAAAAAATGACTCTTCATCTCCTGGTTCTAAGGAACATTCTGGTAGACTTGTCAATGGATCCATCCTTTCTAAGCTTCCAATATGGCTTATGGAAGATGCAGATGGTGATGTATCGCAGGTAGCAGGAAAGACAAGGAATCCTTCACTAGATGTTTCTGACTTTCAGAACACAGAATGGAAGCAATCTAATGTAGAGGACCATAGCTCCAGATTCCAGATTATTCAAGGTGCACAAAAGATTGGGCAGTGCAAAGATAAATACTATGTTGCTGTGGATAAATGTCCAGAGGCCAAAGCAGAAAGGAACCCTGGCTTTAAGAAAATCAATGATCAAATCATAAATGTTACAATTAACCCAGAGAGAAAACACGGAATGACACCTGCTAAATCACAAATGAAGCACCACAACAGTGCAGATGCTGAAAACAGATGGGATGGAAAATCCTCTTCAAGTGATTCATTCTGCCTGTCTACTGACAATGAGAATGAATCAAATTTGCCTTGTTCTCCGTATCTCCCAAGGTGTAGGCTTCATAGACCATCCAGCACAGGCAAGGATGGGGAACTCTCTGATGCTGATTATGCCACAGATGAGCCCAGTGGAGCCGAAGATTCTGTCTTAAAAAGCTGTGGGAAATTGTTTCCCAAGAAACTCAGTGCTCGGGAACCCACAGGTCAAAAGGAAACCACTCAGATCACAAGGAGCAGCAGCAGCAGCAGCGAATCTAGTCTTGGAGATGGCTGCCTGAAATGTGGAAAGCCTTTTTCTTCCTGTACAGCATCTCCTTTTCATCCCCAGAAAGCCACAAGAGAGCAAAGAGAGCCTGAAATACTGATCAACGGCATTGCAAGCAATTGTGGCAGAGAACTAAACTGGCAGACTCCTTCTCTGAGAAATGATCTCGTGGCTCGCCTCTTCCCTGCTTTCAAGAGCAAAGCAAATCCAGAAAATGAAAAAGGCACTTTAGGTAAATTTAAAAATACATGCTCTATAGGGATGCTGTCTTATATCCACTCTTTTCAGTTGGTATCCTTTGTATCAGTGTTAAGCTGTGTGGACTTCAACTCCCAGAATGCTGGCTGGGGAATTCTGGAAGTCGAAGTCCACACAGCTTAAAGTTGCCATGGTTGAGAAACACTGCTTTATATTGAGGACTAATGTTGGTAAAAGGTTTTTAAACTAGGCTGCCACCAATCAGGGTGAGCTTTCTGACACAACCTACTCTAGTCTGTGAGGCTGGGAAGTTAGCCTTTTTCCCAAGAATGTTTACCTTCAGCTCAGCTTTGGAAAACTGGAGGTGGGCAGGCAGGCTTTGAATCTTCTTGCCCCAAACCCAGAAATACAGAACTTAGAAGACCTTATGCAAGTCCTAAATTCACAAGGGGATAGCTATGTACAGTCTTACGTGTGAGGAAGGTTTGAATGAAAAATTCCACTGTTAAATCTCTCTGAATGAAGAGATGAAGCCAAATCTCTTGATATAAAAAGGTGTTTATTAGGGATAAAAGAAAAAAAAGGAAAAATCAACAATAATGCATGCACAGAATTCTAAATAAATCAGTACAGTAAATTAGACTAATTTAACTAGTTACTTATTATCTCCTTGAAATAGAAGTTTTAGCACGTTTGGAAGTTGGATATCATCTGGGCCTTCTGATTCAATGTTGTTAGGGAGGTTCTTCTTGCTGTTACCTTTTTCTTGTGCATTATTCTTATCTTCTTTATAGAAGGTGGACAGTAAGTAAACGCTAGACTTTTTGGAGAGGTGACCAACTTTGCCCAGTGAAACAAAATGCACCAACTCTGATGAGTCTAGCGGCTAAACCATCTTCCTAATGATCCTGAGAGGAATGATGAAAAAGCATTCTGATTTTTACCAGTTGTATAAAGGATTATACCAGAGAAGATTTTTTAAAAAATAAACAGAAGTTGAATCCCATCTGCTTAGAGCTTCCAGCATGGTGCAACTTTAATGTGCTCTGTTGTGCCACACCACAGTGTAGGGTTTTCTTGTGGATGGTTTATAATTGTTTGAGATGCAGCTCCAGAAGCAGATTCTTTGTACCTTTTATTCTGTTAATCACTAAGGCCATTAAGAGGAGAGATAAAAAGGGAATCCTCTTGGTTCCTCCCTTTGTCTTTGCTTTGCTTTGTAAGACTATTAATAGAAGACTCTCTTGCTCAACAGGAAAAATAAGGATGCTTCCGTCCTTCTGCCCACTATGAAGTGAGGAGAGGATGCTCAGAGAGGTGGTCTCTCTGCCTGAGCATGTAACTTCCTTAATGAAACAGATCAGACCTCTCAGACCTTAAGCATTGGATATTCACAATGAGCTTGGTACTCCTCACTTATATGTCCTCTGTTAAATACAGATCCACTGAATGAACTGGAGGAGTCAAAATTTTCCCTTCAATAATTTGAATAAATCTGTGATTAGAAGAACCACCAAAATAATATTTGGGCTACCACTCCTCTGAAAGCTGATTCAGTATTGGGTGACTTCATGGAGCTGCAGGTTGGGGGAGGGAGGGGAAGATAAGTTGATTATGCAGACGCAGGTTACATATGAGACAGATTACAAGTCCCTTACCAATTAACATTTGTAATGTGTTAAAAATCCACTTTGTCTGTTGAGTCCTTTCTGAGATTGCCTGAAAGATTTTGATGCATGTGAGTTCAATCATTTCTCACTTAATGGTTGTTAGTCATAATGGAATCTGATGAGAGATTCATTTCCATGGCATGGTTCTATGACTAAGGTGAACACTAGATGGCAGTAAAGAGATATAGAAATCTAGTGGCCACTGTTCCCCCCCCCCGCCTCCCGTTTTTTGCAGCCCAGATCTGATAACCTTAGTACCCATACAACTTGCCAGTGCCACTGAGGGTGACTAAGCCTGCCAGTGCCTAACCCTATGCTGCTGCATTCCTTCCCCAAGGGTGGCTTGTGTCTGCAAACCCCAAGTACCACTTTAGTTCTGCTCTCTAGAATGGAATCACCAGCTCTGTAAGTAATGACATGTTGGACTGGGGGGCTCCATTTGAGAGGTTTGGTTTGGGGCCCAGAGAGCTGTACACCCCTGATTCCAGTCAAAACCATAAATCACATGTTAGCTTAACATATTATGTGTACTGAACCAGAGTTTCAAAGGTTTTCCCCCCTGTAATATCTTTTGATCAATCTAATCCAGTGTTTTTCAACCTCCACAGCTTTAAGATGTGTGGACGTCAACTCCCAGAATTCCCCAGCCAGCCATGCTGGCTGGAGAATTCTGGGAGTTGACGTCCACACATCTTAAAGTTGTCGAGGTTGAGAAACACTGATCTAATCAAATGTTTTTATGATACTTCCATTACCTTATGTGACTATCTTGTTAATACACATTAACACAATATATATTGACAATAATTTCTTTGTAGAGCAAGCTCCAAAAAGGCAGATGGCCAAGCCAGGAGAAAACAAATGGGAGGTTCCTATGAACCACAGAGAAACCTCTCTGTTAGCTCAAATGAAAGATGAACAAGCAAAAGCAATGGATTTTCTCAGGTAAGGAAATTAGGAAGATATTTTTAGGATAGAAATGTGAATCCTATGCTTCCCAAAAATGTATATCCATATATTTGAAGCCTTCATATTTAAATTTGTCAATCTATACCTGCAATGGTAAAAATACTGGTTTTAGCATGGAAGGAATAAAAACATACTGGTACAAACAATGTCTTCAGCAAAGGATCGTTACCTTGTCATGGTGCTGGAGCTTGAGCACCTCTATGATGCCATGAGCTAAACTGTGAAGGGCCACCTAAGATGGGAAGGTCATGACAGAGAGGTCAGACTAAATGTGATCCCTGGGGAATGTAATGGCAACCCACCCCAGTATTCTTGCCGTGAAAACTAAATGGATCAGTACAACCAGAGATATGTCGGTATACCATCGGAAGATGAGACCCCCAGGTCGGAAGATGGTCAAAATGCTACTGGGGAGGAACAGAGGATGAATTCAACTAGCCCCAGACGTGATGACACAGCTAGCTCAAAGCAGAAAGGACGGCTAGTATTCTTGCTGTGAAAACTAAATGGATCAGTACAACCAGAGATATGTTGGTATACCATTGGAAGATGAGACCCCCAGGTCGGAAGATGGTCAAAATGCTACTGGGGAGGAACAGAGGATGAGTTCAACTAGCCCCAGACGTGATGACGCAGCTAGCTCAAAGCCGAAAGGACGGCTAGCAGCCAATGGTGCTGGTGGTGAATGGTGAATTCGATGTTCTAAGGATCAACACACCATTGGAACCTGGAATGTAAGATCTATGAGCCAGGGCAAATTGGATGTGGTTATTGGTGAAATGTCAAGATTAAAGATAGACATTTTGGGTGTCAGTGAACTGAAATGGACTGGAATGGGCCATTTCACATCAAATGACCACCAGATCTACTACTGTGGACAAGAGGACCACAGAAGAAATGGAGTAGCCTTCATAATTAATAGTAAAATGGCTAAAGCAGTGCTTGGATACAATCCAAAAAACGACAGAATGATCTCAATTTGAATTCAGGGCAAGCCATCTAACATCACAGTGATCCAAATATACGCCCCAACCACAGATGCTGAAGAAGCTGAAGTAGAGCAGTTCTATGAGGATCTGCAGCACCTACTGGACAACACGCCTAAAAGAGATGTTATTTTCATCACGGGAGACTGGAATGCTAAGGTGGGCAGTCAAATGACACCTCGAATTACAGGAAAGCATGGCCTGGGAGAACAAAATGAAGCAGGACATAGGCTGATAGAATTTTGCCAAGACAACTCACTCTGCATAACAAACACTCCCTTCCAACAACCTAAGAGACGGCTTTATACATGGACTTCCCCAGATGGACAACACCAAAATCAGATTGACTACATCTTTTGCAGCCAAAGGTGGCGGACATCTATACAGTCGGTAAAAACAAGACCTGGAGCTGACTGTAGTTCAGATCACGAACTTCTTCTTGCACAATTTAGGATCAGACTAAAGAGATTAGGGAAGACCCACAGATCAGCTAGATATGAGCTCACTAATATTCCTAAGGAATATGCAGTGGAGGTGAAGAATCGATTTAAGGGACTGGACTTAGTAGATAGGGTCCCGGAAGAACTCTGGACAGAAGTTCGCAACATTGTTCAGGAGGCGGCAACAAATACATCCCAAAGAAAGAGAAAACCAAGAAGGCAAAATGGCTGTTTGCTGAGACACTAGAAGTAGCCCAAGAAAGAAGGAAAGCAAAAGGCAACAGTGATAGGGGGAGATATGCCCAATTAAATGCAAAATTCCAGAGGTTAGCCAGAAGAGATAAGGAATTATTTTTAAACAAGCAATGCATGGAAGTGGAAGAAGACAATAGAATAGGAAGGACAAGAGACCTCTTCCAGAAAATTAGAAATATCGGAGGTAAATTCCAGGCAAAAATGGGTATGATCAAAAACAAAGATGGCAAGGACCTAACAGAAGAAGAAGAGATCAAGAAAAGGTGGCAAGAATATACAGAAGACCTGTATAGAAAGGATAACAATATCGGGGATAGGTTTGACGGTGTGGTCAGTGAGCTAGAGCCAGACATCCTGAAGAGTGAGGTTGAGTGGGCCTTAAGAAGCATTGCTAATAACAAGGCAGCAGGAGACGACGGCATCCCAGCTGAACTGTTCAAAATCTTGCAAGATGATGCTGTCAGGGTAATGCATGCTATATGCCAGCAAATTTGGAAAACACAAGAATGGCCATCAGACTGGAAAAAATCAACTTATATCCCCATACCAAAAAAGGGAAACACTAAAGAATGTTCAAACTATCGAACAGTGGCACTCATTTCACATGCCAGTAAGGTAATGCTCAAGATCCTGCAAGGTAGACTTCAGCAGTTCATGGAGCGAGAATTGCCAGATGTACAAGCTGGGTTTAGAAAAGGCAGAGGAACTAGGGACCAAATTGCCAATATCTGCTGGATAATGGAAAAAGCCAGGGAGTTTCAGAAAAACATCTATTTCTCTTTTATTGACTATTCTAAAGCCTTTGACTGTGTGGACCATAACAAATTGTGGCAAGTTCTTAGTGGTATGGGGATACCAAGTCATCTTGTCTGCCTCCTGAAGAATCTGTATAATGACCAAGTAGCAACAGTAAGAACAGGCCACGGAACGACGGACTGGTTTAATATTGGGAAAGGAGTACGGCAGGGCTGTATACTCTCACCCTACCTATTCAACTTGTATGCAGAACACATCATGCGACATGCTGGGCTTGAGGAATCCAAGGCTGGAGTTAAAATCTCTGGAAGAAACATTAACAATCTCAGATATGCGGATGATACCACTTTGATGGCTGAAAGCGAAGAGGAACTGAGGAGCCTTATGATGAAGGTGAAAGAAGAAAGTGCAAAAGCTGGCTTGCAGCTAAACCTCAAAAAAACCAAGATTATGGCAACCAGCTTGTTTGATAACTGGCAAATAGAGGGAGAAAATGTAGAAGCAGTGAAAGACTTTGTATTTCTAGGTGCGAAGATTACTGCAGATGCTGACTGCAGTCAGGAAATCAGAAGACGCTTAATCCTTGGGAGAAGAGCAATGACAAATCTCGATAAAATAGTTAAGAGCAGAGACATCACACTGACAACAAAGGTCCGCATAGTTAAAGCAATGGTGTTCCCCGTAGTTACATATGGCTGTGGGAGCTGGACCATAAGGAAGGCTGAGAGAAGGAAGATCGATGCTTTGGAACTGTGGTGTTGGAGGAAAATTCTGAGAGTGCCTTGGACTGCAAGCAGATCAAACCAGTCCATCCTCCAGGAAATAAAGCCAGACTGCTCACTTGAGGAAATGATATTAAAGGCAAAACTGAAATACTCTGGCCACATAATGAGAAGACAGGACACCCTGGAGAAGATGCTGATGCTAGGGAGAGTGGAAGGCAAAAGGAAGAGGGGCCGACCAAGGGCAAGGTGGATGGATGATATTCTAGAGGTGATGGACTTGCCCCTGGGGGAGCTGGGGTTGTTGACAACCGACAGGAAGCTCTGGCATGGGCTGGTCCATGAAGTCACGAAGAGTCGGAAGCGACTAAACGAAGAAACAACAACACAAACAATCAAGAATAAGAGAAAAGGTTAAAATTGTAAAATGTTCCAAATTTGCACTTCTGACTGGAATCTCAATCAGACCAATTTCTAACTTTTACTACTTGGAGTATTTATCTGTTTGCATGTTCGTTGTTGAGCAAATGGTTCAGATTGCAGGTGTATTCTGAAGGGTGAATAATAGAAGAGATTGATGTGAGATTAAGTACATGAAATCTGAGTACATCTCCTTATGATTTAATTATCAGAGTGGAGAGGGATACAGGCAGATATCTTTAACATTAAACATATAATAGGAAGAAATTGCTGGATTGTATTTTACCTCCTGGATCACAAGAATGCAACTTGAGGCCTAGTGAAATAGTTTTTGAATCATTTCCTGAAAGTTAACTAATCTAGAATGATGGGTTAGAACAGACTGACAAATCCAAATAATGAGTCATTTCAGAATTATTTAGGGGTATTTAGATACTACTTTAGGCTGTGAACTGAACATTTACAGTCTCCCATTTAGAGATCCAGCTATCCAGCAGAATGGGA
The DNA here is from genome assembly GCF_035149785.1 of Candoia aspera. Lineage (NCBI taxonomy): Eukaryota > Metazoa > Chordata > Lepidosauria > Squamata > Candoiidae > Candoia > Candoia aspera. The sequence continues at coordinate 77,253,315 of NC_086153.1, read as the reverse complement.
TTTGTAATTTGGAGAAGACATTCTTTGCACTTTGAGAAGACATTCTTTTCAAGTCCCTGGTTCACTTTTTGGTATCTCCAGTTGAAAAGATCCAAAAGCAGTTGATGAGAACTTTATTTAAACCCTGCACAGCCACTTCCAGTGTGCATAGGTGGGCCTGGTGAACCAAAAGCTGGATTTAGTAATTTCATACATTTCTTTTGTGGTACACCAAACTTACCTGAATTGCAGATCAAGGCCATATTAAATGTCAAGGCAAGCATGAATGTCCAAATTATATCTTTGTATCACTGAAATGCAGTTTTTGTCTTTCTTCCTGTTTATTATTACAATATCAGTGGGTGGTGACTGGACATTTACTTCTTTTCCTTGGAACCATTTTTTAAAAAATCAAAGCGGGTCTGGTAATTTTCTGGCATGTGCCTTTGAATCTTTTTTTCTTATGTTTTATTTTGCATGGATGATAAAGCTCCTGGGGAGGTCCCTGGTGTTGCTGACCCTCTCTGTTCAGATTCTAGCCAACCACAATTAAACTGGGGGGAGAGATGAGCTGCTCGTGAATGCTTGTCTTCCTGAACATGTGATATTTCTGCTCCTATAGCTAGGGTTTTTTTTCCCCAGCAGAAGACAAATCAGCAAGTATGATGCTGTCAGGGCTCAGACATCACATCCCCTGGAAGAAAGCAAGAGCCAAGGAACTTCAGAACCCCCCAAGGAAAAGTCAGAATGTCAGAAGCCCACACCAGCTATTAAAAAAGAGGAAGAGTCAGAACAAATAAGAGTAGGTGGCATCTTTTTTGCTGTAACTGTACTGGAGTCCTCAGTTCCCTTTTTCAAATGGGAATATAGAACTGATAATTAGGGAATTTGTCTGACATGATGACAGTTTGGTGTAAAGGAGAGAAGCAAAATGACTTGGGAGGAAAATAGGCTCCGAAAAGCTAGTGGCTTTGTTTATTTTTTTAAAATAAAGCTACTGTGCAAAGTTCTGGATGCTATTACTACTGGAAAGCTCCTTGAGATGTGTATGTGTGCATGGGGGGCATTTTTAAAGAGTCAGTGTAAGAGGCCTCCTTGGTTCCTTATTATCACTGCTTTCCCTAAAGCTTATTTTAAGGTGGCCATTGTTACCTCCAACTGGAACTGAAATGGCATAATCTATGAATGAAATTTGGGGATGTGGTTGTATAGCAGCATCCCTAGCTGCCAACAGAAAAAGCTGTCTATGGAAAGAAGTAATAGCTAAAATCAGAGATCTTATTGGACCTGCAAATCACAGAACTGAATGATGATAATACCAAGCCAGTTAGTCTTGTCTGCTTGGTTTATGGGCCTGTACTGTCTGATAGGAGATCTTTTCAAGTGCCAAATCTTCCTCCCTCCCTCCCTCTCTCTGGAAAAATAATGGCTGAAGCTACCATCATATCTTCTGAGATTTTGGAAAAGTTACTCACTGGATTTCATGAGACTTTTCCCCCCAAATTCTTGTGAATTTCAGGATTCTTATCCAAAATCTGTTAGGATTTTGTGTGCTGTGTTTTTGCTGTATGTACTCTATGTTCCTTTGAGGTTCTCTGGAATTTCACCAGCACATTGCTCAGTGCTGATCTCTGTCGTCTGGTGTTATTTAGATAGCTATTTGTGTGTGCACGACCAATGATCAGATGGTGAAGGTAATGAGGAACAGCCAAGTAACCTTCAAAAAGATCTAATTATCAGAATTTTTCCTCTTACTTTTCTGGGTTTGGTGGGGAGAGATAGCATCACATTGCATTTTCAAAAGCACTTGCTTGCAAGATCTTGGGGGAAAGTTGGTGCTTAATTGATTTCAGCCTTCCAAAATTCCAGTTAGCATCATCTTTAATATCGGTCCCTGCTGATTAGGTAAGATGATAGAATTCATAGTCCAATTCATCTGAAAGAGATGATGTTGGAATTCATTGGCTTTATTGCAATAATTATCACTGGAAAATCTGAAGGGCCAGGTTAGGGACAGATCATCTTGGAGAAGTCTATCTATGTGGTTGCTAAGAGTTGACACTGACTTGTGGCACATAATCAATTGCAATAAATACCAATTGACAAGCACTCAGTTCCCATTTTTCTCTCTGTATGTTGTTACTCAGCGCTTTTTGCATCTGTTGACGTGGGGGATGGGGTGAAGGTGCAAGAACATCCTTTCGGTGCCTGCCTAATCTCTCCCAGCTTGAAACCTCCCTGATATGTCCAGCATCTATAATTTCCCATCTGGTATGAACAAAGACCAACACCTAATGTCAATACTTAGTCTTCCATCAGAAATGGAACAGTGTCCTTTTCCCCTTGCAAAAATGTCTGCTTTCTATTGACAGATGTTAAAGAAGCAAATTGCAGGCCTACAGGAGGAGTTCAGGAGAAACAAGATCCACTGGCAAACTGCCCATGGCAGGCTAAGGAGTCAAGTGGAAGCACTGACCAAGCAGAACCTGGAGCTGCAGGATGAGCTTGGAGTCTCTGGTCATCAGAAGATGGAAACCCAGAGAAAACGTGGAGCAGTGGATATTAACAGAAGATCAGAAACACCAGTACTATACACAAGATTTTTATTTGGGTTTAATGTCTTGGCTCCCTTCCTCAAGCCTGCTTCAGAGTAAAGACTAGGGGTCTTGTCAGAATATTCAACTGGTAACAGATTATTCTCTAGTACATTGCTTTTCAGACCAGCTTCAGAACTCCCCCTGATGAAACCTTGCAATGCATCTAACCAGTATATCAATTCATAGGGAGGCACTGGTGGTATTGGAGTAGGCAACAAGCTGGGATTTATTTCATTCATGTGCAAGGACAAGAAATCTCCTGGAAGCTGGCCCTTTCTTTTCTCACCAAGGAAGTGGCTGCTGCACATGTGGCCTTATTTTTATTTACTTTTTCAAATTCAGGTGTACTGAAAATCACTGTTGGCTATATTGCACTCACTTAAAACATTTTATTGTTAATTCATCATTTCCTCCCCAGCTTTCTGCAGCTATTTTGAGAGGGACATTCTCCCAAGAGTCTGTAGAAGAGAGACCATTGCAAGATAACCACAAGAATCTCATCAGTGTGCATGTAAGAAGGAAAATACCATTTGATGATTTGACTCATGGAGATAGGAATGTCCAGATAAGTCCTGTAGTCATGATGATGCACAAAAAAAGAAAAAAAAATGCTTCCAACATATAAGGAATGTGTACAACTTGCACAGTATTGTAGCTGGACTGTGGAGGCAGAGACTCAAGTCCCCATATGAAATGAAAGTTGATGTGGTCCAGTGGTTAATATACTAAGCTAGATGTAATGAGATCCTAATATGAACCTTGCTGCTTCCATGACCTCAGTATACCCCTTGGGCATATGTCTGCCTCTTAGCCTTGGTTCCACCATCTTTAATATGGTACACCATAAAAGAGACTATCTTTCTTTCCTCAGCCTAGATATGTTGGGGCTGTAAGTCACCAAGGCTGCTCTGGCTGGCAATTTTGGAAATTGTAGTCCCAGGATATTTGGAGGGCACCAGGGTAAAAAAGACACTTATGTTTAGTTTGCTAATTATAAAGCTTACAGTGTCAGATGACGAAGGGCACCAAACTCTAAAAACACCATATAAATAGATGGTGGTCATCATCATCATGGATTTCCATTATTTCAGCTGTTATTTCATGGTTGCATCTTCACTAATAGGGATTGCAAAAGGTAACTTCTTGTAAGAACTTCTAATGTCTTCTAGGCAACCAGAAGTGCATTGCTGAGGTCTGAGTCACTGAAGACTGCAACAGGAGAACAAAGAACAAGGAGCCCGTCTAAAATACTTAATAACAGAAGTATGACCCCTACTGGTCGGAGGACACCCCATCAAACACCGTTTCAAGCTCAGAAAGTAATGTGGATTCCCTGAATAGACCTGTTCCTTTAGTATTTCTAAGTAACCCACCTTTGCCAGATCTCTGTGCAGCGTGAAACTTTGTTTCAAGAAAACTCATTAATGTAGAAAGGTTAGAAAGAAAGAAAGTACCCAGCATACCTGACATAAGGGAGAAATTTAGATAAGCTTGTGCATTTTCCCCAGGAAAAGTGCCTGTTCAAAGTAATAGCATGGGAATGTAATGCAGCAGTCTAAGGTGCTTGTTTATTCATGTATTAGCAGCCTGTATCTTCTGTGGACAGTCTGAGGACATGTCCCCAGACTACCATCCTTTCCATGCCATAATCCCTCCAAAGCAATCAGAAAACAATCTTGAAATCCTGAGCACAGTCAGAAAACACACCATGAGCCAGTCACTGCGACTCCAGTTGATCCATTCAAGAGTGTAAAGACAGTCATTACCACCAGTCCTGGTACAACAACAAAACAAAACAAAACAACAAAAAAAAGTCACTTCTAATACGAATGAGAAATGAAATAAATTGTTACTACCCCCTCCCCTTCCATGTTTTTAGTTTCTGTCGTGTGTATTTGCTTATTTTCAAAATACTGTAGCATTTCCTGTGGTGAGATGATTTCTGAATGCAAAGTTGCCTTTTCTTTTGCATTTTGCAAGCTGCAGCGGTGAAGTGATCGCCTGCTGGTAATTTTGCAACCAAGCGTTTTTCTCAGTAGCTGTAATCACGGTTATATGTGGTGGTGAGGGCTGGCGTGGTAGAAATGCATTCTAAGCAACGTCTGTGAATGGGCACTAAGAATAAGATGTTGATGCTCTTGGGCTAGGTCTGGAGTAATGGTCAGCTTCGGTCCAAGAGGAAGGCCGTAATGGAAGGGTTCTCTGCAATGAGAAAACGGGTCACCCAGAAGCTCAACAGAGTCTGAGCACTAGACAGCAAATGCCAGCTTTGTTGTCCTTTCAAGTAAACCTGTTCAGGCTTAATGCTCTGATCCCCCTGCACTTGAATGACTAGATCCAAAGTGAGTAATTCTCTGTGCCATTGCTGAATATGATACTGTAGGGTCCTTAGTTGTATGGAAAGCTCTCTTTGCATTCAAACACAAGCAGAACACCCCAGCCTCTTTAAGATCTTGCTGCTTAGACTATCTAGATTAGCAGCTGAATGCCCGAAGATTGCTTGCCTGCGGGTGTTGAAAGGAATGCCAGAATCCACGGCCCCGTCCCTTTTCACAAGCTTATGGTTCAAGCTTGCCTCTCTTTGGTGATGACTGCCTTTCACCCAGGTTCTAATTAGCTCACTGGTTTTGAGTTTTATTTCAGACCTCTTGAGAGCAGTAGCAATGTTAATAGGGCTGCAAAGTATCATAAGCTTTTCTGAGCGGCTGGCTGGTTCAGAGCAGCATCTGGGGTGGGGGGGCAAGTGGGACATGTGCCCTGGGCACTGCGGTGGGGGGGGCGCCAAAATGAGTCCTGGGGGGCGCCAAAATGGGCGTGGAATCCATGTTTGCCCCGGGTGACACAGACCCTAGTTGAGGGCCTGGACTGGTTTCTAGACCTATGGGTAAGAATTCAAAAGGAGAAGGAAAACTAAGAAGGTTATTGCCTGCTGCTTCCCTTCTTTGCCTGAGAGTGCCCTTCTTTACTAGCTTCACCCCTACTATTTCTGCAACATTTTTGCACTGCTACATGAGTGTTCTCCCCGTTGTCTTCCTTGTTGTACTCCATCCTCCTACTGAGCCAACCATTGCCCTCCACCTGGCCAGTGAGGGAGCACCAAAGTGCTCAGTCCTGATGTTGGTTCTTCCCTCACCATGTTTGCTGTTACAGCTGAGAAAAACAACAGCCCATCCAGCCACTGGGTGGCAAAGCAACCTCTCTGAGCAGCTGGGGAGGACACGCCGAGGTTCCACAATGCCAGAATGACGGGAAAGGGGAGAACCTCTGAGCAGCAGAAGCAGGACAAGGCAAGAGTTCTTGCCAATGGATTGACCTGTCTTGCAGAGCCAGAGGAAACCTTGTAAAACTGTATTTGTGCCATTTTCTCTAGAGCTGAAAGTCCTACATAAGCCTCAGGGGCATGGTGCCAGTCTCAGATTGGCACAGCCTGGGTTGTGGGAAGGACCTTAGGACCTATTTGTTGGATGCCCAATGTAGAAACAAGTGGCATAAATGTCTACCTTTTGGGAATATGTCTTCAGGTTGTCCATAAAAAACCCAAAATCTGTATCACTGATTAAGTGATCACCGGTAAGATGGCTGGGATACCACTTTAAGAACTGGGTATTCTGGCTGGGAATTCAGGAGGATACCATATTGAATAAGGCTGATGTAGAAGTAAATAACTGTTCTTGTTGCTTTTTTCTCGGTCTCACTTTCACAGAAAGTGGGCAAATCTTTATACATCTAGAGCAGTGTTTCTCAACCTTGGCACCTTTCAGATGTGTAGACTTCAACTCCCAGAATTCCCCAGCCAGCATGGATGAACCTGCAGTGCTTCTTGCTTATCCTACATGCACTGAGGAAGAGCTGCAGGCAATTGTGTGAACCATTCTAGCAAGGCTGACTGGGGAATTCTGGGAGTTGAAGTCCACACATCTGAAAGGTGCCAAGGTTGAGAAACACTGCTCTGGACATTTCAAGTGATGGCATGTACAGAAATATTTTTATTCATTTAAAAATTGCCTCATTGCTGTAGGCCTCATCTCAGTTGACTTCTGATCAACAACAAATCCATGGAAGAAACACACCCTTGTCTGTGTCTAACCTGTGCATACACAAGAACGCTGCTCCATCTTTGTATGTAAAAGGTAAAATACGTGTAAAAAAGAAGGCATCTAGTAACTGAAGAATGGGCTCCTTTTGCTAGCTAACAGTAACAGTAGCAACATACTGTATTGATTTAAAAAATGGATTCTGAATGACTTATGCTTTATTGTGCAGTCACTAACCATTTTAATCTATCAATATTTGAATTCCTTTAGGCATACGCTCTTCTACCTCAGGCGCTTCAGAAGATGCAGCATTTTTAAACAGCCTAAATAGTGACATTTTAAACTCCACACCCTTGACTGATGTGGAAATCCAGGTACGTTTACATACAAACCCTAAATGTCATCTTAAATACAGAGAACGTTCCTATAATTCTGCTTTAAAATAACAGCCTCCAAGCTTCTTTTCCTCAAAAATCAAAACAAGATGACTTTCTTATCACCTCAAGTGATTTCAAATTAGTCACTTAATATCTCTGCAGGTGATGGAGGATCTTGGCCATACAAGGGCTCAGAGATTCAAGAAGGCCCCTGAGCAACTAATATCAACAACCATCTCTAGGCCAAACAGTGTCACTGCAAATGGAAGGAACACACCTGAAGAAAATATTTCTGCATTTGTGAAGGCTGAAAAAAAGGTTTGGGCTCCTAAGGATTCATCTATTTTCTTAGGAGTAAGGAAGGAAGTAGGGACGCGGTGGCGCTGCGGGTTAAACCGCTGAGCTGTCGATCGGAAGGTCGGCGGTTCGAAACCGCGCGGCGGGGTGAGCTCCCGTTGTTAATCCCAGCTCCTGCTCACCTAGCAGTTCGAAAACATGCAAATGTGAGTAGATCAATAGGTACCGCTTCGGCGGGAAGGTAATGGCGTTCCGAGTCATGCTGGCCACATGACCCGGAAGTGTCTATGACAACGCCGGCTCCAAGGCTTAGAAACGGAGATGAGCACCGCCCCCTAGAGTCGGATTCGACTGGACTTTACGTCAAGGGAAACCTTTACCTTTACCTAAGGAAGGAAGTAAGATCAACATCTTTCTTGGGATTATAAACATATTTGGAATCTTGAAAGCCTATGGGATCTCTCATAAATGGTTACCATTGGAAGACTGCCTCTACTACATGGCTGCCATGGTGACTCACCAGTTTAAGAAGAAAAGATTTCCCATTTGTTATCTTCACTGTCAATCCTACTATAAGTATACATTTCCACTAGCTCAACAGGCTTAAGATATTTTGTTCAACATTTACTTGATCCATAATTTAACTGCTATTAACTGTGACATAGTATTTGATTTGTTTTTCAATGTTTTGTGAAAGAATTTTGACTGTCACAGTGATATGCAAATGTACTGTTATATTTAGTCTTCTCTGATTTGAAGTGGGTAATAAAAAAAACCCTCAGGATGAACAGAATTTCTCTTCAGGGATGATGTTTCTCATGCGGAATTTATTTTCCCCATTGCTTTAGCTTCTTTACACTGCCACCCGAAGTACTAAAAGGCTTGTTGTGGAATAACAATTCTGTGCCCAATGGGTAGAGAAGGCCAATGAGTAAAGAGAGAAGTTTACTCTGTAACAATAGGTAGAATAGTCCTGCAAGAGCAGATGTAGCCATCAGGATGGTTACAGTCCTCATAAACATGCATGGCGTGATGTGTCCATTTCTTACTGTTTTTGCCTTATATGGTTAAACTTTACAGTTTTTGCATGTGATCTTTTAAAATGCTGATTAGTTACTTCCCCATCCCAATATATCTTGACATGTGCACTAATTTATTACTTTGAATTCCTTGTCTGTTTAGAGATAATAGATATTTTTTTCTTGAAGGCTTTTCTTTCTTTATTGCACTTTCAATAATACCAGATAATCCTGCTCTATCTTTGAGATTTTTTTTACTAGAGTCATATCCTGGTGGACCATCATCTCTTCCAACATACTTAAATTCCACAGAATGTCCCCCAATTTGCTGAAATATCTGCTTAGGCAACGAGACAAATAATTTTTCTGTGTTAGTCTTATATCAGGTTTGCCTAAGTTTTATTGCCTTTATTTCTTCCCCCTTAAGGGGAGGAAATCAAACACATTTTTAGGGAAACATCATGTCTTTTGGATACTGGCTTTTGTAAAATTAGTTATTCTTCACAGAGACACAGATGCAGATTCATTCATGTTTAATTGCTGATAGGTTTCTTTTCCAAAGCCAACATTACCCAGAAGAGCATCATTCTGTACTGAACACAAGGCTGTTGGGGAAGTGAAAGAAGAAACGAAGTACCTAGATGGAAAGGTAAAACATTTTAGGTATATATAAAATCAACAGACATCAACCAATGTTATACATATCCTATGCTAAATAACAAATATGGACTTTGGAAAGCAGTACCTGCTTGAACACATTCCCCCCTCCCCGTCTCCCACCTGATCAAGACATCATGCTGAATCCTAAATCATGGTTAATTGGGCATAGACTACAGGGAGATAGGCCACCTTATCTCTCTGATGTTGATACTGACATCAACTGTTCTATTTCATCTGTGAAACCCAAAGGACTAGTGAGGCTGATTAGTGTCAATGCAAATAGCAGACTGAACTGTGAAGTGCTTGTGTATGGTATATGTGTGTGTGCATGTGTGAGATTCATTTTCTGTCTCCATCTTCCCTGTTTCAAATGTCTCCCCCATCTTTGCTCCTCAGCTGCTTTTTGACTTTTAAGGTGGCTCACCATGTGCCCAAGCCAGCATGCGTGTTGAGCTCCAAACAAGGAAAAGCAGTGTGGGTACTTGTGCATAGGTAATGTGGATCAGGAAAGCTGCAGCTGGGGAAAGAGCTTAAGCTGTTTAAAGATAAAGGATGCAGGGGCTTTCAATTTGGGTATTGTGGTTAGCTTCAGAACGAGGCAGGTTCAATTTGCTGGGTAAGAGACAAGTCACACAGGGGAGCTGCCTTTTATACATAGCTTTAATTTGAGGTTGTGCTGGCGTTCTGGGCAGCTAGTTTCACTTGGCACATGCCTTGAAAAATTTATTTGCTGGGAGTGTGTTCCCCATCTGCTCTGCGAGAGGTCTTGCTTGATTTCCTAGGTGCTCTCTGCATGCAAGGAAGCTCACTTCCCGCACAGCTGGTTTGCGTATGAAGGGGGTCACATAATGCGAAAATTAAACTATTACAGACATATGTCACTGCCATATGGCAATTCATCAATGTGCAAATTGGAGTACCCCATGCAGGACTGGAAGTCTCCACGGAGATGCAGATTATGCTGACGTGTAGGGAAATTGAATTTTTAATGCAATTTGTGCCAGACATGGATCTCATAAAATCAGCATTCATGACTGGCAACAGGATTCTTTCTCTCCACTGCAAAACCTTTTAAAGAAACCTTGAGGTTGCTGCCCACACATTTATTGAAAGATACTGAAAATTCTTATTTTGAAAATCTGTCCTTTTCCCTGATTCTTTTCCTAAGACAAGCTTTGAAGATGTATGTTACATCTGTCCCAAAAAACAGTTAAAAGGCAAAGAAGGAGGTACAGCTGTAACATAGGGGCAAGTGTCCAAAAAGAAGCACAGATGTAACAGGAATAACTACAGTCTTTTATACAGATATTTATACTGAAAGTTATATATAAATAATGATCATAGAGCCTAATGGAGTTGCAAATCTGTATCAGCTTTATAATCAGACAATTGCCCCCATAGAGAGTGTGGGAGTGTAGCCAGTGTAGATGCTGAGATTTTTATTATTATTTATGGGTTTATTTATATATTTAAGCAATTTAAACAGCTGCCCATCTCTCAAGAGTGACTCTAGGCAGCACATAGAGCATTAAAGCAAAAAACCTTGCAAAACCCCTAACAACACAATATACATAACGATGCATCCAAAATAATAATCCAAAATAGTAAGAACAATCATCCCTTTTTGATCAGTAAAGACCAAAGAAAACAGAGCCACCAACAGGGCTGATTTAGCCTCATGACTCAAATGCCTGAGGGAATATTGAGGTCTTTAAGCCCCCTTCCCCACCACCCCTTTTCTGCTTTGTAGAAATACGGTTCATACAAAAACAATTATTCAATGAGTTTGAGTTGAGTATCGTAAGGTTTGAGCAAGGATCCTTGCACTGATAAGCAACCTTGCTTCCATTCTCACAAGAATCGCTGGGAGCTGGGTGGCATATAAATTTAATAAATTATTATTATTATCAAGAATAGTTCCCCTGAAGGTGAATTTCTTTTCCCTTTGCCTTACCCCTTTGCAAAGGGAAGACCTTTCCAAAGCAGAAGTACTAGCAACGTTTTTCCCACCCAGGAATGTAGAGTCGAATTGCAAGACATGTGATATACATCCAAAAAGGGTTATAATACCATTTGATACTTTTTAGAAAGGTTGGGGCTAGGAAAAAGCTATCCCAGTTTGGAAGGAATTCTCTTTGCTTCCTGCTGCCACATTTTAACCTCCCCCAACTAGTGCATTTTTCACTTTGGGAACAGATGTAGGTAAGTACAACATGAAAGGTGTCATGAGTACTGATGGTGAGCAGGAGGGGGCCCCTATCCAAGGGGAAAAATGCATGTGTAGTTTAGAGGCTTTGAACTGTCCTTCAAAGAAACTCAGAGCAGACCCGCCTTGAGTTTTGGGTATATCTGTGTGGGTTTCTCACAGTCCTTCAGTTTGGCAGGATTTTCTGTCTACTAGAGTAAGGCAATAAACACTAGAGACCAAGTCATCATCTCAGTGTGGTTCTTCGCTCTAAGATAGGACAAAATGGGCCATTAGGGTTCTTATATCTGAACACTCTAGCATAGTGTTTCTCAATCCTGGCAACTTTAAGATGTGTGGATTTCAACTCCCAGAATTCCCCAGCCAGTATGCTGGTTGGGGAATTCTGGGACTTGAAGCCCACACATCTTAAGTTTGCTAAAGTTGAGAAATGCTGCTCTAGCTACTTCCAGATGGAGGACCAGGGCCACAACTAGGGGGGGCAACTGGGGCATGTGCCCCGGGCGCCGCACTGGGGGGGCGCCAAAATGAGTGCTGGGGGGGCGCCAAAGTGGGCGCGGAATCCATGTTTGCCCCGGGTGACACAGACCCTAGTTGCGGTCCTGTGGAGGACTTCTGTTCTACTAGTCACAAGGCCTTGTGCAAGAGTTACATCTTTTTTTCCTCCTTAACAGATTTTTTTTAATGAAAAGGAAAATGATAGAAGAATGTTGGAAACAGACAGGGTGATACAAACGGTGAAGGACACCTTCCTGGCCTCCTTGTAAAATGTTGTCAAAGAGGCAGGCTGATTGCAGAATAGAAATCCTGTCTCTCTCTCATTCATTTACACGTGTGTGAATAGAGAGATACGCTTAGCCTAGCTTGCTTTTTCCATGCTTAGATGGAAACCTCTAACAGCCAAATTTGTTCTGAAGAGGCCAAAACACCACCTTTTAGCAGAGACATGACCTTTTAAGAGTGATGTCTGCTGAGTTGCGGCTGCCCATACAAGAAAGGAACTATGCTCTCAGTCTCATGCATCTGGTTTTTGCTTTAAAGGTGAAGCAGCTGTTCACTGATGGACGCAGAATTACTACATACCCTAATGGTACAAAGATGGAAATCAGTACTGATAAAAAGACAACTACTGTCACTTTTTACAATGGTGATATTAAGAAGATCTTACCGGATCAGACAGTGGTGAGTATATTTATTTATATCTCTCTGCTTTAAAGCTAGAGTTTTAGCAGTGGACTGCTGAATTCTGAATGATTCGTTTTGAGGGAAAAGAAGGCAAATACGAGGCCATGTCATCCTGTTGCAGCAAATTGTGAACACATCTATTTGGGCCT